>NC_087524.1:20513569-21154819 GCF_963921805.1 Phalacrocorax carbo
GCTTCTCTGGGCCATTGTGTCACTGCCGCCAATCTGATGGAGAAGTTCTGAACCTTAGTTTCGCTTCAAAGCCTGACGTGCTGCTGAACTGTGCTGAGAGGGGGGAGGCGTGGTGGTGAAGGAGATTTCATCTTGGTTTTAAAGTCTACTGAATAGCAACTGGATATAAATCAGATTATAAATATGGGTAAATATAAGCTGAAATATATTAGCAAAATAAGTTGTATTTTCTGAGATTCAGAATGTTCCTCGTGTAACTTGTTGAGAAAACAGAGTAAGCATTAAGATCAAGTAACCTTGTTAAAAAGTTGATGTTTTTTTGTTGTGGTTTTATGTTTATTCCACATACGGGAACAACAGCTCACTCTTCGTTGACCAGCATTTGCTTGTTCAAAACCTCCTACCAGTATATTCCTAACAAAGGATGTTTAATGGCCGTAAGCTAGCAATGGCAGTGCTCTTTATCTTAAATGCTGTAGTATCTAGGTAGTCTGAGTACCCATGACATATGTTCCAGGAATGTCTGTGAACTCTGAAAGTTTGCCCTTTTTATCCACACTGACAATTTGATCTGAAGCTTTGATTATGAGCAACAGAATAAATTTGTCCAACTCTAATGAAAAATCTTATCCAAAATATAAATCTCATCAAGTTCTGTCAGTCTATGAAATACTGGGCCATGAAATACTCATGTTACCTGCCCTCGTAGAGCTAACTCCGGATTGGTTTTTAGTGATTTAATGCAGAAGTGGTGTAACATGAGGTTAAACCTTGGGTGATGCTGGATCTTCTACCTTGAATGATACTGGATCTTTTAATGATCGATCTTACATAATCAGCTTTCACCTGGGGTTACTGAGCATTTTAAATAAGAGGGCTCGGGGGTGCTCCTGCGACTGACCGTAGGAGTTGAGATAGTCTCCATTAGGAAATACGCAGTTTTGGCAGACATTGGAATTGTTCCAGCGATGAGGTGTGTCGAGCTGCGAGAGGCGGCAGCGTGTAGCGTAGTGCTGAAACATTTCTGCTTGATTTGTGCCGGGGGGAACGCAGAAGGGGGAAGGCTGGTTTATAGCTTGGAAAACCAGGTTACTTATGGTAAAGGCAGGTAAATGGACTTTTGTTCTGTCTTAATACTTATCCTGCTTTCAGGGGAGGGTGAGTGAGTGTCTGAGTGATGGCTGAGGGATGAACTGTACCTGGGGAAATGAGCACAGGCCAAGGGGGATAGGACTTGTCACGGGTCCACGTACAAAGAATTCATCTTAAAACTGCTTTAGTGACCTAAAGGAAAAGCATAAATTATCACATAATGCACTTTGCTTCAGTACGGCTCAAAGTTTATAGTGTGACGCATACACCTTTTGGGCAACGACGAAGCCTGACGGTTCAGCTATTAATAATTAGAATTAACTGCATACTTACAAAGAGAGGGAACAGTTATATGGATGGCTGTAAAAGGAAGAGAAGGGAGTTCTCTTGCTGTTGGAACTAGAAAATTAAAACTGCTACTACAGTAGTCAAATGCTTCATTCTAAGACTGATCTTTGCGGAAACAGCAGAGCAAATGGTACGTATGGAGCAGAATTTGAAAAAGAACACCCAACCATCCACTGGCCCAAGGATCGCAAGGACAGCAAAGCACTGATTTGTGCAAAAGTTATTTCTTTTCCTTGACTAAGGAAGGTGCATCCAAGGAGATTTCCTGTCTCTGTCTTGGAGCGGTGAATAGTTACAATCTGCAAGGAATTTTGGTATATCTGTGTTTGGGAACGATCTGTAAATGATGCATACTCTGAAGTACAACTGTAGTGAGGGTAAAGAAGAAGAGAATTTAGAAGGTGGTCTCAGGTAGAGTGATAGTCAGAATGAATGTGACCACTCCAAAGGACGGGCAAAACAGATGCATGTAAAGATCACAGAGCTGAAAGTAAAGCTAGTCATCGTAGTCCTTTTCCAAAGGGACTGCTGTTACAGTCTCTTAAAGCACGGTGCACGCGGTATATGATGCAATTTGTGCATCACAGATGGAATTTGTTGTATTCTTTCTGGTTTTCATATATTTGTAGTGCAGCTGTCTTCTGCTGTTAAGTTTATCTATCTATTGCTTCCCTCCATTTCCAGGTTTTCTCTTAGAAATGATTTTCTTAAACTTTTCCTCTGCCACGTCTGTAATTGAAAAGGCAAAACAAAACCAAAGAGGAGGGGAAATCCTGAACAGAACCATGTCATAGTATTTCTGCAGCTAGCACTGGCTGTGCTTTCAGAGGCTGTATCGAAACTCTTAAAGCTTTCTTTTCTCCTTATGTGAAATAAGGAACTCCCCGATTTTTAAGAGTATTGGCTCATGCGTGTAGATGGATTGAGTTAGACAGCAGAGGTTCTTACTACCTTTATTTGCTCTGTCGTCCCTGTCTAAGCTGAATAGCTTGACTGGACTTGAAGTAGCTTCTGAAAAGCAGAGCAAACAATCTGGGCAATAATTGCTTTGCCTATCTGACTTTCCTTTGCCATTGTCCCTGAGTCAGGATGGTGAGTTTATGCTCAGCTCTTGTGACCTTGGGGATGACTCCTTGCAGTATTCTGAAGACAGAAGTACTTGGGCGAGGATGCTGTCTCCGCACCGGGTGAACCTGTCCTCTCCTCTTTGATGCAAACGTCCATGCAGGCACACAGAGTATTGGTTTATTTTCTGCTTGGAAGTGCTAATAAGAGACAGAGATATCCCTTATTCATTGGAAAATGTGAAATGACATTTAAATTCCATCCATGAGAACGTGTTCTTTTGAAGCCTCTTCGAAGGAGCCCAAGAGTGCTTGTTTCATGGACGTTTCTTGTGAGCTCTTTAAATTCCTGAACCACTGTTGACTAATAAATGAATATAAATCATCTCTGAAACAGGTTCATTTAACTCCTGTCTAATGTGTAGCATGTGGCCTGTCAGAGCCAAAATACTGTGACTTACTTTTCTATGGCAAATTGAGTAATTTGTTTATTAAAATTGCTGATTTGTTGTATAATGAGAAGGGCCCAGATTACTGTTTGTCTTCACAGTAAGGATTTAAAGGGCAGGTCATTGGTGCTCTCTGGCAGCAAAAATATTTTTGATTATCTGTTCATCTTCTGTTATCTATTTCATAGGTGTTAGTTAGCCAGGGTTTGGAATTAGTGACTTGCGTTTTGCTTTCAGTCCTGTTGGCCTTAGTGAGGCTCTGCACGGAGCAGAATTTGCTGAATTGAATGCACTGTATCTGCATGCAGACAAATATGTCTGTAGCTGATATAGATTGCTAATAGTTTACTAGAAGACAAAGCAAACATCATTCGGAGCATAAAACTTGGTTTCTGTTAGGAAGCTGCACCTTGCGTCATGTGATACTCAACTTTTTTTCACCTTTGAGCTGGGAGTCTTAATTGAATCTGTAGCTCTGTTACTTTTATTCATGCATGGCTTAGCACAGCATTGTTGGATGCCTTTTGCTGTGAGGTAACGTTTTTTTATAGCAGCTTCCACATAGTAAGGTATAATTACCATTTTGCCAAAGATGTAGTAAATAATGATGCACATAAGAAATACACGGTTTCAATAATTCCCTTTGATAATGGGGCGGGTCACAGGCTAGCGATCATGATTCCTACCCCCCTCCCCAAATCTACTATGTGTTATTTAGACAGATTTAATGCATTACAATTATGCAGTGCCGGATGGTAAGAGCTGTGTTTCCTGATGGCCTGAATTTTGCATTCTGTGACCAATAAACCGGGCCTGATCCCACCCAGGGGAGGAGAGAGGTCACTCTGCGCCCTTGAAGTCAGGACTTGGCAGCGCGACGTGAGCCCTCGGCTCTGTCGGGTGTCAGAGCTGCTCTGTGTTTCGCTTCCTCCTCCAGTGGTTTTTCACCTTTCTTTTCAGCGGAGTCGAGCGCTGTACGTTGTTGCTAATTGCAGATAATGTAGTACTGACGTTCTGAAAAGTATACATAGCTGATATTCACCCAAAGGATGATACTACTATCTTCAGAGATGCTGATACAATTTTGCTGCCATAGGCTCATTTAGTGATGAATTGCAGTAATAGCAGTTCAAGACCTACAGCATATTAGTGAAAATGAATCCACTGAGCACTAGTCCCACGGCACTGCAACAGCACTTAAAGAGCACTGATTTTCTTGAAGGGAGAAAAATCTGATTAAGAGATTTAGCTGTGGGGTTGGGGGGTTTGTTGTTTTTTGGTTTGTTTGTTGGTTTGGGTTCCCCCCCCCCCCCCAGCAGTGAGTTATTTGTATTTGTTTCTCGATGCACATTGTTGTAAGGAATTTAATATGCATAAGGAAACCAGGAGAGTGCCATAAACACAGAACATTGTTTTCTGTTTTAGCAGATACAAGACTTGTATATGCTACAATAAGCAGAGACATAGCAGTGGTATTTTAATTTCTTGTTATAAACTGACCTAACACCGGGTTATAAAAGCAAAAAAGATCAACATGCTAAAACTGAGAAGATACGTAATAGTCACTTTACACAGTGGGGGCAAAAACATTGTAGAAATGAATGCAACAACTGGACAGAGTTGTTCTAATAAAAGGATGGGGCAACCTATTATTGAAATAGTTGTTTAATTCGAGGGAAATAGGGATAAAGACAGGCTTCATGTTAATAATGTGTTGGTGCTTTGCACGAGAACAGCGTGTTCTTTCAGCTCTGGAGTGGGATCAGTGGAGAACAGAAATGTCCCAAGCATAATGCTGGACTCCTTTGTGCCATCTCCTTTGAAATCACCCAGGTGCTAGAAAATTGGAGGGATCTGGAATAAAAGAATTCCTAAACAGGAGAAAATAGGCAAGTGCGCATCTCCCTTCTTTCCTCCTCCTCCACCTCTACATCCTTCATGTCTGGCTGGGAGGGGACACGTCTGGGACGTGCCTAGAGCGTACAGGCGAGTAGCTGAAAACAGCTCCAAGTAGAAACCCTTTTCTGCTCTCGGTAAGTTTTAAGGCAGCACCTTTGTATGTCATTGTGTTTAAAACACCCCCTTATCTGAAACCTCACTTTGATTTGTAGATACTTTGCTTCCAATTTTTACAACTAACGTTGACCGCTGGTGAAACTGCCACTGGTTACAGTTGGCATCAAAGAATCGTTAAAACATTTTAACTGTCTCTCCCGCAAACCTCAACCTGTTTGAGAAGATTTCAAAATGTGTGAGGTATCTTTAGGTGGTGATTTCACCATTGCTGGGGAACCTACAGGGAAGGTCAAGGGAAAAAATAAGTATTTGCTGCACCTGTTGCTCTATTGTCTTAGGGACGAGATAACATATTGGTATATAAGTGTGTGGAGAAAGCACTGGTATTTATAGCAGATGACTTTGTGGGCAGATGTGTGTGTTCATACACACAGGGTTCTCGATGATCAGATGATGAGTTATGATAAAGAAATATTTTTCTCTATTTTGTGATATGACAAGCAGCATGCCACCTCTTTGCAATTCTCTTGCAGTTTCTGTAAGTTAAGAAAGTCAGAGGAATGCTTTTTCTGAATAATAATTAGAAAAAGAAATGAATCAGTAAGCCTGTGTTGCTTTCAGCTAGATCAAGAAGCTTCCCAGTCTGAAGATCCAGGATTGATCCAGGATTTGACAAGGTATTCTAAAAATACTATAACCAGCTGTAAAATAAACTAAAACTGCTGAAGCTGTGTTGACAGCATTGTCCAACAGCTAAGATGATTTTTTGATGAAAAACATAATTTAGAATTGTTAGGATTAACAGGATGATTTCTCCATTCCTAGAGAAAGAGTTGAATTACAAATCCTAAGATGTACCTTTTTGACTCAAATGAAAACACGTGCTGCTTCAAGTAGCACGAGCTACTGGTTTCTAATTTGAAAATCCAGATTTCTTTAAAACCACACAAACAGTGCACATACATTTTGAGGCACGTTCAGTGAATAAAGATTAGCGAACTAAGGCAAGGAAGTCTGCAGAATGCTTGTTGAGGTAATGTAGGGATGGGCTGAACTGTGTTACAGTAACTTACTCGTAATGCCTTATAGGTCAATTTAAATACCGTAAGTTAGAGATAAACAAAATTTTCTTTCTTCATGCTTGAGTTTGTCATGTGTAGAGCAGTGTGGGTACTCTGAAGAAGACTTTGATAGTCAAGTTTTCATTTAATTTCCTTCTGAATGAAATATTAAAAATTCAGAAGGTGAAAGCAAACCAGACAAGATTCATATGCCATTAATAGAATTATAAGACTTGTAATAATATCCCTTAATCTTAAAAAGGTACGCGTCTTACAGAATTAAGGTTTTTCTGCTGCTTTTCATGCCGTGTGAGGTATTACAGTTAATGCAAGTTGCTGATGTGAAAGCATCCTCGCTAATCCTGTTTGGAGAGCGGCTCGTTCTGCACTCATTAGAAAAGGTACAAGAAGAGATGTCGTAGGTCCTTCATTAAGTAATGACTTAATTACATGCCAGGACAAGCAGATACCAAATCTGCGAACACTGCTGGCAGGTCTCCCTAGGACTCGCCTGTAAAGCAGCAAAACTTAGTCCGTGTGAGGAGCACAACAGGTAACGTCTCGGCATGCTGCGGAGGAACGCATGGCGGCAGGTGCAAACTCACATTAGCAAATTCAAAGGCAGGACTTGTTAGAAAAGGCATTTGAACCAGCTTATACTAATTTAAAAAGCTTCTACTCACCCTTCTCTGTGAGCTTCTCCTTTCTCTAGCTCCTGTATAACACCCAACAACACTTTTATGGTTTCCTGACTGGAGCTGATCAAATTTTCCATCATCTGAAGCTGCGCTTTCAAGTCCACAACTTCCGTGTGAGGCACGATTTGTTGGCATTCCTCGCTCACCGCGACGGCCGTCTGGCAAGGCTGGTTCTCCTCCATAGGTGAAACGTTTATCTGAAGGGTCTGTTCGTTACATTCGGTGGCTTGGCACTGCGCCCGTGATGAGCAGGCTCGAGCATCTCCCGCCTGGGGCTGAACACCGTTCAGGTGCACGGTCCTCTTTTTGTCCTCCTCGGCTGTCGGGCACGGTGACCAGTCGGTCTCGGCCAGGAGATTTGGCAGGTCGGGTTGCGAGGCGTTCGAACCGACCGCCGGCAAGTAAACGGTGGCCACTTCAGTCTTGAAGACCCTCCCGTGGAGGGGCTGGGTGGCCTCCTCGCTCCCCGGCCGCCCCGCCGCCTGTTTCCCTCGGCCGGCGGGCTCCTCCGAAGCGGGGTCAGCCAAATCTGGGAGAGCAGGAGGAGGCGGCGGCTCTTCGGGAGAGCTGTGCAAATCGCTGCTTTGCCAGGCCTCGGCCCCGATGTCGCCAGATCCTGCGTAGGTGCGCTCGTTGATGTGGGAAATGAACTCTGCCGTCTGCAGGCTGCCGGCCTTCCTGCTCCACTGAGCGGCCTCCCCTGAGCTCCTGCCGTCTTTGTCCTTTACGTCTATTAGAAACCCGTTGTTCTCACTCTTGAAGGTGTCGACAGTTGAGGCGCTTTTAAGAATATTCCCTTTTTTCCGGTCCAGAGGAAAGGTCTGGTAACACTTTTTAAGATCGGGTGAAGTCTGAACTCCTGTGCTCTTGGTGACGTTGGGGATCGACCTCCGGGCAGGCACCGTCATGTACTTGCGATAAGCCGTTTTGTAGGAAAGGGGCTTGGCTTCCCTCTTGTCGGGATCCTGTGTGGTGGATAGCTGTTTGTCCCGCTGCTCGTTCTGGGCCTCGCAGATATCCTTAAATCTCACCTGGAGGGCTTTGTTTCGTTTCTTAATCTGCCGGTTGGGATCCAGTGCGTATTTCATCTCCAAAGCGAGCGAAGCCGCTGGCTCAACTTCGCTTTCCGAGGTGGTGAGTAAGCATTTGCTGGGCTCCTTACTCACCATGATGCCTGCGTGCAAAAACAGTTCAAAAAGCCTCGTGTTACCACAGAAATGCAACTTCCCCCCCCAAGTTTGCAATATTTGAGCTAATTTTCTGTGCTTTGACTGAAATGGCTGCCATTCACAACCTTTTTGCTCAATTATCTTAATTAAGTCCTAGCCCTTCATTTTAGGCTTTGTCCTTTTCCTAGAAAATCGCACCTTTTATCTCGATTTGTTAACACCCGCTCCTCAGAGAGGATCAAGCCTTGCCGTTCCTGGGCTACAGGTGAAGTAGTAGGACTGGAAGCAGGCTGGGACTTCTGCCGGGTCACAAAACCTACTTTTAGCGGGGCTAAACCTGTTTTCTGTGGCACCCAGAAGTGTTTCCCAGACCCCTTTTCAGAGGACATGCAGCACGGCTGTCACACTGGGTGTGCTAGCTCAGCACTCGGACCTGGGAGTCCGAAGGGAATACGGGCTCTCAGAAAGCAAGTCATCTGAATTTACCTAATAGTTAATAAAAAGTGCAGGGAAAATGAAAAACAAATGTCCTTGTAGAAATAAAGGGAGGTCTAGAGCACTGACCACCCTTAATGCTCCTTTAATGCAAATCTTTAGTAGCAAGAAGTGTCAAACTGGCGTTTTTTACAGCGTGCTTGCTTACGAAACGTGTTTCTTCTGTGTACTCTGCATCTTTGCAAGAAATTAACTGGTCGTTAGAGGCGTCATTATTTGGATGTTTTAAAAAATGTAGTTCACAGCTAAACCTAAAACCTGGATATAGATTAATTATTATTAGCAACTGGTTGGCACTGCTCTGTGCATAAAATTCATGAACTATTGAAGTTGTGGAAGAAGTCAGCAGTGCATCAATTAAGGTTTTGCTTCAAATGCAAAACAACCCATCCTTTACTAGAGGGGGCAGAAAGTAATGTGCCTCTATAACAGAGCTTCTTATCCCAAAGGGTCCAAAAGCACTAAAAAACCCCACACACAAAACTGTGATGATTCACAGAAATGCCTTCATCTGCTATTGAAACATAAGCACCTTCTCAAGGATGAGAAGATGCCAACCGCTTAACACAGCACAGAGCAAAAAACCCCAAAGGCTCTGTCGCCGTAGAGATCATACGGGATGTGCAGTAACGAGGTAGTTAAGTCCTCGATTTTATACCTCATTTGAAGTTGTTGGTTTTACTCTCCTATTGCACAAAATTCTCCCTCATGCTGAGACTGACTGAATAACCAAATTCCCACTTAATCCAAGTATTCTGTGTGTAGCTCCTATTTAAACACCGATGTACCCTCAGAGGGACTCGAGTACAATGTAAAATGAGTAAAGGGACTTTCAGGTGTGGTATTTGAAACACATTATTAATTAAAATTCTTTTGTCTATTAAATAAAAAATGTGAAACTCTTGATGAGTTAAGTGCCACAATAGGGTATGTTTTATAAACTCAACTCAGTGGCACAAGTGAATCCTTGTGAGTCGTCTATATTTAGTTTTAATTTAAGAAAACATAATGGAGAAATAATTTTCAATAGAAAATTGAATGTTTATGAGGTTTTAAAAGTAATAACATTTCCCCAAAGTTATTAAGACACGCAAACGTGCATGGCAGACAAGCTGTATACTGCAAGGTTGGACTGCTGGGTTATCAACTCGCTTTCAAAAACTCTCATGCAAATGCATCATTACTTCATTATTTTGGTTTTTTTTTCATGTTTTACTTCCCCAGTCCCAGTAATTTGCTAACAAATAACTGAAATAGTCTGGAGTCTGCCCGGTTTGCCTTTTTCTGTCTAACTTGCCAGGTTCAGGCAGCAGTGAGCGGCAGCAGTCATTTCAGAACGGGAAGTTTCTACCTGCATCTGTGTGATGCGGTAGGAAGTCTGTGAAAGAAAGCAAAAACGGGGAAGATTCAGGGCAAAAATGTTCAAATAATGGACTAGATTGCTAATACTAGTTTTCAAACTATATATGCATATACAGACCCAGTGTCGGTACTGGGGTGACCAAGCCCCTCTTTTGGGGGAGAAAAGATCACAAAATGGAAATGCTGGAGGGAAGGAAGCCTTTGATAGATGATGTATAAATATAGAGAAAATTTTGTGGAGGGAAAAAATCAGTTAATTACATATGAATGTCAGGAATTTTTTGTTCCAGTTGAAACCCTAAATAAGGAGTCGGTTGTGCTTCGAGGGGAATATTAGAGTCCTGTACTGGTTGTTTGGGGCTGTCTTTTAATGTTTGCCAAATGAAGTTATGCTTTTATTTGAGAGACATTCTGTATACAGAGCCCCACTGGTTCACAGCTTCCAAGGATGGTGATGGTAGGAAATACAGACATACATCCACCTGTCTGTCTGTCCTCGGGTGGAGTTCTGGAATGCTTTAGTGAATAATGGAGTGCTTTAAGATACAAACCTGATCCCTTAGCCTGCAGCTGGACAGACGTTAGCTTTAGACACAGCTAAAATATATGTAAAAACTACTGTCAGAACCAAACCCTCTGCACTTCCATTAATGTAGAACTACTGGAAGCAGATCCTCCATAATGGTCTGGGAAATTAATGAGTTTACCAAAAACCCAAATACAGTAACGCAACAGCCATTATATCCATTAGTTTTCAAATCGGCTAATGTGAGTTCATGCACTACTAAGAAAATGCAGCAAATATGAAATGTTGCCTTTACAAAGATGTGAAATATTCCATAATTACACCTGAAAAGAGGGCCCACGTTTTTACCCATACAAGAGGCTTCCAAAAATCAGGTGTTAGATCTGAAAGTCACATCTTGCAAACATCTCTTTGGATCCCTCAGAGTTGTCAAAGCGAGTTTTCTGGCACTTGGTTACTTGACAGTAGGATCCACTAATGTACAATTTATTCTAAAGTATGGGCTTGAGATGGTATTAGCGTACCTCTGACCTGTCTCAGTTTTCAGATTATTTGAGAAAATGCTTTACTCCCACGATCTTTGGGGCTGCCGCATCACTGGGTCTCTTTGGAATGACTTAACAGATGGGACTGATGGAGCCCATAGCCCAGATGAAACCAGGAGTCTGGTGATATACTATGGAACTGAAATAGATAAATGGGGTGCTGTATTCTGTGATGCAGTTAATTTTAAGTGTGTCTTTAATAGCCAATAAATTGATTCTTCAAAAATTGCTCGTCTCCCTTTCCCAATTGCACAGGCTTGATTGATTTAGCTAATCTAGAGTTTTCAATTCCCACCAGTAGCTTGGACTAATAATTTTATAGATATCTCTGATTAAGAATGACAGCAACCAAAAGAACTAGAATTTTTTTAAGCCTTACTCAGACCTCAGTGTCTCCAAGGAGAACTATATGTGCACATTTGATAAAAGAACGGTTGAGCAAACAGTTGATGGCGAGTTAAATATTTAACAGGGAAGAGTTTATATAATAAGTCTTCGGTTTGTTTCATTTTTGTTTTGGACAAGGCATTGACTCCAGTTTTGGCACACTCAGGCAGTAGCATTTACAACAAGGCTTTGCTTAATCATTCAACCTGTCCTTGAGATCAGACCGTGCTAGAGGTCTGCCCTTTTTCTGCTGAAGTTAGTGCTGACATTCATCCTGAGCCCGTGGGGGACGGGAGCGTGCCATGGGCACGGCCTGGGAGACTGGAAAAGGAACTCTTGTGTTTCCTTCCCCTGCACTCCTTCTCTGCAATTCTGTGCCCATTACTCAGCTTGGTAGAGTTTTCGGGAAAACAAGGCAGGGCTGGGATACGTAAAACGTGTGGCTGTGGAATGTGACAGAAGCTGCAGGATTTTTGGATCCGTCAGAAAACTACTGAGATGGAGTTTCTCAGCTTGCATGAGTACTGCAGAGTTTATGGCTTACTGTCAGGGGGCTAATAAAGGCTTTGCATTTGAATTTTAGTTGCAGATGCCAATTTAATAAAGAAAATAGATTGAAACTTTGTGTCTGTAGTTACTCTAAACAAACCCTGATTGCATGAGATGATTTGCTAAGCTAGACATTTAAGTAATCACAGAGCTTATTTTTCAGTTTTTAGCCTTGATTTGTATATAAACTTCTGGCTGATTACCCTTAAGCAGTGTTCCCTTACGTTTGAATATGGAAATAAACTATTAACTAATAACAATAATAATGAAGTGATGCACAGAGAAGCCTAAGTTAGTATAAAATCTTCAGGGGAAGTTATGGAAACCATCATCTTTATTATTTCAGGTTCTCCATAGCATGTTTTATTCAATTAAATACATCCTTCCCTTTCAGTTCTCCATTTATTTATGCTGCCCAGATCTTCCCCTCCGTGCAGTAACACAATGGGCGTTTCTAGGAAGGAGACCTGTTTTATGTGATTCACGCCTGAGTTGTGAGGGAGCAGTGGGTTCCCGACAGCCCTGCTCAAGCCTGGTTCGGCAGGCAGAGCTTAAGGTACCGAAGTAAGCCTTGGCAGGACCTCCACTCTTAATCCAAAACTCTGCAAAGTCACTGCACTGTAACGTGAATTATAGTTCATTAATATGACTAATACGACTGTAGTTCATAGCTGAATTTCCAGACTGATTTGTTAATGAAGGAAAAGGAGCTTTGTAGCTTACCTTACAATTTCAATTCTGTTTCCGTCAGTTTTATGATACAGAAGTGTACTCAAAGACTAAATGTGTTAATAAACAGAGTGGAGTTAAACTTTCCAAGTTCCCAATGCCGAGGAAAAGCATGGGTTTCAGTCTCTGTATTTTCAGCCCAAATGAAGGCTTTAGAAATGCAGCTGTAAATGTCTGTGCACGTACTAAGAGCGCACAGTTATTTTGTGCACGTATGTAATAGCTAAAAGGAAAAATAATGCAAGGGATTGCAAATAATTGGCCTTTACCATGTGTAAAGGAAGGCTCATTAGTGATCTGCAACATCTTTAGGCTTCTGAGTATATCAAGGCTGTAGTTTCTCATGAGAAATCCCCCCTGCCTCGTATGCCATTTTTATATGTCGAAACATTATCATAAAATGTAATAACACATATTTGGTTTTCAAAAACTATTTGATGCCTGTAAGTCATCTTGTAAGTGTATATGTTGAATGTAATGCACTTCTCTCGCTAAAAACAGACATTTGAAAGATACTTGGATTTACTTCATATGAGTAAATACAGTATAGAAGCCTATTCCATGTTAATTCTAAATATACCATCGTGCAAACTGCCCTGCAAACCAGTGATAGCATCCTCAGGATATTTTACATGTAATTGACATGTTTTTCTTAGTTTTGAGTTAAATAGGCTGCTTCTAATATCACGTTATTTCTTCGACTTTCAGACATTTTGACTTCATTAATCTAGGAACATTTTCAGCCTTTTAAAAGGCATCCAATTGTTAAGATTAACCGACCGTGTTGTTATGATACAAACTTAAAAACCATATAGTAGTATCCTAAGTATTGGTAAGCAATGTCCAGTAAACACCATTGTACTGGTAACAATGCTGGAAAATATGAATGATCTTAGTTATTCATCATTAGTTGTTTGCAGAAACTTTTCCCACGTTACAGCACAGGAAACACTGCAACAACGTTACAACCTTTTTATAGTTTCAACACACAAGTATGAGGATAAAATATGACTTACGGAAAAATTCAAGGGCACTGGTATGCCCAGATTTTGTGGTGTAAAAAGTACTGATGACTATTATTAGCCTCCCCCCCCAAATGTATCTGTTGACATACAAAAGTGATGGGCGGACCCGTCTGTCTTCCTTTGATCAGAATTGCTCATGTAGAATAATAGAGTTAGCGGTGCTGGTAAATGTCAAACTAGTAATTTTTTAAATCTGTTTTGAAACCCTTAGGCATTGAACTTGATTTTTCTCTCTCTTGAACTTCCTTATTTCTTGCTCAATACTGAATTCGTTCTTATTGCTGCATTTATGTATTCTGTATGTTATCAAGGAGAGGGTGAATTGCCCTAGCCTTATAAACCTCCTGTTTTGAGAAGTTTGCACCACTTCAATGAATTACACAGTGCTACTGCCTTTTGCCTGCATAGGTGCTTTTCAGCATGTGGTCTGGAGACGCTTGGGGATTTCTCACCTACGTAATTGCTGTGCGTACCAGGAAAGAAAGCTCCTGATGAGCCCTAGCAAAATCACAGTTTGTGGAGGGGGGGGATATATTTTCCTGGGAAAGAATTAAGAGGTTCCACAGACTGAGACAAAGTCTACTGACTTAGACTGATCCTTTAGCTTTCAGTTACATTCTCCTGCAAAAACCAGCTTTGGGATGCGTTAATTAGAGGCCGCGCATTGCGCTGTGAACTGCGAACGCCCGGTGGAGTTGTGATGGCTCTTGGTGCAATTTCAAAAAATGGATCTATCGATCGTCTAATTTCAGCGATGACATATGATAGATTCGTAATTGCCTTGAAAGTCTTCCTTTGGAATAAACATGATCATATGGCAATTGATGTGTTCTTTTTTTTTTTCTTCCCATCCATTGGTAGGCTCTGCAAAAATGATGTATAAAAATAATATCCCAGCTAATGGCTAAGATAGATAATAAATGCCTTTAAATGCTCTTGTGAGCTTTAGCTCTAGAACTAAGTAGCAACAAATGAAATGTATGATTTAATAAGCCCGTAGAATTCTAGATAAAACAGGAATCTATTGTAGCATAAACTATTTAAAATTTTCCTTACAAAACAAAACAGTTTCCCTGAATGCGCAAGCTGCTATATGCTATTTTCTATAATTTTGACAGGTCTACTACGTGTTCTGAACACAAATTTTAGCAATACTTAGGTTTTTTTGCTTCCTATCTTGTTACATGCATAAAATTAAAAGGAATCCATTCAATGTGATAAAATTCTGTACAGTAAGGGTTACTTTTCCCAAAAAATCTTTGTGCAGTTATTAGTAACACTAACAGGGAGGTTTGCTCTTGCATTAAAACCAGCATAGAATCTTTTGGGCTGAGTAACTTCATATTGGAACAGACGTAATGTCAAGAGATACTCCCTGTCAATTCATAGTCTTGTTATAAAGTCAAACATTCGCTAGGATTTAGCGTACCGGAAAAAATAACATTAGTGTTAAAAGAATTATGCTTATTTTTCTCACTGTGCTATGCAGCTATTGCTACTGTGAAAATCTGAGTAAAGGTTTATTAGCATTATTTTGCCATGTAAATCTGTGCAACTCTTTGTCAGCGTTACAGCTGGTACTCGCAGCATAAGGATGCTGCTGAGGATGTGTTGCTAGGAGAATCACAAATAGTTCTGCTTATACTGTACTGTCTTCCAGGAGTCCAAAAGCCAGCGTACTTTCACTGGAAGGCTTTTTCATTTTTACAGGACTTTCTGTTAAATAATTTAAATAGTGAGCTGTTAAAAACAAGAGCTTAAAGACAGTTCTTTATTTGCATTATTGCCAAATACTAACTTTTAATTGTCCTGAATAAACATCGATAGTTTTTGTGGGTGTTCAAGAAGAAAAACAACCACCAAAAGACAGGAAAAAAAGCAGTTCTGTTCTTTAGCTTTGGCCAACAGGTTTGCAAAACTGCCAGACCTCCAGAGTGAGCGACTGGGGTGCTGCGGGCTGAGAACATGTCCGGCCTGCAAGCATCTACATCAACCGCAGCTCATCTTCTTTTTCATCGTAGCTTTTCGAATGTTGGGTAGGGTAAAGAGGAGAAATGAGGTAAGTGGGTTCCAGCTCCACGCTTCGGTCTTGCGTCTTCACTTGCACTGTGCAGGTGAGGGAAGGGCACCGCAGCGCCGAGCTTGGGCGCAGCGCAAGGTATGCGGATGCGAGCGTTCCCCCGGGAATGCAGGTAATCTCACTGTATGGAAAACGTGTTTTGTAATCTGTGCTAGAGCTCGCTGCAAATGGGAGATGACAGACATGAATGACTCTCCTGAGGTCAGTGGTTGTAAGGCATCAGAACGCTGTCAGCTCTTTCTACATGGATTAGGGTTACAGGCAGACAAGCCTTGGGAGGGTGTGAAGTGGCGCTAAACAACGCGGCTGGGTAATTTAGGTCTAAAACCTGACATTGTTAGCAGGATATTAATTGGTCAGTAACACCAGTCTAGGAGTTTTGTCTTTGCACTCCAGTGCTGTCAGCCGTCACCAGGAAATAAAGGCGGTGGAATTTTCACCTTCTTGAGGAGCCCATTTGTGAACAGTTTCTGGTTTCAAGCAGGTTCTGGCTCTGCTGTAATTGTAAATTACCACGTACGGTTCGACCTGCGCGTGCTGATGTTGGTGAAAGACAAGGAGTGCAGAAATCAGTTTGACTTCTGCTATAGCAAAGGCTCGCACAAAAATGAGCTTTAGTTACCCAAAAAGAGTATTATTAGCAGAGCAAAAAGCTGTGCTTTAATTGCTGTACTGCAAGTGGATAATAGTCCCTAATGTTGAAAACTTCTTTCTTAAAAGCTGGTTCTAAGATGCTTTTGAAATAAGTAACGTGAAGGAAGAGCCCAAGTCTGATGTGAGGGGAAGTTGTCTTAAATTTGAACATTGGGGCAAATGCTCCAAAACTCAACTCCCAAAGCCTCAAACGTGAGGACGCTGGGAGAAGGGTCAGAGTTGGTGGGTAGCACTGGTGCAAATGGCTCATTCCAGGTCGCCGGGGAAAACATTTTTGGTTCGGTGTGGGAAGAACTGCGGAGATGAAGAGGGAAGCAAAGAGAGTGTGCAAAGGTGATGTGGAGGTGTTGACTACATTGCTTCCAGGTTTCGTGCACCTGGGACAATGTGGAGTAAGATCTCAAAAGAAACATTCTGGTGATGGTGTTTTAGGATGGTTATTTGTGATATGGATGATTAGGAAGTGTATTAAAGTAATAATTAGAGATCCTCTTACAAATATTCACATGCCCCTGTTGTCCGTTCGAGTTACAGGCTCTGCTTGTCCAAAGCTGCAGGATCACAGCTGAGAACTCCCCTATTATTAATCAGAATTGCCTGATAACGCTCCAGGCACCAGAACTGTCTACCAGACAGACAATTTGCATCACATTTATTGTGGCTTTCTGAGCTTTTGCACTATCACAAAGTGTGAATGCAAGAACATAACATGTTATTCTCACCAACTTGCTCAGCTAGGACTACCCAAAGTACACAGGGTCATCTTGGATTCAGCAACTTAGGCTCAGTCTACAGAATGCATCAGTGTTATTGGTGTTACTGGCAGTTCAAGCATAACTTCTGCAGAATTACGCTCTTCAGCATTGGGATGTTTTATCTGTCTCTTTGTCAGCTCCTTAGAGATATTGCTGTGTTTTATTTGCCGATAGCCTCGATACACAAAAATGTATTAAACTGATCCACAAGTTAAATTTCTTTACTTGTGGATATCTCCTCATTCATTTCTGATTGTATTTGCAGGGGGGAATAATGAATATAATAACAAAATGAGCACAATCAATCAATTACTAATGATTTGAAGGAGAGATTGGGATTGCTGCAGATCTTTTTCTTATTCATATATAAATACACAAACAGGAGTCATTTCACTGAATTGTCTCTTCTTCCTTCTTCTCCCAAGGAGAGCAGGAAGTAACTAACCAGACCAAAACTACTTTTCACGTTACCAACTTTAAATACAGTCCCAAATTTACATACCTGCTTACGAGCTTTTGTATTGAGCATCATAGAGCCTCCGTTTCAGTTTTTAAGTCATTTACACCGTGGTTGGACTGTGTAACTTGCACCAGCTTTGACCTCAGACTTTTTCCAAGCAACAACATCACAACTCTGGCATGAGCATTGGCTGCTGTGATTTTCTGGGAAGCACAATGCAGGCTTACTGTGGTTAAGCTGGGTATTACCGATACCCAAACTACCCCATCTAAATACAGTTTGGCTATATCCATCCTCGCTGTGGTCACAGCGGTGGGCTGTCATACCTGTGTGTTGCTTTGTGTGTCTCACTGAAATTTAACAAGACTTCTTAGTCTTGTGTATTAGGTCACTTTGGAAGTGGGATGGAAGTATTTAAGTTGTACAGGTCTTGTAATTCTGGCCAAAGCTGGGTCTAAATGCAAAATGACAGTTTTTAACTGATTGGAAATTGGGCTGTACATTTTTGGCTGTACAGTAAAGACTCTACAGCTTTAAGTGCTGCGGCCATGACTTGTTCTGAAGGACTGTCTCTTGTATTACTGAATTTCTGACTAGGTGTCCGCATTTTATTTTTCCTGGAGTTTAAAAGAAAATGAAGAGGGGAGGAAGGGGAGGTATAAATCAAGTAAGGAAGGGGGGGAAGAGCACAAAACAAGTAAAACCACCTTTGTATGCTTTTGACACTTCCTCCTCACTGAGACCATACGGAATGATCTTCCTTTGCTTTTGTATTTAAGAGGGATTAATTTTGTAACTATGTGGGCTTTATTTACAAGCATGCTGTAGCGATCATGGGCAGCAAAAATAACACAAACCACTTGCTTCTCTTCCCCATGGATGTCACAGACATGAGTTCAAGCTGGGATTTTGCCGGTATGATTGCAGTGCAAATAATAAGGAATGTCCGTACCAGGTAAAATGGAAGTAAAAGTAAATCCGGACAGAGGAAAAAGTCTTTAGTTGGTGTAGACTGCTAAAAAAAATTTTAAAAAGGGTCTGTGTGGAGATGAGCAGAAGACTTCAGCTTTGTGTCCAGAGGAGCAGCGTGTCCAAGCAGAAATCAATACGGGAGAGAGCGTTCTCCAGCACAAAAAAACTGATGCTGAAAAAAGGACCGTACAGCTGAGGCAGACAGCACCTACAGAAACAAACAGTTTGCAGAGGGCTTCCACAGTGCTTATTTACTGTGAAGAAGTCAGCGTGCCCGGCCATACCCTGTTTCTGCAGATCTTGTTAAATCAGGTACAAAAGCCGTGTGCTTACATGCTCTTTGGTCCACTGTATGACTGCATTTTGAGCCTGTTTAATAAAACTCTGGTGTTAATGAAGGTTTTAGAAACCAAACTGGGAGCGTTCCTGCAGGAAAAGCCAGTGCAGCGAACAGTTTATCTAAGGCTGTTGTTGTCCTCTAGTGAAATGTTCCTTTTTCTGTGTCGCTGGCCGATAACTCCATCCTGCTCTCCTGAACATTAAGTACCGGATGATGGGTGAATACTTGGTTTGTTTGGTTTCTTAAGTATTCAAATATTATTACTATACTAGTTGTAGTTTCGTGCACTGAAAGTGAATACTAAGGTCTCGTGTAAAATATTAGGAATTCCCAGGTAGTTTGGCTGCGCTCAGCCATACAGTTGATTTATCGCACGCCCGTGAGCGCGCCGTGGCGCAGGGATACTGCTGGCTACAAACGGCTACTCCAGCCCGCCTTTTTCACTTGCTGCAGCCTCGGATATATTTGGCCATAACTACGTAGCATTTGTGAGATGTTTAACACGCTTTTCTGATACGGGCCGAGTCTGAGGCGGCCAAATGATAAGCGATGCGCATGGACTGGGGAATCTGGCATGTGGTAGTGCTTCGGCGCTTTCCCCTAAGGACAAAAATCTCCTCTTGTAATGATAGATTAAGAAGTTCAGATCTGCACCCAAAGACTGTAGGAGTTGGAGGCCTTTACTCTCAGGGCTCTTAAATCCTACTCTGTTTAATTCAGACTCTGAAAATGGCCCTTACTCTTCTACATCCCTCTTTACTGAAATCGGTGGATTTAGCTGGAAAAACTATTACTGGAGCAAAACCAGGCCTGGTGTCTTTCTGCCACTGACGGGAAAAATCCAGGCAAAGAGGAGGACACCAAGAGTTGCTGTTTGATCACTGAGTTGCTCTTTTTACAACCAATTATCTTTGCCTATGAGACTTGTGCTTACATGTATATCTGGAAAGCAGGTGAGTTTTAAGGCACTGATCACCATGACACTGTGCTGTGCAAACGCTGAAACGAGTTGAACTATTTTTGAGAGTATTAAGGGATCAGCAGAGAGGCTGTTTTCTGCCCGAATGTAGTAAAATTGTATTAAATAGACTTCAAAGTGGGGATGTGCCACTGAAATAAGAGAGTGCTCTGATCACATTCCGTGCGGTCAATAATAATTTAAAATTTAATGTCAATACCTAGTGAGTCGTGCCTGTGTCTGCTCGTAGGTTGTACAGTATTTTCTAAGGAGAAAAAAATCAAGCACCGATTTTCAGGCTAAGTATGGAACTCCTACTGAATTCACCACTCGAGAATTTTTTTTCCCTTAGAATATGCTCGTGATCTCATTTCCTTAAAGCCTATTTAATTTGCAAACTGATTAATAAAAATATAAGGGAGTATTGTGCTATAAAATGGATTTGTTGCTTACATGTTTTTTAATATCTTGCACAAATCTTCAGCAGTTCTTTAGATAGTGTCTGTCATAAAGCAGAATATAAGACCTTTTTAATAGCTAGTTTAAACAAGCATGTGAATTTTTTATGTTCTATTCTAGAACATATTCTATTCTATTCTAGATTTACTGTAATTTCCTCAAGTATGCATGAATTATGTGACTACACATCCTCTGTTCTCCCTGTCCAAGATGACTATGGTTGGATGAGGAACTGCCTGGAGGTATCACAGCTCACTACCTTTGAGGAGGGTATCCTTATAGTCTAGCATAGATTTTTGGCAAGCTGTTGGTTTCCCTGGCTTTCACTACCACATCGGTCACTGCAGAGGACCGGTATTGCTACATTTGCTTTTAAATCCTGCAGAAAAGGATAAACAAAACATCAGTGCTAATATCTCACTGTCATTTGTACATTCTGTTGTTGAGTTTGGATTTCCAAGTAACGTAAGGGTGTGTTGTGGTGACCAATAGTGTTCGGTCCCTGGTAGTGCATGTCAGGGAGACGACGCACGCTCTGTGATTCGGCGCTTGTGCAGGCTCTTGGGCTTCTTAGCCATATTTTCCTTCTATATGTTAATCTCCATTCAACTTAGCTACTCTCCTCCCCCGACCCCCCCGCCTCCAAATTAATTATATGCTGTGCATCTTATGCAAAAATGCTTCTGTCAGTGAAACAGTTAACTAGGAAAAAAAACGCAGCGATGATCTTATGAGCTACTGGTTTGTGAGCTTAATCAGTAGAAGGGCGCAGTGGATGTTAAGTGCTGTCCCTCTTGATAAGTAACTAATACTTTCTTTTGCGGTGCTTTTGGCTGGCTGGTTTTTTATGTGTCAATCTGGGGGAAAGGCACTGATTTCATTCAAGATTAGAATTATTTTGAGCATCTTGTTAAAAATATACATTGTTAATAATTATGGAGTCCTAAAGAACACATGTTTTTCATCAAGGGCATCATGATGTCCTTGCAAAAAAAAAAAAAAAAAAAAAAAAAAATCTTATTTAGTATCAGCCTTCCCCAGTGAGCTCGTTCCGTGAAGGCAGTATGCTTTAAATGCAACAGCACCTTAAACTCCGGGGCAGTAATTTTATTTTACAACTGTTCAGTATGAGTATTTGGATTAGCAATACACATTATGTACTTGTATTGAAATCAATGACCATATGCCATCACTGTCTGGAAGAATATAAACCTCCAGATGATAATTTAGTAATATCTGAGCACCGAGATATTTTCATATGAGCTGCTCATATGCATTCATAATGCTAGGGAAAAAAAGAATCGAGCTTTTAACTTGGAACTGTTATTTGTACTTGAAGAGAACAGTATTACTGTAGTAAAGGCAGGCACGAGCAGACTGGCAGAACACCAGTAGGCTCCACACCAAAAGTAAGGAAATATGTTGCTCTCCATGCTTGTCGTATTTTTACTATAGATACATTTGTTTGAAATTTTACATAAAATTATTCTGCATACATGGCTAGGGCAGTTACAAGGCATGTGAATTTTTTTTAATTAATTTATTTTTTAGCTAGTACTTTTTCCATCTAGCAGCTAGATTTTAACCTTGATACATGCAGCATTCCTGACGGCACTGTAAATATGAACAGGAATCGCGATAAAACACTCCAGCGGAGAGAATAAATCCCCAGTTTATATTAGACATGACCTGTTACTGGTTTTTTATTGCTTTCCAGCATTCAGCAGAAAAATGATTCTCAGAGGTCGGAAAAACAGGTCTTTCCAAACTTCCCAACCATAGAGCCTAATGAGTTAAATTCTCCTCCGTGATATTCGTGTGGGGTTTTAGCTGCTTAGACATACAAGGTCAAACGAAACTGCTCCATCGCCTGTTCCAGCTGGTGGCAGAGAGGGGGGCACAGCTCCTTTGGGACAGAGCCCTCGGGAGAGGGTGACATAAGCAGAGAATAGCTCGGCATTACAGGAGGGGTCCCTGTTTTGCCAGGGCTCGCTGCACCCCCCCCCAGCCTCCCCCCAAGAGAGCCAAGCTAACTGCAGTCCTGCGTCCCCCTCGCTGCTGTAACTCTGTGTAAACATGCGTTAAGTGGAGACGTTGAGGTCACGGGAGAGGATTTTTACTAGCAATAGGAAAAGCAAGATGGAAATGCACAGCGGGAAGCTCTGGAAGCCTTGCAAGGTGCAGGACTATGACTTTGGTGCTGGATCCACGCTCCCTTTTGTCCCATTTGCCTACTGCGTTTTCACGGCATCTCCGATGTCAATGTGCTTGATGATGGTGACGGGGGACGCGGGGGGGTGTGGAACAGTGTATTAAATCGGGGGAACCGCTGCTTCTCAATACCAACCGCTCACCGAATAGCAGCAGCTTCAGCCCCTGACGAGGGGTTTTGGGGTTTTGTTTGGGTTTTAATGAAGTGCTACGCTGCAAGTTACCGGAGGAACACGGCCAAACGTTCCTCCGTTGCCATGTTGCACGGAGACTTCATTAGGACCGCGGTTGGACTTCCCAGCGCTGAAGTTAATAAGCGGTGGTAGTTCCTCGCGATCCATCAGCCGAAAAACTAAAGCACTCGGTGCACCTTCCCAACCCCCCCCCCCCCCCCCCCCCCCCCCGGCTACACCCCTCCCCTGCCAGGCAGCATGAGGAGAAACGGTATTTTTCTAGAAGAAAGTAGCGGTTTGCACGGGCATAGCGATATTCTCTCCTTATCTGTCAGGAAAGTTATTGGATGCAATAGCTGTTCCCAGGCAGGCAGGGAGGCTATTGCATAACGCCCCCGCCGGCGCTCAGCCTCATCCTCATCCCTACGAAGTTTTTCACCGGGAAAACCAGGGAACGGGGGTTTTTCGGGAGTCCCGGCGGGGGGCGGGAGGCGGGAGGCGAGGCAGAGCCCCGCGGGGGCGCGGGGAGAGCCGGGGGCAGCGGCGGGGCTCGGGGGGAGGGCGGCGGCGGCGGGCTTACCTTGTGCCTCCTCAGGCAGAAGCGGCGGTGTGTGCGCTCCCCTCGCCGTGCATCCCCCTCCCGCCCTCCGCCGGGGCGAGCTGGCCGTCGGAAGGTCCCCGCCGGTCGCGCATCTGCCGCCCGCCACGCCGCCGCTCTCCCGAGCGCTCGCTAGAGGCAGCCGCCGCCGCCGCCCGCTCCCCCGCTGCCCTCATCGGCTGCGGCGGCCGGGGGGGGCCTCTCGGCCGGGTCCCCGCCGCGGGGCGGCGGCGGGAGGGGACGGAGGGAGGGAGGGAAGGGGGGAACTTGTTGAGCGGGACCGGCGGGCGTCCCCCAGCCGGGCGGGAGCGGGCCGGGGCGGCGGGGCGGGAGGGGAGGAGCCGGGGGCCGGGCCGGCGGCGGGAGCCGCCTCGGCGGAGGGAGGGGAGGGAGGGATGAAGGGAGGGAGGGAGGGAAGCGGGGGGCGACCCCCGGGCCGGGCAGGGGGAGCGGGGGGGCCCGGCCGCGGGAGGTGCGAGCAGCGGGGCTGAGAGGGCGGGTTGGCGGGCAAAGGGGGTGGGGGGGGGCACTCTCTCTCACACACACACGGACGGGTTGTGCAACGCCGCTGCCTGACGCGAAAACCTGCGGTTATTCCTCCTCTTCCTCTACCTGTGAATTCAGCGGCAGCAGATCTGTCTGAAAGCAATACGCGTATCGCTGGCCATCGCGAAGCGCCCCGGTTTTCCAGCCGCGCTCCTTAAACCAGAGGCGCTGGAGCAGACGCAGAGTGGGCGATGCTGGTGCATTTGGGATTTCACCAAAGTGCTTGTTTAAAGCTACATGGCCGCGTTTTATGTGGAGGAAAAGCGTTGTAAGAGACCGAGTGAATAGATGCTCCAGTTCGCTTTTAAACCTCGAATAAAACGGGAGCGAGTTAAAAGCGAAGCGGTCTGACAGCGCGGCAGGGCTTGATGAGCACGGTAGTGTTCGTGGAACTTAAATCCCGGCTTTCCCCCTTTTCTCTCGAACCGCTGTATCATTTTACACAGGGCTTTTCAGAGGTGTTTTTCATTAAAAAAAAGTTAGAAATTAAATGGGTCATGTGTATTTAATCAGACCCATCTGACAGACAGAAGATGTCATGAGAGGCACGAGAATTCATCCGAGTTGAGAGCGGTGGGGTCAGTCCCCTTTCCTTTTGAGGATTTCAGTAGTACTGCTGTTTAATAAATGTTTTTTCACCACATCATGAAGCTCCCTTAGCCCGTTGCCACCAGGCGCGGACACGGGGTTTGTCTATAGTGGCACTATCTTCGCCACCGGTAGCGTTGATGAGGATTATTGATCTTTGGATTTACTGAAGGGACCCCAGATTTGAAGCGGCAGATGAGACCGGCCGGACGAGCCCTAGCACGAACCGCCCCGCTGCTGCCCAGGCTGAACGTGCACCGCGCCACGCCGCAGCAGGGAGAGACACCCGAGCTAAGCACGTTAGGACCTCTACATAGCACGATGCAGCAGAAATACTGGCTCAAGTCCTGGACATCTTTTTAGAGTTAATTAGCTGGAGCAGACCATTGCACCAACGAACGCACGCTGCTGCGGCGGCGGCCGGAGCACCTCATTTGTGCCAGCTTTGCTATCTTTGCGTGGGGCTCTGCTGATAGAGCCTGACAGTGGGTAAAGAAATCCTTACGGACCCGGCTGTCATGTAAACGTCAGTGTGGAAGCGTGGAGATGAATTCACAGAAATCCTCGCCTGTTAAATTGCAGTTTAGCTGTGCAGGACTGGAGCAGAGGAGTTTTCAACAAATCAGACAGTCGGCAGAGGGCAGCTAAGTTGCTCTCCCTGTCTGCTACCTGTCCAGGTATTCTGCTTGCCTTCCTCCCTCCGTGCCTTACCTTCGCAGGTTCCCTGCCGACCCCTGAGAGGGGGTGCCCAAGGGCCTGCCTCGTGCATGGCCTCCGGCTCTGCCATGGGGCCGCTCTGCCCTGGGGTGGGGGCTGCACGCTCCCCGCAGCCGCACCACAGGAGTCAGCTGGTGGCACGGTTTCGGTCGCTGTTTCAGATCTCTCTGGGTTTCTTACGAGAGAATGTTGATACAACAACAAACACCACGCTGTTTTTTCTTTCCCTCCTTTTGTTTTCAGCAGCGCTGACTCGCTGTAGTCCAGGACCTCTGTGGTTTTCTCTATACCAGAATAAATTTGTTCTTAGCTGCAGCCGTTGTACAGACACGGGTAAAACTACATGGTGTGGTGACCACGTTTTGAATATGTATGCTACTTCGACAGAAGCAAATAGACCAGTGGTAGTAGATTGCTGTTACTTTTTTACAAGCTGAAGATGTGAGCCGTGCAGAGTACATCCCAGGACGTGCAGACCGCGATTGCTAGAATAAAATACTATTGCTAGATAACCTTAGCGACTTGAAAGGAAAAGCCCTCTGACAGAAGCAGCATTTGAAACAACATCCTTACCTTCTCCATATTTAGAGGCTGTTGTCCCAGGGCTGATTATTCTTGCACGGCACTATGCATATGCCCCATGCATAAAGGTAGGCAACTGTACAGCGTTTTTTTCTGTAGGTTTTTAGAGAATCACAACGGACTTACCAGTTGTGGACCAGGTTCCTGCTTGTCCTGCACACATGTAACTGCTGATGCTGCTGGCGTATACAGGGATATTTTGAATCATTGTGAAAAATAACACATTTCCTGATTATTGTGCTTTGTGTTTGTCCTGGTTTTGGCTGGCTTAGAGTTAATTTTCTTTCTAGTAGCTGGTACAGTGGTGTGCTTTGGGCTTAGGATAATGTTGATAACCCAGGGATGATTTAGTTATTGCTGAGCAGGACATACATGGAGTCAAGGCCTTTTCTGCTCCTCACCCCACCAGCGAGTGGGCTGGGGGGCACAAGGGGTTGGGAGGTGACATGGCCGGGACAGTGACCCCAACTGACCCCAGGGATGTCCCACACCATATGGCATCGTGCTCAGCATATAGAGCTGGGGAAAAGCTGGCTGGGGGCAGCAATTGCTGCTCGGGAGCTGGCCGGGCATCAGTTGGTGGGTGGTGAGCAATCGCATTGTGCCTCACTTATTTTGTGTATTCTTTTATGATCATCATTATTAATATCATCATTATTATTCTTTTCCCTTCCTTTTCTGTCCTATTAAACTCAACCCACGAGTTTTACTTCCCCCCCTGAATATCTCCCCCATCCCACTGGGGGCGGGGAGTGAGCGAGTGGCTGTGCAGCGTTTAGCCGCCTGCCAGGTTAAACCACGACAATGTTACTGTACAAGTGTAAAGGAGTAAATACACGGGGAAAACAGAAACGCTTCATCATCCCATTTGCCAATTTTTCATCCTTTAAAAAATGCTGAGCACGAGGGTTGCATAATGAGACGTAGTGTCAAAATGATGCTTGAGAGAGAGAGAGGTCTGACTACAACCTGGAAAGATACGAAAAGAGATAATTTATTGTTATTTTTTTAGATGACAAATTTATTGCTCTCTGACAGAGTGTCCTACCTTGCCAGATTGCCACCTTCATCAGGTGTTTGCCGAGGAGGAGCGAGTGCTGCTCAGGCCTGTGGGGCCTCATTGCCGTAACACATACGGGTGGGCGGATGGAAGTCCTGCCTTGGACTTCTAGAGCGAGGGATAAAATCATCAGGTTGTATTTGAGAGCAGTAAAATATACTTCCGTAGCGGTATCTCTGTGGAGAGAAGAGAACTAGTACAGTAAGGGGTCATTCTTCCATGCTGCTAATTTCATCCTGAATTTGGGCATCTCTGCGTATTTATAAACGTTAATCTACTTGCACAGCTTGGTAAGGCGGAATTCAGGCTTTGCTTTATTCTGTTTTTTTTATATATATATTCAGCTTCTGGGAGAGCATGAGGACACAGGGCACAGCTGAACGACTGAGGTGCTGGTACTGTGCTGGCATGGCAATGCCAGCCCCTGCCCTCCTGGCTGGCAGCGCCAGGGCACGTCTTCCTCCTCCTCCTCATTACAGCTGCAGGGGTTTTGGCTAGAGGAGCGCTCGCGGTGGAGGCTGTGCCCGTGGGAGACGGGTGTGTTGAGCAGGTGTTTTGTATGATTATGCTCCGCTAGAACGTGCGGGTCCTACGCTGTAATGCTAAAATGTAATTTTCTGGAACGGTCTATGAAGTTCTTGTCGGTCCTTGAGGAAACAAGCTCCAATCCCGCTTAGGAAATAGCATGTGCCAGCCAGAGCTTGAGTTACCTGCCGGGTGTTTTAGCTGTCGCCAACATGGGGAGGATGATAACCGACACCAAAGTCATTTTCAAAATCAGCATGAAAGCTGGTATTTAAACTTACCCTAGTATTGAACGCGTACCCTACACTGAGGTGCAGGTTCGGGGGTGAATTTAGGGTCCTGTCAGTAGGGAAAGCCAAGGAAGGCGCTGGTGCCACATGGATGGGGTGAATGCCGCGCTGGCGATGGCGCCTGCCTTGAGCGACCCCCGCCGAAGGGAAGGGCCGCTACGCCGAGCTGCTGGCATGGGCTCGGTCTCAGGGGAGCGTTTCCTGCAGGGCCTGCTACTGGATATGGATTAAGTAACTTTTATTGGGAGGGATAATTTAAGTGCTGACACTAAATACCTGAGCTAGGTTATGAGGGATATGCGTAATTGTTTAGGACTAGCCTAATTTGTCACAGAACCCTACCGCCTCCTTTTTATTTAAAAGTAGAGTGAAGTTTACTTGATTTGAAACATGTTGTTGTGGACAATGTTGTGCCTTTTCTCTCTGAGGTCATTTGGGACCAATGCTATCGCTGTATCTTTGCTAAAAGCAAGTGTATTCACATTGCTGGGTCTTCATTCACATTAAATAGGTCATTGTTTTCATGCCTTTCTATGATAGCTGCCTGGCTTTCTGCGCTAAATCTGTTATTTATTTATTTACGTGAACCTGCCATTGGAGGAAAAATGGAGGAATGTTAAATATGCGCCTCTCCTCCAGCTGAGGAGAATGCAAACTTGGCTTGAATTTCAAACAGGTCCTCATGCAATCAAATCCTTAGAGGTGCGCTGTGCTTTGAGGAAGGATATGATCTATTTGGCAGTGATGACAAAGAAATAAGGTCTTTCAGAGTCATGTTAGGCAGAAATTTGAGAGATCTAATTTAGTGTCTCGCTCCACGATAAGTTTTTTCCATGAGCTTGGACAATTCATTTGAGGCTGTGCTTATGTCTGTTCTTTATCTGTAAAGTGCGAGTAATTGCACATCTGTTAACTTGGAGGAACATTTTAAAGATAAAGTGGATTTAAGATTATGTGTATAATACCCATAATACCTGCGTGCAGCTAAAATATTAAATAGCTGATTAAGTGAACTGCTATTTATGGGGTTTCTGCTCTAAGAAGGAGAATGCTGAGTAACCTCATTAGCTATGATATTTCTGTACTTTGTTGGTGTAAGTATGAGCAGGATTTAGACCTCTCAATTTCCCTTTATACAGATTATTGCAAGAAAAATATAACAGCAGGTCTTAGCAGCTAAAGCTGAGATCTGTCGTTCCAGTTGACTGCTGTCTCATTAAGAATCCAAATTGCTGTGGATGTTAGTTTATCATTCATACCAAGAAAGAAGGCCTGATTTTATTGGGACAGCAGGCTTTTTGCCTATTTTCACCGCGTTTATAGTTCAGAAAAGTTCATTTGCAGTATCTAAATGGTTTTGGGAAGGGAACTAAACTGATGCTTGGAAAACGCTTGTTTCTTATTCGAAGGATGGGGATTACGGACTAGTCTCTTACGGTGTGTACAAGCTGTGGAATCACCCGCCTAATAAAGATGTTCTCGGTAGATACAGAATTCTGCACTGGTTAAATTATCATGCAGACAGTACAGTTAGGAAATAAATGAGGGTCTGGGAGACCATGATGTATGATACCCTAAATGGCTGCATTTTGTTCATATTTGAAAGGCAGTTTAGCTTGTCGTCATTACTGATGATTTGTGCTTTTATAGACCTTCTTTTTGCATTTCAGAAATCCTTTGTGCTCATCTGAATAATAAATCACCATGTTTGATTTGTTCAGTAAGAGCAAATGTGAAATTACACTCTTATTAAGATGTCTCAAGAAACTGTAAGTGTGGGTAAAAATTTTTAAAGGAATATTATGCCAACTGTTTAAATATTTTGTTTTGTTTATTTTATTACCTTTTCAAATCCCAGGGATGTATTTCCAACCGCTTTATGGCAAAGAGAGAAATACTGCCCTGTTTAAAAAATAAAAAATCTGATCATACTTTTGATTGCCTTCAAACAAACGGTTTCAGATGTAAGCACCTAAGGAAATCTGGGATGAGCATGAATTCCTTCTTAGAATTCAAGTTACAGACAAAAGAAAGGCAAATGTAGCAAATAATGGGGATACTTTTGTCTGCTTCGTATTTGCTCTTTGGTGGAATAATACATTATTTATACAGCATCGATTTCATTAGAAGGAGGATTTGATGCAACTTTTCTGTCAAACTGGAGAACCATTAAATGTTATAGGGTAATGTAAACTCCCAAACCTTCAGCAAGGTTTTCTCGATTGAAATATTGAACTATTTAAAACTTGAATATAGCATAAAAATACAGGCTTTTATGTGCTTTTACATGTTGCCTTAAAGTTAGAAGCGCAGGCAGCAGTCCGGTGCTAATGCATAATACTTAACGGAAAAAAACAAGCGAAAATAAAATGTATGAAACAAGTGAAAAATGCAAATCATACAAAATTATGTAAGAGAGGAAAAAGTGAGCAGTGCAAATAGTCAGAAGTGAGTTGCCCGCCCCGTTTCTGCCAATGCTCTGAGTCTAAAACAAAATGAAGTATTTTGGCCGCAGTGCTCAGAAATGAACTCTTAGCGTAGTTTCCAAAATCCCTGTGCAGGCACCAAAATATAATTGCCCTCGGTAGTTTCAACACATGGCAGAAGAATGACGCCAGTGACAGAAAATGGATATAAAGAGGCAGGCTGCAGCATCGTGGGCTCCCCAAGCCTTTAGCCGTATGCTCGCAATTAAGAGCTTCTCCTCCCATGTTTAATGAGGGGCATGTTGGAAAGGTCATGTGGTATGAATGTGATGGCCACCGTGAATGTTAAAAAGTGTTACAAAATTTGAAAAAAGAGAGTTTCCCAGCCCATTTGCTGCTCCGGGAAGGCAAAACTTCTGCATGGTCTTGGCCAATATGGCCTTTCTCACACAATTTGTTATTGCAGAATGAATAGTTAAACAGCAGGCTCTTATTTGGGATTTATTTAAACATACTTTTATATACACTGTATATTTCTTAAAAACAGTAGTTTAAGCGTCCGTGTCATCATGTGGCTTGCAAACTCGCATAGTGACGCACTTCCATAATCCCACATTTTGTAAAAAATCAAACCAAAACAGTAACTTTTTTTGGTTTTTTAATCCAAAAATGGATGGAAACTGTTGGAAACCTCACTTTGGAAATACAGTATCTGATGATAGTAGCTCATCACAGTGGAAGACCTGAAAGAACTTAGGCTGAGCAGAACATTCATATTTATATTCTTCCTAGTACTGATGTCAAATATTTGTATAGAAAAATAATATGTTAAGCTTTGAGTAGTGCCAGTGCTCCAGCTAATTTTTTATTTTTTTTTTTTTAAAAATAGAATAACCCAGGAACTTAATCATTTGCAAATAAGGCTATGCTCAGTTTATGATTGACTGTACCAAGACTTAATTCTTTTATGTATTAAAATGTATGTGACTAAGTTTTACCTTAGGAAAGGAATATAAGAAGTTATTTTTGAAAGTCTGAAAATCCTAAAAGCACAAAATATTTAAGTACATTGTGTTATGCAGCAGTCTGATGATAAATATGGGAAGCCTGATAATGCCATTAAATGAGTTTACAATTGGCAGCATAGGCTAAGTGAAGTCTTTCTTAATCCTAGGTCTGTGGCTCTTCAGAATACAGTGCAATAAAAATGTCCTTTATAAAACATGATCTCCAGGATACTATATTAAAAAGCATTAAAAGTAGCACCACATTTTGATTTTCTTCAATTTTTAAAGAAGTTCAGTACTTTAAATATTAATACTGGGCAGCAGTTGAGGAGGATAATTAGCACATGCTTTAAATCAGAGGGGTGCCGGTCACTCTTTTGGCAAAGCCCATCACTAGACCCGCTGCCCGGGAGGAGCGAGGTGCGTGCGCTGGGCTGGGCGAAGGCGGGAGAAGCCCAGCAGCCGCCGCAAGCGGGAGGTGGGTGCAGCCCTGGCCCCCAGGCAGGGTCTGTGGGCAGAGGTGGCGAATGGTCCACAGAGTTCTGGCGTGGCACTGAGTACCCGTGCCCGCTCTGCGAGGGGCTGCAGCATCCCCCCCGTCCCGCGGAGGGGGGGGTTTTCTTTTGGGGCTTCTTTTGTATTTTCACAGATCTCTGTGCTTTTTGCAGGTGTTTCTGTGGGTTCCTCAGGCAAATCAATTAGTGAAGGAGCGTATCCCTTGCTCGTGTCACTGTATTCCGTAGGGCTCGTTTAGCGAGAATTTATGATGTGATGTTTTTCATAATATTTTAATTCAAAAGTTGAACTTGGAAGTTTCTTTTGGCTTTGGTTTTGGGGTTTTTTGGGTGCTTTTTTTTAATGAAAACTTAATAATTTTAGGTGTTACTGGCAAAATTTACAAGGTGAAGACCCTTGGCCAGGAATACCCCAGTAACTGGAAAAAGCAGAACACTCGTACATGTTAATTCTTCCATGTAATAAGGAACAAAACCAAAAAAGTTTCACTAGTTCACAAGGATGTAATGAGTATTTTCCTTTTATTTATGCATATTTATCGCTTGACTTGTATTGCAGACATATTCATTCCTACCTACCAGTTAATGACTTTGGGTAAGGTTTCTACTCTACGCAGAAATTGTCCCTACACCTCACAGTTACTCACAGGAATAGACTTAATCAGGTCTGCTTCCTTAGCCCTGAAAGGTGTTTTGTCTTGCTTTAAGTAATTTTCCTGAGGTATTTTTAAAGCGCTTTTTAAAAATTATTATTATTTTTTTAATCCTTGCATTTGCCTCCTCAACAGATACTGAGTAATTTTCAGCCTTACCAATAGAAGTTCCTTAGTGTTTTCAAGACTTACTTTTGTCAAGTGTGGGCTGAGTGTTGTGGGCTCCGCCATAACTCGGGGTTGGTTTATTTTTCTGCTGTGGTTTAAAATGTTATGCCCCAAAAGGAAGTAGTTCTGATGGTATTAAATGAATGGACATTATGTCAGGAAAAATACTTTCAAAATCATGATACTATTGCATTCGAGTATAAATAATAGAGTATTGCATTCAAGGAATAAAACATTGCACTCCTGTTTTGAGACCTAAAGATGAGCCCTTGGGTTAATTGGGATATTTGAGATTGCTCAGGTATTTTCTCTTCTCCTGTTTTCCAGATTTTTAGTATATCTAAGTAATATTGTATCATACGGAAATATAGTGCCATATTTGTATTCTATGATAGTTTAATGTTATTGTAGTTCTATTATTTTTAAATATTGGAAAGGACAATAGGCAGTAAACATGCTCATATCTGTATCGCGAAGAAATTGGTTATGTCGATATACCAAATTGAACAGTGAAACACAAAACCCAAGAGCTTTTCTCAGGAAAATAACAAAGTTACCCTCGCTTCCTATAATGATTCATGGTTAATTTGGATAAACCCTGGGATTCAAATACGGGAGTGAAGATTTCACAGTACTGCCCCTGTGCAGCCGTCCTCCCACGCCCACAGCTTTAGTGGCCGTCTGTGCTTTCAGGATTGTTCTTTGCAAAGAAATAAGTTAATCTGCTTCAAAAATATTAGTGACATCCAAACACTAATGTGGTTCAAGCTTTCCAAAATAATCCAGGGTTTGGTAGGACTGAAGCGGGCACGTTTGTGATTTGAGAATGGAGGGGTTTCAATAGATGAGTCTTTTTTATGTGTACACGCTTGAGTGGGATAATTTTGCTGATCCTGTTTGTAATTTACCTTTTAAGAATTATTTAAAAGAGATCTGAAGAAAAAATAAGCTTGCGTTTGTTTTGAGCTAGTGAAGGCCGTGCAATGTTTTGCACAGATCTGAGCATGTAAAGGCAGGGAAAGTATGTTTTGTGGTTAAGTCTTTCTCTGGATCCCTTGGGATTTCTGTGGCAGTATGAAGCGACTTCTTAGCATTCAGCATAGCAAAAAATGTTCCAAACGAAAGCTAATTTTTGTCTTTGGGCTCGGGGACTGGACAGCTGCATACATGTGCATGAGATAAACGCATCTTCCGACTTTTAATATGTTTTCCATCTTGGTAGAGAAACTCTTCCACTAAGAACGTCTTGCTCTGCTTTCAGTGGTGCTTTCCCCGGTCTCCATTTTGCTGGCTTTCGTAAGGAGGTAGTCCTCAAACTTTCCTCTTTGACATTTTCAGGCTCAGTGCTTTTATCCGCAGATTTTTTTGTTTTGGTTCCCCCCCCCCCCCCCCGTTTGAACATCTGAGCTGTCTTAGCCTTGCTCCAAGTGTATCAGTTCTGACTTCCAGCTTTTCTTTCATGGGCTTAATGGCAAAAATACTGGCAGCGTTGGTGGGAGGTACACAGAGCTGTTGATCCTGAGCTGAATCCGCTGGGATCGGGGAGCGTGCAGAGCAGCAAAGAAGGGAAGAGAAGCAGACCCACAGTTTTCAGTGATGCTGCATGAATATATATGAGAAATAAAATTGAACTGGACTCAAACACAAGTCTAAAAATAGAAAGCCTCAGCCCGTCTTTGGCCTGGTTTCCATCTCCTTTGTCCCGAGCAGAAGTGAGTGGGGTGCTCAGATGGCGCAGGGCACCGTAACACTGCTGGCTATATTGACCTGTGACATCTTGCAGTCTGTGGTATAAAAAAGTACTATTTTTTTTCTGCCCTCAGCTTTCTTGCCCTATCATAGCCATATTAAGAAGTGTTATGTGCATAAATCACAGAATCCCAGAATCACAGAATGGCAGGGGTTGGCAGGGCCCCCTGGATCTCACCCCGTCCCACCCCTGCTGGAGCAGGCACCCCCAGAGCAGGGGCACAGGGCCGCGTCCAGGCGGGGGGTGAATGTCTCCAGGGAAGGGACCCCACAGCCTCTCTGGGCAGCCTGTGCCCCTGCTCTGGCACCCGCACAGGGAAGGGGTTTTCCTCATATTTAAGTGGGTCATCTTTCTTCCCTGTCCTTTTTGAACTGGGGAGCCCAAAACTGGACGCAGCACTCCAGATGTTGCCTCACTGGGGCAGAGCAGAGGGGGAAGAGAACCTCCCTCGATCCTCTGGCCGCACTCCTTTTAATGCAGCCCGGAATATTGTTGGCCTTCTTGGCTACAAGGGCAACAATATGTGGATTATCATGAAAATTTTAATTAAATGACTGAGGAGTAACTAAAGATGGCAAGGGCGGCACGTTGCTAAATGACGTTCATTCCATATAGCTTTTGCTTTAGCCTGTGCACTGGTTTTAGTTTTGCTTGTTCGTTCTTAATATTTCTTACGTATTTTGAATATATCAAAGCTTTTGCTTTGCATCAGTTGTACTGGTTTGAATGTCCTCCACCTTGGCCGAGTAGTCCTAGGCTTCCAGGACTGGGGTGTGAAATCCCAGGTGAGCCCGGGCAAGGAGCGAAACATCAGAAAATGTAAAAGAGATTCCACTTAGTCCCGTTGCTACGGCTCAGCTGGCAGTTTGGGAGGGAAAAAGGGGGAGCGCGCCCCACGGGATGTTGGCGTGCGCTGGCCCGGGGCGGCGTGGGAAGGAGGCAGCCTGCAGGAGCCGGGCACTGGGGAGCAAACCAGCCCCGTCCCTCCGCCTTCGCGGGAGCGTGGCCTCCCCTCGCCGGGCTGGCCGGCCCCACGCCTCATCCTCTGCTGCGGCCAGAGGAGTGGATTTTGTTTTACTTTGGAATGTTTTAAGTCACCGATTTTAATCTTGTTTTGGATTTAATTTTAATTGCTTTTTCAAAGCGAGATTAATTCTCATTTAGGTGTGGATATGTAATTTAAAAAGATCTCTCGACCTAAGTTGCTTTTGTTAACCACACGCATGGGCTGTACGTATGTGAAGGCAATTACATAGTTGAATATACATCTAATCCTATTCTTAATGTTTAAGTGTTATTGTGTTAGAAAATGATAAATGATTCTTTATTTGTGAGGGGATTTACTTTTTTCCCGTATGATTTCTGCCAAGACAGTGTTGGAAGGAGAATGAAATTCAATTATAAATCGAAATTTATTTCAGTGGTGGAAAACCAGCACTTAAAAATGCTTTGTTATTACCTGAATATATTGAGTGTGTTGGGTATCAGAGGGAAAATTATCAAAACATGTTTTGCGCCTTAATCATAGTGAGTTGTTCAATACAGAAGGTATTCCCCTAAAATGCTTTCGGTGGTTTTTTGTTGGCCTGCAAGCACAGATAAACCTGGATTAGCGTCATCTGGAACCAGTATTGCTTTATGAGCAAATATTCCCTCTTGGCCCTGTGCTTATTGCCGCCGGGCCGGGCTCACTAGTGGCAGGGGAGCACTATGCAGCCGTGGGGTGCTGCGTTTGGGTTGGGATACCTGGCGGTCACCGGGTGGTCACTGCAAGCGGAGGAGCTCTGTCCTTCGGGAGCTGGGAAATCGAGTCCCACATCTTGGCTTTTCCATGGAAAAGTTTGGGTTTTAACTTCCAAGTATATGTTACTCATTTGAAATAAACAGAATTAACTGAATTTAAAGGTAAAGACGAATATCTGCATGCATGCAGAAGAAAGTCCTGTGGTCAAAACCTGGTTTAATTACTTCAAAAACACGTATGCGCATGTGCTCGCCGGTTGCTTGCGTCAGTTCTGTGGTCCGGCTTTCTAAAAATAGCCTTTTCAAATGTTAATTATTCCAACCGATTAGTTCTTTAAGTCATCATGCTTTTCATGTAGTCCAAATATTTTTTTAAAAGAAATGTATTTCAGTTTAATGCTTTTTGAATGAATTCTTTTTATTCACATGAGTTAGCACTGCTTCCATTTACTCTTTATTTTTACCCTGAGAATTGTCGGGAAGGGTTGAAAGCAGAAATCGCCTCCCGTTGCCCTGTGCCCCTGGCTGAGTAAGTGCTGTTGTCCTCATGACATCTCCTGCTTTATTTTTCCATGCTGCCTCCGCTCGTGAAACGAAGCCTCCTTTGGCCTTAACGGCGAGGCTGAGGTGTCCCTCCACGTACCCAAAAACTGGGTCTGAGAGAGGATTGCGTAGCTCGGGCTTTGCGGTCCCACACAGGCTCTGTTGCGCTCCTACCCGGAGTTCCGTGTTTCCATTTGTGCTGTTGAATGTTGTGACTGGTCCCAAATCAGAAAAAAAGCCCAGTTTGTCCTTAACCTAGTGGATAGTTTCCTTTCGTCCTGCTGGTGTTGGGTTCCTGCTGAGTTCAGGTATGCTGATTGCTGCAGTAGGAAAAGGATAGAGACCTATGTATCGGTAGCATCCTGTTGGAGCATATTATGTTGAACTTCTTGGTCATCATTCCAAACAGTAATAAAAAAAGAGTTTTAATTAATTTAGTTTTCCACAATAGAAATGTTCAGCTCTTTTTGCCTAGATTGCATGTTATAGATTGATTTAATATTCTTTTCATGAAGTATCTTTGAGCTTTGAAGCTCTCCTTCATACCGTACGTTGTTTAGCAATAGGTTGTCTGAAAGAATCCCCCAAAGTATTCTTAGTTACTCTGTGCTTAAGAAGAAATAAAATCCAAATTTAATAACGTTAGGGGGAAGAATTGTGTCATTCTTGGAGACGCAACCCACATATTATCATTTTCAGGTTCTGCAGCTGAGTCCTTCCCTGTTTCCTTGCATTAAATGAAGAGTGCTAAATAGGTCTGTGTTCCTTGGTGGTGTCTCCTTATGAAATATAGATATGGCTACTTCTCTAAATATCTGTAGGTATTTATGTATGGGAGGCCATAGTGCCTGTGAGAAAATATATAAACCTGAACTTCTTGCTTTTCATTGTCTAAAAGGAAGCGTTTCTGAGTTTCTCCTCTGCTCCTGGCAAACCTCACACACATTTTATAAAATATAACAAGCTGAAGAAATTGTGGTCCATGTAAGATTGCCAGCGGGAGAGACCACCTACATATGAGTAAGACAAAGAGAAAACTTCCTAGTAGACGGTTCCTGTAGGATAATGGTGGTGGTGTTCCCGTCTGTCCCCGCGGGAGAGGTGGAGGCTGGAAGCCTGGACTCTGCAGCGGTTGAAATTCGGTGGGCGGCGGAGCTCTGCTCGCAGCTCTGCGACGGTCTCACATGGCGCCCTGTGGAAATCGCACCTGCTCGCTGTGCTTCTGGTTTTGTGGCTCTGTAATGGAAATAATGGGGTTTCTCCTTCTTCTGGTGAATCCTATTCTAACGTCTGAGCGAAAGTTGCAACGTGTGCATCTACAGGAGCTGTGCTCCCCCAGACCCCGTCCTTGCATCTGTCCGGGCGGAGTGCGGCTGTGATTTGGGAGCCAGATGCCAAGGGAGGAGGCAGGTAAGGTGAGGATACCCCTGTAGGCAGAGAAGAGCAATTTCACTTCTGTGAAATCCCGTTTGCTACTACTAGGTGTTAATCTTTTCAGCTCCTCTTATCTGTCAATATTGGTACGGAAAGCCTAACTTAAAATGTAACACGTCTGAGAATTGTATTTCTCTTCTTTACCATAATGGCACACAGATTTGTATAAATACTACTAATTTTGCTATTATACTATGAAATCTCACAGAAAGTTGAACTTAACTTAGAAAAGTCATAATAAAGGACCAGACTGTTATCAGCAGTGCTATCTTTCTCGATTTAACCTGTTTTCCTACTCTTTGGGGAGGAGGGAACAAGCACATTGGCTGATGGGGTTTTCATTTTGATAACATGCAAATGTGAAGAGAGCCCTGTCTTTATTTTTAACACTGATGAGAGCCTTGCAGTAATTTGTGTCTGCAAGGACTACCTAACCTTCTACAGCACTGAAAGCTGAGAAGCACAGCACGACATCAGAGACTGCCTTCCCCATAAACCTCCTCCCCATGCCCACTGTCTGCTCTGTCCCGAAAGCTTCGTAACAGAACAGCCCCAGTGGTATGGTGCGGTGGTGTATGTGATTGAGAACCAAAGGTAGAAATGAGTTAAAAAATGCAAAAGCTTCCCCAAAGAGACCTCTTCTTAAAGCTGCTTTTTAAATCCAAGGATGTCTAAACTGTGTGTTTCTATCAATTAAATTTTGATGGCACATATTTCTGATCTTTCTCTCAAGCTTGCCGAACCCTTCAATAAACCAGTTGTTAAATATTTTATGTCACAACAGTCAAATGAGAAGCACCAAAAGTAGAATAATTTGTTTTAAAAATGGCTGTTGCTTTTGGAAGTGTATTCATCTGGCAGGGTCACCTGTCTTGTATGAAGCAGAGGTTCATTTAAAAGATCATACATCTTCCCTTAGTACTCCCGTGATTTGTCATAGTGATCTCTTACTGCAGCATGATTTGCCTGCTGCAGAGATGACATCCATAATACCTGTAGGCTATCACAATTACTGAAATTACTTCAGTGCGGTCGTTCTTAACATAGGATGCCAGTTGTCTAAAATTATCTTTTTCTTATATTTGCAAAACTTAAATTCTTTAGCTGATCTGCATCAATGTGGTCACCGTTTATTTACCCGGCTTTCAACCCTCATCACGTGTGATAAGTAAAATTGTCCTTCTGATTGCATTAACTAACATTGTGGTTTACAGATGTGTTCAGCCAGGAGCGGGGTTTTGTGGTGAAGGATCCGTAAACTATATTTCGCTCGTGCCCCCCTAGAGTACGGTTGCAAAGGCAGCAGCCTGCCATGCTGGAAGAGGCTGGCTGCCTGGCTTTTGGGAGCCTCTCCTTCCCCGCGGTGATGCCGCAAGGCTCGCCCTGGGCCAGTGCTGAGCCCCTTCTGCTGCCTCTGTAGCTGGCGCCGACGCAGCGGCGTGGGTGACGCAGCTGAAAACAGCCCTCTCTGGTCCTCTGGTTGTTGAGGATGCTGCGAGGGGAGGACACGCTCCTGCGCCGGGGGTGCATGTGGCTGCGTCTTGGCCATGTTATCCTCTAGCTTCTTTTTTATTTTAGCTCTTTGGTGACTTCTGTTTGCTCCAGAGAAAGTTCAGCTTTTTTTCCTTGTCATTTATCTAACACTGAGTGTGAGAACAGATATGCCTTTCATTTCGCGAGTGCTTCAGAGGATGATAATAATAACTCTAGTTAAATTAGCTTCCTAACAATAATGTGAAGAAAGTAAGACATAATTTTGTGTTGGGAAGTCTGAAATAAACAAGATGAAAAGCTTTCCCTGGGACAAGGAAGGCAGTTAGTCTGAGGTTCATATTAGCGGCAGGAACTTTGCTATTCCCAAGTTAAGCGCGTACCAAGACGATCGCACTGTCTGTGTGCGCAGGAGTGTGCACCCATTTCTGTGAGCTGGTGGGTCACGTCTCTGTCGCTCCTCTTCGGCGCCGGGTGCAGGGAGAGGTGGAGGCCTTCGTGAGGTGCTTCTGGGTGAGTAATTCCCCAAACGCTGAAACAGTTGATGAGGATTTTGGAACAGTGCAGATGAAATGCATGCCCGTGTTCATGAATACGTCTGTTCGCTTAGCTTACCTCCAAACCCCACCTAAGTAGCATGTAATGGCATTGGTTCTCAAACTGGAGAGCAGTGGTTGCCAGTGTGCATGTGAATTCTGGAGACAGGCTTTCTCCAGTCAGGTTTCATTATATGTCCAGTTTACAAGAGAGACTGAAGGGGGAAAACAAAACCTTTCTGCAGAGAGATGTCTTTAAATGACAGGGTAGGTTGAATTGTCAAGGAAGAGGGTCAGAGCAATGTTTTTCCACCAAAACAGAGGAAGAGCGGAGCCTGAAGCTAAGAGGATCCCACGGGAAGGAGAGGGCTCGGAGAATCGTGTGGGAAGGGGCACCCGGAGGTGCTCACCGCCGCCCTCTGTAGCCCCCCAAAAGCACTGGTGCGTGCGGTAAGGAGGCAGAGCGGTGTGCACTGTAGTGGGATTAAAAACTGTCTCGCCATGCATCGGGGAAGGAGGCTGCTGACCACTCTTGATGGGAACATCAGCTGCATTACCGTTAAATAACCCAGGTGTAACCTTCTACAGGTAGAGCTGAACAGCCAAGCTGACAAAACATCATTAAATGCATTTGAGGAGAGTGGGTAAATCTTAAACCAAGTGGTACCAGTCCAAATTCCTGTATGTTTTTAGATGGCACAAAAATGTCAGTGCACATCTCTGCTCTGCGGTGAGGTTGCATCTTTGAAGCCTTACTCAAAGGTTCGTCCTCTGTGTGGGGCTCTGTGGAAACCGTTCCTCAAACGGGGACTGACGCAGGAGCATACCAGCTCCTGTTTGTGCTGCATCTCTGTCCTTGTCCTTCCCCATGTGTCTGGTTATCACACATGTGGTATGAAAGGCTTTGAGTGCCAACCACAGACTCACAGAATGGCAGGGGCTGGAAGGGCCCCCTGGATCTCACCCCGTCCCACCCCTGCGTGAGCAGGCACCCCCAGAGCAGGGGCACAGGGCCGCGTCCAGGCGGGGGGTGAATGTCTCCAGGGAAGGGACCCCACAGCCTCTCTGGGCAGCCTGTGCCCCTGCTCTGGCACCCGCACAGGGAAGGGGTTTGTCCCCATGTTCAGGGGGAACTTCCCGTGTTCCAGCTTGTGCCTGTGGCCCCTTGGCCTGGCGTTGGGCACCACTGAAAAGAGCCCGGCCCCATTGCCTTGACACTTACCCTTCAGATATTTATTAGCATTGATGAGATCCCCCTCAGCCTTCTCTTCTCCAGGCTGAACCAACCCAGGTCTCTCAGCCTTTCCTCACAAGGGAGACCTGAGCATCTTTCTTCCCTGTCTTTCTTGAACTGGGGGGCCCAGACCTGGACACAGCACTCCAGATGTGGCCTCACTGGGGCAGAGCAGAGGGGGAGGAGAACCTCCCTCGCCCTGCTGCCCACATACCTTTCCATGCCCCCCAGGGCACCGCTGGCCCCCTTGGCCCCAGGGGCCCGGTGCTGGCTCAGGGTCCCCTCGCTGCCCCCCAGCACCCCCAGGGCCTCTCAGCAGAGCCGCTCCCCAGCAGGTCCCCCCCAGCCTGTGCTGGTGCGGGGGGCTGTTCCTCCCCAGGGGCAGGACCCGACACTTGCTCCTGTTGAATTCCCTGAGGTTCCCCTGGGCCCAGCTCTCCAGCCTGCCCAGCCCTCGCTGGATGCCAGCACGGCCTCTGGTGCATCAGCCGCTGCTCCCAGCTTGGGATCGTCAGCGAACTTGCTGAGGGGACGCTCTGTCCCGTCGCCCAGGTCATTGATGAACATGTTGAACAGGGCTGGACCCAGCACAGACCCCTGGGGAACACCGCTAGTTACGGGCCTCCAACCAGACTCTGCTCCGTTGATCACGACCCTCTGAGCTCTGTGTTGAGCCAGTTCTCGATACACCTCACTCTTCTTATTAATTATCACTCAGGCAGTGATAATTACAATAAAAGTAATTCTAAATCCCAGAATGGTTCTGTTCCCATATTTAGTGCTGCATGTGTGCAAAATTCTTTAAAGATATATTTTGTATGGCTTTTCCTTATTTCTTTCACTGTTTGGATACTAGCCATACCTGTAGATACTGTTGTTTTCTGTATTTTATTACTTATATTTATAATTTTTTTATTAGCATTAATAGAAGCATAAGCCAAGATACCTGAAACAGATTAATGGAGGGCAGTTCTCTAGATTTTCGGTGAAATAATTTTAGTATAGCAGGGGGAATAAAAAGGCGGGGAAAAGCAATTGCATTTAGAAAACCAAAAATAAATGGGCTGACCTTCAGAAATCTTAAGCACTGTGATTTCAATTGAAGGGCATACTGTTATTACTGAGACTGTATAGAGCTTTATAAAGTGAAGCATTTTTGGTTAAAATGGACTTCTTTGAAAAAGAGCCTTAGAAAACTGATAAGTGGTGTTGTTAAAATGTCTCATTAATTTTTTGCTTGCCTTTTACGAAAGTTAGAGCAAAGCACTTTCAAACTGGGGAACACGTTGTATATATTCTCATTGTGCATATCGTCGAGTTTCTAATAAATAAGCATGTTACAAAATGGATTTCAGTTGAGCTGTCGTGATCTTGGGTTCTGGTTTTGACCTCTGTGAAGATCCTTTTTGCTGTCCCTGCCAGGGAGGTGTCCCTGTATTCAGAGGGTCGTCGTTCTTTTTCCCCAGTCTTTGGCAATACAGGATTTTCCTTCAAATGAAACAATAATCAGGATTTTGTTTATTCAGAATTCATTTAGAAGCAGTAGATCAGAGCCCGTCGCAGTGTTACAGCACAGAAGGGTGTCGAAGGGGAGCTGGTTAAGTATTTTAACCTTGCTGGGGCTCACTGAGATGGGAGGGATCGGGAGCCTGTGGGTCCGCCCGGGCAGAGTAACGGAGAGCTGCCCCTGGCACGGGGGAAGGCGGCTGTAGGTTTGGTCTTCTTCTAGCAGTTGGTAGTTGAAAGAACTTTGGAAACCTCTGGACAAGGACTTCTTGCTAAGAGCCAGCCTTTCCAGATAAAGTACTTTCTCAAATAAATGTGTAATTATGGTACTTCAGTATGGCTTTTTTTCTCTGTAGCTCTCAAACTAGTTTTTCCAGTAAAACACAAGATAGGAAACTCAAAAACATACCTTTGTTGCATTTATTTTGCATCCACAAAATCATTTTGTTAATTGCAGGAGCTTTTGTTGACTTAAAGCGTATCTTGGGAAATTTTTGCTCACTGGTTTGCCAGATCAGAGTTGCGCTAAGCAGTTCCCACAGCGGCTCAGCATGGAACTGACCTCTCTTAAATTTTCACTTTTATGTAAAATGCCCAATTTGTGTTGTTTGTAAGAGCTTACGGATGCAGCAGTTTGCACCAAAGGGGTTGGAAACCCCAGACAGGTGTGAGTCTGCTCTGCTGTGGGAAGGGGTGAGCAGATGGGGCAGCGACGGCGGGGCTGGCAGATCCTGGTCTCCTGACGGCGCAGGAGAGGTCCCCGAGATGGGGAAAATTGGGAGCTTGTGACTTCTGGCAGTAGAAGGATGGCTCTGGTCTGCCTTCAGGGAGGCTTTGGGGGCACCTAGCAGCAGCCCCCCAGGTTGTCAAGATGTCAGAGCCAGGGTCTTCAATGCAAGGCCATCTCCACCCTTGCAGGTTTCAAGACCCAACGTAGCAAAGCTCTGAGCAGCCTGACCCAACCCTGGAGCAGCCCTGCATCATTATCCCAGTGACAAGCTTAGCACACCTAAATGTTATTCTTCTGTACCCCACCTATGACAATGGAAAATTTCAGGAAAATCAGCTCAATTTACATTATTTTCTATTTTGGAACCAGAGCGCTTAGCCGGTCAGGATGTAGTAATCGGCATTGAAGTCCTGTAAAGGATTTCCAGCTAAAACAAGTTTTCTATTGATTGATAGAGATTGAACTGTCAGAGATCGAATCTGGATCTATAGAATACGTTTTGAGGTAAAACAAATTATGCAAGAATAAATAAACTAATATTCACCAATAAGCTTCCATATCAGTCTTCTGAATTCTGAATTGGGTTGACCTAAATGGGGTTTCTGCTAGGCAGAAACTAGGCAAGTGCTGAGCTGCTTAAATCAGACTGGGTAAAGGAGGTGGCACGTCGTGTCTGAGAGCTCTGAGAGCAGAGTTTGTCAGCTGAAAACACCTTAGTGGATCTTGCTTCGTTTTTAAATTGATGCCTCTGTAATAATGTTTGTGGCAGCAGGAGAAAAAAACCCAAAGCATTTATCACTCACATTATTACAAACGTTAACTTCTGTTTCTCAAAGGAAAAAGACTTGCATGTTTTATTCCTTCCATTTACTCGTGTTCAAGAAGGCAGGATTTGGCCTAAGGAAATGGAAGGTAGCATACGTTCAGGAAGAAAAAAAGTGATAGATGTTAACATTTTGCACTTGTTTACATTCTGTTGCTGTATCTGTGAAATAACTTTCTCTCTAAAGGTGCTGAGGAATTTACTGTTTTCTATTACAGGAAAGGAAATGTTTAATACTATAAGAAATACATGTATGAATTTATATACATATAGATTTATATATATACGTATGTATCTTTAGGGGTGTTTATCTATATTTGTTTTTTGATTCCTGTCCTTACTCACGTGACGGCACAGGTAGATGCTTCTTAAGGAGTCTGTGTCAAACTCGTTCTAGGTGCTGTGCGGACTTGTCGAATACCGCGACAGCTGTGACTCCCATCCGCCGCGCGCTGGCCAGTGCAGGGTCCTCGAGCGCAGTGCTCTCTCCAGCGCCGAGAGAGGCCCGTGAGCAGAAGTGAGGTGTTCTGCTCCTGGGGAGCTGAATTATGTCCATAAAGAGTGATCCCCATTCCCGGTTTTGGCATATTTGCTGTGGGGTCTTAAACCTTCCTCACGTGCTTTCACTGACCGTTGTGGTGGTGTGGTCAGGAACCTTTGCTGGGGCATTTTAACTGGTAGCTAGTGGTGAGCTGTATGCTACTGGGTCATTATATGTTATACAATATAAAGTGTTCTTCAGAACAAGAAATGCCAGGAGATCCTCTGTCATATCCATGTTGGGTTATCATAGAATCATAGGTTGGGTTGGGTTGGAAGGGACCTCCAAAGGCCATCTAGTCCAACCCCCTGCCATGAGCAGGGACATCTTCAACTAGATCAGGTTGCTCAAGTCCAAGCTGGCCTTGGACACTTCCAGGGATGGGGCATCGACCACCTCTCTGGGCAACCTGGGCCAGTGTCTCACCACCCTCATCATAAAAAATTTCTTCCTTATACCCAGTCTAAATCTTTCAGTTTAAAACCATTACCCCTTGTCCCGTCGCTGCAGGCCCTACTAGAAAGTCTGTCCCCGTCTTTCTTACAAGCCCTTTTTAAGTACTGAAAGGCCACAGAAGGTCTCCCCGGAGCCCTCTCATCTGCAGGCTCGACAACCCCAGCTCTCTCAGCCTGGCCTCACAGGAGAGGTGCTCCGCAGTTACCAAAAAGTTGAAATGTGGGGCATTTTAAAGATGGGTTTCTATCGTGTGAGTCCAGAAGTGGTGGCAATTTCATTCATGGCTTCTAGAAATGATAACAACGGATTCTTATTTCTTGATTTGTTGGTAATATAGAGAGAGTACATGTAGTGAGCAAAGAGAGAACTCACTGCCTTTGTATATCCTTGCAAACTGCTGATTGTGAGGGACTCGAACCATTTTCAACAAAGTAATTTCTATGAAAATGTTCTGAAAGCAAAAATGTAGTGAAAAGTTCATTCTAATGTTTTGGGGGGGTTTTTTGTGTGTGTTTGTTTTTTTTTTTAATTATTTTTCCATTTATTTATTTAGCTCTTGTAGTCTTTTAAGGTCATGTAAGGAAAATTTTATTGAAAGATAAATGGATCTGTTCCTGATCATGGTAATAGGGACATTATAATGAAACATCCCTTCACTTAGTGTAGTTTGGATTTCTCTTAGAGTTTCTCACTATACATAAAAAGCTTAATATTTCCAGCTTAGAGATTTCCCTGGAAGAAAATGGACAAGGCTATTTAAAATAGGCTGGTTTACCCCTGAGGGAGAAGAGCATTGGCATGTGTTGTTTCTCCTGCAGGGAATTCTCTTCTCATTCTGAAATTTTTCAGTGTTAGTATTGCTTGTGGGGATTATTTGATATTAAAATTTCCCTGCTCATATCTGTTAAAGGGCTATTTGAACATTCATTATTTTATTGTAAAGATAATTTAAGAAAATAAGTACTTTCTGAGGACTCGTGTGCCTCTCCGACTTTTCCTTCAGAACTGTGTTTTACAGGAATTAGAAAGATGATTAAATTTTGGAATTGCATGGCCTTTTTTTTTTTTAATACAGAATGTTTTTTCTGAATAATAATGTTTCCAAATAAGAATCAGCTTCTTTGTTATTTTGCCTTGGTTTTGTTTGGCTTTTTCTTTAATTTTTCTTTTAACGGAGCTGAATTACCAGTCCTCCAGCACGGGAGCTGGAGCTGGAGCTGGCTTCCCTTACGACCGGCTTGCGGATGCCCTGGATCCCATGGTTTTGCTTTGGGAATACTAAACTCCCGCTTGCCTCAGTGTACCTGGTTTGAAAAGAAGGAATGAATCCAGCACCTCTGGTTTTGGGTAGAAGAGAAATTAATTGCATTCAACTGCTCACAAAGTGCATTAAATGCGCTCCTCTAGCACGATGTGTAGTAATTATCTTAGTCACCGTGTGACTACTTCATTCCTGAGCTTGGCGGTAGGGAAGGGTGCGAAAGACTTTCAGTATAAACCTGGACACTATTTCAGTGAATGAATCGCTAATAATTGCACAGGGCAGTGGCAGCCCCCTGTGTTGCCCTTGCACTACTTGCTGTATAAATGTAAGTTTGCAATTACTCCTACAGTTAAAATGGAAATTGATTTTTTTAGAGAATTAGGTATTTTCTTTCTGTGTATCCAACTAAAGATTAAAAATCAACTTACGATTAAAATTTAATAATGTTGTTAGCTATTGCTAAATAGTTAATAGACCATATTAAAAGCACCTACAGTACAAATATTGCCTATAAATAATTAGAAATTTTTATTAGCATTGTAATTAAGAGCATGCTGGCTGCAAATAATACCTCACTAAGTGCAAAGAACTGTTTGGCAGGTGGGGATCTGAAGATAAATGTTGTAACAGAGATGTCTTCGTGTGTAATGCAACGGAGGCTTGAAGGAACAATATTATGTCAGTGAAGGAAGGGTTTTTTGTTACCAAGAGAGTACGAAGATGAGCATGAGTCATTGTTTTATGCAGGGAAACAGGGAAAAATGTTGATTTACTTGTCAAGGACCCTGAACCGTTCTACTCGGCACCACTTCTGGGGCTCAGCATAAGCTGACATGACAACATTTAGCAAGTTTCTGTAATTTTCTTTAACTAAAACTTAACTGCGCAGCTGAATCCTGTCATATTCATGTTTCATTTCTCTTTGCTAAGCTGCTTTATTTTTCTGTATTTATTTTTTTCTCTCCAGCAACCGTTCCAGGTTTTTGACACGCTTTCATATTTTCACACTTTCACGTGGAAGCAGTGTTTAACCACCAGACATTAAACTTTCCTGTGTCCTTTCCGATTGTCACCATGCTAATTAAGAAGATATTCTTCTGTAATTACCTCTCGCTTCATTATCTGTCTCATCGTTTTCCCTGGCTTACGGGGACAGTCATAGCAGCTCCCCCCAAATTAGTGTGCTGCTCCAAGGGGAGGCTTGGGCTGCCCTGGCAGGAGCCGGGGGTGTTGGAGGGGGAAGAGAGGGCTCGTGTACAAGCAGCCATCCCATTGAGCAGCCAGGGGAAGGGAGAGGGTCACCGGAAGATGCAGAGGAGATGGCAGTCAAATTCATCCGCATCTGTAGCTGCTCCTATATCTAAAAATCCATACTACAATGCATTTGGAAGTTTAACAGTTGCTCCACGTTCATTTTTTTCACCTGCAAGGTTGCCATGATAATTTCCTTAGGTATGAAATTCATCTTTTGACCGTTGCAGCCGTGTATATTAAATTACTCACCAAATGGGTAGATAAACACAGAAATACGACCAAAGCTATTAGCCGCTTATAGAAATAACATTGTTAGAAGGAAGCAGAGACTGTACGTTGCCTGATGAATTACCTGAAAGGGCTGGATTTGCAAACGTGGCGTTGATGGGAAGGAAGGTAAAGACAGGGTTATGTGTTTGCAACGCAAAGGACTTCACAGATTACGTGAGTGAGCGAGTGTCTGTAAAAAGATACCATGAGCAAAACAAAGTTTGTCTTCAGCTCTCCTGAGCATTTACGAGCCATCTGCAGAACCTTACGAGAAGTGATGGACTGAATTACATCTGCAGGCTAGTCTTAAGCAGCCAATTTTAAAAATTTATAATTCTGACTAGCAGTGAAGCATCACTTTGATTGATGACGTCATTAGGGGAAATAGGACTGAATATGGGCTATTGAATATTTGCTTGCACACATGAGCCCTTTTACAGTGTCTGTTATGCAGAGTGCTTGTTATATGGTGTTTTGACAATTAATGTTTTGAGATTTTTGGGATGATCCCATCTTATTTACATTTCATAGTGGTAAACATTATCTTCGTGCAGCCACAGCTTCTATTCTTGTCGTAGTTCGCTATAAAGTTATTTTGATGTCACGGAGCGGCAGCTCGGGTGGCCTTTCCCTTTCATATTCATGCCGTTTGCGTATGCCTAAGAACTCTCATCAGGTACCTTTGCATCGCGTAGAAAAAATAATGCTCTCGCATGGACGAAATCAGTTATGTGGGAGTTCAGATCTAAACTCCATTACGTAGGAGAAAAGCAAATTCAAGGAGTGCTTATCTGGTGGAGGCTGGGGGATTAGACTGTAAATAAGAGGGCTCGTAACACACACAGATAACCCGGTGTCATTTCGCATTTGATCTCAATTACTTGGACTGATGTAGAAATAAATATTTTAAATTGAAAGTAATGCAGATCTTACAGGTAACAATAAGAACTCTGTGCTATGCTTAGAAAGAGGAGAAAATTCCTGAGCGTTCTGCCAGGCTGTGCATGGCAGAGACTAACCTTGAAAACGGCACAGAGGGGGAATTCACAACTTTATGAAACTGTATATAGAATAATTTTTTTTTTTTTCAATTCTGCTGATTTTTGCCAACATTTTTGTCTTCATTAAAGACCAGAAAAGGTGTGGACGCTCTTACCAGAGTCAGTCAACAGGTTTTTAGCAGATAGGCTGAGAAGGAGGACGGAGAAGCAGAGAAGTCAGTTATGGGATCGGAACATCTGGTAGCCATAGAAGTGGGTTTGAGTTGTCACTACGATACTTTCACCTGCCAGAAGGAAAGATTAAACTTTTTTTTGGCACTTCTCACTTTTTTCATGGTTTGAGAAAGATATGTTTGGTACTGCTATTCTGTTTTTCTGGAATTCATTGGGTTTTGGTTTGGGTTGGGTTTTTAAGCATCACAGTACCTGCAAATACCACTCAATGAAATTAAAACTTGGGGTTTAACTGTGATGCTCAATATAATGATTTTGGAGAGATTTCTTCCTTGAGCAGAGTGTCGACTTCCCAAATGCAAGTTCTGGTATTGTGTGATATTTTTAGGAGCGGTGTTTATTACCTTCCAAAGCCTTTAATGCCTGAGCAATTTTTATATGAAGAATACGTTGCAATATCTCCAGTGAAGATGGTAATAAAACCATGAAATTGGAAATAGAAACTTTTAAAGATGTTTTTTGTTTCCTTGACAGCATTTTGCATATTCATTAATGAATCTAAATGATAGAATTATATCCACTGTGTTACATGGTGCTCTCTAGCAATCTTACATTTTGAGAGCAAGTATTATGTTGCCCTGTCTTAAATAATGGATTTGTTTGTACTTCTGTTTTTGACAGGGGAGTTTTGTTGCATGCATGACCGCCATTTTAAGGCAGATGGAGGACTATCATTATGCTCATTTAATCAAGACTTTTGGAAAGATGAGGTCAGATGTTGTGGTAAGTTTAGCATGCTTTATCTGTTCATAAGATAGTTTAGCTGGTGTTTGGTTTTTTCCTGTTACTGCTGGTTAAATGCGCTTGTGAAATGTAAACAAAATGCATTTGTCATTTCAGATATAAAAATAATTAATAAAGCACTATAACTTACACATTTTCTGAATTTGTAAAGGACAAAATTAACCTTCCTGCCACACACAGGCATACAGCTCATCTCCAGAGCTGTTCAGTAGTTTAAAAAGAAAGCACTGAGCCAGTGGATTTAAGGCAATTAAAAGAAAGCATTAGGAAATAGTAGTGCTGAGCCATTACTAAGAATCTGTTTTGTTTAAGGAGAGAAGGAAAGAAAAAAAAAAGCTTTCTTGAGGAAAGGAACTTTCAGCGTTAAATCTTCCAGATGTCTCAATTTCATTTAAATAGCTCTTACTTACAGATCTGCTCACTTTAAATTTTATACAAAACATTTTAACCTTAAAAATGCTGTTAGCTTTTAAATAAGTGGCAGTAATTGAAATTTGTCTTCTCAGAGTTGTTCAGTAGCCTAACTAAGCCAACAACGCAACTTAATTAGAGCATAATAGAAGAGAATTTATAGCTAAGGAGAGAACTCTCTAATGACCTGAAACTATCGTTGCCATATGGCAAGTGCATGCTGCAAAGTAGCGACCAAGCTTGTTGGCTGAGATGCCTCAATTAGTGGATGACCTGAAGCCTGAGCAGCTGTGTTACATTACCCACTCTGGTACTGGGGAGTTCTCTTAGGTGTTTTAGGCAGCTTTCCCCTGTATTTTAGTCTTCAGGGTACCCTTTAGGTTCTCTTCTTCCTTCCAAACCCAACGTAACAGAACCCCGGGTCTTTTTGTGTAATTTCTTTGTGTTTGGACTGTCCCGTTTTCCTTTATGTCTTTAATTTTTGTTCTTCTTACTTCTGCTTATATTCTGCAAGATTTGAGCTCTTTGCCCCGCGCCAGTTTTCATGTAAGGTGCTAGAGCCTCTGGTGCTCCATCTATTTGTGCCTGATCTGGCGTTACTAAGTAATGATAATACAAGAGAGTGAAGACAAAGTCCAACTGCAGATGAACATCACAGTATTGCAAGGGTTCCTCCCCAGTTGCTCTGCTTCGGGATCTCAGAGCGCTTCCATGGATAGTTCGCTTCAGTCGGGTTTTCTGTGAATAACAAACCATTCCCAAGCTAAATGCAGATAGGGGACTGAAAATAACATTTTTAACACAGAAAAGGCATGAGCACTAATATTAATCAAGCCAAGTATTTCTGTAGTATTTCTGTACTTTTGAAGTGGTTTGAACCATTTGGCTCTGAAAAAGGCAAACAGATTACAGGGTTTTACACGGAAAGAGGTAAAAGCACTTTGCTCTTAAAACATGTAATGGAAAAATAGAGGGAGAAAATATTGGTTAGGCAAGCTGTGATTATTCTAATGGCAATGAAAGTGTTTATTTTAAAATCTCGCTTTTCTGGTCTAAGCTGTCTAAAAGGTGGTTCCATAGGTCAGATCTTTCTTGGTGAAAACAAGGGAGTAATTTTGTATTTGAAATTTGGCAAGTGGTTTATTTATAATTGCTTGTTTTAAGAGTTTGATTTGTATGCTACGCAGCGCGCTGGGATACAAGTGAGGAATCACTTCTTCCTTTTGTCTTGACCTTTTGTATATTTATCCCTTTCTGCATGTTCTTGCATTGCATAGCTGGAATTGCTCTGGACTGTTAAAATCATATTTTCCATCAGCACGTTGTACTGTTTGACTGCTTGTTTTCTACTGTTATGCCACTTGACTGGTTTGTGTGAGCAGATAGCTAAGCTAAACTTGGTCAGTTGCTGTAATGCTTGTTATATCTTTAATTAAAATGTACCTTTTTAATGTTTTAATATTGTTGATTAAATGATAATGTATGTTAATGGGAAATAAAATACATAGTAACCTGGAAAACCATTAAATGTGTAATATGTTAATTGTAGATAATGATACCTTAAACTGACTTTAAGATATGAGTAATATAATTGAAGGTGTGGAGGTATAATGGCAATATACAGTTAGTCTTGTGATAAAAGGGAACTACAGTGTGTAAACTAATTTTTCTTTTTTTTTTCTTTAAACACAAATAAAACTGAGTCATCATTTAGGACAAAAGGATGAAGATCCAACCCAGTTTCTCTGTTTAAGAGAAAGACTTACATAACCTTTTCAGTGAGAACCAAGTGGGAATTTACTGTTCTCATAAGTATTTCTTTCTAGATGAGATTTCTTGATAATTTGAAACCCACATCTTGTTCAGTATTTTATGTTTCACCATCAGAAATGACGCCCCGTGAAACTCTCTCAGGAGCATGGCCTCCTTTACTGTTATCAGTGCTGTGGTTCAAGTTTGCCCATCCTCCTTCTTAGGGGTTTGCCTTGTCTTCAGTGGCGGGATGCTACTGAACTGCTCTGTATGTGTGTGTTCCTTGGTACTGTGTGGTTTGGGTGGAAACTAGGGTTTGTGCTCAGTTTTGGGCCCCTCGGGACAAGCAGGACCTTGGGGGGCTGGAGCGTGTCCAGAGAAGGGCAGCGGGGCTGGGGCAGGGTCTGGAGCACAAGTGTGCTGGGGGGCGGCTGAGGGGGCTGGGGGGGTTTAGCCTGGAGAAGGGGGGGCTGAGGGGAGCCCTTCTCGCTCTCTGCAGCTGCCTGAGAGGGGCTGGAGTGAGGTGGGGGCTGGTCTCTGCTCCCAAGTCACCAGTGACAGGACGAGAGGGAACGGCCTCAGGCTGCGTCAGGGGAGGTTTAGGTTGGATTTTAGGAAAAAGTTTTCTTCCCTGCCAGAGCGGTCAGGCCCTGGCACAGGCTGCCCAGAGAGGTGGGGGAGTCACCATCCCTGGGGGTGTTCAAAAAACATATAGACGTGGCACTTCAGGGCATGGTTCAGGAGGCCTGGGGGTGTTGGGTTGACGGTTGGACCTGATGATCCTAGAGGTCTTTTCCAACCTTAACATTTCTATGATTCTATGAAAAAAAGCCCTTCTCTACTTCTGTACTTCTACTTGTTTAACTTTTCATGCTTTTTTTCTATTTCTTCATAATCTGACAGTTTTCTGAGCCACTGCCCTTTGACTCACCTGTTAGAGCCTAGATCCAGAAGTGTTTTTGTTCAAACCCAATGTCTCTACATATGGAGGTGATACCTACATCTCGTATTATAGCGTTTTTTGTTTCATCACAAATGTGTAAAGAAACAGTGCTTTAAACCTGAAACCAGATGAATTCAAACAGAAATGAATAGGTTTTTCTTACACAATTTACAAGAAAAAGGTATAACTTAAGTGAAGCTGTGGTTGCTTCTTCACCACTGGAGACCCTTAAATCTATCTTCAACATGTGCTCTTGCTCAACCAGAAGTCATAAGCCTGGTGTTGGAACTGCTAAAGGAAACTTTATGGCCTGTGTTATGTAGGTGTCAGGTTTAAATTCTTATAATGGTCTTATCTGGCCTCAAAAACCTAAGAGAAGATGAGGTGGAATGCAATAAAACCAGTCTTGTATCTCTCCGCAGAATATATTGTTTTGGTTCATTAAGGTATTTCTGTTCAAAGAGGAATTTCTTTCTGTCAAGCCTGATATCATTCTGAGGTGAAACATCAGCTGTGATCAGTGAGGTTATTTCTGGGACTAACTGATCTCTCTCCTCTTTTTACTTGGTAAAATTTATATTCAGTTGAGACATATGTGACAATCAGTTGACAAAAAAAAAAAAAAAAAAAGGTTAATATTTTGCCATGTGGAGTCTCTCAGAAGTATTCCTCCCTGAAGGCATTCAGGACAATGTCCTGGAGTCAGTGAAGTCTGTAGAAAGACAAACTCCGTAGGGTGTTTTAGATGACAATTTTCTGCACCTCCGTTTTCTTCTTCCCCTTTAATATTTTGCACTCCTAGACTTTGGCTTTCAGTGTGAGTATGTGCATTGGTGAGTATTGTACAGCCTTTCATGACAAGCTTAGACTACTTTTTTAGGAGTAGACCACTGATGTGAGCAGGGGATTCTGTGGCTTAAGCAGACTCTTCCTTGCGTAGGTGACGTGAGAGTCGGGGGGGGGATGCCCCGTGGTGGTGGGACCCCGCAGAGGCAGCCCACCCAGAGCCATCCACGACGGTGGGGAGTGGCTTTCCAGAGACAGCCTCAGTGGTGGACCTCAGTGGAGGTTAAGCTGTTGTCCTGGGAAGCTGTAGCTGAGCGTATTTGACTTCTGACTGCTCTATGTCAGGACTCAGCAAAGCCGAAATTTTCACCAACTTTGCCTAAAGTTATTTCCTTTCAAGTTCCTACATGTTTTAACTAGTTATTTTTATTAAGCTTGAGAATGTATTGAAGAACCGCTCTGAAATCCAGGTCACGAAAAGTATAAATAGTGATACAGGTGTATCGGGGTGTGGTGCTCAGCAATCCGGGGAGGTGGAATTGTCCAAGCCTCCTCCGTCGCTGTCTACCCAGTTACAGGGCTGGGCTTTTCTTTCTGTAACCAATGGGAATTGTGAAGGGGTCCCATCTATTGTGAATTTTGTTTCCTTGGGATATCAAATAGGATTTGTATTTGTAGTTAGAGAGAGATCAGGTGTTGTAGCCCTTGCCTCTTTAGTACAGGTTTTTGGGTCATTTTCTCATGTTCAGAACAATTTGTTCTGCTTCTAGGTATACTGAAAATAAGCAGGCTCTACAGGAGCACAGCAAGACCTGATAGCAACCCCCTCCACTCCCACCCTCCCCCCAAAAAACTGGGTTTTGCTCAGGGTATGTGGTTAATTCATATAAACCGTTTGCTTTTCCGTAAGAAAGATAAAATGGAAAAGAGAGTAATGTTACAAATACAAAATACAGGCAAGCATCAGAAGCTTTTTATTTGATCAATGATTAAATTAGTTGTTACAGAGCATTATTGAAAGTACTTGTGTGAGAGTAGGAGTATTAAAAGGTAAATATCAGTAGATTAAAATGTAGAGCTGAATCGGCAAAGTAGGTCAAATCATGCGTGGCACAACCTCCAGGGTCAGTAACAGACGTGAGTCATCAACAAAGTATATGAAAACTCATCCACCGTCACATGCAGCTTGGTCAGCAAAGTGTGCAGAAGCTCAACAGCTGGAACTGGTGACAAATGAAGTATAAGGTAGAGTTTGCTCCAAGAAATCAGGGAAGTATTCATCTGTATTCATAAAATATTAACGGGAAAAAAAGGCCCAGTGAGCGCCAGCCTGCCCTCTTGGGTAGGCGATGACCCTTCCCATGGTGACACTTCCACTGCCGTTTCAATTACTGAGCTGTGAAGCAACATCGGTACCAAAATCACTCGATACCTGCAGCTGTAAAGAAGCACACGCTCAAGTGAAGCACTCTGCGATGCTTGGGCAGCAAAATATGTAACGTGATTATTAGGAATTATGTAACTCTTTTACCAAAATACAAGAAAAATGAGCAGTAAAGTATGCAGTTTGATCTCTTAAATGAAGACACATTTAACTGAGCCAGCAGAGTGTGTGGCTGGGATGAATCTTGCCTTACGCAACAGTAACATCTCATTAACCACGAGCAGTTCCAAATTTTATCTCAATCCTGTTAATGTCAAAACATCTTTACTGATGTTGTGTTGTTGGGAGTGATTTTGTTAAAATAACCGAGGAGTTATTTTATGAGTGTTATACTTATTTTGTTGTTGTTAAAATGTGTCTGTTATGGCTGCTCATGCTCTGTTGGCCCTCTTTGGCCTGGGTGTCTCCCTGGGTACCAGAGGCTGGGACGTAAAGCGTCCCAAAGGAAGCTCAGCACAGCAGAGCCTGAAAATTCACGTTGTTTCGGGCTCTCGATGTTGTGTCCTCAGGATCTCCGCAGCTCCCTGCTTCCCACCGACTGTGAATTTCTGAGCCAGGGAAAACATCTTAAAAGAACAACGAATCAAAAGACAAAATGAGACAAAGAGGCTGGCTCCCACACGTGGAGAAATAGTTATGAGGGCAGTAACTTCATATTTGTTTCTCACTGAAAAGGTTTTTTGGTAGGCATTTGACATTTTAGAGATAGACAAGATAAATACCATTACTGAGAAGCTGTAGCAAAGAAAAAATATTCCAACCTTGGAATAAAAGTTCATTTTCATCTCTGCGTGAAGTGGATCAAGGACTTCTTGCATTAAGTTCTTTTTTTTTTCCCCCTTTATCTTTCTCTGAGCGTTTAATATTGCTCAAATTGTTAAATAACGATTACAGATTTCCAAATTGTAGAAGATGATTTACATTGTAAAGTACACAGAATCCCAGACTCACAGAACAGCAGGGGCTGGAAGGGACCTCTGGAGATCATCTTGTCCAACCCCCTGCTTGAGCAAGGCACCCCCAGAGCAGGGGTACACAAGGTTTCTGTTCCAAAGAGGTGTTTGTTTATATCCGTGTAGAAATAAATTGGTTTATGCTACTGATTTAACTTTGTTCTGGGTCAGGCTTTCAATTGCAGAAGCAATTACTGCTACTCCCCTTAGGGAGAGCCTCTCTCCTAGTTCTGGCAGGGCCAAACCACTGCTCTCACCTACCCCAGGCCGGGGGCAACGTGCAGCACCACGCTTACCTGAATCCCCTTTGAGCTGGAGCATATAGTTTTTAATAAATAGATAATCTTGATTTCAGGCAAGAGAAAATTTCAGGAGCGTATTCACAAGGGGAGGGAAAACTCATCAACTGACTCTGGGCGGGTTTTTTTTTTAATGTAATCACAGAATCATTAAGGTTGGAAAAGGCCTCTAGGATCATCAAGCCCAACCGCCAACCCCACGCTAGCATGTCTCCTAAACCATGCCCCAAGTGGCATGTCTACACGTTTTTTGAACATGAATATCTTGAGTTCTTTCTCTTCCCATGTACCAGTATGCCTGTAACAACTTTCCACCGTAGGCTGGGCCTGTGTCGCGGCGTGTACGCCGCATCGCGCTGCCCAAGGACAAAGGGGCTGCGGGACTTCGGTGGAGAGAAGAAATTATTCCTTTCAGCAGAAACTGCCTTTGGATACCTGGCAAACCAGGGCTTGTTCCCGAGCGATACCGTGGCTTGTTTACGATGTAGGATTACTATTGTTAACATTTCTGAAAACTTTAAATAGAATTTTTGCAGGATTTATGTACATCATATATAAATATGCCTTAGTATAATTTATGTATCTTATATATGAATAATGGCTTTTTTATGAAGCGGAACAGTAAGACACCTTTAGAATCTAGTCATTAATAACTGACGCTATCACTTGTATGTTTTTTTAATCCAGAAGAGTGGTCTTTCCCAAATATTTTCTCTTTTTTTAGGATTTTCTGATGGAAACATTCATCATGTTCAAGAATCTCATTGGGAAGAATGTCTACCCCTTCGACTGGGTTATAATGAACATGATGCAGAATAAGTAAGTACAGAGGAAAAAGCGCTGTAGCCTTCTGAGATGGCTACTTTCATGTTTGATCTGAAACAACAGTGTTGCTTGGAAACAGTAAAACACAATGCGGCAGCTAGGTTGTTTGGGGTTTTTTTTCCTTCTCTGATGCAAATAATTATTTAAAAATTGGCATTGGAGATTGCAGGGCAGTGTTTTAGTGGCCTGTTCTGGAGCTCTTGGGTGGCATCATTCGGAGAAGCAGAATTCTGGAACAAACTGCAGATGCAGTAGGGATCGATACCTATCTTACAATAATTAGATGTATTCTTTTGGGGATAAATAATATGTTTTGCATATTACCTCAAAAACTAGTGGTTATCCTACGCTGACATGGAGTTGTATGTTGTGGAATATTTTCAGTGGTATTAACAAGAAAGAAGTGAAAGGGCATTTTTAACCCAGATTCTGTCAGCCTGGTAATGAAGAGACAGGCTGTAAATGCTTCTAATCCCCCCCACCCCCCCCACCCCTTTTTTTTTTTGCTCAGTAATTGCAGTGTTGTCATTATTTAGCATGCCTTTGTGCGATATTTTATGTTTGTGACATTTATTAAGTGTGTCAAATGCTTTTATGTGTACTGTGATGAAAGTATAAGGAAAAAACATTATATTTACTAGTTGCCTGGAGAAATCTCTTCTGTGCTTACTGGTAGCTACCATGGCTGTAAAGTTGTCAGCACTTACGTATATAAAATCCTGAAGCATAGTTCGTACTCTCGTTATAAAAATGCACCGTAACTTTAATCTTGCCTTCTGAAGTCTCCTTAACCGCCTAATAAAACCCATTCTTAATAAATATGAGTTAGGAGATTCAGCCATCTTTTGAGCTCTGCCCATTGGTTGTGGATGCACACTCCTGCGTGGCTGCAGCTTGCAAAGCACCTGCTCTTTTAAATGAAGAGCCCTTTGAGAGTAGCTGATGAGGAAGAGCTAAAGCCCCTTGGGTTTCCTGGTTTTTATTTATTTTTTATGTTTCGAAAGTTGTTTTGCTCCAAGGACTCCAGCTCTCTCGAGAGTCGTGTTGCAGGTGCTTTGGAAACCCTTGCAGCGTATGTTACCTGGCGTCCTTTTCGACAGGAGGTTGCTGGATTTTTTAAAAGATTGAAATATGAATGGGAAGGTCTGGGTTATCAGGTCTATTAACGCCAGTTAATCAGTCACAGGGCAGTTACAGTGGTGTGAGCAATATTGCCGTGACTCTTCCCCCTGATGTAAAGAAGACGGGTCTTCCTTACATTATCTTCACAATACTGTCAGATGACGTCTTGGTGTTCATTTGCGTGGAGATTTGACCTTGATTTTTGGGTTTGGGGTTTTTTTGTTGTTTTGTTTTGTTGTGTTTTTTGTTTTTTTTTTTAAACTGTGGAATTATGGCCATAGAAATGAAAGAGCAAAAGTGTAGAAAAAGCCTTTCCCGCCCCACCGGTTTTTCTTTAAAGCACAGGGGTATTCCCACCAGGCAGTTTCTCACTCTGAAAATACGGAGCAATACAAAGTGCGATGCAGAGGTGCGCAGGTGGGGTAGGGGCTTTGATTTTCTGATCCTTAAAACCAGTCTTGTCATTTTCCCCTGCTGAACGTTAAGTCCTGAAGAAGCAGAAATGAGATGAGGTGTTAAGATCTTTGATTCTTACTGAATCACCTCAGTACCCGTAGAATATTTGAGTAGTATTTAAAGTTAAAAACAAAAACGTTTTTCAAGACTTTCTGGTGTTTATGAATACCTGCAGAAGTGCTAAAGGGGGTTATTCCTCTCCAATTTACAAGTTCATTTTCATTACACCAGCCCGTTTGTAAATGCTTCTGAATTGATTCGAGTGCTTTTCATTTTTCCTGTTGATGCTAATGTGGTTTCCAAACCCAGAAAGCTGCCTTGTAAAATACCTTCTTGTCCATCCGGTCCATTTATTTTCACCCCTATAAACTTTTATTGAAGAAAACGGGGGAAAAAAATAAGAACAAATTATGTCTTTTAAAGCTACCGCATTCTCTCAGTAGAAATAACTCGGAGCATGCCATTTTGTGTCACTCTTGCAAAGCACGTCTTGCTGCAGATCGAGTATTTCTGTGCCATAAGCCAAATTAAGTGAGCTAATTTTTAACTATATCCAGAATGTTCATGAGTTCATTCGTTTCCCTGCATGAAATGTATCTGGTAGAGTGAAACAAAGGGAAAAAATAAATACCTACTTGGAAGATAGAGCTCTAAGCTCCCTCTGCGTGCAGCGGAGAGAGCTCCCAAAGCGCCGGTGGTGCCGCTGTGGTGAGGGAGGTACCTCTGCACCTTCACGGCAGGGGCAGCCCAGGCGGCTCCTCTCCACGCAGCGGTTTGCTTCCAGGTAGTTAACGGTGGATTAATATATTCTGGCTGAGATAGAGTTGTTGCTACGGCGGAAGAGGGGAAACGGAGAAGTGCGTGTGAAAGATGGCGTTACGGGGAATATTTACAAATACATGTTTAGTTAAAATTCAGCACTACACTTCTTTCAACCTCACTTTACTGGTAGGATTCCTGAATACATAAATATATGCCCGCTCGTTAATAGTCACAGAAATTGCTCTCATTCTGCATACTTTGTGTGCATGTTTTTGGTACGGCGCATCAAAACGTTGGGCTGCTCTCTCTTTCCCATCCCTGCAGTATGCTGTGCCATGCACAGGATTACTTCCCGTGCTCAGCGTGACTTTGTTTCAATAACACAGCTAGTCACGTTGCGTTACCACCTATCGTGCTGAAACGAACACAAAAGTCTTCATGTCTAATGAGATAATTGTTACTTTTTTGTTCGTAGATGTGCCGCTTAATACTCTATTTACTGGCTTCTCTAATTTAATTAAAAACAGAGTCTGTTGCTTTAGCAAAGCAATTTGTTAATTAAGAGTCTGAGGTTTTGAATGTCCCCGGTTTCATGTCATCCTTTGGTTTGCCACCAAATACGCTGAAGGCAGCACTGTGTTGCCGAGTGCCGATAGCCCTGGCAAGGCGCGGTAGTCGCAGCGTAGGTGCATCAGGTGCTGTGCGACGTAAGTTGTCAGAGCGGGTAGCAGAAAATTCAAACTGATGCTATGGCTTTTCATTTCACTGTCATATTTTGGTCCAAATGAGCTGCTGTTTTACAGTAAACAACGATATCCAAGCAGCAGAGATGGAAAAACCATTGATGACAGAAATGAATAACAGACCATAGCACGTTACGATTGAAAGAGCTACTTCTAGAAGAGCAAGAGACTGTGTTTCAACCAAAAAGCTGAACGCCTAAAAGGCCAACACCTAGCGGGACAGTACTTGTGGGGGTGGTTGATTGGACAGAATATCCAAATAGCATTTGGTAATTAAGTCTTCATCCATGTATTGGCTTGAAATGGCCTTTGCTTCTGGGTAAATCTAAAGAGGAGAGAAGATGGAGGGGCTGAAAGAGAGAAAATGGTCTTCAGAGACATAAAATTTTGCAGCACCGTGGATGGGAATACTCGTTGCACAGCCGACTTGAACTGCAATAAGAAGTATCGGTCATAAACTGTAGCAAGAAACAGCCAAGTTCGAGGCTGGGGGAAATAGTCTGGCACTGAGCGCTGCGGTGGCTTGCTCGGGGGTTCTGAAGTCTCCAGCAGCAGAGGTATTTCAAAACAGTTTGACAAGCATCTGTTAAGAATAGACTAAATGATCTCCACAGAGTCGAGGGAGCCCTCCCACTCTGTACTGGGTGGTGGCTGCTGGGCTGGGACGAGGAGGTTTGCTTCCCAGTGGCAGGTAGCAGCACGTCTGTGGGGTCTGCGGCGCCAGTTTGGTACAGGCTGGCCCTGTGCCTCGCCAGGCGGTCCGAGCAGGGAATCCCCTGCCTTTGCTGTTCCACCACCTGCCTCAGAATTTTGAAGCCTGGGAAACCCCTGGCAAGTGGTTACTAAACGTATTTGTGATCACGGTGCCTAAAAATAAGGATGAGCTAAGTCAACTTTAAAAGAAAATGCTACTTGTAGTTTTAAATGTTGCCGTTGGAAATCGCTAATAGTTCTGTTTAAGGTACTTGGGCACCTTTAAGTTACTTCTGCCATAAGGTTTATATGTCTAAAGATTTTCAGGAAGAGTTATCCCTATTAAGGTAACGGCATGATATCACTAGATTAAAAGGAAGCGTTTTTATCAGCTGTGGTGACAGCTACTGTGGCAGCCGCTTTGTAGCAATCCGCCAGGTGCTTGATAATGAAATTTAGGCCTGATCTTCAGCCACGGTGGTATTTCTGTCACGCAGCGCTCTGTGATAAACTTCGCAAGCTGTATTTAATAGCTGCGAGGAGTCAGGGGGTTTTCCTGTGTTTCAGGGTAGGGATGAGGAGAGCTTTGGAGGCAGAGGCTTCATTCCAGGCATCTCCTGCAGGAAAACGCGCTCGAGAAGTTTTAACTGAAAAAGCAGTTTTTGAAAAAGCAGGGATTTTGTATTGTTTATATTTTTCCCTTCTAGATCATGTTTAGAAATGATTCAGAAATGTTTTGAAGTCGTTCTAAACTTCTGTCGTAACCTGACAAGCTTAAACTTAGGTTCCTCTTAAACACATAACTCGGAACATGAAAACAGTTCCTCTCTACGTTTTTGTAAATTAAAATAATTTACTCTTTGGTCTTACTTTTGGCACTTGAGACAATGTCTTCCTTTGGTAGACCTTATGATATATTCATTTGTAGCTACTACTTTCATCCGCAGCTGTGCCAGTGGAAGCTGAGTGGCCTATGAAAAATGAATTTGATGTTTTCTGTTCTATTTTTTTTTGTGTCTAATGTCCATATTTACATAAAATACCTGCTTATTTTGCCTTTTGAAGTTGGAGAAAAAGGGATGAGATGCGTCTCAGTGAGAATGAGGTTTCCTGTGCCTACGTACTTTTTTCCAGAGGAAATATATCTTGCCTTGCAGAGGGAATCTGGTGGGTGTTACCTGCTCCCCACTGGTGCTGCATTGGCTTTGGTGGGTGGGTGGAGGTGTGTTTCCTCCTGAAAACCCAGCCCAGAACCTTCATTAATTTTACTGTGTGCAAAAGAAAACAAAACAGAACCTTGCAGACAGGAGGAAGGAGAATCAGGGACATCCGTCTGGTAAACACGTACCTTTTTACTGTTGCTGGAGTGGCTTGTACATGTTTATTTTTGGAGCTTCCAGGGAAATGTAGGCTGTTCTGCTCCATGGTTGTCATAGCAGTACCTGTCAGATCTATACTGTGCTTTCAGAATTAACTTCAGCTATGTACGGGACCATCCATCAATAGCGTGCAGACACTGAAGCAGTTATGAACTGAAGCAAGTTTTGTGTAACTGTGAACCTTAAAATGTAGTACAGGCTTCAGTTGCCTGAGAGTTATTCTTACTGACACATAACCCAAAGCCAAAATAAAATTGGTTTTTAGATTATTGAAATTTTGCTTAATTGCAGGATTCTGCTAGGCTTTCTACAGGCATATAGAGACAAAAACACAAATGTTTTTAATAAATGCATGAAAATAGGCTCTTTGCACTCACATAATTGACCAGTCGAGTTGCATCAGTCAAATTAGGTGCAAGTGCAGAAGCTCTTATTTAAAATCCGTCCCAAGCTACAATGGATGGAGGTGTGGTTTTCACAACGGGGGGAAGTGGTCGGAAGGATGACAAGGATTCTGGATAGAAAACTCCAGAAAACGCAGGGACACAACGCAGTTTTCCAGGCTATCGAGTAATATTGGACACATGGGCTGGCAGGAGGAAGGACGAAAAAACTTGGAAATCATGGCTTCATTTTCCAAAACCCCTGCCTATGTACAGCGTTCGAGCCTGCGTTACTGCCATGTTCACAGAGATTATTAGTAGGCGTGACTTAAAGGTTGCACTTATAACTGGGGCACCGATCATTAACATATTTACTCAGTATGTGTTGCTACAGAATACGGTAACCGTTTTACATTTCCAAATAGGATATTGTGATGAGGAGAGTGGTTGAATGCAATTATATTTTTAAGAGGAGAAGGAATACGTGGTTTCTTTCAAGAAGAGTCTGAACAGTAGGAAAAGCTTTGATGAGAAGGAATTGGTGGTACTTTTCCTGACTGTTAATACATTTCCTGTAGGATTCTGTGCTTTCTTATTTAGAGAGTTTTAAGAGTCCAGACATGCAACTTGAACAACAAAAGATTTTTATTTAGGGATGGAATGAGCAATTCAATTCAAATTGGAGCAATTTTGTTATTCTTTAGTGCCAAACATTTCTGTGTATAGAAAAAACCTCCCACTATTTATCATGTATAGATTGAGGATAAAAATTTTCCAAGTGTGGAACTTCCTTAGGAGCCAGTTTTCAAAATTAACTCAGGTGCCCAAAAGATTGGTCTTCATCTTTAAATAAAATAGACACATTCATAAATTATATAAAGATTCAGTTTCTGCACATAGAGGGAACGTTTTTTGCTGTCCATAAAACCTCGTTGCATAATGTACTGACCTTTTCAGTAAAGACCTTGCAGAGTTTTTGGTTTAGTATTGTACCTGTCAAATTAACTGGACCTGGGAGTAAAATGAATGTACTTGGCTATGTTTAAAATAACACGGGGTTTTTTCCTCACTCAAAAGGCTGAGATTCCTTGAAGGAATATGTTTCAGCGGGTGCTCTTTTCCCTTGGTGGAGAGGAAGCATCCCCCGCAGCGGTTACTTTATCCCAGCCATTACGAGTAAGAAATGTTGTGGCTGGCATAGGTGGCATATTGAGAACTGATGAACAGTAGGGGGGTTGGCAGGACACTGGAATTAATGGATCTGTTTTTCTCCTTTATTTCTGTAATCGTGATCGCTTACCCTAGAGAAGTTGAGCAGCAGCCTTTGCGCCGGTGAAGCTGCCAACGCGGAGGATGTAGGGGTGAGATGGTGCAGCCCCCTCCCAGCCACCCCGAAAGCATCTGCTGCTTCTCTGAGTGGTCCCCGTCTATTTGTATCGTGATTAATCTCTTCTGGGGTCTCGAGGTGGAAGAATGGTTTCCAGTACTAAAATAGTTACCATTTTAATCGTTATTATTTAATCTAAAATATGGTTTTCATATGTTTGAAGACGCGTGTTTGTTTTTTGGTGAAGGCATCCTGCAGCGAGGAAGGTGGGCTTGGGCTGGGTGACTGTGTCGAGCATCTGCTGTGACTCCGCTTGTTCTGTCTTTTAGCGTTATGCTTCCTTTGACAAACCCGTTTTCTGTCCCTAAAGCGTGGACGGCACTTGCTCTCCTCCTGGGAACGTGGGCCTGGGTACCCTGCCATCTCTGTCAAATCAGGTGGAGGCTGCTGGAGTTGTATTTCATCCTAAAGCCCAAGGGAGATGGTGCGTTTAATTTTGCTGGGGAGAGAATGATCCTTATTCATCACTCACTTCAAAAATATCACCCTGGCGCGTTAGACTAATACGCACACGTTCGTTGCTCAATTGTAGTTAACACCTTCTCAAAATATTTCTGATCTATTCTGTGACACTTAAGCCTTTTATTTGCCACAAGAAAATTACAGTGACTTTAAAGAAAAGAATTGCATGTTGGGGAGAACATCTCTTCCTGAACTAGAAGGAAACACATAGGGATAAAATGATCCCAACTGCTGGTGTTCCTGAGTTCAAGTTTTAGATATGAAGGGGGAAAAAAGTGAACTAAGTTTTTTTGAGATTTTTTTTCTTCTCCTGTTAGAAAACCTTTGCTATTTTTGGCTCCTTGCAAAGTTTTAAGTAACAAGATGGTCCTAAGGTTTAGACCTGCAATTATTCCTGTTCATTAACTGCTTGTCCTCCTTTGAGTGGTGGCAGATTTAATCCCCTCAAGACACTTTGAATGCTACATGTATCTTACGAAGCTTGAGAACTGTAAAGACATGCATGAATTTAGAATAATACTTCGTCCAGCGGACTTTGCATGTTACTGCTGTGCTTTTACATACAGAGTATTTCATGGGGCTTCACGGGTAGGGGTAGCTACTAAACCAAGGGTTTGCCCTGCTGGTCATCTTCCTTGATATGTTTTCCCAACTCTTAAATATTTGTTCTGCAAAGAGGTAATGAGCGAGCAATTGAGAGGCACCTCACAGTCTGTCATTTTCAGAAAGTGGCTCAGAAATGGGATACTTTAAAAGAAAAAATAGGGCACAGGAGCTCTGTGCACCCGAGCGGAAGTAGCAGCTTGGCTCGATGGTTACAATAAGCAAACGCAAGATAATGTAGCAAATGGCTTTCCCTTCCTCAGCTTCTGGAATCATCATCCAGTATGCTGGGGACGTGTGGGTTCTTTTGTTTTTAACAAGATACTAATAAAGCCAATTCACTGTTCTGGATACTTGCACTTTTTTTTTCTCCCAACTCGCACATACACAGTGTTAAGAACTCCTGGGCTTAATATCATGTTTTGAAAGAAAGCTACAAGAGGTTATTAGACTATGTGTCATGATAATTCTCTGGTAAGAGTCTAAATGAGATCTGAAGAAGCATTGCCAAATTAATTTCAAATGGAAGAGAATTACTTGGATATTATTTTCCCTCCTAGAACCTAAACCTAGGTTGACTTTAAAATACTTTGTGATGATTGTACTCATGAGCGTATTATACCAACCAATAGATTTATCAGTTTGATTTTTATGATATTTTTTGGTTATCAGATGGTGCCGTTCAAGAAGAATTCAATATATTCAGCACCGAATAGTGGATAATAATAGGTCGTTACATGCTTTTGTTTGTCTGGTTTGTTCTTTAATTGTTTCAGGAGTAGCAGAAACCCTTGGCAGATTACATTTAATCAGATAGATCTTTAGTGGAAGAGTTCCTTTAATTTAAAATTTTCTGATTCTAAGTTTTCTAATGATGACTGAAAAAACCCTGACTGTCGTTTTAGATTTTAAATCGTATTTTATAATTCTAAAGTTCTTTTTCTCTTTTGCTGTCTGAGCTCACTCAAAAGACCGTGGTGCGTAGATATTCAAAGTTAACCTGTACATAAGGTTGAGGGAGGTCAGAGCACGAATATTTGAATTCACATTATCGTACCAGTGTGGGTGTTTGGGATGAAGCTGCATATGAATATTTGCTTTCTCATTTCACGAAGCCTTTGGGAGCACGCGCCTCACAGCTTTATTCCGCTTCACCTGGCTCCCCGCGTTCAGTTTTGGTGCCAGATCAGCCTCCCTCCCTGCAGCACCAAATTTCGTGGGTCTGCCCGGAGAAGTGATTGCTCCACAGGAAAAATTCAGCATCAGTCATAAATGTGGCAAAAAAACCCACAAAGACTGAGAAAATGGTCAAGGTGGTGGGAGTCCAACGACCCTTTAGGAGCGTCCCGGTTCTCCCTCCTCCGTGGGGCTGAGGCAGGGCGGTCCGGGGCTGGCGGAGCATCACTTCTGCAGGAGCATGCCGCTCTGCCGGGAGCAGGGTTAAAGCCAGACGGCATCTAGTCCTCTCCTCCCATGCCACTGCACTGGCCGTCAGCCAGGAAGAGTGGAGCCCTTCCCCATGCGCGCTGTCCTTGCCCGCCCTTGGAGCGGCAGAAGGACCGCACGCCCTGACGCAGGGTCCCTCCCCGTGCCACGCTGTTGAGTGACGCTTCTGATGGTCCCGCGTCTAACTGCAGCTTCAAATGACCGTACTTCTGGTAGCAGGGGAAAAGGTACTACCTTACCGCACAGGAGGTGACCTCGGGGTGTGTGCGGCGTGTATGCAAGGATGCCTGAACCCGCCTGAAGGTGCTCTTCCAGTTATTAATTGAACTTCTGGTGCCCTGCCAGGCAGCCTGTGCTCTGGGGCAGCTGCCTGGATCCATCCACTCTGCACGTTTAAACAACGGCATGAGGTGCTGTTCGCATCACGTTTCCAAATACGAAATTCCTTCCTTTTTCTTTTTTTTTTGGCACAAAATGTATGGCGTGAACAAGAATGTGTGAGTACTTGTTTCTTATAAAAGCAGCAGCATGAGGTAGGTAATTAAATGAAGCTGAAGGTGTTAAATCAAAAAGCATGTTAGCAGGACTTCATTTTTACTAACAGTAAAAGCTAGTGTCATGTGATGTCTATTTTTAACGTGGAAGGTGTAGCAATTTTCACTTAAAATCATTATTTTTCCATGTCAGCTTCATTTAAGTTAGAACTCTGGCACATTTAAAAATATCTAGTGAGTGAATTATGCGCTGCTTTTTCACACTTGAGTTTTTATTAATCTTTTCCTCTTCCAGTGTTTAAAAAACCCCAATATTTCAGTCTTTAGAAGTAACAAAAAATGCTTATTTGTATATTATAAATGGAAGTTCAGGCTTAAATGCTTCTCTTGGCTGTTACTATGTAATGAAGATTTCTGTCGTTTGCTTTGAAACTGGATTGTAAATTCCACGGCTTTGACCATCAATTAGTGACTTGGTTATTTTCAGCACTTAGTGGTGGGAGAGAAAATGGCCTTTTGGCTGATCCGTTGTATTTCAGAAAGCATTTTATTTACTTCTCCACTATAACCAATAGCTCAATTTTCTTTAAGTAATACTTTTTTTAATTGCTATTTAAAGAAAACATCAGAACTAAAGAGATTCATGCCCCTTCCCTTCTTCCAAACAAAGAGGGAAAATCCCAAGCCTGTTGAATTTCAGGTAAGTGGGAATTTTTGCTCTCCCGAGGGTTTCCCGTGGGGAAGGGGAGTAGCTGGCCCGCCGAGCACCGGGGCGGGCGGACGCGGGAGCAGAGGTGGGCTGCCATTGCCCCCGCACGGAGCAAGGCCGCCAGCAGCAGTGTCAGAGAAAGCCCTTTGCGATAGGAATGTCTTCTGAGACAGAGAGTTATAATACTGCAAAGGAAAAGAGAGTTGAGTAGGTGGCCCTCTCCTTAGGTATCAACAGCCATCGCAGGAAACACGGTAGTGCGTTGATTCCTGTTGATTTACTTTCCATCGTCAAATCAATATCCGTAACATTCCCAGGATATTCTTTCTGGCTGCCTTCTGTCAGTCACCTTTTTGTGATACAGCAGTATTGGGGAACAGAAAAAGCTCTGTTGCCAACCTCAAGAGCCGTCGCTCAAGAAACGCATCAAAAATTTCTTGGTGGTGGTATGAGGAGTCAGGGGGCTTTAAACCAGAGGGATGAGAGGCACAAAATCTGCAGATTTGGAGAGGTTTATCCTTGCCATACTGAGCCAATGAGGCTAGCTATGTTGGTCCAGGTGTAAAGAATACCTCCGGTTATAAGTCTTTGAGAATTATTAAAGGTTGTTCATTATTTTTTTCCTTTTTTTTTTTGCCTGGGATATGACTTTTAGGACTGACACAGCATACAGAGCTGTATCCTTTTACTCTCTGCCCTTTCAAAAATCTCATGTGATTTGTCCTGTGCAGGGACAGGAGTTGGACTCAATGATCCTTGTGGGTCCCTTCCAGCTCAGGACATTCTGTGATTCTATGATTTGCCAGGATTTGGTGAAAAATTGCAACTGATAACATATAAAGAAATCTTACGCAGCCTTCTGGGCTGAATTGTTTTTTCATCTGGAAATACCAGTGCCCGTTTAACTGTGGCAAGCTGAAAAAGCTTTCCCTGAAGTGGAAGGAATAATGTTTTGAGCCACTTTCCTTTGGCCCAGACAAGCCCGTGGACAAGGAAGGGTGAATCGGTGACGTGGGGAAGCTTCTCGGCTTCCTGTGCCTGGAGAAAGTCTTTCATTGTGTTGAGCCAAGCTATACCATCGCTCTGATTGCTTGCAGGCCGTTGTGTTTCAGAAGGCAGCTTGTCAGAACAGCCCAGCCCTTGTGACTCCAAGCCTCGTGCCAAAATCTTGATTTCCCATTTTCTTGTCTTGTAGAGCCAAAAGAGTTGCTTTGTAGGTGAAAGGTGTCCAGAAGTGCCCGTTGGTGTCCCGCCTGGGCCCACGCTGTGCTGCTGCTGGCACTGGGAGAGCTCCAGCCTCCAACACGTTTGACACCATTTCAATTGTGTTCCCTTCTCCTGCCAATATTAGCCCATTTTAAAGAGAATGCGGTTGTACAAGAACAAAATTAATATCAGAATGTTGATGGTAATTTTACTGCATCATTTCAAATGCCAGTTCTGCTGCTGCAAGATTTTTCTGCCGTGCATTTGTGGCATATTAAGTGAACACGGCAGGAGGAGTAGCTTCATTATACAGAGAAACTGTGTGTATTATAAAATAGTACTTTGCTGTTTATGTATTTTTTTTAATAATTCACGAGAATCTTGACCAGCACAGTTAGGAATTTAATATAATTTTGGTAAAGTGTACCCTAAAGCCCTGGTTGCTTTTAACTTGCCAACATGTTCCTTTTCTGGGTTTTCGTCTTTTTGAATGACTGACAATTATGTAGCACTTTGGCTTCTGCGAGCAGTAGCCTTGATGTGCAAAAAGCCAGTCAGGCCTTTTCTGGGGTTATTAAATTTTAGGATCAGAAGTGTTTCATGAACAGCTTCTAGAAAACAAGCTTTTACAGTTCAAGTATAAGAAAGCTCAGCCAGTGTAGTAATAACTAGTTTTTTTTTTTAAAAAAAGGAAAATTATTTGTGCTCTGACATAACAGATTGTATGAGCATGTGTGATTATAGGACAATAAGAGTTTAAAGTATATTTAAGGGGAAAAGAGGTACCAGATCATTGGCTATCACCAGTACAAAGGTTTATAACACTGAATATGAGGACTCAGAAGTCATCTTCTGTCTCTTAATGGCATAGCAGGCACAGATTTAGCTAAGCCACTCTTGACAGATGTTCCTCTCTTTTTCATCATAAGCATTTGTGTTACAGTTAAGCAGGCACTGTTGCAGCTAGTGAAACAGGCGTGCTGACTGATCTTGGGATGAACAGATTGAAATGATAGGTAAATGCATTATTTTTCACCATTTACCAAAATGAGAGCATCCTTAACGTACAGGTAGTCATTTGTGTTAGAAAATACTAATGCTGGGTCACGTACTGCCAAATACTTTGGTGCAACTCCTGTTCTTTGAATGGGTGAGCTTTAAACTTCCAAGATGTTTTTCATTTGGAGACTTAAAAACAGTAATACGAAAGGTATTAAAAGTAAATGTTTTCTTTCTTCAAATTCGTTGTATATATACGTTTGTCAAATGCCTGTTGAGCTGCTAAGGGTATTTACTGTTCAGTGTCTTGAAGGATACACTTGTGTTTGCTCTGCCAGTGACAGGACCTTTGATCTCCCAGCTTTTCAGATCTTTTTCCTGCCACGTATGGGAAAAGCTTCCCCCTCTGCCTGTTGCAGGCCAGCACCTAACACTTTCCTGTCTCCCTCCAAAGCCTGCCCGCGCTCGCAGCCTGCATCCGGAGCCCTCTGGCGCTCTGGCTGCTGGAAGGACTGAGCTCTGGAAATGCCTCTGCCGTTCCTCCGCTGACCTTTCCCACCCCCGCTTGGCTGTTTATCTTGCCTAAGCCCTCACCTTCAGACTCAGCAAGAGCATTGCAGCCTTGCCTTTGTGGGAGTTGTTTGCTGATTGCCAGCAACTTCAGTAAAATAGAAAAATTTAAATAAATACATGGTTGCTCCAGAAGGTGTGAAAACTGTAATTTTTAAGGTCAGTATGATTACCAGTAGGATGAAAAGGATCCCTGCGAGTAGCTTCAGAGACACAGCCAAAACCGAAGCTGCTGACCCCCGAACCCGCTATCTCCAGTTGCGTTGTGACAACTCGCTAAAGTTCATTTTAGAGCTACCACAACTGGGTGAAAACCACCGCCGCTCTGTAGCACAAAGCACTCATTTAGTACAATATCATCTGCCTGATTAAATTTGGTAATTTTTTTGACAGCTTAATTTGATTTGGCAGGCTTTATGCTGGCTCAGGTGTCATCTGTCTTTCTGCAGCTGGTGTAGAGCCAGCATTAAAGCCTTGGGCTGGTGCAAGGGCTGTATCTCATGTGCTGTGGCCAGTTCCCAGCGTGGGGATCGCTCCCCTGACCTGGGCCAAGTGGATACCGATGGGATGTGATGGGCAGCGTGGCCTAGGTAGGATGCTGGAGGGAGAGCCTTGCTCCCTGTATCTCAGCCGTGATCTTGTGTCTCTAAACCACACGCGAGCAGTTTGCAAAGGTGATTCGTATCCCACCGGCTGCTGTCGGTGGGGGAGGCCGTTGGCTATTATGCGGTCATACATATGCATGTGTGCCGTTGGTTGTGGAAGGGGCAGGGGGCCATGGTAGCAGCTCTGCCCTGTTAACAGGACACATTATGTGGTCTTCTGGATGGAAGGGATGGTCAGTATTGCTTTAAAGAGCTTAATCTGGCAGGTTATTAAAACTATTGAGTCCATGTGCTCATGAGTGCTGTGGTTAGGGAGCGTAAGAAACATAAGTGTTAAGAGGAAGAGGCAGAGTAGAATATGAACTTCCCCATTGAAGTTACTGTGCAGGTTACACACCGCGGCGTCAAACGTGGGGCACACCGTGGAGTTCCTCTGTGCTGTTGGAGCGTCAGCCCTGACGCTTGCCCACGGTCGCTGCTGCTTTTCCGGGGCTCGTGTCAGATCCACACTGATGTTGCTCTGTCCTCTGGTAGGAAACTTGGGATCGAGGTGCCGCAGCCGTTAGGTGGGAGTGCGCAGGGCAAGGGGAAGTCTGCTTCTGATACATGCACGCTGAGATGCGTTGCAGCACGGGGCGAGTCAACTTGTCCTCCAGAACACTGGGAGTTTACTCCACCGGATGGTCTTGTGCGTAGCGACGAGCGCCCATCAAACTCCTCCTTCGCAAGGGTGTATTGCATGTGGGTTGGATGGATGGAGTGTGCAGGCCATGAAACGGGGAAGGCTGTAACAGCTGCATCCACCCTCCCTGGTTTTTATTTCTCTTTTTTGTTTTTTTTCTCATGTTACATGTGGAAATAAATTTTGGTTAGTGTTGCAGTCAAACAGCAATAGCTTTGTGGGAGGAAAAGATGATCCCGTATTAAGAGAAAACTTAAAAAATTACCTTTATGCCATTAATTATTTCTTAAGACTGAAATTTCCTTCTGAGAAGTGAAGGATTCGGTAATCACTGCTTTTGTTGCTCTCTGTGTTTGGCTCTGATAAAATGTATTACTTTCTGTGGCTTGCCTTTTGCGGGCCCAGTCATGTCCGCAGTGTGCAAGAAGATGTAGAACATAGTTGATAATTTTCTGACAGTTCACTTTATAAAGATATCCAAACAGAAACATTTATGGAAAGAATTTTAGTTACATGTTTTTGTCAGTGGGATTTTAAAAGGAGGTGCGATACTACGATGTATTTGCGAGTATTCACTCTCCCTCCCACATTGTTATCTCATGTTCTTCCTGCTGGGCTGTTTTGCATCTTTGGAGCCAGAAACCATGTTTAATTTTTAAAAATAAAAATAAAATTGCCAAGTGTCAAAACCAAACATGTTTTATATAAGTTCTTCGTGAACTCTGTATACTTTTTCATTTGTCAAACTATTTTTACAATGTGCTTGTAAAATACCACAACCACTTAAGTCGTGTTTTCTCAAGGAAAAGTTTTCTTAAGGAAAGTATTTCCCTCTTTAAGATGCATCTTATAGTTATTATCTGACTGATGCATTCATATTGGGATGTACCTTCCTCTTTTGGTACAGCAGCAAGCACTTCTTAGGCTTTCCACATATGCATTCAGCGCTTGCCACCATATTGATCCCAGAAGATACTGCTTCTTAGCCACAGAATCCCAGAATGCCCTGAGCTGGAAGAGACCCGCAGGGACCATCGAGCCGCACTCCCGTCCCTGCACAGGGCACCCCAAATTCACACCGTGTCTCTGAGGGCCTTGGCCAAGTGCTGCTTGAATATCGCCAGGCTGGTGCCGTGATGCCTCCCTGGGGAGCCTGTGCCAGGGCTCCACCACCCTCGGGGGGAAGAGCCTTTCCCTAATGCCCAGCCTAACCCTCCCCGACACATCTCCCTGCCGTTCCCTCGGGGCCTGGCGTTGGTCACCAGAGAGCAGAGACCAGCCCTGCCCCTCCTCCTGCCCTCGGGAGGGAGCTGCAGAGGCCATGAGGGCTGCCCTCGGCCTCCTCTGCTCCAGCTGAACAGACCAAGGGACTTCAGCCGCTCCTCGTATGGTTTCTAGAGTTTTGCTGATCCACATAAACCTGTAATTTTCCGTGCTTTTGACAGCATCTGAGGATTTTTTTTTTTTTTTTTAAGAATTATTCCTCTTCTTTTCCAGTTTGTCCAAATGTTTCTGCTGCAGGAGTGCCAAGAAGCAAACGTACCCCTGCTCAGGGGCTGTAGAGAGGGTTCATTGCATTTTTGCTCCTTGCCAAATTCAGTGCTGGGGTCCCTTAGTGTAGCAATGAAATTATACAGATGCATGCCGAGTTTGGCTTTCCTTCAAACGACAGTTCTGCGTATGCAGACCAAACCTCCGGAGCTCATTTTTCACCCTATCTGTGTTTTGATACAGGCAGACTGCGAAGGAAGGGAGCAGGGGCTTGCTTCTCCTTGACAAGCATGTTCTAGGCTCTGCTTTCATCTCTCCTGAAGGCTCAGGACTCTCTTCTTCTGTTTCTTCATTCCTCCTGTCTTAATTTAACCTTTTCTGGTCTAGTCTAATGGTATCCAAGAGAAAAAAAAAAATCCACCAGTCAGTAAACTCTTGTTTCTTGATTGAGGAAGGTGGAAATCCCACTCACTCATTTGGTGTTGAAGTGAAAGAAAACACAGTTTATAATGAATCTGAATCTACCAACAAGTATTAAATGTAAAACCTGAGGGACTTGTGAGACGGTCACCAGCTAGTCAAGGGTGATGCGGGTTTTTTTAAACTCTCTGTAGTTCTTAAAGGCCATTGAGCTCTTTGCCGTGCGTGGTGGGTGATGTGGAGCACCGCCCAGCGCTCGTCAAATCCTGATGACAGCAGACAGTTGTCTTAATTAAATTAGACTGATGTTTTTACAGCTTCGTGTATTTTAGTTTCTGCCAAGACAACTGACAACAAGAAATGAGGGATTTATGAAGAAATCATGAAAAATTTATGCTGGCATATGTGATTTATTCATCCAGCATATAAAATGTATTTTAAATTCCAACATCAGAGCTGCTAATAAGCAATTTGAAAATAGACTAAAACTGTTGATCGTTTTGTATGAATACGCAGGCAGCACACTAGACTCCCGTCCTTCACCCTGCTTCGTATTTGACACTCAATGCACTCGACGTAGGTTTTAGACATTCAGCACTTCTAACTTACAAGAGTTTGTTTCATTGTTAGTCAGGATTTCAAATTAATTATTTGTGTTAGGAAAAACACATGGAATAAAAGCCCTTGGGAGAAAACTAGAATATTGCCAATGACAAACTTATACCAAATCCTTCCGTATTACATCTTTATAAAAAACCCAACCCAACACTCAAGTGCATCTCTGCAAAAAAGCAGAATTGCTTTAGATATTTTTTTTTTCTTAAGCTCTGCTGAGCAGTTGCTGGATATTATCTTCACAAAGCAGAACTCGGTGTGTGGACGTATGAGTCCACAGGGAAAATAATAGCATTTCACTCAGCCTCATTTCAGTTAGACTGTTGCATTAATTTCCTTTATAACTTGTGACATCTGTGGTATGAATTGCTAATTTGTTTGTTCTGAAAGTTAGGGGGAAAAAAATTACCCCGCTGAAGCCAGTGAGCAAAACTGCCGTTGCATTCAGCATTTTCTCCCGTGGCTCCCCTGACAGCGCTGACGCCTCCATTTTGTGCTTAACCTGGATCTGCTTTAAATTTGTAAACTTTCCCCATGCAGTACATGGAGTTTTGTATCAGTGCGTGCTGTTCTCTCTCCCATAAAATATCTAATCCCTTTTACTTACATGATCCTGTTAAAGCTGTTCTCTTATTCTGACATGGAAATCCTACCTGTACAAGCGTGATAGATGAAATACAGCAGTTGCCTTGATTTAACGTGGGGACCGTGATAGTTTTGTTATAGCTGATAAATAGAAAGGTTTTGTATTAAAACACACGGGAGTCTGGGCAGAGGCATAGGTGTGGGGCGAGCAGTACGGCTGCAAGACTGCGTGATCATGAGGATTGATCTGTAGATCTATAAAAACTGCCTTTCCAGTCTGTCAAACAGACCGGTGAGAGATGTCTCACAGGAAGCACATGGCGTACGATGGCGACGTACCGCAATTAACCTGAGATAGCCCACCTGTGATGAGACAAGATCTAGCGGTACGCACTGTTTGTCCCAGTTTTTCAGCTAATTCAAACGAAAATCTGGAAGGGCTGAATTGTGTTTCATGGATAGCTGTGTTAGATAGCAACTAATGGTGTTAAAACTTTGGTGGGTGCCAACGACAGGTTCTCGTGCGGTGGAAGAGATTCACTGGGTCAAGGAAGAGCTAAAGGTCGAGACAGAGAGAAGATCGCTCTGTCTGAATCACGGGAGACGTTCATGTGGCTGTAAGGATGGCAGTCGTTCATCGGGTGGCACGGTCAGAGAGGATGAATGCCGTGTACTGAAAGAGTTACCACCAAATTGTTTCCAGCTGTGTTATTAAATGGAATTCCAGTAATATCGAACCAGCTTGGTTTAGGGTTTTTTTTTTGCCTGTTCCCCAGTGCTATTTGTTAATAATTGAATTCTCTCCATGCAGTGAATAACCCTGTTTGGAACGGTGAGTACCGTAGGACATCTTACAGAGCCAGTGCTGGATTTGGGAATGCCAGAGTCTACTAGGAGCTTTAGGCTGACAAGGAACAATCCCCAAAAGCCTCTTCTCGAGTGAAAAAGGTGGATTTACATGTTCTGGTTTTCTCATGCTTAAAAAATCACCATGTAAAGGTTTTGTCTCATGTTACTCTCTAGTGTTGTATCACTGAATTTGATACTTTAATTAGAAAGTTCGGTGTGAAAGCTCTTTGGGCTGAAGATGCACCCGCAGCAGAAGGGACTTTCTAGTGCTGGCCACCATCACGTTGGCCTCGTAAGAGCGAAGCACAAGGATTGCATCCTCCCTTTGCCAGCTCTTTCCTTCGTGAAGTTCGTCCGTTGGAACACTGTAATTCCCATTTAAATGTGTTATTGATTTGATTCTCATATAGATCTAAATTTCCCAAATTCTCCTTCGAATTTCACTGTGGAAAAAGAAGCATTTACCGTTTTTTTATCTTTTGGTTTGTTTGGGGTTTTTTTTTTTGTGGTGTTTTTTTTTTTATTTGTTTAGTTGTTTTTTTTTCCTGTTGGGTTTTTTGTTGTTGTTTTTTTCCTCCCGTCACCCATCAGCCTCACGGAGCAGCAGCTCAGCTGCCTGGAGTCCCAGGCATGCCCGCAGCCCACGTGCGCATCAGTTCCAGGAGACACGTGCAGCAGTGCCGTGCGTTCGGGGAGCATCGCGCTTGCTGTGCATTTGCTGAGGCCATCTGTGCGGTGCGGAACAAATAGCGCCTGGATCTGCCGAGCTTGCGGGATGTGTTCTGCGCAGCATATGCTCGCGATGCAAGCCAGGGAGGCAGCAGCTCTAGCCTGATGTCTAGCTGAACCTATAAAATAATAACTAAGCTGAGGCAAGTAATGTTTGGGTTTAATAGTACTTCTTTGTTAGAGAAAAAAAAAAGGTAATGGATTGTGATTTGATTTCTTTATTTGTGTGCTCTTTGCGCGCTACGCTTTGGCTGTTGGCTGCATGAGCGAGCTGCTCATGATACAGTGGTCGTAGGCTTTTCTCATCACCTTAACTTTTACAACACTGTTTCTTTTTGCCTTTTTTTTTTTAAGTCATAAACACAAAGAAAAATATCAAGAGTTAAAACTTTATTGGACCTTTTTTCCCCTTTATTCTAAACTTTTATTACATTAATCCCATGCAAGTCTCCCGATCTGCAAATAACAGGCTAATTAAAAATTCCCATTTACAAAAATAACTTTTTATTTTCCTGCTAGTATATTTTGCAATTCCATTATCAGAAGTGGGTCTTGGGCTCCAGGTGTACTGTAGTATCCTTCAGCTCTCCTTGACTGCAGTAAGCAATTGCTTTGACCACTGTCAGCTTACAAAACACTTCCCTTAAACATTTCCTTCTTCCCCTGAATCATAAATTGCCTGGCGCCAGGAGCGCTGTCTGGTGGGGGAAATGCAGAGGCTGCTGATCTGCCTCCGAGCAGAGCATGGTTAAACTGTGCGGGGAGCCACAAAAAGTGCAACTCATTCTCATCGATCCAAGGGAGAAATACCTGGCATGTGTATTTTGGTTATTTATATCGTATTCAAGACAGTTCATATATTAAAAAGAAAGAGGAAATTAAAGCCCAGGTTTTCAGAAGAGCATAGGCAATTTGTACGCGATGTACGACTCCACATATCGTTAGAGAGGAGAAAAAAAACCCATATTTTTTCTTGCTCTCTGATAGGCATCCCAGCAAAACATTCCCAAGGGGATGGGAGAGCTCTGCTGGCTGGCTCGCCACGGTAGCTCTTGGATGCTGGTTCTTTGGCACTGACCCTTTGTGTCCCTGAACGTGACTGAACAGAAAGTAAATCTCTGTGGAGTTGAGTGAGATAAAAATACAGTGCCTCGTCAAATTGGTTGACCTAGATTAATTCTAGCTTTGTGGTTTTTAAAAGCTTTAAACATGTTTGCATAACGTTTACCTTATTTTAAAGTAATTTAACAAATGCATAATAAGATGGTACAAGTGAATAATTTCTGGTTTTCTTCTCTTTTATGTCAGTAACTCAGTGTAAATTTTTTTTTTTTTGTAACTAAATTTTGGTGGGTTGTATTGATGTGAAGGAAAGAGATTTTTAAAGTAGCACTAAGTTCCAGTGAAAGAGGTTAAACTAGCCAACTAGCAAAACCTGCTCAGCTCTGCAAGGATTTATAGATGTATGTGACTGAGCCCGTTTTCAGGAGCTTTGCTGGGGATTGGGCAAGGAAGCCGACAGGAATGCAGGAAAGCTACTGAAGGGAGCGTATTCTGCCACGCTGATTCAATGGGTTAGGAAGGACGTAAGATTTGTGAAGGCTTTGAATTTGAGCCCATATCTTGGAGTCCCTCCGTCCGTTTTGGAGCCTGAATTATAGCAAATACAAGAAAATGACAGATTTAATGTCAAAATTAAGGTATTTGAAGGCAGCAACATAGAGAATTTATAATCCAGGCGTAAGGGACATGCTGGCAGTTCAGTCGTGGCTACGGCAAGAAAGCAGCCTACATTTTAAATGCCGTGCAGCTCATTTCTGAAAGTGCTGAAGGCTCTGACAGACACATGCTTCAAAATAACGTGCAGAAACCGTACAGACAGATGATGGCCTTTAGGCACAGGTGCTGGTGCAGGGGGAGGTGCCGTGGCATGTATGGAGAAGGGGTGCTGGTTTATAGCCTGCTTTGAGACTCGCCCAGGAGAATCAGAGATGTTTTCTTAACAGGTTTATAACCACTTCCCATCCGTGAGCACGCAGTGGGGCAGTGGGGAATATGGGAATGTACCAAAGTGTCTCTTTCAAGGTATTATATCATCGTCTTGGGATTTGCTGCATTGTGTAGTCTTAGCAAGCGAAATGAAAATAAGCACCAGTACATATTTGCTGATATTAGTAAGGATACAGTTTGGATGCTTTTCACTTGCCTTAAAATTTTCCATCGCTTTAGTCTTGGAACTGATTCCCAAGCCGTGGCAGAGGGCTGGGAGTTAGCCATGGTGCAAAATCAGAGCCGTTGTTCATCCAAATCTTGTGCCGGTCTAAGGTTCAAGAAAATCGATGATTTATTTGTCAGGAACACGGCATGTTGTTTTCCATATTCTATAAATATTAGCGCACAGCATGCCAATGACCTTTCTTCAATAGCATTTTATTACAGTATCTAGTTTATCATAGTAAAGCATTTATTATTTTTTGTGTGATGTTAGAAGTTACATATGCTTTCCATCTCCCATTCACAGTCCACTTATTTAACCGAGTATTTGATGTAACGATACTTTTGGCTTGAATACAATAATTAAAGGTACTTTTGGCTTGAAAACAATTAAAATATGTTTTGAGGTAATAACAAAACAAATATCATTGGCAAATGGGTCCAATTTAATCTTACATGTAAGTATATACATATACTGTTGTTCTTACATTTTAATCTGTGGAATCATATTTTGGCTTCGTTACCCAAACGGTTGGGCACTGTGGGTAAATTAAACTTTACCAACTTGCTCAGCTCATCTTTGCTAAAGGGGTGCCACTGTCAACAAGGCTTTGTTTGCCATAAAGCGAGATTTATACTGACGGTTTTATATAGCGACAATAATATTAATTTGAATTATTTTTGTAAGAGTCTCAGAGCATCTGGGGAGGATCATCTGCATCGTGTTGACCTTACAGATGTTCAAGTTGATTCATAGAGTAATTAAATAATTTGCCTGTTCTCATGCAGTGAACAACCAGCGGTGAAGAACAGAACTCAGATCATGTATTATTTTCACTTGAAATATTCTGCTCCCTTTTGATAACTAGTACATTGTCCATATGAATATTAAGCCATAACTCCAGCTGAGATAGCACAATGCACATCTTGGGGTGCATAAGTGGAAGAATTATTCAAAATTTTATTCAAAAATAAGAATGGTCAATGTAGTATTTAGTTTTTAAGGTCAACATGGTTGTAGACAAACATTCAGCCTGAACAACCTGTAGAGGTACATACTTTTGTGAAGTCTTACCTGGATGGTCCTCCCTGATTCCCATCTTTCTGCTGGAGGTTCTATCAGTTCCAGACTATTGCTGCAAAGCAACGCCTTGCGTAACCGTTTACCCGCTGGATTCAGGCAAAAAGAGCTTAGATGGGTTTGTAGGGCTTAAGTAAACTGAGCTTATGCACTTGATTTTGACTGATGTAGATGGGAGGGCTCTCGTGAACCGCTTTGCTGTACGAGCTCCAGCAGCAGGGATGGTGAGGAGGTAAAGGATGGGAGCCTCTTCGGTTTGCAAAGCTGAATCTGGAAGACATCTTCTTTGCAGCCTTGTTCAGCTTTAAACTTAGAGCATAAAGCCTTTGGCGTATGGGTTATAGACCCAAGGATAATAAACATCAGCCTCATCAAAACTTCTGCAAAGCTGTTATTACTCGTAATTGAGATAGATATACTTTGACATATGAGAGCTGAATGATGATTGTGATGTTAGCACATATGTTTATTTCACCTTTCTCGTATAAAAAGATGGATCAGGCAATGTGTATTGCATTATCAAATTATCCCGAGAGTTGGAGTGTGGTGCATGCAAAGCTTCAGCTCTACTAATACTGTGCCAAATTATCAGGAATGAATAGATGCTGAGTAAATAATCCTGTTTTGCTGTTAGTTTGTAATAGATTTGTTGATAGGAAACAACTTTTCTATCTGTTAACATCATGATAATTTGATAACCCATTTGTATTATTTAAACTGCATATTTTGTAAATGCCAAAGCGAAGTAATTTCCAACAGAAGCAGTATGCAGGAACTGCTCTCCTGAAGTGTTTTTTAAATTGCTTTGCTTGCAGCTACAGAGTTTGCCATAAAGAATGATTTCTCATTCTGGAATTTCAAAGCTGCAGGAGCGGTCACAGAGTTGAGAAAGGGACAGCCTGATGATTTAAGACTAATTAATGCCCTGCTTGTTGTGGAACAGAGTGGCGTAGACCTTACTGGTCTAGCAGAACGTATCACTGCCGTTTCTTAATGCCCTAAACCAGGAAACTGATTTATCACCTATTAGGTCTTATTAGATCCCATTCAGGGGGGGAAATGAACTGCTGTAGCTGGATGGAAGAAAATTAATTTGAAATAAATGCTGTATAGTCAGGCTTCTTCAGTTCTTTCATCCAAGTCAATCTCTGGCTGGAAAGCTGGTTTTCCAGGTTTGATATGGTTTCTTGCAGAGAGGCATACTGTGCACGCACGCAGGAATACAAGGATGGTGTAAAACTGTCTGTTTGAAACAGGTGGAGCTCTGATGTGATTACTTCACACATTTCTAATCTAGATTTTTTTGAAAAAAGCATTTACTGTGCCATAACATGCCCTCCTTACCTGTCTCCTTTGGTGCCTGTGGTGGTGCAGGGGAGGAGCTGGCCGGTAGAAGGGCAAGCTGCCGTGTTGTTTGGGGTATCACATCGTCTGGGGAGGGGGCTTAAGTGTAGGGTTTTATTTCTTCTGATAGCAGTTACTTCCAAGTTTCTTCCCCTGGAGAAGTCGTGGGGAGCTGCTGTGAACATTTACCTTCAGTTTCACATTTTTTCTGAGTTTAAATCTGTTATTTTAAACCTCACGTTGACTGTATTCACTAGGAAAAGTATGGGCGGTTCCCTGCTGCACACTAGCTAAACACAAAACCAGAAGTGGCACTTCATAGTTTTTACAGATTATATCCTGCTGAACTTTCTTCAGTGAGTAAGAACGGTGGTCTTGGTCTCCATTTCTTTACTGTTTTTAAAACTATGCTTAGAAACATGGGTTGGTAACAACACACTGTGGTAGCAGCAGACCAGATTGCCTGGAGCGAGCAGCTTTAGCTGCAGAGGCTGGGAGGAGGAAGGCGGGGGAGAGATGATCTTTTCTTCTTCTCACCCCACTTCTCTTTCAGCTTTGCCTGTTATTGCTGTTATTTTTAGCTTAGATAAAGATTGCTTCAAATGCAATGCAAGAACTGTCCCTCAAATCAAAAAATGTAGTTGCAAAACACCAGCGATGTGTAGGGCTTTCACCTCATGTTTGCCTTTAAACTACCCAACCCCGAATGCCATGGGAAGGCGTTATTCTCTGTTGCCCCATCCGAGGGCCGGGTATACACTAATAAATAGTCATCTGGCTTTGAAACCTGCCAAAGCAAACCGGCTGTCGGACCTTCCCTGGGAGTCCCACAGAAACGAAGGGGCCGTGGGCAGAGCCCACAGACCTCTCAGCCCAGGTACGCCAGGTTTTTTACCATATTCTCCTTCAAGGAGGGGTTTCACACGAGTACTGGTACTGCCAAGTCGAATAATCATGTCTCAGTACATGGGCAGTGACGTGCCTATTGACTGCTCTTTACATAAGAGGAGAAAGTATTGAATTCAGCTGGTGAGGAGGGAGGGAAGCACAGGTTTGCTTCTCACCCTGATCGATCATGCTCTTTTGAGTGGTGAGACTTCTTAAAGAATGAGAAAATGAGGTTTCTGTTATTGTCAGAGGCAGCAGCAAAGATTACCTTTGCAGTTCCAGATGACTGAACGAAGTCTTATTTATTCTCTAACACCAAACGAAAGGTAAAATACTAATACCTTGTCTTTTGTTTGTACCTCGTCATACCAGCATTTTCCTGTTCCAAGATGAACACCGATTGGGCTTGGTTTTGTGATTTGCAGCCTTCACCTGAGGGCAGATAGCCTTTACTGAGTAGGAAAGTCAAGGATTGGACTTGCACGACATACAGGGCAGGTCTTTTAAGATGCAAAGTCCGTTTGCTTCTCAGTAGCATCTTGTGATGTACAAAATGGGATCGGTACAGAAGGTTTGATATTTCAAAGAAATTCAACACCCTGTTAGTTCCCCATCAGCCAGTCGTCTTCCCTTGCTTGCCTGGGCCTCCCCCCATACTGATCTTTGCAACGCGTTTCCCTCGCTCCGCGCAGCGCTGAAGCCCCGTGTCGGACAACGTGCCGTGGGACTCGCAATGTCTAGAGGTTATCATGGGGACTGTTGGCTTGTAGCGCTGTCTTGCAAAGCAAAGGTCTCCATTCTGCTCAGTCTTTGCTAATTCATATGAAAAAAGAGGTGTGTTTTCGCCAAATAACTTATTTCTTCACAGATGAGCTTTTTTCTCATTTTTCTTAACACCTTTATTGTCTGTGCTCGTTAATCTGCATTTGCATGATGGGTTTCCCTACCCTGCATCTTCAGGGCAGGATGTCCAGTGAAATTACCAAGAGGATTTTATTCCCTACTCTGGAGTCACCCGTCCTCATTGATTTGCACTGCTCGCCACCCTCATCACACCGAACACCGTAACGTGGGCAGGTGTCGTAAGTCAGACATTACGTAGAGTTGGCCCAGTGCTGTACCCGTCGCAGTTCGCATTAAGTTAGGCTGAGCAACATGCTGAAGTGTTCCTAGGATTTCCAGAGCTGGTTCTGTCTTGACTTGTCCTGTAAATGTATTTTTAAAAATAATATTAAAAGAAACAAAGCGACACCCCAACTTACTGTGCCGTACAAAGCAACTTAAAAAAAAAATCTGTTATTTACCATAACTGAAAACTTCTCAGCAGAAGTTAATTTATACAGCTATGATCATCCAGCAATTACGATTTGTCACAGACTAATATTTACTTTCTTGACTAATTTAAAACGCATTCATTATACTACATACAAATTAAGAACAAAGTGTTGTGTTGGTCTCTGAATGCGTAATTGCAATTAAGATAGTCTCTTGCAGAAATAATACGCGTAGGGTTAATTTGGACCACGAGGTGTTTTTTCTTCTGTCTTTGTGTTTCTGTACAATTAAATTATCCTACTGTGGCGCAGAGAAAATAACATTTACTTGTATCTGGGCTGTAACGTGGTATTTTTAATGGAGTATTTTTAATGAGACTGTGTAACAAGGGCTTGTAGCACGGCTTGTTGACTAACAGCAGATTAGTTATGTTTGCTCGTTCCATGAGAGGTGAGAGGCCCCAAAGAGTGTTTCTGGCCCCAGTTGTGAGCGAGCAACTTTACTAAAGCAAATTAGGTAATTTCAGATGAAAATGTCAATGCCTGAAGAGTTAGAATCACAGGAGGGCCCTGCAGAAGTCAGTATTTCTCCCTTTTTAGTGGCATTTGGCTCTTAAACATTTAATGATGCCTTGGGAATAAAAATATTCTAATTTTTTCATGAATTACAAATTTGAGTGAATGTAACGTAAATGAATATATTCCCCATTATAGGAACAGCACTTGAGTGGTGTCTTCATCTAATGCTCTCTTATGTATTGAACTAAATCAGAGTTTGCGAGGCTCATTTGCACCTTTATGTGCTATGTATGGGCGATAGGAGGTGTCTGACTTTTAAGTATGCATAAAGTGAGATTTGTGCAATTGCAGTATAACAGATTAAATATTAAGGTAGATATAGCTTAAAAAAAAAAAAGATACTAAAAATCCTTTTGCTATTTCCCCCAGTAAAATTTAAACTACCCACCCTAAATAGCAAGGTGGGGGAAGGCTATGCTTTGCAATAAAGCTAGAGAAAAAGGGAAAGACTCTTAAAATATAGGGAAAAAAATCTTTCCGTTGGTGTTTTTAGAAAAAAAAAAGATTTTTGGGGGGGCTATAATTTATAGAACCCTTGTTACGTGTTTTCTTTTAAAATACATTTTCTGCTGAAAACCTGGAAGGGCTGAGGGAAGCTAAAATAGTGCACACATTCAATTTTAACATCCCCGAATTCTTCAGCAGTGATTCCCAAATCTCTTTGGCCTACCAGTGTGATCAAAACCAAACCCTTTTTGCAGGCTTTTGTGTTGATGCTGTAATACTAAAACTTTTGATTGAAACCACTAGAAATTATACCATAGTTCTGTACGCCGCTTGAAGCCGCTTCCAGTATTTTGTGGATATCAATTTTCAGCGATCAGTTTGGGTATTGTTGACGTTAAAGCCGAAATTACGTAAAATTTGAATAAACTGCGCATGCTGTTCTGCTTTTAATTTGTCTGCTAGTAGATGGAAAAAATCCAGAAAGCTCTGCTTTTTACCTTATGTAAACCTTTGATGAATCCTGGGGTCATTCACTGTTGGCCTATACAGCGTCTTGCTCTTGCCAGGCTTCCCGTAATGTCTGCTGCAGACGGACTTGAAAATGTTGGCAAGTCTTATCTGTGTGAGCATCAATATCCGTTCTAAAAGCAGCGTTTCATGAATCGCTGCAATGCTGGCGTCCCTCTCGCCGTCAAATGGCCGCTGTTGTTAGTCCCTGCATCCCGCTCAGGTCACCCCCAGCTTACCGGTGCTGGCGCGTAGGGCGTGTCGTAGCAGCAGCTTCGTTACTGGGAGTCAGGAAAATCCAGCTGCCTCCAAACAAGCCGCCATCCTTGCAGGATATATCCGTGTCTTGATAGTCTCGGCCCACCCTGCGCTCCGTAGCTATAATTGCTGCAAGTCCTGACTGTCCAGTGACCGCGTCACGGGCCTCGTCGGTCCTGTACAGCCTCACGCGTACGTCGTCGCTTAAACCTCAGCGCAGTCGAGGGATGAAGCAAATTGTGTCTTGGCTCAGTGTGAATCTGTAATACGGGCGGCCTGGCACGAGGGGGCTGAAAAGCCGTGTGCTCCTCGAGAAACTTTTTAGGTGACAGGTCGCTAAAGAGAGATTTTATTCAAGTTGGCATTTTTCAGCACTATAAAGTCTTTTCCTCCTTGGTATTTGGGCCTTTACGTCAGGCAAAACCCCACCCGTTCGTGTATCTTCAGACTGGAATATGCTGTTTCCATACCTTCCAGTTATGGACAGCTTCTGTTCAACTTGTTCCTTCCAAGGGTTGCATGAACGGTTTCCCTTAAAACTTCTGTTATCAGGCTCTACCTTCCAAACTCATTGTTTTCTTAAAACCAGAATTTTGTATGAAAATTTTGGTAAATATGATAAAAGTAATATAATGGGAAAAAATTAAATGCTTGATGCTCAGGGTACTTGAGGACGTCTCTGAATTAGAAACTTGTATTCCTACAGGAACGAGTAAACTTAAAAGCCATAAAGTCCTCGAAGGCATTTATGGTTTACCGTGAATATAAAAGCCCCTGTTGCGTGTCGGCGCGCGCCTTGCGACGAGCTGCAGGGAGGCGCGTAGCTCGTGGCCTCCCCGCCTGCATCGCGGCCGCAGGTGGCCGCGTCGGGGCTCGGAGCCGCAGGGTGCTGGTCATCGGCCCGGAAGGCTCAGCGGAGGCTCTGCCAGCAGGAAATTCAGCCCTTTCCAGCCTGGTGAAGTGACAGTGGCAAAGTAATACACTCTTTCATACGTAATATTATGCCGTGTAAGATGAGGACAGCTTTAGATGTTGCTTTGTACACAACCACCGGTTAAAAAAAAATCAACGTGAGCGTTTTGTGTGGGTTTTTTGTGTTTTTTTTTTTCTGGGTGTGCTTTAGTGATGCTTCCAAGCTTTTAATCTTCTTCACCCGTGGAGAGGCTGGGGCAGCGTGTGGATTGTATTGGCTGCGTCCTCTGGAGGTGGAGCAGATCCTGCTTTCTGCGTGTTACCTGTGTTTGACAGTCAGGGAGCGGAGCTTAGCGTATTCTGGTCTAAATGTCTGTTAAAATAGGTTAAGCTTCTTAACAAAATGAAAGACACGTTTGGCTGTCCTCCTAAACAGCGGTGCATCGGTATCAGCGGCACGTACATCCGCACTTATATTTCACAACTCATTTAATATGAAAAGTCTTTTAGCAAAACCTCTGTCCCATTGACACGCTTGGCCATTTTTTTGTGACCCCGATTGCATTTGCCTCTGAGACCTTGACTTTACCCGGCAGAAACTAATTACCGGCTGTAAAATTCCGGGGACGATTGGCATGTCAGATCCCCCTAGCCTTGAACACGTCCAAAGACCGCACACTGCAGCCACGTGGTACGAGAGCACGGTGTTTGGATGCAGGAGATACCTGCTTAAAGGCTGCAAATTGATCTGTTTGTGGTGTCGGAAATGTCCCTCGGCTGCCCTGCAGTTGTTCTGGCATGTGCTAGGCTTGTTAAAAGAGCGAACCAAAATGGGTTTGATTGTTCCGTTCTATTGCGGTTTCTTACGAGACAGTTCATTTTAATCGGCAGCATTATTTAGCCCTTGTAAATTGGAGAAAACACACGCCTAGTAGGGATGAAATGAATGCTGAAGGCAGTCGGAGGTAATTGGTGTTTCTGGGCTTCCCCAAAATAAGGGATGTACTAGAAAAGGAAAAAACCCTTTTTATAAATGTTGTACTATTATTATCTGCCCTGCAAGCCTGATTTTTGTGCCATATCGTCTGTGACTGTTTCCGTGTGCGACCCCTTGTATGCAGGATACATTAGCTCTTTCCCCAGGAGCCAAAAAACCCGCTAATAACGGCGGAAGGGACGGGCTGCTGATGGGCTTTGTGCTGGGAGGATTTCTGCTACCGGCAGGTATTGGAGCATCGTGTTGAAGTATTTATTCCAGTCTTGTCTCCTTGCTACAAACAGTCTCAGACAGGAGCCTGACAGAGAAATTAAAAGAACAGCAAACCACTGATCTTGCCCAAGGGTCAATAGCTGGGTTAGGCGAGCAATAGTCTGTAGGGGAGACGAGCGCTGTTCCCGTCTTGCTTCTCTCTTCCTCACGTACCCCGCTGCCTTCTTAAAATGTTTTGTGTCACTTTGCTACCCGAGAGCCACACTTTGGATCAAATGCAGGCTTACCTAAAGCTCCAGTAGGTTTTTTTTTACCTTACCAGCTTTAGTGATCCCTTCACAAAGCTGTCAGCAGCAGAAGCATCCATGGAACAGCAAAGCAGAGCAGCCGCTGCGGTTCATCGTTCTCATCTATTGCAATAAATCACATTTTACCCTTTTCCCAGGGAGCTGCTTTTTGTGTGTGTTTGTTGGGAGGTGGATCCCTGTTTTGTGAAAGTTCAGCTCTTCTGGGCAGTGTCTCTGTGTGCTTCTTGGTAGTCAGACAGTGAAAGTAAGAGTTAGGCATAGGACTAAAAGCCAAAGTCTCTTCAGCTCCCACGGAAGCTTTCTGCCATCAGGCACCACAATGAACTATACATGTGGGTGATGGCCAAAGAGAAGAGACCTCTCCAGCGAATTGAGTTGCTAAGCACACCTGATTTATGACCCCAGCAGCACTGAAGAGGTGTTAAACTGACCTTTGGACACCTTCCTCATCTGCAGATTACTTTCTTTTTCCTCATTAGCATTCTGTGATGGATTTTGATGTAGTAATTAAATACCCACGGGAAAAATTGAGATTATCTTTCAAGCAACATTATGACATTTGTTTAGCCATCTGCAATTGTCGTAACAATTGATTGCAAGATTGATGAAAATGCCAAAGAATTTGAAACGTAGGGAATCAATTCTATTGATTTATCCATAATTACCTAAAGTAGCCTTAATCTGTATTCACATCAAGGTATCCATGGAAATGGGTAAGTTACAGAGGACAGTGCTGTCAGCAGAAAATGAGGGAGGTTCCCGTGCTGCAAACCGTGAGACACCATCAAGTATTCGAAAACTTCTTGCCAAATTCAGTCAGAACTTCGATGCTTTGCAGGAAAATTTACCTGTGATGTCCTTTCCCACACTTCCCATGAGTTACTCTACTTTTTAAATTATTCTTCTTCCAGACTGAGTGCTTCTTTAAAAAGCATTTGATCATTTCCATGATGCAGATCATTTTAAAAGCAGTGTGGTAGGAAAAAACCCATCTTCTGTTTTATTGATTTTTACCACTGCGAAAACTAGCTGAATTCCCAGCTCAGATCAGGTCAAAATGAGAGCCAAGACGACATCTTTCAAGAGACTCCACTCTTGCATTGTTAATGGCCTGGGGGCATCGTGTGTGGAGGGGGTATCGGGAAAGCCAGCTTGCGTCTTGGTTTGGAAAGGCAGAGCTCGGTTCACCGTCTCCGTGCACCCGCAGAGCTGTTGGCCCGTGAAGGCGGCAGCTGCTGGCAGAGCTGGGTGTTGAAGCCTGGGGAGGGATCCAGCAGCCCCGGCCGGCCCGCTCGGACCATCTGAGAGCCCGCCGAGCTGGCCTCTGGGGCTGCGTACTCGCCTGGAAGAGATGTATTTTAGCAAATGAACTCACCAAGGGAAGGTGATGATATCTGTACCATAGCAAAGGCTTTTTGCATTTTATTGAGCAGCACATTATAATGAAAACTGCTTGTTTAATAGCTAACCTGATTGCAGAGGTTTCTTCCAGCAGCGCTACAACAAATTACATTTGTTTTAAATTATAAGATCTATTGCAAGGTTTTGCCAGCTGCCACAATAAGAAACAGTCTCTCTGAATTCAGGAAGTCGTCTTCCTTTAGGATATTAACTTTTGGGTTAGAGGAACACTAATGCTGTCCACTTGCAATAGATCCTAATTCTCCAGTATTGTAGCCTTAGCTAAAAACTCCTAAATTAAATTGTCTTCTAGCATTTCCATTAGAAAACACTACTTCCAGTCTTTCATTACTCAGTCATAAAATTCCCTAGGTGGTGAAATTTAGTACATAAGGTTATAACCGTGGCTGGAGTTATATCTTAGATAAAATATCAGGAGTCGAATTTTACTGGTGCTTTTGAAAAAAGAGTATAGAAGTCTAAAGTTTCTTCTCTCCTGCACTCTGAAGGTCATTGAGAAGCCACAGCCTAGACTTCAGAGCAGGGGTCAAGAGAGGAGGAGAGTGAGGGCAGTCAGACCCTGCCGCGGGTTGTCCAAGGAGGTTGCCCGGGGGAGTCACATCCTTGGAGGTACTCACCTCCAGAGGCACCTTCCAACCTCAGCATCTCTGTTCTCCTCTGGATTTACGCCACGACCATGAAACGGACAACCACGCTTCGTGCTGAGCATCGCGTTGGTGCTCTCCTCACGCGAAGGATGTTTGTCTTGCCTGGAGGTCCCGTCAATTTTAGCAGGTGTCTGTGTATCGGCGTGGATCCATCCGGCTCTGGGTCGGCAGAGCACGTCTGCAGGGACATTTGAATGGACTGTAAATCCAAACCTTCTGTCATACTGTTTATTTCTGGAAACGGTTATTTGATTGTGCGGTGGTGTAACAGTCTTGCCTGCCTACTCCAAGAGGGTTCTTCCGTCAGTTTGATTTCAAGGTGCGGGACAGCTGTACTGCAGAGGTGGTTTGTAAAAGCCTACGTTGTGGCTGTTACACGGTACCTGCTATTGGCAGTCAGGCCACGGGTTCGTCCTTCAGAATTTCCTAACTGGCAGTTGTTTTTCATTCATCTGTCCCTGTTGTTTTAGAGGACACACAGCACAGAATATAAATTAGGAAAGAGGTGTCAGTGATTATAGATAATATGCTAAAACCGTTTCTGAAATATTTATTAGAAAATAGGTTAATAAAGTGACATGGTGCACCTGTGCCAGTGTGGAGTAGATATTATGGGAAGATTATGCTAATGTAAGTATTTAGTAGCAAGCCTTCATTGGGATTACTCTGTGCTATTATCATAGTCAGCCCGAGAATTGTAATTCAAAAGAAAGCAAATTATCAAGGTTTGGGGTTTTTTTTAAGTTTTGACTGCGCTTTTTAGACTGATGAATTAGAGGATATTAAAAGGAATTTTTTAAACATTTTTTTTTAAGAGAGAGAGAGATAGACTGGACAGAGAATTATCATATACAGAAGTGTAACGTGAGAAGGATTTTGGAAACCTCCATCTGGGCTGGGCATCGTCAGGTCTGGAGGCATGAAGATGGGTGAACAGTAATAACATGACCAGAAAAGAAAAGCAAGAGAATTTGGGAAAGGAGAAGATTGGGGGGAGATGGAAGGAGGGCAGATACCTTCATGCTCACTCGTTCTAATGATTTTGACTTTCATTTGACTTGTACAAAATATGCGTATGAGGTCTCTGCGAATCCTCTACGTTCCAGGGTTAAAATAACTGGAGAATCGCCATACTGTATGCAGTGCCAACAGAGAAGTGGTTATAGGAGTATATTAAAAGACAACTTTTAATTCATATGTAAGTAAAAAGTTGTTTAAAACTTAACTGTGCTCTGCAATGCTGAGAAGTTGAAAAAGAATTTGAAGGTATTTGAAGTGATTGCTGTTTAAAAGAAGGCTTTGCTATTCATGCTTTAGTGAGCATTTGTTCGGGTTTGGGTTTTGCATTGGGATTTCAAGGTCTGGGCCTGTTGTTTCATACACACTCTGACAAGATAAGAGTAGTCTGTCTCATATATGAACAGTAAATTTGTCTCCCAGAGAAGCAAAAGCTCAAGCATGGAAAGCATGATGATGTGCAGGAAGGCTGATCAACTGTAATAAAGCATTCATTATCCTTCCATCTAAATTAACTGAAATGACATCATAATAGTGCCTCTTATAACCTCACTCCAAATTCGCTCTCTTTTATTGAATTAGCGGCTAAACCTAAATTATTTTAAGCTACATCTGTAGGTTCTTGTTTAGATAATTATTCTGTCATTAGGGAAGCCATTCATTTGTTCTTTCATTCTTCTTTGTTGATGTTCGCTTAAGGAAAAATACTGGGAAGTACATTTGTAGCTTGTATCGTTTCACATTTTCTTGTCATAAGTATTTTGCTTAAGTGCTTATAGCGTAAATCCGAATCCCTGGGTACTAGAGCTAACTAAATAATGTACAAAATATACTGAGAGAATGTTTCTGCTTTTGCTATATCTCTCTCTAGATTATTTCTCCAGAAGATCTTTTTGCAGAGGCAGATTGATTTCTGTGCGTGCGTTACCTGATGAGAGAGGTGTGTTGCAGCAGCGTGTGGCTTCCAGCTTCCCTCGGCTCCTTCAGCTTTTTCAGATACTTTCCGAGGATGTGAGAGGCTGAAGGAAAGAAAATGGGGCATAGAATATTTTTAAACATGAGAGAAAACAAGCAAATCAGGGCACTTGACTAATTATAAGGGAGAATGGAGGAAGAAGAACTGACTGTACCTGAGAAAGAGCAAAAAGACTGTTTGGCGCAGTGACTCCTTTTACACTAACAAATTGAATCCTTTTGTCCCTTCTTCATTTATTATTGCCAGTTGAAGTCTAGATTTGGTACATATGAACAGCCTCCTGAATTCAGTGAGGTGGTGCTGTAGGAAAAAAGAGCCTCTCTGCAAAGGCATACTACAGAATCGGACCATGAATTTTTGCGCTCTTTGGTGGAACAGTCTCTGAGCAGGCATCCATAAACCAATTAACCACCTATGGCCTATTGGAAGTGATTAGTAATCAAGAACAGTAAAAATACTCAGAACTCAGCAGTTGCAATTGAAGTTAGTTCATGGCTTGAATCAGCGGCATATTAATTGATTTATTGGCTCTGGATTGAGAGCCATAAATGGGGAGAAATTAGTGAAGAAATTAATACTAATCTAAGGCAGGACAAGGCGAATGATGCCTGACCAGATCACAGGTGTTTGCTTGACCTGGTTTTTTTTTCTTTGTTATGTTTTTTTTATAATTTCTGTTCTTGGTGGCCCTTCCTGAGCATCACAAAGCATTTCCTAACGTCTAATGTATGCCACAGTTTTCTGCATCTCCTGTCCTCTTGCTTCTCCCACCTGAGCTCCCTGCAATATTTTTGTGTCACTCTCGAAGCGTGGTGACTCAACTGAACAGTATTCCAGCCGAGGCCAAGTAGATAAGGGCAAATACGTCACGTCTCACAGTGGACCCTTGCCCTAATGCAACCAGACCGAGCATTTTGCAACATGAAGGCACTTTGACGCTCAGCTCTGTTACTGACTTTTGTGGTCTCCACTCTGTGTTTGCACGCTTCATCATTCCTTCTGGCTTGTGGAGAACTTGATAAAGGTGTCTTACCAGGAAATACATAAACGGGTAAGATACCAAGAAACCCTGATGACGGTGTAAGACCCCACTGTGACAGTAGCTACCTAAACACAGAATAAGAGGACATGTCCCTACTTCAAAGGACCTAACTACAATGGAGGAGACAACACAAGGCTGCTGAGGCATCCCCAGCACTGCTCATCCCCGGGGCTCAGCACACACAAACCTCATCAGGCCAGGATGTTAATTTTGTTATTTGGTAGATACTTGCGCCCTTTAGCAACGGTCATTCTTCCTTCCACATATCCTGAAGCGACTTCCTTCTGTAATTGTATTCCTTCTATTCCAATCACATCATAGGAAATGTTAATTTCCTTCTTTTAATTGGGTTGATAAAGTCTTCTGTCTCATAAATCTTTTCCGATACGTTAGCATTAGATTTTGTTGCTGTGTGTGACATTCTCGGTATCGCAGCGGAGTACATTGCGATCGGTTCCAGTCTCTGAACGTCCCTCTTTTTCAAGGTTTAATTTTAGTGGCTCTTCCCAACACGGATTCTTTTGTTAATCAAAACTGAACTTCAGGAAAAGCTCTTTTTTTTAATGCACATGCAACTGGAAACTAATCTTCCTTATTAACTGCAGCAAGATAAGGTGTGCCTCTGCGGATTGACCTTCTCTCCCTGAGCACAGGAGATAGGTTTGATGACTTGTCTGTTGGCCCAGTGATGTCCGAGCACACCTTTCATCCGTGCGTGGGTTAGCAGCAGCCGGCTCGTTCCTCAGTACAGACCTGATGCGTTCCGTTTAATTCTGCCTGTCCCGAAGAGCCACGTTTCCCTCAAATTTTTCAGTTTTTCCAGCTTTGACAGTGAAGTTATTGAAAATTGTCAGTCCCTGCTTTGGAGGAGGAAGAGGATTAAAGTAACACCTGGAATGATTCACAAATTTTTTCTGCTTCCTCTTTTGAATTTTATTTGGGCATAAACCTGAACCGTTGTTACATTCATGAGTTGCAGCAAACTTCACAGGTGATAACATGCCGTTTCGTAGGTTACAGCCAAGAATTCATCAAGTAAAATATTTTTCTATCCAATTGATCTCGTCAGGTTAGTAATCTTTCCGTCTGATTAATCGTACGCCTGAGTGTCGTACCAAAACGGTGAAGCGATGCCAACCCAACCATCTGACTTCTGCCGTGTAACCCTGTGTCCGTTGGTGTTTCTTCTGATTCTTTTTCATCGAGTTGCAGCTCGTTCACAGGATGTCATTTGAGTATACCAGGTAGAAATGCCTTTTTTCTCAGCTGACACCTCTCCTCACCCTTGTGTGGGTGCGTAAGAGGCTGCGAGTTGCTCAGGAGTCCACGGAGTGGCTGTCAGTGATCTCAGCATGATAGAGAACTACGTTTATCTAAATCCAGCCTTCCCTTGCTGAGCCCTGCAACAATAAAGCTTTGCACCAAGGTGGAGGAGGAGTACCGTGATGAAATCTCTCTACTCTCTTTGTCCCAGTGTGGTATACAACTTGGTACTTCTTATTGCCAATATTTTAACATATATTGCTAAGGTGAACTTCGTCAGATAAAAATCATCACAATTTTTCTGTTTTCTCTTGGCACTGGCGGTCCTAGATGATACTAGGGAGCGCTGCGAGCTTAGCCATGGCAGGGCCATTCTAGTGACTTCAGTTGTGCTGGGAGGTTGTAGTAAAATAATAGGTTGCTGACTAATCCACTTCATAACGTCTCTTTTTCTCAGGGATCTGAATTATTCAGGATGTACTGTGCCAGTCATGTTTCACTTTGCGGTACCATGATAGGCAAAGGTCATATTTTGGCAGCCCCGCATGTTGTTGTAAAGGCACTGCCAATATTTCCAGCAATCCTTTCAGTACTCGTCGAAACAGGCACAAAATCCTCATTGATTGACATTTGATTTGCAGCTGAAGATATACTGTGATAATAAAAATATTGTTCTGTTGACATTCACTGGGACAAGAATGGGTCTGTCGTCGCTCACGTGCGTTAGGACGTGTTTTATCCAGTAACGGAAGGATTGAGTTTAACATCAAATTAAACCAAAATTAAAATGGGGTTTGAATAATTCAAAAATCAACACATAAATCTCCGCACCTCTTCTTTTGATGTTCTTCTGTAGAAAGTTGGGAGGAACACTTACCTTCCTAAGGCAGCCTGACTGCAGCGGTAGCGCGTGGGCTGAGAGAGGATGGTGGCGTTTAATTACACCTGCAGTTTAACAGGTGTGCTGCGGTTTGGTCCTTTCGCAGTAGCAACGTACAGTAGATTCTGCATTATTTGTTCTTTATTGGTACTTGCTAGAATGAATATAGGGGGAAAATGAAAGTTACAATTTAAAGGAAAATAATGATATATAGAGATTGTTCCAAAGCATAATTTGATGGAGCAGATTGAATACATTATAGCGATGTCTTGAGGCAACATAATTAAATTGTAGGCATAATCCTCACTGTATTGGAACCAATTTTATCTTCGTAAGGCAAGATGGCCTTTCCTACAATGTTAAATTACTAATTCTTCTAGGAAGACTTACGGATCTCATAGTATTAGCTGACTTTAAAACCACAAAACAAAACAGGGTGTAACAGTCTACATATCAAACTGTTGAGAGTCTGATTACACGGATAACTTCGGTTTCAATCTTAGTATATGCTACAGCTCAGTAATTGAATCATAGATCTAAAGCACATATACCTGCAGTGTATTACTGTGCGTGCTGAATTCACCTCGTTTATAAAACCTCCTAATGAAGTTGTTTCCAAATACGTACACTGACAAAGATACTGGTGAATAACGCACAGCAATGCTCTTCCTGAAAGGCATCTCTGCCGATGCTGGGTGCAAGCGCGTAGGTGCCTGCGACACCTCAGCTGTAAAGAGCAATATGGTAACGTGTGTAGGTGTGTATACGTATACATGTATGTATTTACTCTTTTCTGTATTCTTTTATATTGTATATGTTCTTTCATCTTTTAAATTTTCTTTTGTATTTTCTTTCATAAATTTAATTTTGATTTTCATGTTTGGATGCTTTTCTTCTCCATTACACTGCCGTGGGGCTGCCCTGACTTTATAGTACAGGCACATCCCAATGGTGTCAAAATTTTTGCCTTGCTTTATTGATTTCTTATACATAAAGAATCTCTCTTAGCATCCTGATGCCCGCACGTTATCTGGAGGCTTCGTTTCTCTTGGGTTACCAAACATTTAGATAAATATTAATTGTTTTCAGGAGAGATCACTAGGTATCTTAAATTCAGTCAAAGATCTGTTGAACTGCCTCTACGGTTTCTTTTTTTTTTTTTTTTTAATCTATTTGTTTGTCAGCCTGTTGAAAGATTAATTTCATTATTTGCATTCGACAGTGAACTCTCTTTTTTAAAAAGATTGCTGTTGGGGGGGAAGAAATGTAGTGCGTGTCATGAGTGGTCTTTATCATTGCCGGTACTTTCAGGAGACATAAATCTACCACAGTCTGCTCAAAAGACAAGCTCATTTGTCTGGGCATTAGCTGGCAGTTTCATAGCGTAGATTTAACGTTTTCAGGAGGAATCTAGTGTTTATTTTGAAAATGGAGATTAAGGTACCAAACAATAATATGTTTACTTTCCAGCCCCGTGAATATGTAGTGACCTACTTGTACTGTGCCATTTGGCTTTATTTTTAAAGCTTGTCAAGCCAACTCCTATTGCAATTTAAGAAGCATCTTTTTCAGAAAAGCAATGAACGACACTGGGTACTAAATTAGCGTTTTAGAAGTAGAACAGTGAACAGTGGTCTGAAGATTGTCCTTCAACAGCATTTTTACGTGTTATTGTGCCATAAGTGAAACAGCATTTGCCTCGTGTTTAAAAACATGGTTTGCTTGACCTAAAATACCGCCAATTGCAGGTCTCGGTTAGACGTAACATGAAGACACTGTAACTTTAAAAAGATATATACTTTCTACTAATAAACTGAATTTTTAATGATCTCTTGATTATCATGATGTATTTTAAAGACAAGTGATTTTATCCAAAACTTCCCTTGTGTTTCTGCATATGCTAATTTACTTGATTAATTTTGAGAACATCTGCATATAATTCTGTATACTTGGCAGTGGTGAGGTCACACTGCTTTTCAGGTAACAGCTACAAATTCCACTTTCCAGACAGACTCAGATTTTTGTCTAATTGGGATGCCAAATGTACAAAGGTACCACAGAAGAGTGTGTAATTATGTAATTTTCTCTTGATCTTTCAGAGTCTTCCTGCGAGCAATTAATCAGTATGCAGATATGCTAAACAAAAAATTTCTTGATCAGGCCAACTTTGAGTTACAGGTAAGAAAAATCCTTCAGTGTCTTGAGGACTAATGTAAATGTTATAATAAATTTCTGCCCTAAACACCTAATTTAGGTGTATGTATGTGTCGTCTTGAACTCCCGGAGACCAGTTAGCCCAGTTAAGTTATTTCAGGCTCAGCAGGTATGTACGAGCCACTCGTGTCTTGTGGGTCTTGTCCTCGAACAGCACCAAGTCTTACTCAGAGCATCACAGAAAACTCTCCCTTTCCTTCAGGAACAGCAAAAAGGGGTGTCCTCCCCCTTTCTGCATGATGCTTTAGCAGAATTATTACCTCAAATGTGGAGCCTGAGCGTCCGAGCGCCCTACCGATGAGAAACACGCCTGTTTAGGTCACTTGTTCAAGATCCCTTTTTATTTATTTTTTTTCATATTTATGTGTTCACATTTAATTTTACTTGAATCATCAAAGCACAATCGATTAGGATTTGTAGATAGGAAATGTGTCATGGAAACATAAACACGACGAGGAGATGTACTAAGAATATATCAAGAAACACTGCCTCTGTGTTGTCTGTTATTTTCTCCTTTAAATATTTATGTGCATAATTTAGATACTTCTAAGTTGTTTTGTAGGTGCATGGAAAAACATCTCGGAGAATTAATGGTATCTATTCTTGTCATTTTGGGGGCTTTCAGCTTTGGAACAACTACTTCCACCTGGCTGTTGCTTTTCTCACACAAGAGTCTTTACAACTGGAGAATTTTTCAAGTGCTAAAAGAGCAAAAATACTTAACAAGTAAGTCCTATTCGTCATCTAAATCATGGGCAAGAACTTGAGGTCTATTAACATAATTTTAGTTTAATTTCTTAGCTAAATCCATTCAAATTGAGATGCAATCATGGTATAATGAAAGGTTGGTTTTAAAAACATGAATCAAGTATTGCATGTGTTTCTACCCTTGAATCAAGATCTAAATTACATGATTCATTACTGATGAAGACAGTATTTTATACTGCAGGATGTTCATAAAGTCAAGACTTTTCAGAAGTATTAACATATTATAAAACTGCATTTTAAATCACTTTAGCTTTGTGCTTATTCTAATCTCATTTTACGTGCGCTCTTTATTGCTTAATCCCTAACGGCCTTTTAGAGTGAATTTTTGTAACTACAGCCCGTTTCGCTGCGATATCCCCGAAGAATGGGTTTGTATAGCTGCAGTCTTGTATGCTTTCCTGGTTAAAAGGGATTACATTGCCTACCTCTGAACAGGGAGCTTGAACTACCCGACTGCTATTCAGAATCCCACAGGAAATGAAACCTGTCAAAAGAAGAAAGACTGGAAGTAAGACTGGAGTATGAATATTTTGTTTAATGTATGCATTTCTCCTAAATTTCATTGGGGTCCCAATGTAGTGGACCTTATAATTAATTAGCTAAACACTGAATGCTGAAAACAGCCAGCTACATGCTTTCAAACACTGTGTGTGGAATCTTTTTCTGTGTCATGGTATTTGTAAAGAGTGCCTGCAAAAGCAGGTCGTTCCCAGAGTTAATCAGGTGGCCGCAGTTAATGCACAAAAATGAAGAGTTTCAAAGCTATAGAATCAGAGAATCATTAGGGTTGGAAAAGACCTGTAGGATCATCATGTCCAACCGCCAACCCAACACCCCCAGGCCTCCTAAACCATGCCCTGTAGTGCCACGTCTGCACGGTGTTTGAACCCCCCCAGGGACGGTGACTCCCCCACCTCTCTGGGCAGCCTGTGCCAGGGCCTGACCGCTCTGGCAGGGAAGGCATTTTCCCTAAAATCCAATCTAAACCTTCCCTGACGCAGCTTGAGGCCATTTCCAGAAGCTATGATTCCCTGAGCAAGTATAGCTTGGACTCCTTGTACCTACAGTATATATTAATATATCTATATAAAGAAGGAAGATGCTTCTATATTCAGTCCCTTTTGTAGATTATTATGAGAGAGATCACAGCGAGAACGGGAAGAGATATCACTGCTGCAGTGCGATGTGATTTTAAAGGCTTTTTGCTCTAACCATGTGTCGCAGGCTTTGCCCAGAGAAGACGGGGGTCTATGTCCCATCGGGGGTTTTTTGGCAGCTAAATTTTGCCCTTCAACCTCGTCCACCCTGTCATGAGTTTTGAGGGGCTTCCTTTGGAAGCTGTGCTTTACTTGGGCGTTGCAACAGAATTTTTAAGCGCTATGTGATCCAATGTACATAGGTATATGTGACTGGTGGGGCTTCCTTCATGAAACAGGAAAAGTCATGTCAAGCAGAGCTCAGGTTTTTGCACTTGTGCAATGAACATCGTAACGTGATAGTTATACATTTGCAAAGGGAAATCAAGATGGTTTTGTAGAGCCAGGTAAATTTTATTTCATTAGATTCAGAATTTATGGAACAAAACAGTTGGTACCAGATGGGAATGTGATGCACATTCTGCTCTGTGTGCAAAAGATACTTGCAAAAGGCAAAGCGCTCCAATCAGTTAGAAAGCAGAGGGATCGATGCCGTGTCTGCTGCCGGTCTCCCCTTGCTCTCTCTGTCCGACGCCGGTGTGCACCTACGTGAGCAGTTTAGTTCAGATCAGACTCCTGACCTGAGCAAAAAACCAACAGCTGAGCTGTAATTGGACTGGAAATTACTGGCAAATATATTTTGTGGGCTGATATTCCTCTTTGTGAGGAGGGGAACCTTAGACAGAAATTCTTTCAAGTGATTTTTCTATTAAACTGAGCAGTATATCTTGCTGAAGAAATTCAAGAAATCAACAGAGTCACTGCTGTTATAAGCTAATATAAGTAAATAGATTAAGTCATTTGAGGTGGTTGCTTGATAAAGTTTGCTAAATTGTAAATCTGTTGATAATGATTTTACAAGTTGTTATTTTCCAATTAATCATGTTTTGGAGACAGAAATCGAGACCATAAATTCTTCAAGACGCAATAAATGTATGGTGTGGAAGCACTAACTTTTATTGCTGTGTGAAACCACTCCCAGTTCTGTGCCAAAGGGATATAATTAATCAGTTAATTCAATATTACACTCGCCCATCTTTTTAAGTGTATATTTCAATTAATATGTCAAATATTTAACAATTTAAAATTTAATTATTGTAATTTGTAGGTTTTGCTAAACATTGCATTTAAGCATTAGATAATAACAGATTCTTAATGATGCAGAAGAATCTCTTTAATCCATATTAATGGCAGGGTATTTCACTATTATCTCACAGAAATCCCACAAGTTGCCAGATATTACCATTTTGCTCATCTTGTTATTCAAGTAATGATCTTTAACATACAAATATTCTGTGTAGCAAATAAATCCTTGGAGCTCATTACGGTTCCGATCCCGTCGCTAATGAAGGCGCTAGGGTGTTTTCCACTCACTAAGCTTTCCTGGTATTAACGTGGAGAGGGAGCGGAATATAAAATTAGCCCTGATGGGAGATGCGAGGCGTTGGTGCCACCAACCTTGCGGCGGAGCCGAGGCAGGTTCAGCCTCGGGGGGAGGCTGCAGGATGGGCTCCCCGCTCCGTCCGCCCCGGCTGCCTGCGACCACTCGCTTTTGGTCTAGCGCGGGCAGGACGCACGGTCCCCTCCAACATAGAAACCTTCTCTTCTTGATTTTGCACGTCGAGGTACAAGATGTCGCGAGATGTTCCTCGTTGCATTTTCTAGGACGGTGTTATGCTAAGCGGGCATATAAAAATACAATGCAGCCTGAGGCCATGTAATGCTTCCTCCAGCCATTACCGTTTGAAAAATAGAAAATGCTCACAATTAATCTCTGTAACCACCCGCGTGTCCCGAAGGGTGGTTAGATAACCTGCAAGCATGGCACAGAGAGGTTTGCGCAGGTGAATGTTTCATGTCTGTTCTCCCTTCGGTAAGCATTGCTGCAGAAATTGAAAACTGGGGAGCAGCAAGTAACACGAGGGAGGACCAGAAGCTGGTGGCTGCGTGGCTGAGGTTTTTGGGGTAGCCCGGACGTGTCAGGCAGCCTCTGTGTCTCACACCCCCTTGTAAAAGGGCCATTGGGCAAATGGAGTGTTTACGGGCGCATCGCTGAGCTGCCGAGGGAGGCTGGGCAGTGTAACTGTACTGGTTGAATCTGGAGAACCTGCTCCGGAATTTCAAATATCTTTGAAATGCTGATCAGATTTTGAAATGAGTCATTTCTGCTTGTTCGTATTGGGTTTTTATTTTTCTTTCATGGTGATTTTGTTTTCCTTTTTAAGGTACGGTGATATGAGAAGGCAGATTGGTTTTGAAATCAGGGATATGTGGTATAACCTGGGTAAGTAGCCTGAGCGCCTGTTGCTTAATGCTTTCACTCAGTTCTTGTATAAACCAAGTTAGAGATGAAATGAACTTGCTTTCTCTTGAATAATGGTAGGCTTCCAGAAGGCATTTACAAAGCGGGTGATTTAAGAAATAAAGCCGCCTCTGCACGCTTATTTTGCCGTCTGGGAAGATATGTAACTGTACTCAATGTTTACATATCTTCTGTTTTTTCCTGGTATTCAACCTTATGCTAAATTTAAAAAAAAATGGTTATGGCGATACCTGTTGAATGGGATTTTTTGTCCTTAAAAATATATATATACACACACACACGTACATGTGTAGACATAGATACACCCCCACGCAGACATTCGGATGCAGTAACTGGTACTGTAGCAAAATGAACGCGTCCGAGGGTTATCAGTAACTTAGCCTGGAAATACTGCTTAAAGTCTGATTTTCAGTCTTGTTTGGCTGCATCAGAGTGACTCAGGAGGATCAGTAAAGAATGGGAACTTGGACATCCCTGGAGTTCGTAGGTAAATTAGGCATATCTGACTATCTCGAGTCTGTACTATTCACTGGGTATAATTTAGCTATATGGGGATTGAATTTCATGAGAAACTGAGTATTTACTGTGACCTGAGGGTACTCATCTGCCAGGTTTCATTTTCCTGAGCTTAACAGCAGAGACACTTCAGCTCTTCCGAGTTTTATCAAAAGTTCCTTAAATTATCAGAAATAAATGCATTTGCCGCTTCACTTATATCTCTAGCTGAACTGTTGTTGCTGAAACTTGAAAAAATCAGCATATATGAGAGAAGGGAATGCAAGGGTTCATAAGTATTTGAGATCACAGAGTTTGCATCCGCTCTGCTGGAATGATGAGAAAAGGCTTCTGAGAGCAGCGGAGTTCACTTTTTATTAGAAGCATCTTTCATGAATTAAGTGTCTGGAGAACGGATTTTAAAGCATGGTACACGCCTGATATGTGACTTTGACAGTCAGCTAATAAAGTCAGTGTTGTGCCTGCTGCTGGGTCATCCAGCTCAGGACACTGGCAGCCTCCTTCTTAGTAATTAGCCAAATCCTTCCCTGTTCCAGGCTTACAGTCCATATTCATCTGTTACCTGTACTAATTTCTCCAGCATCTTTGCATTCTTAGACTTTTCCCAGAATTTACTGGACTGAAAGTAGCAAAATTTGCATACGTATTCATACATCTGGCTGTTCTTACATGGGGTTATTTTATTCAGGCTGGGGCCTGGGGAGTGCGTTGTGCTTTTTACTGGTGCTGCTGACACTGGCTGCTCTCGGACAAGTTATTTAGTTGCTCTAGGGTTCAGTTTTTCATCATTAGCAGGGAGATGATAATAATTTTCCCTGGAGCTTTGTGAATCGATTGGCATGAGGGGTGGTGGTTTCTCCAATATTTCTTCCTCTCCTGCCATGAAAGCCTCTTATTTTTAATAGAGTTTTTGTAAACCAAGATTATTCAGGTAGATGACTCCGTGACCTGCTCTACCTCTAACATCTGTGATGCCGTAAGTGGCTGGGATCATTAATGCCAAAATCTCACACGTTGAGGGAGTCAGTAAATTGCTGCTCTTCCCAACAAAAGCTGCCAGAACAAGGTAAATCGGAGGCAGGACCCCAATCCAAGGCGGCCTTTGTGCTTCTCATAATGAGCAGCTTGCTTTTTCTCATCTTCTTTGTAATACAGATAGTCGACGCGGATCATGTTTAACTTCTGGCTCTGCACCAATCTCATGTATGGCGCGGCATCAATTAAGAAAGAATTCTGACTTACCACTGCAGGGGAATTGATTGGGGGGTGCATGACACTTCTATCGTAGAAGTTGCACTACCTTAGTCAAATTATTAATGTATATGTTCAGAAAGAAAATCAGAAGTGAAAAGCTATAATTCTTGCATATGCTTCAGCATGTAATTTTTATGACTGTGCCATTGTGCATAATATATGATGAAGCCAAACAACCCTGACTTTTGATTTATGCATTAAAAGGGTATGGATCAGCCTCATAAATTAATATTTTTGTCTCATCAGATTTTCTTCATAAATACCATGATTAACGTATCATGCCTGCTGAGTTAAAGCTCCCCAGTCAGGAACGAGACAGTCCTGTAGCTGTAATGCGCATCTAAGAGTTTAATTCATTTTCTGAAATTCAATAGTAAAATACAAATTCTAACATTTTTTTCCTGTCAGTTTCCTATGCAGTGCTGGCTGCAATATTCATACCTTCCTACCTTTATAAGCAAGGAGAAAAAAGCATATCTAGTGGAGAGCAGCACTAGCTAACTGTGTGCACACACTTTAAATACCTGTAATTAAGGTTTTTGAAACAGGGCACCGCATATGAGAGATCCAGCCTGGCAGATTTTCTATTTAAATCCTAGTCGCAGCTGTCCAGTTTGATACGCTGCTAGATGTGATCACGAGGGCTTTAGATTTGAGTGCTGTGATGCAGCAGCAATGAGGATGGCTTCGGGGAGCCTGGTCCCGGTGTGCAGAGCCCCCGCTGCGTTGCCTTTCAGCAAGTGCTGCAAGGCTTTTATTTTCTTGGATGCATCAGTGTATGTTAGTCTCTGTAGGCTTTTCTCCCTCAGTATCACCACCTGAACTTTAAAATAACATAGTATTTTGCGTCACTGTTTTGGTGGAACTGGGGCCTTAGACCTTGGTGAGACAGTAAGTATCAGGGAAGCATAAAGCAAGCCATGGCCTCTGTCTTGAATATGTAGGAACTCAAACAACACACGCTTAAAAGCGTTATGTGATGCGACTTAGCATATACAAAACACAGTCTGACACTAGGTCATGTGTAGCTGTTTTCAATGGTTAATGGTTTCGAGAGTTAGATGCTAAAGAAATTGTAATTGCATTAAAAATAATATCCTTGTGGTAAAGTTGGTAAGGAAAGCCAGCTCAGAAAACATTGCTTTTATTGTTGACGTCGGAACCAGCTAGAGGGAGATGGAAAAGTAAAATTCTGGAAGACGAAGTGAAATGGTGGCCGCTGCTGTGCTCCAGCGAGCTGCCCACCGGCCCAGCCCTTCCCTCCAAGTGCTTGACGTCAGAAAAGGTGTCTTGATAGAGACGTTAATGTCGTTGGAGGGAAAGCCAGGGTTAAAAATAGACCTGAACTTCGAGCATTATATAAATAGAAGTCATTACAGATAACGCTCTCTGAATTAGTCAGGCATGTTCAGAGCTGACCCAAGTGAGAGGAGAGGTTGCTGGCAAATTAGTCGGTGTTTTTTGTGGTCCAAATTTAAATTAAAAGAAGCCGGGAAAGGAAAATCACACGTCACCCAATAAAGCAAGCGCCTTGGGTTTGGCTCGCGTAACGAGGTCGGTTCCTGTTGTGAGCGGTCTGTAGGAACGCATCTCGTGGCAAGGCAGAAGCCGCTGCAAGGGCAGGTTTTTTCATGTTCAAAAGAATATTTTTTTGCATGTGGTTCTTAAAGCAGCTGCACAATTTGGTTTTCAGAAGAGAATCTTCAGTTTTCTTCTAGACTTGTCACATTTTGAGTCTCTGCGTGGGAGTTCCCGCACTCCCGGGGAAAAAAAAAATTGAATTCATTGTTGGGTTGTTTATCAGAAAGCGCTGCCTGTGACAGGCAGCTGGGATGGATGCTCTGGAGGGCCAGGGGGAGATCGTTTCCTTTCGTGTTTTGCTCTCGTGCTTTCTTTTGTGGCACAACATCTGACTGGATCACACCATCGCAGCAAACGCGCGCGTGTGCCTCATCACATCACCTCATCAGATCACATCCTAGCGCCGGAAGGATGTCACGCAGGGCTTTCCACCCTCTCCGCTCCCACCCAGTCCGTGGGCAAACCCTTTCTCCGTGTTACTCCTCGCTCATTCTTTGTGAAGAAAACCGATCAAGATGGCTTAGCAATTGAATTCGTGCTTCCCTGCCTGCCCGTGGCCGCTGCCAGCCCCTGCTCCTGCGCGCCGCGGGAGCGGCTCTGGGCAGCGGCGCTGCAGGGCGAGTGCTTCGCATCCCAAGCAGGCAGCGCCGCCCCAGCGCATCGTTCCCCTTGATTTTCTCTGCAGCCGAGCTGCGTAAACGCTGGTGGGAGCCACCCACGGACCCTCCAGACGGCGTGAAGAACTAAGTGGGTTTCAAACAGCAGACGAGGGATTTTTTCGCAGTACAATCTGCACTTTCTGCTAATAACTCGCACGCTTCTATTCCCCCCGCCAAGTCCTTCTGAATTTCATATTCAGAGAAGCTTTCTGTCCTCTTTGATTTAAAAACTCTGTGGGTGATTACCTGCAAGGCAGCACCGCTAATAAATACCAGCAGTCGGTGAATGGCAAGAAGGCTGAGTGCGTTTTTCACATCTAAAGTTCAGATGATGTTCGCTACGTTTCTGAGGGAATCCCCGTGCTTGAAGCAATGGAAAAACCCACCGTGGCACACGGAGAACTCCGTGACACTGAATTTGTGCCTGATTAATAACTTTTGTCACTATCATTTGTTTTCTGAAATATTGACCCTGACACTTTTCAGGCGTAATACAACAAAGCTGTCACCTGAGAGGCCAAATGTAATAATGCTTGTGAGAGAGACAGAGGAAAGCTTCGTGCCTCTCACTTTTGATACTCCTCACCAACAACCAGCATTGCAGCATCATACAAAGAGGACTTTTAGTGGAGTATTAATTTGCCCTAAGAAGATTGCTAATGCTAATAGGATTCTGAAGGTTGCCGAATCAACTAACTTAAGATTGTATCTGCTGAAAAAAAGTAGCGTGTTTGGTTAGTAAAGGATTTCTTCTTGATCACCTTCATTTTGATTTATGTTAGCTCTGCGGCCTGAAAAACCGCCGCTGTAAACCTCAACCACAGGAACTTCATAACAGAACCCCCCCCATCCTCCACAACCCCAAACCTCATGTTATTTGTATAATTTTATGTACTCCTATGCATTCATCTATATTCCACATTATACATCACATTAACCTCAGGAAATTTGTCTAACGCATGTTCTATACACATCAACGTTTACGCGGGCGTACGCCATCCCCACCCCTACCGTAGCCATCAGTTATTCAGTGTAATGTTTAACAAATAAATTCCTCTAGAATTAACCCAAACCATACTCACGACAAGACTTATACACTTAATCTACCCACGAATACGACAGTGCTTGAAAACACACCTTGAATGGTAGCCGCACATAAAACTCAATCCCCTCTCGAAGTACCGGTTTCTGAAGTACCAGGTTATCCATTAATCGAGCGTCGCACGAGAAAGCAGCAACCCGCCGCATATAAGACACTTCACGACTAGCTTCAGGACCGTTCATTCCCCCTACACAACCTGCACTTCTGCGCCTCTGGTTCCATGTCAGGGCCATAACTTGGTTTCTCCCTCCTCACTCTTCACAGAGCCATCTGGTAGGCTGTTTATCGCCGTTCTCCCTCTTAATCGCGACATCTGGGCGGCCTCGCCTCTTCTGCTTCCCTTTTTTTTGGGGCGTCCTCACAGGTTGCCCTTCCAGGTGAAGCAGAGAGAACACAGTTTAGGTCTGAGCATACATGTGTTGTGTCCTAATTCTCACCCGCAGGAATTGCTGAATGAGACGGCTGACGTATATGGGGAATCTTTCCGACACTGATGCGCTTTGTTTTCCATTTGGTTCCGGAGTGGCCACTTACCCCCTATTATGTTGCTATTTGATAAATGCTCGTAGGACATAATATTCTACTTTTGTATCACCTCTAACTTTCTAAACAACACTAGTGACTTTTAACTAATTTTCATCACTCATTCATCATAAATCTTTTTTCACATTTTATCATCAAATTTTCATATGTCAACAACGCTGGAGTTACGTTAATAAACCCACCCAACTCGTTTGCTCATCCATCAGCCACCCTTCCTCCACGAAAAGTGAAAAGTGAAACTGCTAATTAGATACTTCCACGGTTACTGCCGCCCTGGCGTAGTGCCGTGGAATATAAATAAATTAAAATGGGTTTCTGTCATATACCACTGGTAACTGCAATGGGAAATGGGAGTCTTAAAATGGAGGAAGCTGAGGGCTCGTCAAATCAGCTCAGCTCTGAAGAAGTCGGGTCTGAACCACAGCAGTGGATGCATAAACAGCGTATGAGTTTGATGATATGCATCCATTAACGTTGCATTTGCAAGAAACGTCACCAGCTGTGTAGTGAGGTTCAGCTGAATGCCAGCCTGTTGCTGAGAGGGGAATATATTTGTATTTTCTAAACCTCTGCCGTCAAGTCCTCCGCCGGGAGCTCTCCAGTGCTCTGCTGCACTGCTCTACACCAGCGTCGTCCTATGGAGTTGTTGAGCAGATAATTTGCAGAAGGTGTAACCTGCATTCTGCACTTTAGCTAATAATATGAACAGTAACTAGATGTTTTTAACTAGTCCAGTATTTATTAGATGCCACATCCTTGGTAAGGTTTAATTTCTGTTCCGCGTGCGGAGAGCGTAGCAGGGAGGCTTGGGGGAGGTGCAGTTTTCTTTTGGGAAGAGAAATGTGAAATAAAGTTTGCCAGTCAGATCAGCTCTCGAAGAAAGAAGACGCATTATCGGCTTGGTAAGATGTAGTTTCATGTCTCGAGGCAGTGTAAGCATGCACTCGTGGCGACGCTTTGAGGGACTGGCACGGAGAACATTTTGTACGCTGCACAGGGTACAGAAGTCTAAATAAGTTAATCCAAGCGATGTGCCTTTTAGCCTCCTTCTCTCCCGACCATAAGTTGTATTAAAAAAAAAACCACCTTGAAATTTAATATGAGTGTGCAAATATGGGCGCTTCGTGGAAGATGTGACAAGTCCCAGTTTGATTCAACAACTCTTGTTAATTTGGGTTTAAACATACCACATACCTCCCCTCTTGTGACATAAATAATAATGGATGTTTTGGTAGAGTCAGATAATGAAAAGTACTTTCTTATGCCGTATGAGGATTTATTGATATGGCTTTTATAACAGTTACCTTCTACCAAAGTCAGTGGCTGTTCGTTAACTCTGAAATGCGTCTTTTCTCTTAAAGGTCAGCATAAAATCAAGTTTATCCCAGAAATGGTGGGACCTATCTTAGAAATGACACTTATCCCTGAAACCGAGCTTCGGAAAGCTACAATCCCAATCTTCTTTGATATGATGCAGTGTGAATTTCATTCTACTAGAAGCTTCCAGATGGTAAGCAGTGAGCTACAGGTACTGGGTATTTGTAAGAAAGATTTAACTGTTTTTGACAAAAAGGTATGAATTCTTGTGATTTCTTATTTTCCTAAAGAATAATATAATTATGGATTTTTCTATAACAATGCTATAAACTTTTCATATGTGGGTTTAAAATTCCTATTAAAGGAAAATTTTGCATAAAGTAAATAAAACCTTTTGTTGTGATGCAAAAGGAGAGCGAAGACGGATGTCTTAAATTTTTGCTGTGACTCAGGAGTCTGCTTCTAAGTGAAACTGGACATAAAGGAAGCCTGATAATGTGGCTAAAGAAACGCTAACTCGTAAGACTTTATCATCTCTAATATCCTATCATTTTGATACTCTCTACCATGGCGTGGATTTTGAAGAGGGGAAAAAAGCTATCCAGTCAGCGTTAGTGTTTCTCCATGCAATACAGGCTCTGCAAAATCTGGAATAGTAATGGAGCAGTTTTACTCTATTCCATCATGCTGAGGGAAGTCCTTGAGTAAGTACACACGATCTTATCCTGATAGCCTCAACCTCTGCGAGACCAGCAGAGCGAAAGAAAGTTTCCTGCCATTATTCCTTTGTCCTTCTTTCCCTTGAACCTTTGCCTTACGGATTGAGTATAAGACTAGTTAGGCCAGGCAGTGTTAGGGTATAAGCCAATGTAGCTCCTTTATGCTGCGAAATTTCTGTCAGTTCGGGATATGACCTTGTGAATTTTGCAATAAAGGTTGACTTATGTTGTTTACTTTTTTCCCTTTATATTGGCAGCTTGCTTTCTTGGATGAAAAACCTTATCCTTTTCCATGCTTTTTTGTGAGCTATTATTCATAACCAGCTCTTAATAAATCTGTAGCCCGAGTAAATTAATATCTGCATGGAGAGATTTAAGCAAGGGAAATGGCATCGGCTTTATTCCTTTGACTTGTTTTGTGCTGGATGGTGTGTGGAAAAGGTTGTGAACTGTATTTTGGATCCATCCAATTACTGTATAATCATTCTTTCTTATGTTTGACTCCGATGCTACTGTAAAGATTGAAATGCTCGCTGGGATGCCATTTGAACAGTTTCCCGTCAGATGCTCTCTTTTGTTGCTTGTCATTTTTTATTTGTACAATTATATGGATCATGAAAAATCCGAGGGTAACTTTATGGCTAAATTTATGGCCCTATATTTTCTTGACAGAAGGAAACCAGCATTGTGTGGAATAGTTGGGTTATTTTAATAAAGGAACGTCTTAAATATTTCACACAAATACTTTTTGCCTTCTGAGAAGAAAAATGCCTCATCCTTAAGTCAGAGATGTCTTGGATTGTAGGTGCTCAACATATATTTCTTATGTCAGCATAGCTTCTTTCTTTATAGACATAGCATTGATATGACAGGTGCAGAGGTAGTAAACCTTTTTTCAGTGCGTTTGGAGTGAACAGTTACATCTAATGGGAAATAATCAATCTGTCCATTTACGGTTTTGCAGATAATGTAGTTATATAGTTTGCTGAGTATCTCAGATTTGTCTTTGCGGAATGAAGATCACAGCTTGTAAAAAGCAGAGAATTATAGGAAAGTCTTGGTTGGATGGGACCTCTGGAAGTAATCTGGTGCAAACTTGGCCATAGATTGGGTTATCTGGGGCCATCTGAAGCTCAGCATTGAGTATTTCCAGTGAGGGACGTTTCACCACTTCTCCGGGTGACCTATTCCAGTGTTTAAGACTTTTCTTCTTACATCCAGATGGAATTTCCCTGAATCAACTTGTGCCTGTGGCTGCTTGTGTTGCCACTGCACACCCTTGTAGAGTAACTCCATCTCCTTTTAAGTGTTGGAAGGCTTGACTCTGCTTTTCTCTAGGCTGAACGAACCCAATTCCTTCAACCATTCTTCGGGCCAGGTTCTCCAACTCTCTGCTCATCTCCGTGGCCCACCATTAGACCATCTCCAATTTGTCAATGTCTCTCAAGCTGGGGGAGCCAAAGCTGGACGCAGTATTCCAGCCATGGCCCAACAAGTGGAGTAATCCCACTGATCCTCTAGCTGTACTCTTGTTGGTGCAATCAAGGACACATTTTGCCTCCACCAAAGGAGCACACTGCTTCTTCGTGTTCAGCTTGCTGTCCAGCCGGTCCTTTCCAGCAGAGCATCTTGTACTGCCACTTGCAATTATACCATCCCAGATTCAGGACTTCAGGTTTCTCTTCCTTAAATATTATGCAAATTCTTTTTGGGTGTCTTTCAGACTGTCAAAGTCATTAAACCACCACCCTTTGAGATCAGCAGTTCAGCCACTTTTCCCACCCACCTTGTAGTCTCTCTGTCCAGTCCATGTCTTACCAACTTGTCAACAAGTATCTTTTGAGAGACTGGATCAAACACATCACTAAGATTGTCAAAACCACACCTCTTTATCCGCTGAGCAGATAGTTTCATCACGGAAGACAGTCAGGTTGGTCATCTGTGATTTACTCATGGTAAATCAGTGTTGGCTTTTCCCAGACACCTTCTTGCCCTTCGTGTTCCTCGAAATAGCTTCCACAAGGGCTTGTTCCATGGTCTCCTCAGGAACTGAAGTGGGCCTGCTGGCCTGGAGCTTCCCAGCTCTTTTGTGTTTAAGTGATAGGAATAGATATAAAGTAATTTAAGTATTACCAGTACCTACGCAAGCTTTCATACTTAACGTGTCAGTGTAATGTAACATGTTATGTCGTCTATATGCAACTACCAATTACATTGTCCAACATTGCTTTCAAAGAGAACTTCAGAATTGAGTGGTTGGCTGCTGTTAAACTAATCTGCCAGAAATCCAATTACCTAACCTTATTAGTCACATCAACAAGGGTTTAGATTGGCTCCATTCCTCCAGCAGATGTATAAACCTCATGATTTGTGGGGGAGGAATTTAAATTTTTTGCAGAACTTCTATGCTGTGATGGCTTGTGTTACAAACAGACAGCTTTCCCAGTGATGGTTTTAATTTCAGTATGAATTGGTTTGCCTGGTAAAACCAGTAACAGACAGAATGGGTTTTTTGTTCTTACAGTATATATAGCCCTGAGAAAAAAAAAACAGAAGAAAAATTCCTCTGTTTTTTACAGAACTAAATTAAAGGCCAACTGCATTAAAAGCTGGAGTTGCTCATTTTTGTCCTCTCCCTCTTGAGGTGCTTTGAAGCCTATATAAGGCTTCAAAGTAGCCTGTACCTCAAAGCGTGAGTCCAGTACTAAAGTCTGTGTGGGACTGAAGCTTCCCAATAGAAGAAAATGCCTCCTTCTCCTTCCCTCTGCTTTTTTCCCTTTGCCTGTTTTATTAGCAAACCCTCCAGATCAAAGGGAATATGTCAGAGCCACAGGAGTGATGAAAGAGAATTGGTTTGATTGTTGAAGGCCTGGTCAGGTGAGCGTGATGGATCCCATGGTGATAGCAGGGGAGGAGGTTCACCATGAAACAATCATTCAGCTGAAATGGGGAATTTGAAGCATAAAAAGCCCTGACCTCCTGATTTTGCTGTCTGTTCCAGCTGTCACTTTCCCTGGCTCCATCTCCTGTGAGCACTCCTGTTTGTTTGCCTGCCCAAAACTTCAACTTACCTCTTCTGGACCTGTGTCATTGCTGATATCGTGTTCTGCTTGTTTTGAGTTGAGCCCATTCATAGAAATGCCAGTGCAGGAACTGGTACAAAACAGAGCGCGGAGGAAGCGGGACGAGGCAGGGGGAGGTGTTGGGAGATGTCCCTATCCCATGGCGCTGCATCACTGCGATTTCTTTTAACTAAACTGGTACAAATTAATTAGTGGAAGTAAGTTACTTTAAGAGGCAAAAAAAGCTATTAACAAAATAAGGTAAGGGGTTGAGTCAGAAGCACTACCCCAGCCTGACTTCCCCAAAATAATTACATTTCTCATCAAATAGGAAGGAAGGACCCTTGTCCTTCAAAGTAAAATCTGGGAGGTGTCCCTCCCCACTCTGCAGTAATGAGCAAGAAGAAATTAGAAGTCCCATATGTCCAGGTTTCAGACTGAACAGCATTACTGAGGAGACTCATCAGTGTCTGGTGGTGGTAGCACCAGCAGTACAAGCATACAAGCTCCAACATATGTTCTTACCCTGTTAGAGTAAGGAGTTGTGTAAAAGTAATGACCTGAGGGAAGAGCCCCAAAAATGCAATGATGCATCTGTCCTGTTTTCTGCAAATTGGAATGACACTTAGCATAATGGAACCATAGCCAAAAAGATAGAAAAAATTATACAGACATGCATAAGCAATGAATGTGTGATGCAGTATCATATAGAAATGTGTAATAATTGAATGCATAATGCATATGTTTACTAAAATAAAACCATGGTGCAGCTAAGGTAGCTCCAGCTAGCGTTCTGTTGTGAAGAGAATTACATGAGTAAAGACCAGAAGAAATAAAGGGAAATCCTTTTAATTCATTTCTGTCATTCAACAATAAATCTCAGTATCATCAAGACAGTCATACTAGCATTTTTATTTGCAGTGTAATTTCTTGTTCATTATCAATGAATTTCAAATTGATATAATTCTCCTTAATAAGAAGTACCTACTTTATCTGTATCTCTCTCGACTTCTAGAACCTATAATTCCTTATTAAGTCTTTTTACTGCTTCTGAGCCTTCTGTTAATCTTCCTGTCCCTGTGCTATGGATTTGCAGACAGAACACAAAGTTAATGACTTGTCCAAGTTTCTGTGATGCTGTTGATTCTCCCCTGTAATCCCACTGAATGTGCAAATGCAAATAAGTCATCCCCCACAAAGGATTAATTTCAATAAGTAACATTTTTAGTTATCTACGGTTGAAATGTTTAAGTTTTTCTTGTTTTCTGCCATTTTGGAGAATACTGGTATTCCTCCCTCATCCCACCAGAAGAGCGAGGGAGAAGGAGTCTGGAGACCTCCCGAATCACCTGCCATTAAGTGGCTGCCAGCTCTGTTTGCTGACCAGAATGCTGTGGGAAAATAGGAAAGGGAACATGAAACTGTTGGCAATTACCACCAACTTCCATGGCAGCCTTGAACAAAGTTTTCAAGTACTTGCATGCTATTTCTGCGTTAGGACTAATTTCTAGAGGTTATCTGTCACTTGAATTTCATATGGCAAATTCATTATTATCCCATATCAAAACAAATTTATAGCAGCTCGGAGGATTGAAAGTCCTCCTCAACTACAGCTAGATTAAATTGTCAGTCAGGGCTACAAATATAGCCTGACCACACTTTAGGTAAACCTAAAACCAAAAGCGATTAGTTGAGCTGACACTTGGAGACGCTGGATAGCTTACATTGATTTATTTTCTCCAGATGGGAGATTGTAACAGACAGATGAAGTAGTGGATATCCTCTTTGCTCAAGTTCAAACACACATCCTAAAGAGAAGCTGAGGTCTTGATCAGCGGCGAGGAAAAGTTGATAATAATTTCCCGTAATCTTCCTAACGTCACCTCTCGAGCATTCGCTGTCAACGGAAAGATATGAATCTCAGCTCATTGATGGTGCCAGATATACCCACTAAGCCTCCAGAAAGAGCCTCAGCCAGCGTCACTGGCTGTACTGTAAACATTGAAAATTTCGCGCTTCTTCACTAGAGAGTAAATTCCAACGCAATAATTGCAGGCCTACTTTGTGGTATTTTATAAATTTTTTTTAAAAAAGGAAAAACTGAGACTCTATCAAGACATGCCAGGTGCAGTGTCCTAGAGCCATTAGCTTTGCAACTCCAGAGCCATCTTACTGCCATCGTGGAAGACAGTAGCTCTATAAACCTCAAGTTGTGTTGATGAAACCTTGCTCCGTGGAAAGCGCAGAAGAGATTTTAACTACGTTAAATAACGTTTTGTTATCTGGCTTGCATGATCTGCATCGTACCGATTCCTTGGGAGGTATCGAGAATGATTGAAGAGCAAAGATACTGTTAATAGTCCTTAAAACCCCAGAAATGTCACAAGTCTAGCTCTGTTCAGCCCAAGAGGGCCGTTAGGGAGATGGCCCAGCGAAGCCTAGATTTACAGAAATTTAAGTAAAATTGATATCAGGAAGATACTCAAGATCCTGTATGGCAAATGTAATTGCTCTTCTTCGTATGAGTAATCTCCTGCTAAAAAATAGATCACCTGAAGGGCTCACGCTGGTAGCAAGTGTCATTTTTCTCATTGGTATAGAAAGCCAATTTCTTTCTGGTCTCATTAGAGAACATGAATTTTGTGACTTCTCTGTTTCATCATTGGGTTGTCTCAGTGTTTTACTTGACACGTCCTCGTACTATGGGAACGTGCTTCAGGTTGTGTTTGCTTCGTAGAGGGGGTGGATTGCATTATTCTTCCTGTTCTCGTTTTCCTGTCATTTTTTGAATAATGGATTCATTGTATTAGAAACCTTATTTCACTTCACTTTTCATTCATTTCTTCACAAGGAAAGCAGTGAGAGAGCAGAACAGGCACTCAGGGAGGCCGTGTAATCATCCATCCATGGAGGTGTTCAGTACTTGGCCAAGAAAGTCACAGCTGGCCTGATCTGGTGTTGGCAGTAATCCTGCATCACCTGGGGGTTGGACTGAGGGACCTTAGAGGTCTCTTCCACCAGTGCTTCTGTGGTTTTGTGGAGCATTTGGGGTACAGAAGAGGACCTTTTAAATGTTTTAATCTGAGGTTTGGGGTTTTTTCTTCGTCTTTAAAACAGTGACACATAATAAAAATTGTTTTAAGGTGGAGTATCTGCTGTTTGGGTACTTGGCTGATTTTACCGCTGTATGCGTGGTATAATCTGTTGGTCGGGTTTCCTGACATCTCACAGTTCAATTGACTTGTGCATGTTGTTAGACTGTATCCTGAATTTGCACTGAGCAGTAGGTGAGCAGGACTTTTTCTGCCAACATTTGTCATGATAGCTTGTAGTCACTGAGCTCAGAGCAGAGAGATTTCTTCTCCATTCGTAAGAGAATTCTTGGTGGGCTGCCAGGCAGTGTGTCAAAATAAATTTCCAAACTCAAATGCAGAGGACAAAAAGTCTGGGATTGCATATGAAGGTAAGAAATGATGTGAACATTACTGCAGTTAGTGTGGAGAAAAGCACGGAGGCTGGGAAAGGGAGATAAAACCAGTGTCCTGGATCTGACACTCGATTTTTACATTACAGCTGTTGAGCCCGTTAAGATACTCAGAGATTGAGTTGTCCTAATGAACGGGAATATTTTGGTATTGTCAAAATTTATCAAGCAAATCCTTCATACCAACGTCAGTCTCTCCCTAACAAGGATTCTTAGCAAAGCAGGAACTTCTCTAAGTCCACAGCCACGTTTCATACGCAGGTTCAACTTGCCCCACATGTGTGCGTTCACAGCTGCTGCGGGCTTCAGCAGAAAGGGACCTTCCAGGAGAGCAGGCAGGTGCCTCCGGCTGTCGGGGTGGCCGAGACGCTTCTCCTCGCCCTTACTTGCTGCAGGCGTTTTCCTTGTTCTGCCCAGGTTTACCTTGCCCTGCACACGCAGCAGTTATTTCAGGCGAAAGGGATTGTGGCAGAACTAAGGGCATGTCCGCCTGGTGCTTGGTAGAGGCGTTATGATAAGAGCTTAAAATGCAGTTAATGTTGGCAGGAAGAGATTGGTGGTGGACGTAGCTACTACGCCTCCTCAAAGTGATATAAATTAAGGTGGTGAAAAGCACTCTTTTATCATTAGTTTCATCATGACATAAGTCCGTTGGCAAGGGTGATCTCACAGTCCTCGCTGAAATAAATATGCCAGCAGAATTTAACAGCATGGAGTAAAAAAAATCCAGTTTTTCTTCCTAGCTAAACCAATCTGAGCCCTGTTGCTGGCTGGAGAGAACACCTTGTCTTCCCCAGCTTCCCCATGGGGCTGACAGTGTAGACAATACATGTCCCCTGTTATCCCCCCGGCCCCTGGTCGCTGCTGAGCGGTGGTGCTACGGCCGGGGCCACAGCTCCGGTGGGGTGGCCGCACGTGGCACCGCTCGTGGTTCGTGTTGCCTGCGAGGCACGCTGCAGGTGAGGCCATGGCCGCGCTCGCCCCCTCTGCACTGGCATCTGGGGTGCTCTGGGCTGGTGGTCCCGTTGCCCAGGTGCCCGTTACCCGCCCTGGGCAGAGGCTGCTGGGCTGGCAGGGCTCTCTGCGGGGATTTTTTTTCCTCCTGGTGCATAGATTCTGATTTCTGCCGTTCAGCATAGATACCAGCTGAATCTTTAGCAAATGACCTCTACCGCAATCTTTTTGAGGTTGTCCTTGTTGCCTCCTTCCAGTTGTTCCCGGTGAATGAAAAGTCTAATTTTGCTTACAGGCTTTCAGCAAAAGCCTGCCTCCTCCAGTTACAGAGAGCCCCTCTGCTGATCGGGCAGCGTTCGGTGGCTGTAACAGAGGAGCTAATAATGTTGTCGCTAAAGTGGATATTTTGATAGGTGGAAAAATTTTGTAAAGAATAAGAAATGCTGCTATGTTGCTGGTACAGCTTAGAGCTGGGGAAGCGTAGCACTGGGAAGGATAGCTCGTGGCTCAGACGGAGGTGCAGGAGTGGGTCCGTAGGCTGCTGCAGACCCCAGAGATCGTGGAAGTGCATCCTCAGCCTGGAAGGATCAAGCTACAGACAGTCCGTGCTTTTTTCATTTGTACATTATATGCCATTAATATTAACTGCAGATGCTAAGTACATCCCTTGACATTTACAAAATGTTAGTACGCTTTGTTCTTGTGCAGGTGGCCCTTTGCTTCTCCTCGGAATAGTTAGGGACTCCTTAAGCAAGTGACGGTGAAAAAAAGGTGAAGGCAACTGTTCCGTCAATAAACTCCCACTCTGATCCCACTCCTTTGCCGCAGGCTCCCTTCTCACCCGGGCTCTTCTGCTGAGGTCTCTTGACAATAGGTTGTGTCGCTAATGGTGTGGATGCCTGTGCTTATTTAATGAAGAATTAGGGATTAGATGAATAGACAGATTTGTTACGTAGCAGCAGGCCTCGAGTGATCCTTCCTCCGCTAACAGGTTGCATTTGTTCCTAACCTGGGCCCTTGGGAATGTAGCAGCAACAAGTAAAACCCTCTGTAATCATTAAAAATCCAGTGAATTACCCAGTTTGCATTTAAAATGTATTCTAGTACCCACTGCAGTTTGCATTCTGTTCTTGTGGCCAAATACAAATATTACTCGTAAGTTTAAAACAAGTTCCTTCCTCTCTGCAGTGACTTATCAACCAGTTTGGTGGTTGAGTTGTGCCCTGCAGCGAGTCACTGTCTGTAGCTAAAAAGGGATGTTAGTGATGCGAGGGTGTGCATCGGGCTGAGTTAGCCAGCCCTAGGTGTTATATATCCTCTCTTACAGAACTTTCAACATTTTTGTATTCCACTTTTGTTGCGATTACCATTACTGCAGGGGACATTCTGTCCCTGGCTTTGTGTCTTCTTTTTCCCCACCCTCATTCTTGTCATTAATCTCCTTATTTAGTTTATCGTAATGCAAATATTTACACTTCATTTAACAACATGACCAATGATTTCTTCAACAAAAAAGTCCTTGTAGGGCAGCAGATCATCGTGGATAGTCTCATACCAGAGACTACAAACTCCTAAAGTCAATCAAGCTTTAAAATAGTGGCTAAACATCTCACCGAGATACCCAACCAATCTGTGAACTATCAAGGCGACGGTAATAAAGTGAAATATTTGCCATCTGATTATTTACGCTTGCTTTGTTTAATTATAGTTCGAAAATGAGATCATCACAAAACTGGATCATGAAGTGGAAGGAGGCCGAGGAGACGAACAGTACAAAGTGTTATTTGACAAAATGTAAGTGTTGATCGGCAGCGAGATTTATGTCACGCTAAAGTCAGGAGACAGAGCAATTAGACTACAATGAACTTTGTAGCCCAGAAATAATTAAAATCTGTTAACGATGCACAATATTTAAAATTGCACCTGAGTCAAGGTTTTTTCTGCGTGTGATTAACAAGGCGAATGTAATTGGGTTTTCAGTCTCTTGGAGCACTGCAGAAAACACAAATACCTTGCAAAGAGTGGAGAAACTTTTGTGAAACTTGTTGTCCGCTTGATGGAGAGGTTGTTGGACTACAGGACCATAATGCATGACGAGAACAAGGAGAACCGCATGAGCTGTACTGTCAACGTGCTGGTAAGCAAAGAGAAGTCACCAGCGTGAAATGACTGCTGCTTCCCTAACTTTATGCCTTTGACAAAAGGTCTGTGTAAAACAGTATGTGTTGGGATTATCATGAAAGGTTGAAATAATTGAAAGGTTGAAAAAAGGGTTTTTCTCATTCTTTGATGAGGGTGATTCTATGAAAACATGGGTTATTACTTCTCTAATTGATTCTAAGGAGGATTTAAGAAGAAACGTTTCAGGGCCTGGTCTTTGAGGGCTGATCATTGACACTTCCAGTTGATGTGTGAAGAACATTATGCAGAAAACCACTCTGACATACAGAACGTTGGAGTAATATGTGGTTTTGTACCAAAATTTTCATGTTTGCAGTCCCATTTGTATTCTGCTTCCTGCTCCGCTTCCGTATTCAACATTTGTGAAGAAATTTGAGTGTTATTATTTCATTCACAGCAGGAAAAGCTCAGGTTGTTTTCCTCACTGATGTGAAATTTCCTCCTCTTAGTTCCAGAAGTTCTGGAGTATCTACTCTATACTACAGGCCTTTGTCCATTTAGGATGTGATTTAGGCTGGAGTTGGAAGCAGTAGAAGTTGTCCCCATAGCACGCACATCATGCTCCGCAGTGGAAGCATTAGAATATGAGATGTTACTAGCACAAAATCAGCAGCTATGGAAAAGTGTCAAAATAAAAATTGTAGCGACCCCCAAACATGGTCCTAGCTGGATTTCGTTCTTCCAGTAGGACTCAATATTAAACTGTTAGCCACTAAGGACTCAGAGCTTTCATCCCTGTATCATTATCAAAGCTTTTATTTAACTTAAATAAATGGGGCAGAGACAGTGTTTATCGTTTATGTGATACGGCTGATAGATTTCGTTCAGGCTGGTTTGGAAAGATCTGAGTAAATAGTTTGTGGCTTTAGCACTTGCAAGTAATGCAGATGTCCTCAGCTCGTGCAGAGCAGCCTTTATGCCACACTGTCGCATAAGCTGTAAATGAAACGGTGCCCGTTAGAGCAGGAGAGAACGGGAGAGACATCAAGTCAGAAGTCGGGATTTTATTTTTCTTTTCCTTTCTGAGCACGTCAAGAAGCATCAGAATGTTTTGGAAATGGGAAAAGAGGAGGAACTTGGAGAGTTGTCATCGGCTGTTGATCGGGCAAGCGCCTTTAGGTTGCTTGCAGAAAAGTCATTGCATCCTCCTGAGCAGAATTTGAGCTAGAAAAGCCTGCAGGTTCACACCAGGCCGGGTAGGAAATAAGAAATCACGTACACCATACGCCCTAAAACATGACAACAATTTATAGAACTAGGAAAATTTCCTAGGGAAGGTGAATTTATTTCTGCTTCCCTTCATCACAGTACTTTGAGACTCTTCCCAGTAACTCTTGCCATACCAACTGCAGGGGGACCGACGGCACACTCACATTGGTTTTGTTTTCTCTAAGTGTCTCTAACAGCATCTCCCGATGCTGATTTTTGTCATCTGAATTTCTCAAGTATTTGCAGATGATAAATCTTGTGGGCGATTTACTGCTGTCAGGTTAGATCACCGTGAGATACCCACACACAATGCTGCCACTGAAGTCTGCGGGAAATGCAGGAAAGCATCGCAGGGCAGAACCTTCCTTCATTTTCAGTAGGCGCGATTTAAAACCTCAGCTTGATTTTAAAGTCCCGTTTGCCCTCCAGGGCCAACACAGTCTTTTCATTGTCCTCCATGCACCTGAAGTGAAATTTATGCCTTCCTTCGCAAAAATCCGGCTCAGGGCTGATGCTGAAGACAGTTCCCGCTTGGGGTCTCAGAGAGTTCTTAATTGGGACTTCAGTGATGCAGAGGCTTTCACAGGATTAAGTTTGTCTGTATTGACTATAGTTTAAGTCGGAGGTTTTGATATGCATTTAAACTAGTGCTGATGTTATAAAAAAATAAAAGCCCTGTCTGTTGTTCCTACCCCTGCCAGTCCTGGCGAAAGCAAGCGTGCCGCCAAGGTAGCGGAGCAGATCCAAGGAGGGACCTTGCTGAAAGCTCACGCTCTTCCCCTCCGGTTATTTTCCTCGGCCCGTTCCCTGCAGAGCCACACACGCGTGGGCCGGCACAGCGTAACGGGGATGTGGGAACCTGCACCCAAAGACGGGGCAGGAACAGGGACTGCTTTTTGGGGGAGAAGGAGCTGTAGTAAACGTAATGTGTTGGTGTCAACCTGCTGCCCAAAGCTCTTCCCGTTTTGGCTGATTTGATGTTGCCTCTTGAGCTGCATCAGAAGGGCAGAGCAGCTGGCAGCAATGTTAGGATAAAATGGTTTTACATTATTGATCCGCCTAACGCAGAAGTCTCCTCTACTTTAAAAAAGCAAACAAAACACAAGGAAGAAAAAACAGCAGAAATTTTTCATGTGGCTCAGTTTGTCTTTTGAGTTGAACTCAAAACCGTTGAGCAGTTATGTCAACTAAAATAGTATATCCACTGAATAATCTGTCATTTCAGTTCTCTTTGAAGGGAGCAATTTTGTTTTGGGTTTGTGCATCTGTTAGTGGCTACTCAGGCTGATTTACCTTAGCATTGAAACATACTGTGATTCGGCGAAGGAGAAATTTCTTTGTATTTTGTTTTCTGAGATATATTTTTAACTTTTGAAGGCAAACTTTAAATTAGATTCAGGAAAGCCTTTAGTATCTCGCCCAATTTATCATATCTTGCATTTACAATATTTGTAGTGTTAACTAGTTTATCTCAAGACCGGAGGCATTCAGACATATCTGAAGAGAGCGATGATAATGTGTGGCACAGGAGACGAGATAAATAACACTAATCTAACTTTTTATTTCCAAATAAACTATTCGAATTCAAGGGCAGATGTTATATTGCTCAACCCAGGTTTGGAGTTTTAAATCCATAAAACAACTGTTGCTTAAAAATTATGTTTTTGTATATTACCAAATTTCAGCTGAAAATGGTTAATGATGTGCGACTTGCGAATGCCAGAAGCGAATTTCTAGCAGTACTGTTCTTGCAAATTCTTAACCTTTGCAGTGAGACATATGCCCTAATACACTACATCAGGAAAAAGCACAGCAGTAGACTTTGTAAGTTAAATAACTTGTGTTCTATCACTAGAGGCGAATTTCATTTTGTAGTTTTGAGGTTGATGTTATGCAATTATGAATTTTTAATTTAGAGCATGTTCTGTATACATTCCAGACTGTGAAATTGAAGACTTTGTAACAAAATTACGTTGTTTTTCAGAATTTCTACAAGGAGATTGAGAGAGAAGAAATGTACATAAGGTTTGTAAACATGGCCAGTGTGACAGACTCTGCTTGGCTTACTGTTCTGTAATTGGAGAGAATTAAGTTCATATTAAGCAGTCACTTGGGGGCTGGAGGGAAAGAAGTCATGAAAAAACATACCTTTACTGAACCTTAAGTACATTCAAAAGCTTATCTTCACTGAGAACGGGGAGCATTAGAAATCAGAGCAATGAGATTTTTTTTGTCCCCCTTCTCGAACTCCTGCAGTTGTGTTATGATGAACGCTGAAATACTCAGGAGTCTTGTCACATTAAAAAATAAATAAGTCAAAAGAAAACTGAGCAAAGAAGTAATTCTGCTTCCTGGTGAGGTACAAAATATGTGACTTGAGGTAAAAAGGGCTATTAAATAATATCATGGCTGATACTTATTTCAAATTTAAAGCTTTTAGGAACCTTTCAAAATCTATTTTCACATAAAGTACAAATGGTAATATGTTGTTGTGCTTTTTGTAAACCTCAGGGTTCCTAGTCCTCTCTTTATACTACGGCTTAAAATTGGCTAGACTGGGGTGCTAAAATGTTGAAGCTTGTGCTTTTGCTGCTATTTTAGGTATTTAAATATTATTCATTAATTCATTCTCAGATGCTTGTTACCTTTTTGGAAGAATTTTCATTTATGAACTCGCTTCCCGTTGTTTAAATGGGTTTAATTATTGCTTTATTAATTTCCAAAAGCAAATAAAATCTAGGAAAAGGCAGGATTGATAACTGTGGACAAACAGGTAAAGTTATGAGTCGTAGACCTGCCCTTTTCAGCATCACAAACTGCCTCTCGCTGTCAAACCCCTAGCCAAATTCTCTCCTATTTCTGTTAACAGACTTTGAATGTGTCATGATGAATATCAATGTTCTGTATTTTTGCCGGCTTTTTCAAAATACAGTTTTAATAGGTGTTTAGTTCTAGGATTTTTTTTTAAACCTTCATTAAAATGACAACAAACAAATGAAGAGAAGCCCCTTCCGGAGGTGTGATGATGTTGAGGTTGAGGAAGAATACTTGTATATCTGTCTCCATAGCTGAACAATTAGAGCAATAACTCTTGCACAGAATTTGTATGGGACTCGTTACCCATCACAAGTCATTTGTACGTATTAGAAAAATACTAAAAAATGAGAAAAGAACCACAACAGAAATACGAACAGTCCTAAAGGTGTCTGCACACAGGAATAAGAGCTTTAAATATTCCCGTCTATATTTAGCGGTTTAAAGATAGAGTTGAACCGTTGTAGTCTTCAAAGTAAATTATTTATTAACAGTTAAGAACCAGCCTTTTTTAAGAGCCCTTGGTTTTGTTACTTGCAGGTATCTGTACAAACTGTGCGACCTGCACAAAGAGTGCGATAACTACACGGAAGCTGCCTACACGTTACTCCTGCATGCAAAGCTTCTGAAGGTAAACACCAAAATACACTGCGAGGTTTGAAACTCATCTTAGCAGTAACCCGGAGTTGCGTTGGTTGTCGGTCTTACAACACCTGTGCTTCAGACTGATTAGCGGCTGCGTGCTGCTTCTTACGTCAGTTTTATCTTTTGCGCGTGCGATTCATACGCGCAGCGAGCCAGCCCTCTGCCGCTACGTGTGTCAGAGCACGCTGTCCTTGTCGCGATCTGAAATGAATGGAAGCACGGTCGAGTCAAGGCCACCAGTTATAAACTGCAAAGCTGTAATTTAAATTTCTTTTAAATATCTAGGTTATGTAATGTGCGGAAGCATCCAAACACATCTTTTAGTAAATCAGCTCTCCACAGAATTGTTTTTGCCCAGGCGGTAACGAGGCAGCGCTGGAGATTCTCCTCAAGTGCTCTGGGGTATCTGTAGATTCAGTTTTGATTGTGAAAAATTAGAGAGAGATTCAAATAGTCTTCCTTCCAAGCTCATGCCTTTAAATGTACGTGTAATTTTAATGCAGCGTTGCACGGTTCAGAGCACATTTAAAAAGGCATAACCATATCGCTGTTCTTCAAGGAACATTTTGGTGTAACCTGCAATATATATAAAAATAAAATGTTTTATCTATGCAAGGTGCATGTAAATAAAGCATTTGCGTTTCTAACACTATATAGCGTCAGTCAGAAGTGTAACAAAGCTGTGTTTCATAAACATTAGTCTCACTGAAGACTTGCTGGGTAGATGGTGTGGTCTCTAACACGCAGCTTGTTTCTGTGTTGTGTCACATACGTGGCAGCCTGCGCCAGGCACGTTCCTGGCGTTATCGTATGGACGGATGCCGCACTTAACAGCGGACGCTTGTGTCAGGAAATCACAGGTTTAACGTACCCTGGTCGTTGGTAAGTTAGTAGGAAGGAGCATTATGTTTTAATTTTAAAAAGCAGTCCTGTTGTTCTTCCTCACATCTCAGCACCCACAGTGAAATCTTCCTCTCTCCGGGGAGACCTGGATCTCTTTCTGCTCCCCTCGAGGACGGTAGCGCCCGCTGTCGCGTGGGGCGGAGAGTCAGGGACTGAATAACTGACAACTGCATTTTCCCCTTGCTCTGCTTCTCATGCCAATGGCGAGTGTATTGCAACCTTCTGCATTACTGCAGCCTTCTGTATTAATTACTCCAGCCTTCTGTACAGCCCCAGAAGCTGTGCTAACGGTACCCCCTTTCATAAAGGAAATTTATCTCATTCTAAGCAGTGAATTGTTCGTAGCAATCTTTGATTTTAATCTAAGCAATCCCAAGCGAAATGCGGGTGTAAAATATCTATTTGGAAGAGTGGAAAAGTGGAAGGTGTTAAATGAGATGCTTCTAATGGATGCACTGAGAATTAGTCGTACTGCATTCAAGCTATAATAAGAGTAAATATGATGCAGATCATCCATGTGCAATTTAAAATTAAGACACTTTGAAATGTATTTACTGTACTTTAAAATAAATAGAGGGTTATTACACAAGAAGACATCAGTAAGATTCATCTGGAGTGCGAAAGCACTGTAGCAATAGCTTTATTCATTACTAAAAGCAGGGGCGATTGTTGGACACAGCCTGCTGGATGCAGTCGCTTCTTTGGTAATGAAATTTTCCATGCTGGGACATGTGTCAGAGAGGTGAAGATGTGAGGAGATGGCTCTGACACCTTCCGTCACACAGACTGGTGCAGTCGCTTGCCTGGGGGTAGAAGTTCGAGTGAGTAACTCGCTGAGTCTGTGGCTGTAAAGATCTCTCTCACTCCCACGAGGGACGTAAAATAGGGCTGCCAAGTTGTGTAATGCTTGGTCATCCCGCTTTGCATGAATGAACCTTTTAGACAAGATAAAACATTGATTCTCTTCCACAGGTGCTGGTTTTCTGGGAAAACGATGGAATGAACCGTGCCATAAAATGTCACTCAAACTTTTACCTCTTATGGCTTGAACTTGCTAGTCAGTGCATTTTACGTGACCTTAAAATAGGGCTTAGTCAGTGTTGGTTTGCCTTACAGAATGTCTTCAGAGACTGGATGAGTATCTTAATATATTTCTTCAAGTTACTGGAAAACAATATGCAGATTTCTTTTCTTATAATGCAGACTGATAGAAGGTGGCAAATCTAAGGGTAGTGTTTATCACAGGTTTTCATCACTAAGCAAATGTTTGTTTGTACATATAATTACATTACACTTTGGAATTACTTTATTATAAAAGCGTATCGATCTATCTAATGCAACACCCTGCTACTACCGGTACTTAGCAGTGGATGGAGGACGTCAGCGTTGCTTGAGAAGCAGCAATATTGTGGTCTGTGTAACTTAAGGCAATTGAGTTTTTCTTTCAAACTGCGAAGACAGGATTTTCAATGACACTCATCGCTGGCACCTATGTCATCACGTTGATTTTAGTGGGATCACATTTAGGTGAAGACTGAGAGCTTTCGAGAATTTCACCTTTAAATTTGCAAGAAGTCTGTGTCTTTGGAGAGAAAGGCAACGTCATTTTCTCCAAATCACTGCAAGCTGATGAAGCACACTTAAGAAAAGAGGCTTTAGTTTTAGTTTTAACCCATTTGGTCAGAATTAAGGAGTTCAAAACTAACAGAAGATAGTGGCTGTTTGTATGCTGAAAAAAATGTCACTGCGTGGCAGACTCCGTGAAGTTTGTGCTGCTCAGAAATGCAGCTTTGCGGTAAAAAGTTGCCAGAGTTGTCTGCTTTAGCCAAACACAAACGTTTTGGCCAAATTAAGAAGTAATTGGGTGAAATTTAATAAGCTATAGGAGGTAAAACTGGATGATGTAACACCAATTGTGTAAATAAATCTGTGAGTTGCTGATCTTGGGTCAAATTTCTTCTTGTCCAAAAGTTTTGCCACTTTATTTCTGTGGACACGCTGCCTTCTGTAGTTACTTTGATTTTCAGAGAAGAAAGCAAACAGTTCTTTAATTAATTTAGTTTTTGAACTTGATTTCTTAAGGCAAGAGGCCTATTGGAGCACCTGTCCCTGTCTCTTTTTCAGTCTGTGAGAAGTTTCATTTGATTTAATGGAGGTTTGTGATTTGATTTGACGGAGGTTTGTGAGTCTCTAAGGTATTAATTTCCTGCTAGCCTCACGAAAATAGATAGCTATGGCAGGGAAGGATATAGTATTAGTATCCTGCCTGGGGAAAAGGCTCCAGTATCGTCTCATCCCCAGGTAGGTGGGAGGAGAGAAGGGAGGTGAAGAAGGGGTGATATGAATACTGGAGCGCGGTGGTTTCAGTTGCATCTGTCCCTTAATGGACACCAGGATATGCAGGTGTGAGGGAGAAAGCTGCAGGGAATTGCTCGGTCCCCTCAGGTCCAGGAGGAAATCCGTTTAATATCCATGCCTTGCTCCTCATCCCTTAGGCGTTTGCTGGAAGAGCAAGAGCTGCTAATTGCAGACGGGCTGTATAAAGTCAGTTGCATATTTCCGTGCCTCCAAATGTTCTCTGTGAATTTTAGACCTTTAATTTCTGTGCCTACAGTCCTTTCCATTTGTATTGATGTATCTTGGCTTCGGGGCTTCTCCCAACACAAATCTGCTACTGTTCATTATGCATCCAGCAGGTTGTAGCCATCAGCAGGCCAAGATCAGTCTCATCAAACTCGCTGAGGAGAGGAAACCACCCCAAGAAACTTCCTTCCAGCTGATATATGTAATTAGCCTCCAATTACAGCATTCAAATAAATGGTCCTTGTGCCCAAGGAAACAAACTGCAAAGGAAAAAATCTTTGTTGGTGCATTAGCTGTGGTACCACTTCTGTAAATAAAAAATGTGCATTTTATTTAGCCTAATTTTACTGACATATTTTATAACTTTTTATTTTCTTTCACTTTTCCCCTCTTTCTTGTGTGATTTAGTGGTCAGAAGAAGCATGTGCAGCACATCTTACCCAGCGGGATGGATACCAGGCTGCCACTCAAGGACAGTTGAAAGATCAACTATATCAAGAAATTATCCATTACTTTGACAAGGGCAAGGTAAAAAGGGAAGAAAAAAGTCCAAATATATTGCATTGCCTTTCTATCTAACTTACAAGCTGAATAGTAAACAGAGTTTGCATCAAGTGACCTTCAGGGAGCTTTGAACTTGCTACAAGTTATTTGGAGCGCTTTATGTAAATGGTCCACCAGCTAGCACTTGAAGATGATAATACTTTAAAAAGAAGTTTAAAAAATGAAAATCAATAGTACATTTATAGCTGCTGCATTAAGGGTAAATATATGTGCATATGATGCCATGGAGAAAATCAAAAAGCGGTGCATGTAATTTGGGGGGCTGACTTTTTTCTGGCAATTGCAATGGCTAACGCAGTCCTTCAGCTGCCCTTGTTTCTCCTCGTGTAGGCAAAATAATTCCCTCGGAGAATGGATATCCGTGGTTCATATTGTAAGAAGGCAGAAATATTCTCCGATGAGAATATTTCATTGCAATTGCATCTTTTATTGCAAAACGAATTTGCATTTGGCATTGCTTGGTGGGACGGGGAAAGTGCTGGGGATACCTGCCCACGGAGATGGAGGGGTTTAACTTGGTAGGCAGATGGGTCAGGTTTGGGATATTTCTTGCACAAAATGTTTAAATGCAGAAGTAGAGATCTCTTTGTCAGAATATTCCAGAAACGTAAACTTGGGTTTTAAAGGCAATCTTTGTTGCATAAACAAAGTATAAACAGAAATGTCATTTTCTGGTAGAACTAAAATATTATCCAACCAGCTCATGTTTTCCAAGTAAGTTTTTAGCAGAATCGGATTAGTATTTTGATAGAATCTTTGCTTAAAAGGTCAAATTTTATACCTAATCTCAATGCAATATTTAGAAGCTGTTAATAAATGATGCCACAGGAAATTGTCATTCTAGACTGCGGCAGTGCCGGGCGGCGCAAACGGGCTGGCTGGGCTGGGCTTGCGCGGGTGCCTCGGCGCTTACGCCGCGGGCGGCATTGCTTTCCACAGCACGCTCCTGCCGCCCAGAAAGCCTTTACTAACCCTGTAACAACGGGTGAGGAGAACCGCGTTAGGGTCATAGCTGATTTGAAAGTATATTTTAATATTACGTTCCTCTCCGGAAAGGAAAAGCCAGAAGTCGCGTGTTTTTATTTTGTTGTTTTATGTCTTTATGGCTTCACAGTTAGTCTGTTATGGCGTTGGTATACAGGTGGTGGGAGTTGTTCTTCTGAGCACCTGGCCGGTGCATTTTAGCTATAAATTAAAAGCTGCGGAGTCCTTTACATCTATACTGAAAACAGCCTGTCTTAAAGTTGTACCCACCCGTTTCTGCTGATAGCGCTAATGAGCTGTTTATATAAACAGCAGGCAAAATACCTGCTGCTTACTTTTCAGCCCGCGCCACATTACACAGCACGGCATCCACGCTTGAGAGGCCGTTGTTAGACTGAATAACCGTTCTTAATTTTTTCAGATTTTACAACTAGAAGTAAGAGAAGGCCCTGCCTGCTTTCAAAAGAAATAGCGCTGGAAAGGCTGCTTTCTCCCTTTCCCTCATAGTTAGATTAAACAACTGAATGTCCATTATTCTAAAAATTTTTGGTGAACAATGGTATCGAAGGGACCTCTGTGATTACTTATCCCTATTCCTTTGCATAACTCAAATCGTAGAACACCTATGTGATTTTTTCGTGCGTGTGGAGATGATTCATTTTCAAGGCACTCTTTCCTAGTTGCAGCTATTTCTGCTCTCATTTTCTGGTCATTCCAGTTGGTGGTAATTTTTTGTATTGTTCAGTGAAAAGGGAAAAAAAAATCAATATACATTGAGAATATGAGCATCTTACATGAATGCTCAAATGTCAGGAAGCTCAAATTGAGGTTTCCACAGTAGAATTAAGTTAATCCTCTCATTTGGGATGTTCTGACATTAGGTTAAATCAGCTGCTTACATTTACCTGTGCAGTTGGCAAACACAGTCCAGCAGCTGCTTTAACTATGCTATTCCATGGTCAGTAACACATCTGAAATAGTATTTGCTGTGCATTTTCAGAAGACTGTACTGTTACAATAACCAATTTGTCTTTTTTTTAACCATAATTGCCCAGCTGTGTCTGTACCTGGCAATTCACTCCGGGTTGATCCCCCTACTTTGCTTTCTCTTCCCATAAAGTTAACAACAGATGTCAAAAGAAGGTAATTTTACCCTGGGCAGCTGTAGAGCTGCTTCCAGGCTTTTACAAAAGCTCAGGAGTTTTGTTTTAAAGTTGTTGTGAGACTCTTCCACTCCAACCTGCTTGATGGGAAGCAGTGGACTTGAGAGGGGAGGTAGACACGGTTAGAAACATTATGTAGAAGAAATGGAGAAGAGGGATTTCCTAAAAGGTGACACTTGGTTTCAAAACATTGCCTTTTTTTTAAGGATGGTGTAGTTCAGCCTCTCAAAGATCATGATCCATTTCTTTTAGTGGAGTAATTTCCCAAGAGGAACGCACAGTGCACTTTTCAAGTGAAGACCAGCCGTCAGGCTTATTCCCTAAATATTAGCATTCATGGTAAAATGAATTTAGGGGAAGGTATAATCCACCATGCACAGACTGGAATGGAGTAGGCCTCTCGCTTCTAGACTAGAAGTGCTTGAGAAATTTGTAATTTAGTACTACAGAGCGTGGGCTTGCAATGAAAGCAGGAGTGTGGGCGTCTCATTTTGGCTGAGAACAAAATACTAGCCTTTGCCATGAATATCCCTGTTACTTGTAGCTTGAGATCCATTTAAGATTCCTCATTTTTATTTCTGTTTTTTAATATATTGTTCTCAGGAAGCTTGCTTTTTTGCTTACAGTTGACTTTTGGTCCTTAAACCAATCCTCTGTAAAGCTGAAGTCCACCTTTTACCTTTAGTAAATCAGCGTTTTCAGATACAACTTCTGCATTTTGCTCTTCTCCTCCTTTAAGGATTCCATCCCTTATCAGTAATACTTTCATTACTCTTCTAAGCTCCTTGTTTCCAAAATGAAATGTTGTTGCTTCCAAGTTTCCCTAGTATACGCATAGTCGTCTCTCCCAGATTGTTATTCTTCACTTATTCTTTCCAGTCTCATCTCCATCTCTCTTGGCTTTTGCCCTTAAAAGCCTTATCCTCACGCTTATCACGGCAGTCTAACGTATCCTTTGAACTGCTCTGAAGTGTTTGCTCTCTCTGTGTTTTGCTGAAGCCTTGTAATTTTCAACAAAGCCCTTAATCCAGGGACATCACTGAAAATTGGTAGGTTAGAGTATTCAGGACGGGAAGGAAAAATAGTGGCGGGAATAAAGTGACGAGGGAAGGGGGCGAATTTTTGCCTGTATGGAGCAGTTGATGTTAGCCAACAATAATGAACTACTGAAGCCAAGAAATAATTGGCATCATTGGCAAAGATAAGATAGTATCTTTAAACAGGCTTTTGGAGTCTCTGGAGCCGTAAAGGAAGCAGCAGCATTCTTATCCCTGCACAGTAAAATGTGCAAACGGCAACGTGTTTCAAGTTTGCCAGTGGATGCCACAGTCTATGAATCAGTACATGTTTTCCGCTGCTCCTTCCTAAGTCGAAAGCATTGGTCCCAGGGAGAAAACAGTAAATAAATGCACACTGCTCATTTATTTCTGCTTCTTTTTCCTCCCCCCGCCTCCTCCCCCTGAAAAAAGCTTTTAGTGTTTTACTGGAGCCACAAAACACAAAAGATTTGAAACTACCAGTAAATGACATGCTTTGGCTTAAAATGTCTTTTTGCCTGGCTCATGGGATGGTATCAGATGGCTTTTTGTTCCGTCTAACAAGATAGTGGTGAGATCCACCTGTCTGCCAAAAATCAGCGCGGGGCTCATGTCCAGCTCGTACCCCACATCAGATCGTGAGCCCGTCCTGAGAGCTGTGAAGGACAGAGACTGTCTTCTGAGAGGAAAGATATGGTGTTTGACCATGTTCCAAATTAATATAGCAAGTTGTTGTAAAGGGTTTCTACCATGGCTGTATCTTACGCATCTTGAATGTTGTACTAGCCGTAGAGAAATACTGTGGTATTTTATTTAAAATATTAAGCTTGCATGATGGTTAATTAACGCTATCTGAACTTTAAACAGCGTGGAATGTCCCTCATACATCAGAATATTGCATGATAATATTCTTATCCTAGACTATTTCATTTTTACTGACCGTTAACTCAGCAGGCGCTAAGAAATATCCTAAGATCCTCCTTCGCTGCTCTTAAAGAACCTCAAAAACTAAACTGGATGCTGCAGTTCTTTCTGGGCAACAAGCAATCCAGCTCCAAAAATAAATAAAATTGCTAGGTTTTTCCTAAAACAATCTCCTTCTGCAGCCTCGAAGTCTTCCCCTTAACAGTTTGCAGCTTGTGTCTACACAACTAGATTTAGGCTATACACATTTTTTCTTAGGCCTTCAGTACAAAAGAAGCGTTTTCCTTCCACTGTCGCCAGCCTCTCTCCTTGGTACGCTCTCCAGGTAAATTGTTTCTCACATTAATGAGTTGTTCATCGTACAAATCCTGTGTAGCGGCTCCCCGTACGGCTCATTCCTCCAGAAGACCTCCCATGTCCTGGGCAAACTCTGGTTTTAAAACATTGCCTTTTATTTAAAGGGTGATGTAGTTCAGCCTCTCAAAAATCGTGATCCATTCCTCTTAGCGGAGTAATTTCCCAGGAGGAACGCACAGCGCACTTTTCAAGCGAAGACCAACCGTGAGGCTTACTCAGGGCAGCAGATCAGGAGTTATTGACCTTCAAGAAAACAGATTTCATTCATCAGGACCCTTTGCCACAGCCACGCTGTCCTCACCTGAATAAATTTGCTCTGCAGTAAACAGAGAAATTTTTGAGAGGGTTGTGCGGGGGATTTTAACCACATGGTTCCCGCTTCTGTTACGACGCTGGAAAAATCACCAGCTTTGGTTTTGTGTTCGGGGATGTTGCAGGTGCTGTGGTCCAGCTGCACAAGGGAAAAGCCGGGTGGTTAATGGGCTCGTGGGCCTCCGGAGCTCAACGCACTCGGCATTTTACAAATTGAGTCTTACAATGCAAGTTCTTGGTGTTCCTTTGGAGGATGGAACCAGACAATTGGATTTCAGAATAGAAATGTTGGAGTGCAGAGGTAGTAGCAACAAAAAGTAGTTGCTTTTTTCTAAGACAGGTCCCTGGGCGGGAGCGGGGCCGGGTTAGAGGCTGGCAAAAATTGAAAGAATCATTTCCCATGGCGAGGCACTTGTATCGCGTGTTGCAGTGAGAGAAAAAGAGGAGTTTTATCTCTTACCTATACCTGAAAGTGTTACATAAAAATAATGTGACAAAATATGAGTAGTATAACTTGTAAACTAACTTTTAAAGACTTTTTAAAGTGATCCCGGTAATTTAAGCTGGAAACAACTGTTGTTGATAGTGTCTGATTTTTTCCTATCATCTCCACTTACAGCTAGGGGAATGGATATTAGACTGGAGGAATGCAAGGATTGTGCGATTACTGCGTGTGTATCGGAGGTGAACTACTTCTGTATCATAATTAATTTGAGGATCCATTTTTCAGGCTCTGAAACATTTATAAAATTTATTATTAATATTCCTATTCAGTATCATCTAAAGGGTTTGATCAGGCTGAGGGAGGCGCAACGGAAACGCAGCCTCCGCTGCGGAGCGTTAACAACCTCGCCTGACAACGAAGGGGGGCAAAAATAATCCCAAATAAAGATTTAATTCTGCCGGAGTTGCCGTTTGTGCTACCTACAGGCAGGTACACGTACGCAGTGCCTTCGGCAGCGCAGGTCTGGTTTTGATGGGCTCGCGGGCGTCGCAGCAGTGCAGGTGGCAGTGGCAGTCCGGGACGGGCTTGCTGTGGAGTGACCCATGGGCTGCGAAGCCGCGGTGGCACTCGCGCCGAGCCATACCAATAGGGCGTCTCAGTCCCCTCGGCCCCTCGCCTCCCCTCCTCTAACCCAGAATCCCCGGCGTCGCAACGGCCAGGTGTAATTAGTTTGCATGAAAGAGCACGCAGCCTTAGCACCCGGCCGGTGCTTTCGGTTGCCAGACGTGCTTTGGAAACGCGTCGCGATGTCTGTGCTTATTCGGGAGTCAGTGGAGGAACTGAATGAGTTTGTTTACAGTGTCGATGCAAATCGAAAATTATTTAGGCTTCCATTTAGTTCCAATCTTGTTCGGCTCCAAAGCTGTTTGCCTGAGATCATCTATAAATATTTTCACAACGGGGGAAAATTAAAGAGTAGAAGTGCTTCGGTTTTGGAGAGGGACTGGTTAAATCTGGAGCCAAATGATGGTAACGCCATTTTCTTTGAAATGAAAATGTGCAGAAGTAGCTCTGGATGACTGAAGTTAAGAAGCAAGTGGCAGTCAAAATGAAGAAAGGTTAAGTGATTTTGAAAGGTTTCACTTGCTGACTTACCAAACAACTGAATATTAGTTTAGTTTCTGTGAAGCGGTAGTATATTGCTCTTCTGAGTCAAAATTAACTCCACTCAGTCTGTGAAAATGTGCTCCATTTTCTGCAAATACGCCTTTGCTATTAAACTCATGGTAATTTTTGTTTAGAAATAAAAATATGCTCTGTATCATCATTCCAGATTAGATACATAATGCAGATAAAAACATTCCGATCCTTCCATTTGCCAGAATTGCGTTGCAGAGCGTAGAAACTGCCTTGTGATTTCCTGCAGACGTGATCCCTCATTACGGTGATTGTAATTAGTCATTCCAATGCGTTTTTCATCTTCAAGGCACGTTACAAACATGAGGTAACTCACGCTCATTCCAGTCCCTCTTCCCTGGATAAATAATATTATGAACGCTGTTGTAGAAATGAGAAGAATCAAGAGAAGGGGTCGAACATCACGTGGAGCCGTAAGGAGACGTTAATGTAGGTACCAGGCTCTACCCCTCGTGAGCAGCCATCACCGTCCTCTCTTAAATTAGGTCACAGCACAGTCGCTCTTTGCCCAAGCATCTGCCCATTTGTTTTCTTCAGGACTCAGAAGCTCCTTTTCCCTCGCTGAGCCGTACCAGTGTAGTTCCTGGCCCATATTTTCTCTTACTTCACTGCCTTCCTATGAGGGCATAAATCTCTGGCCTTTCTCCCTGCAATCTCCTGTAACTATTTTTCCTTTCGCAGCTCCTCATCTCCGCCATCAGCAGCTCCCTGCCTCTTCAGGCTGCTTCTTTCCGTCTCAGTCTGCCAGGACAATCTTCCAGTCCATCCTCGGGCTTGCAGGACAGGCACCCACCGCTCGAAAATTGTGTCCTCCTTTCAGGGAGCAGCAGGGACGGGGAGCAAACCGGCGGGACCCGAGCCACGTCTTGCTGTAGCGACACTGGCATGTTACATGTCGGGGAAGGTTTACTGACTATTCGGCCTGGCTGGGCTCCAAATCGCCAATTCCTAGGGAAAAAAAAGGCTATTCTAGGTCTCAGTCTGGTGTTTGTGTCACTAAATCACCGGTAGCTGTGCCCTGCTGGGCTCCTCACCGGTGCTGGCAGCACTTTTGGTCCTACTGACAGTCGTCTGAACCCTTAACCTTTTACTCGTATTTTTAAATCAGCATCTAGAACTAGGGATTTTCCTGAAAGTCATCTTTTTTTCCCCAAGGTTTTCCTGAAATACTGATAAATGTGATTTCAACTTGCAGATGAAAAGACAAATAAAATTCAGCCAACATTGATTTTGGGCTTTGAGTGGTGGGATTTCTTCTGTGTGTTTTGGGGGCTTTTGGTTTTCAGGGGACCTTGGCAGGTAAAAAAATCTCTTATTTACGCAGTGCGTTAAAGTGGAGGGACTGGGGGGCCTGTGCAGGATGGATGCAGGAGTCGGTGTGTGCGTGAAGGTTTCCCCAGGAGCACCGTTCCCCTTCTCTCTCCCAGCATCCAGCTCCCAGCTCCTTTGGAAGTCGTGGTGCTTCCTCTCAAACTCTCCGTTCCCGAAGGCGGATGTCTTCGGGGAGTGATGGGGAAACGTGTGTCGGACCCTTTTCCTCAGCCCTCCTTCCTCTGGCTGCTCTTCGCAGCTGCAGCCATCTCAGTATTTCACCAGGGCGAGGTACATGTGGCTTGGTGCTGAGAGGAGAATTAGATGGTGTGGACAGGGGATTTACATTTAAGATGAAGGGTAATATGAACCAAGTGGATTTATAACTCGTTCCAAATCTCATTTTTTTAATAAAGTGAAGTCAGCAGTGCCAGTCAAATTTCAGCAGCAGAGGCAGATCATGAAGTTTAATCTTCGATATCCTGGTGTGCTTAATTTAGGCATCTTTTTGGGGTTGAGTGGTTCTTTACATGTAAAGTAGAAAAAAATGAAAAATACACATTTAAAAACATTTTTGCTGCTCCTCATTAAGATTGTTGGCTTCTGAAGAGCTGAAGGATATTGTTAAATTTCTTTGGGTCAGCTGAGACGGCTGCTGAATTTCATGGTTGAAGAGCAAGAGAGGAAAAAGAACCAATGGAAATACAATGAATATTTGTTCAAAGCAATATCTGCAAATTGCCTGCCCTGTCTAATATAGATTATAGATAATAAAGGAGAGAGAGGTGATTGTGTACTATAATCAGTCAACAACATTTATCCAAAGTCCTAGTTTCTGGGTTTCTTTGTGGGCAGGCCGTGTTTACGCGCTCTTGGATATCTCGTTGGGCTAGCAGGAATCATTTGATTTCTGAAGCAATTTGATCGTTTTACTTGATTTGCATCAAATAGAGACGTGGGTAATGCTGCCGCAGCTATCTGCCACATCAGATGCACAGTATTTCCAGGCATGTGACACAATGCATTTTGTTGTGTTTTATTAAGATTTATGTTATTCCGGTGTTGTTGTTTAACCAAGGTATGTAATTCAGGGTTTTTGTTCTTGTTTTGTGATATTTTTTTTTTCCAACAGATGTGGGAAGAGGCCATTGCCTTGGGTAAAGAACTTGCAGAACAGTATGAAAATGAAATGTTTGATTATGAACAACTCAGTGAACTGCTGGTAGGTTTTTTTAATGACACAGACACTTTTTTCCAGAATTTAATTTCTAAGCTTTTAAAATTATATTGAAAATCTCTCTTATGACAGTAAAATGCAGAAAGAGTTGCCCGCTTTGGCTTTGTTGGACAAATGTTGATTAACTGGCTACCACTGGACTGCCTGAGAAAGATTGCTTTTATTCTTCCTTTTTTTTGTTAACTGAAAGAAAAATATTTCGGTAATGTTAAGCTGATTTATTTGGGGTATAAAAGGAAACTTGGAATTTAAATATAAATGGGAACATGAAAAAATCCCCATTCTCTCTCAAGTGTCTTTCCATATTCACGTTTCTTTTTTTAGGTATGAATAATTCCCAAGCATTCATGTCTAGAGTCAGTTATTTTTGCCCTGACGTTACCCATTCATTATGCCTGCACCATTTTTTTCCCTCCTGCTCTTCTCCAAAGAGATAAATGGCAGCTGTCACTGTCCCTCCTAACTTCTCAACCATTTTCTCAAGAACTGGGACATGATTTCAGTTTGGTTCTGAAAATTCTTAGCTGTCAGGTTTTTGATACATTCTACCTCTGCACTCACCAGAGTGCATCCTTCAGTTCTTTGAACTGTTCATCTGCTTTATCCCAGTCTACCAGGGCTGGGCCTTAATACGGTGTCATTGCACCCTCTTTCTCCGCTGACACCGACACTCAGGTTGAGGGTGGCTAGGAGCCATCTCTCCAGAAGCATCTCCATCCCCATCATCTCCCCAGAGTCCCCTTCCTTGGGGAGGAAGGAATAAAGGTAAATACCACTCCTCTCAATTTTATGGTTCCTTCACTCCTTTACATGTTCTTTGTTTTGTCCCTGGTTCTGTCCTCCAGCTGTCTAGAGCTGAATTTATATCCCTTTTTGATGGTCCTCCTTTAACTCATTTTAGCGATAGACCGGTTGTATTGATACGCCTGACAAGTCTGGAGCCTGGTCTCACGTTGCTCCGTACTGCAGGAGGTGGAGGGTGTATACAGAGAGCGTTTCTCAGGTGCTGTGGTATGCCAGAAGAGCCTTCCTTGGCCTGCTGCCTGCACCGCCGTCAGCAGGGCTCTGTTCAATAGAGAAAATTCCTCATTTCAATATAAAAGGAATCTGGTAATTGTTCCTCAGCTAGAAATGATTCTCATGTGTCAGATATGATTATTCACCAGTGGGTAGCTACTCTCCGAGTCCCTCATTTTGCATTTTCCATCTCCTTTACACTTGCACATGGGAACATGAACAGCTTTTGTCACAGAGCGACCACTCTCTACTTCTCATACCGCATCCATTTTTGGAGCAGAAGGCTGAATTTGCACTTGGTACATTGTAGCCAGTAATACTGAGTAATATATTTTCCCCCATATCCTGCACAGTAGATATGTCACTGTTTGCATTAAGTGACATAATTCCAGGAGAGGCAGTGGTATAAACCCGGTACGGTGCCTCTGCACGCGGAAATGAAGTTTCTCTGGCTTCTAATAGGCGAAACGCCAAACTTCCAATATCCAGGACAAACAACTGAGTTTACCTGCTCTTTATCAGACAGGAGAAATGGAGAGAGATGTCACAAAAGTCAGCACCACCCTGCACTGGGCATTCATCCTTAATACGGCAAATAAGGCAAAGATCCCGCATGAGTCAGGTCTTGCATGCCCCATCGGCTTTTCTTATTTCTGCTGCTGAACAGCGTTAGCACGCTAGCTCTTCCCCCTCCCCCCCCAATAAAATATAAAAGTTTTTTGTTTCCTTCTCTTCTCCCTATTGTCGCTTTTGTTCAAGCAATATTAAATATTAGACGCGAAGACAACTCACGAATGACAAAATAGTTTTGCCACAGGTGAACTGAGAAATATACGGCAGATCTGGGTCTTTGTAGTCTTCTTGCCGTTTAGTGTTATCTGTCACATGGGAACGGTAATAAACCTCCCCCCAAATCAGAGTTCATTCTCTTACAGCAAGTAATAGACTAAAAATAAGTTAATGAACAGATCGTCTGAAGCTGCACATTTGTTATTATTTCATCATTTGAGATAAAGAAGGTTTCCACTTCAAAAACAGATGGCGTCTGACATGTGTGTATTTATTCCAAAAGTTATATTTTTCTGCAATTCTCAACTGCGTGCTTTCCGTATGCAAATAAATAGTTGTAAATATGGAAAAGAAGCAGTAGAAAAACGTAATGAAATGTGACAGCCGAAAACTGAGAAGTCAGCACCATCAAGATGAGCTGGCTCTAGCAGCATGTGCTTCATCATCCCAGTGTTTCAGCGTTGGCAGCGTCACAACTGGGAATTCAGGCTGTCTTGCAAATTCTTGACCTTCATCAAAATCTGTGTATTGGATAGGGAATAGTGAGGTTCACCAAAATGAGCATAAGAAAAACGGCTGCAGGGGGTGGTGTTTCAAAATATTAGCACGTACCTGATGATAGGTGAATAAAAAAGGGGTGAGGGAGGAATGTACATCGTTAAGTCAGAGACGTGCATGGAAGAGGTCTAGATCTTAAGTATAGGGGATCTCCTTAAAGTTTAGGTCATTAAAGGTCCACCTATTTATTTTGCAGAGAAAGCAAGCCCAGTTCTATGAAAATATTGTGAAAGTGATAAGACCAAAACCAGACTACTTTGCTGTTGGATACTACGGCCAGGGCTTTCCCACATTCATAAGGGTAAGTGTCCACCTTCTTCCACAGACGACAGCAAAGTTTCTTGCTTTGGAAGTTTCCCTCGGTGATGGAGAAAGTACATTACTGTTTGTCGGTGTGTTATTTACAGTCCGCCTAACATTGATGGTTGGTTTTTAGGTGTATAAAACAAACGGTTTTTTCTTTCCAGTTTCCAATATGGAACAGTTGATTTTTAGTAGAGAAAGTTTTTCTTCAAACATACCCAGTACTTCATACTTCTTCATGGTATCGCTAAAAGTGCATCAGGGTAATAACCAGCACCGTCTGAAATGGTGACATTTTGGCCTGACGGGTGTGTGTATATACGTATATATGAGTGTGGTAGAGAAGCCTTTTGGATGTGGCTGTGTCCTTTCCAGCATAGTCACTAAAATGAAGTTGAATATCAGAGATGTGTGCGATACCTTTAAAAGCAATCTTTGATTATTGATTTTCATGAGTCGCGTCAATTGAAAACGTCCGTCACTTGGTTGATGCCAGTAACGTAAGTCTTGGAACGTTTTATGGTTTTTCTACTGACACCAGGATTGTTATGGAGAGGAGTTAGTGGCCAAAGAAGGGTGGGGATTTAACGCATCTGAATTGCATCTGTGTCGTGATTCTCTGGACTCTGGCACTTGCCGGTCGGTGACGTGGAAGTAACACGTTAGCTATTTGGCTGCTGTGCTGCTCGTATCTATCTAAAGAGATGAGGATTTTCATTTTGGAAAGAGACTCTCTCCAACCCCCTGTGGAAGAGTTACAGTAGATTAAGGCAGTTCGAGAGACAGAAGAATAAGGTTATTCTTATTATTCTGAGATTATTCTCTGAGTCCAGGCGACTCAGAGAGATTTAGTCTCAGGCCAGGAGCTGGCAGTAGGTTTTCTCCTGGAAATAGGCAATTAGGAGATGAGTTCCTGGTTGTAACTGAGTAATTCCATGTTAACTCTCTCAGATTATGCCCTAATAAATACCAGGAGCAAGCCCAAGCCTATGCTGAAGCCCAGCTCACTGGATAAATCCAGTGAATGCTGATTAAGTGGGCTTTGTCAGGTTAATTGTGGTCGGCTTGTCCTCATGGTGTATTAAAATGAAGTAGGGAAAGGCTTTAAAAAAGTCCCAAGAAGTAAAACTTTTACTTAGTGAGGTGTTCATTTGGCAAAAGCCTCCTTTTCCACCAACTAACTAAAGCCCATGTGAAGAAACTGAAATTCTTACATCTTCCCAAGAAGCAGCAAATGTGTGTGGCTTTTCATACGCCCTGAGATGCTGTACTACAGGCTCTCTTGTGCCATTTATGCGTCCTGAGAAGTGCAAGAAGTTATCAGTTCTTTGCAGCTGAAAGCAATAAGCTCCCCCAGGCAGTTCCTGCCAGGCTGAGAGTGTATTTTGCAGCATCCGTTGTGTGCAGACCCTCAAAAAAATGGGGGAGATGAGGTCTCGTACGCTGGCCCACTGCCTGGTCTCCACATTATGGCTGGGCAGCTCGTGCCAAAGACTCTGAGCGTGCAGGAAGGTGGCAGGGCCGTCGGTACCCAGAGCTGCCCCGAACCTCATGGAATCCACTTCAGCACACGGGCAAAGCCCTTTGTTAGTAACTGGCGCAAAGGCACGACGCGTGCAGGCTGCCGTGCGCGCTGGAAGACCAACTCTAAAGAGACGCGATGCAGAAAAACTACGAAATATTGCGGTGTTTGAAATACACCTAAAATAATGCACGAGCAACAGCTTTTATCAAGTATTGAACAGCGAAAAGTGTGTGCGGTACATGAAGTAAAAAAGCTTTAAGAAGATTTTTATAAAATGTTTATTAATAATTTCTTGTAAAATGTTTATTAATAATTTTTTCAAGTTTTAGCAGGCAAAAGTTATTTAATTGCCAGTAAGAAGGAGTCACTGCTAAGGCTGACCAACCCATTTCTCTAGAAAATGACTGAATTAATACTTTATGATACTCCTATAGGGAAGACTTGCATTATCACAAATCTTGAAAACAATGAACGTACGATAAAGTCACTGATAACTTTGCAAAAGGGATCGTGGCTATGAGTGGTCGTGAAATTTTGCCACACGTAGAGCCACGCTCAGCAGAGCGCCCGCTACCCTCTAGAAGCGCCGGGGATACCCAGTGACCCAGCGCTGCCAACCAGAGGGGTTGCGCCCACACAGCGGGCACGACGAGCTGCCTTGGCCGAGGGCGTGGAGCGGCCGCGGGGCCGTTTGCCTCAGCCTCTAACTCAGCCATGTCTTTGCGTCGGAAAAATGCAGAGAGCACACCATAATTTCCCCACCGAAGCGGCGCGTTAGACCGTACAGTCACAGGGAGACCCTGCAGAGCCGCGGGAATCTGCTGCATTCACACTGAACTGCTTTGTCGCTTCACAACCGAGTGATTTTTTGGAAGTGCAGGAAAACCCTTACCATGCTGCACAAGAGCCTTGTGGATGGGTCAGGTTGTAACAACTGAGCAACAAAAACTCTGGAAATTCGGCTGTTAGGTGCCTGAAAAGCTGATTGAGAAAACCCTTAACACAAGCTTTTTTCTTCTGCTATAATTTTTCCTGTGAATTTCAGGTACATACACATGAATTACAGGTATATCTACACTTCTCAGGCACCTGCCCTTTCTTCTTTTTCTTTCCCCCAAATAGAGAATATTCTTTCATCTACTGTGCTTTTCAAAAGGCACCTCTGCAGAACCAAACCCAACTGGGCAAATGTAAATTATTCCAGTTTTCTACCCCTTGTCATAAGACCAAGTGTTCCTTTTGAGATGAGTAATGAGGTTAAGCATATTCAGATGCAAGTGTTAACATTCATACCAGAACTTCCTTTAATATGTTTGATCAATTAAAAATGTGCAAGTCATTGTTTCCATTTTCCTTTAGAATTTAATGTGCTTGCTCAGCACGTAAATGGACTGTATAAAATATATCTTAGTTTTCTTCGTTGTTAGAAGAAGTAACCAACACTTAGAAATGCAATATATTTGATTTAAAAGTTATGCTGTGTGCAAACATCTGTACAATGGCAAAAACGTAATAGGCTTGCATGAAAACTGGGGTGTATCAGTCTTCCTAAAAAAGTCAGTATCTTTGGGCCTTCCTCCTAAAATTGGCATTGTTTTCTGTTTATACTTTCTGTGCTGCTCTTGCTGGCTCTCTTCAATGCCTTTTAATAAATGTTTGTGTATAAAAAGCCTAATTTTATTTACATCCAATCCACCATTAGCTGTGGAAGATGGATGGGAGGAATTACAGAGGGAGAACTTGGATTTGGTAGAGGACGTAATTTGCCTTAATACATTGTCAGTGGGCACCTGTTTTATCGATCCTTGATAGCATGTATTTAGACCCCATTGAATTTAGTCTGGTTTATACCTATGCCTAAAGATAAGCGCATGCTTAATGATCTTGGTACTGAGTTGGAGGTAAGGAAATCCCTTTGTGCTTCATTGAATTGGCATAAAATATTTGTAAACTATTGATTATAGCGTGAGGGATGTAAAATATCTCACTTAACACCATTGGAGTCAATGCTCCTGAGATCCCAGTTCATTACTGAGGACACTGACCTTAGGATCTCACCTCTCAATTTGCTTCCAGAACAAAGTCTTCATTTACCGGGGAAAGGAGTACGAACGCCGCGAAGACTTCGAAGCAAGGTTATTGACTCAGTTTCCAAACGCAGAAAAAATGAAAACAACCTCTCCACCGGGCGACGACATCAAAAACTCCTCGGGCCAGTGTATCCTTAGGTTGTACAGCAGCCGCACAGGTCGAGGATTTACGGCCAACACGAGCAGGAGACTGTTGCACTTCTGCCTTGATGGGTGTAATGCATTAATGTTGTCGTTCTGTCCTTCCTTCGCGTTCCTGTTGAGCTGCCTGTTCTGCGTGACTGAAATTGTCTTTTCAGTTCTTAACCCCTGAATTCAGATATTCAGTGCTTCACTGTAAAGCCCAAACTGGATTTACCGTCGAAATTTCACAGGCCAGTGTCAGAACAGATCGTGAGGTGAGTCTGAGCTGGTTTTGCCAATTTATCGGTCTCCTGCATGACACTTAAACTAGTTCTTGTCGTTGGATAACAAATCTGTACGCAGCCAAGGAGGGTAGCAGTTGTGAGAACTTTTCATGGGTATTAATAATTGCAGAGATTCCATCCAAACCACTGGAAAACAGTGATCCCCTGAGCATTTTATATTTATGCATAAACTTTTTTTTCTGGTACTAGAGTTTAGCAGCAATTAATTCCTAAACAGACGGTATTTGATCTTGAGCTAATTGTGCTTTTCCCGTTTCTCAGTTTCTATAGGGTGAATGAAGTCCAGCGGTTTGAGTATTCACGCCCTGTTCGGAAAGGAGAGAAAAACCCCGACAACGAATTTGCGGTAAAAAAAAATAAGAGAGAAGAGACTGCTTTTGGGGTTTGCTGGTTTATTCCCCTTCATTTTGAGAGTGTCAACCATTCATTTTGTTTTGGTTGTTGAAAGATAAATTCTAGCTTTAAATGTGATTATTTTTCATAGAAATTCAACTAAACCAATTTATAATATTCTATTTCATACCAATAGTAAAAATGGACAAAGCTGAATTGACTTCGTTAAAAACTATGTTGAAAAAGAAGTGTAAAAAGTTTAAAGATATCCCGAAAAGACAGACGTTTCTTGCCAAAACTTGTTTTGCCATGAATATTCTGGTCAGGCATCTAAAAATCTTTTTGCAGTAATGCCTTTTTCTTTTTTTTTTTTTTTTTTTCCGATAAACCATGCGTTTCATCTAATGGTCACTAAAGCATAGCTTGTGTTCATCAAAACGTTTACAACCAGTTACATCGAGTTGATTGCCTTTTTATTTTATAGGCACTGTTTTATTCACGGGTTCTGGTGGGCGCAGTTAGTGAAGAAGTAGTAGTAATTAAAGTAATATATTAATGCATCATTTCTTGAGCAAAGAACTTGGTTTTCTGTGTAGTAGTAGGCTCTAATCTAACCAACGTGCCACTAAATGCTGAGTGTTTGTTTTCCTGCAGCTAAGACTAGGTATTCATTCAGAGAGTCCTGTGGTGGCTTTGGCTTCTTGTGGTGGCTGTTATGTCAAAAATTGCTAATTTGCTAATCTTCGTGGGTTTAGCTGAAGAGGTAGGAAACTCTCTTTTTCTAAAACCATAGTGCTAGAGAGTGCTACAGTTTACAATAGGTATTGAGTTAAGATTAACAAATTTAGGTACATCTGAATCGCTTTGAAAGCCCTGCTTCTCTTACTGGAGGACGGAACAAACAATTCTCTTTTAAAGAAGCCTCACAATAAATAGGATGAACTACCAACACATACCAGTTCTAACAAAATGAGACCGAGAGATGTCTTTGACATTAGTTATGAACTGGATACACACATGTGAAGAAAGGTGTTAAATCACATATCCTTAAATTCAGACCACGGAGGAGATGTTACAACGAAGCCAGTGCAGTTTACAGCTCAGGTGAAATCACAGGATCACAAATTCAGGCCCAGCTCCAGGGTCAGCTCAGGGCTTTGCCCAAGCGGGGCTTAAAACCTCCAAGGATGGGGACAGCTCAGCCTTCCTGGGGACCCGTCCCACCGCTCCTCTGCCTTCCTGGGGAAGAAGCTTTCCCTATATCAAGATGTTGTGGTTTTGTGGAGGATGGTCCTTGACAGCTCTAGAAGTTACAGGGGAAAAATGACAGTCCGGTGAAACAGTTGGATCTTGTACATAGTGTTCTCTTTTTGTAAGAGAGCAGTTGGTCGCTGCTAAATCATGTTGATACATGATACATCTAAATCGGCGCCGCTCCATCGTCTGCCCAAGCAGATTCCATTTGAAACGTCCCCCTGGCTTCGTAATGTCTGTCGTACTGGGGTTCCTTTTCCTGGCGATAACGTTTTAAGGCTTTGCTTAAGATAAAAGCTGTCCATCCGATAACGTGATGTTTATGTTGTATTTGCAGAATATGTGGATCGAGAGAACCATCTATGTGACAGCGTATAAATTACCGGGGATTCTGAGGTGGTTTGAAGTCAAATCAGTTTTCATGGTAAGATCAATTTGGCTTTATTGAGATTGCAAAAAACAATAGGGCTGTTAAACAGCCGGGGAGCATTTATATTTCTGCATGACTGTGCTTCAGTTCCGTGAACAAGCAATCGATGTGGCTATATCTGGCATCCTAAGAGAAGGGCACTTGCTTGCTGAGGATGCTGAATATTGACTGAGGGTGACTCAAGTCATGCTTTTCCACCCCCGAGAGAAGGAAATGTGGGCTGACTCTTCCAGGCCTTCAGGGCAAGGTCCGTTCAAGTGCGTGAAGTACTTCTGTAAAGTCTTTCTGGCTTTCAGCAGGTGAGCCATCGCAGCCTGTGGCATGGGCCAGGTGCCTAAAATGACCTACAGCGAGGGAGCTGAGGTGTTGTAGGGAGCCCTGCTACATCAAAATGCAACTAGGCTGAAGTTTGGAAGAGGATTTGGGTCTTTTGATTGTAATTGATTCAAAATACACCATAAATTGAGGCCATTGTATCTGTCTGCATCTCTTCTCTGCTTATCGGTTGTGATTAAAGGTTGTTTTTGTTTCTTCACCGTAGTTAGCTAAAATATACCCTAGCAACCTCACAGAGTAACTCCAAATTACGCATTTCTCTGTTCTGCCATTTAGACTGTTTAGATAAGACATATCCATTAAACGCCTTTAAGATTAAATTATTCTTACGCAGCTGTAATTTTTAAGTAGCAATAAAAACATTGTTACTGCAGTTTTAAAATCTCTCTTGTGAGGCTTATTTTTAAAGGAAAAGAACAATTTGCATATGATTAATTAAAACCTTTTTCATTGCTCCATTGAGGTTATGTTGGACAGTTGTGTTTAGATGAACAGAAGTAATGCAGAAAATTACTATGGTATCTATAGTAACAGAATATGAATGTGATGTTTGACAGTAATAGGCAGCTGAATAAAACACATTGAATTTTTAATGAATTTCGTATTTTCAATATAATCCTGATAGAGAAGATTGTGTTTATCTTCATGATTGCAAAAAGCGTTGTGTATAAAGGCTGGCAAATCTGATGAAGGTCTCTTCGTTAGGAGTTAAGAGCACAGCCTGACAGGCTGCTTTCTGCGGGCGATTTGTATCTGCGCACCTTTAACGCTGTGCATAAATCCCGGGAAAGTGCTTTCTGTAAGCTTTTTGTAAGTATTATATTAGTCACATAGCTGAAAAACGATACCAGAATGGAGCTTAGGAATACGTGGAAAGGCGGCAACGGGTAACTTTTGCCCCGGCTCTGGCACAGTTGTAGCAAAATTGGTATTGACTTTCTTTGAGATTCCTGTCAGCTAAAAGGCTGGAGGCACGATCACTAGGTTTACATCCCTGTAAAGCTAAATTTTGATCATGGGTACAGATATTATCGATGTTTTACTAAACACGATGAATTGGAGTAGCTTTGCACATTTCATATTTTATTGATGGAACTAGAATATCTTTAAAGGAAAGAGGTGAGATCATATCAAATCAGTGCCGAGAGAGAACTGAGTAATTTCATAAATGCGGCGTTCTGTGTTACATAACCCATAAGAACATGCATAATTTCCTTAAAACTATTTGCTTTTTAAATACCTTCTGAGTACTTTTACCTAAACCTTTTCAATCTGCTCATTATCTGCAAGGAATTTCTAGTACACGTTCATTATTCTGATCTGATTTGTTTTAGCTGGACACAAGTAGTTGTAGGGAGAAAATTTGCTGAGGCCAGCCGGTGAGTTAGAAACTTGGATTTTGAATTGTTTGGTTTTAAAAAGTACAAATACTAATCGTTTGTTTTGATGTTTACATTTTTAGTGTTGCAAATGTATCAGGGTTATGTCGTTTCTGTTTGCCGTGAATAGGTTGTGTAGTGCCCAGAGCTAGCAAGCTACTTGGAACACGGCTCATAATTTACAAGTATAGATATTTTTAATAAATTGCTTTCAGTAAGGTCCAAAGCACAGCTTACAGTAGTAGGATGGGAACTGCAGTCCTCCATCTGCTTTTAAAAAACTAGAGGGAGGATTATGAGAGTAGTTAAAAGAAAGGAGAATGAGAAAGAAAGCCATGATTGCTGATACAGAAAAGTCAAAAAAGATGTCTGTCGGCAAAATGAGTGCTAATTTCTGTAGATATTCAAGAGCTTTAAAAGCAACGGTTCATCAACAAACTATCGCATAGTTATAAACCCATTAATACAAATAACAGAACCCTATATTTAGCGTGTGATGTATGCAACGGTTCTTGCCGAATCAGACGTTGAATATGGTCTTGCTTTCCCCGTCCAACTCTCACTCGTAGCACGCCCAGCTCTGAAGGGCAGTGGCCGTCTGTCCATCTGAGCCTGCTCTGCTCCGCAGCCGCAGCACAAACAGGCTCGGTACCTGCCTTCCAGAAGAGTTCACCACGCAGACTTTTTAAAATGCTAATTAAAACATCCTTGATGTAATCAGATGGCAGGTGTAAGAGTAACAACTAAAGAGATTTGATTATAAGTGGTTCTCAGAAACACGGTAAGCAGTGATAGCCAGGTAGAAGCGCCGCTTTGTTTATGTAGAATTTATGGAAATTAGGGTGTAATCAAATATACACTTGGATTTTGCTCACAGGCCTCAATTAACCTTCCTTTTCTATTCCTACCACGTCATTTTTTAATGGAAGTAGGCTATGTCTTCCAGCAAGGCCTGTCTGCATTCTGGGTTGCTGCAAGTTAGTAATTTTTAGCCCGTTCACTGAATGTACGTATTTTAGCAATATTTAAAATATTTTAATACCGTTTTTTCCATATGAGCAACTGTCATTCCAAAAGACACAGTATCTGCTCATAAATAATAGTTGGAGGTGAGTCAATTGAAATAAAGCAAGTTTGACACGGTATAAGAGCTAATTTACCCCGTGAAGACATGTACAGAGGTCTCTTCATGGGCGTCCGGGCTATGTGAGAAGGAACATTTCTTCCTTCAGTTACAACATGCGGATGAAGAAAATGTGGCCTCATGGGAAAAGCCACAATGGATAGCTTAGAAATCATCTCTTCAACATATTAAACTCCATTTCCTGGGAAATACACCAAAATAATCACTGCAAAAATATCTTCTTGATTTTTGAGCTGCTTAGGATTACATTTTCCATCAGAAAATCCACATTAAGTTATCATTTCTTTCTTACCGTTCCATTAAGCTGGATCTTCTTTGTACTGCTAAAACTCGCCAACTCGTAATCTCTGATGTTCTCCGTAATCCGCCAGAAACCTCATGTGATTCCTGTCAGAGCTTTTCTTAAATGTTGTGCTGAGACGTAAGCCGTCCTAGAGCCGTGAAATGCATTTATCTTTCTCCACTGATATTCATTATCGTATCAGATACTCCAGTGTATAGATACCAAATATTTAAATGCCTGAAACCACCCTTCCTGTTAATTATTGCTTAAAATATCTTTTGTTCTGAAATTCCTGAAATGTGGTGCTTTGGTGGACAGCTTCTGCTGTGGCAGGTTAAAAGCTCTGCTCCTCGGTTGAAACCTCCTCTTGTTTTTATTTTAGGTTGAAATTAGTCCACTGGAAAACGCAATAGAAACCATGCAGCTAACAAACGATAAGATCAATAATATGGTTCAGCAGCATTTAAATGATCCAAATCTACCCATTAACCCTCTCTCGATGCTCCTTAACGGCATTGTGGATCCTGCAGTCATGGGAGGGTTCACGAACTACGAGAAGGTAACGTCAAAATTGCCCATCCTGCAGCGCCTCGCCTCTTGAGCCTGGCCTCTCCTGGAGTGCCGCAGGACGTGCGTGCGTGTGTGTGTGAGCCTCCCTTCACGTGTGCTTTGTAGGCCGTTGCTTAAACCTTACCTTTTTTAATGCCTTTCTGGTATTTATGGATACATTTTTGCCTTCTACATTTCAAGTAAGAGTTGATACGTTTGGCAGCAAGAGTACTTACGCAGGGACGTGGTGGACAGTTGCTTGCGAGAGTGAGGCACTGAGGCTGATGACATTTCCAGCGTCTGCTCTCACGGGCTTGGACATCGGAGCTTCAGTGACCAAAGTCACCAACTGCAGTTCTCTCCCTTCCTTTCAAATGCTTGAGATTTTAAAGGATTAATCAAATGGTAGAGACTTCTGAGATAGCGGTCAGTTGGAAATACGTCTAAATATTCTTAACTGCACGTTTACAGCGTTAGCTTTTAAAGTTATATGGGATAAGATATTAACAGTGGGAAACTATCAACACTGTATCTGCTATTTATGTTGTGCATATTAAGCGAGCATACACAAGCAACGTGTATTCGGTAACGTAAATGGGGAAGGTGTGTGCTGACTGATGTGTCACTGTGTCCGTCCGTTTATGTCCTTCTGTAACTCTCAGCCATTTCATCTACCAAAGTTTCTTATGCCCTGGGAACTGCCGGAAGGTCGTTTCAGAGAGCAGAGGTCCTCTGCGGGGTTGCCCGTGAGATTTGGTCTTGATCGCCGTACGCTCATCTGCCCACTTTACTGCTCATGAAAGATTGATGTCTTAAGATTAAGACATTGTAAAACTCTACATCTCCTTCCTGGATTTTCACTTTGTATTTGTAGCTATTACTGCTATTTTGCAGACCTTTGGCATTGATTCATTGATCTTTGCTATAGGTAATTCTTCTGTGGTAGATGTTGGTTCATTTTCTGAAATAACTGCTCATTTCTCTCTCTTGACTAGGCTTTTTTTACTGAAAAATACATGCACGAGCATCCAGAAGATCATGAGAAGATTGAAAAACTAAAGGATCTGATCGCTTGGCAGGTAAAAAATCTTAAGTCAGGTTGGTCAGGGCCAACTCTGTACAAAGAGGGTTTAGTGTCACTTTTGAGAAAATTCAGACATCAAACTATTCACCCTGTGTACAGTTCCTTGGCATTTAAAACCATCTTGGATCTTGAGCTAAAGTTCATCTTTTCAAATCTGACATCATTTGTCGTTTGATAAACCCACAAGGAACAAACATGATCAACCTCTTTTCTTTTCTTTTCTGTTCTTTTTTTTTTTTTTTGGTAACTGTAACACAATGAAAATATCTCATCTGTATCAAATGAGAAAATATTTATAATAATGCTGGTTAGTATTATTGGCAATTTAGTTTTGCGTTTTACTTTTCTAAGATTGATTTCAGAAATTCTCAGACAGTAAGATGAAATGCTTAACCCTGAATCCCTCCTCCTGCTGGCATGGACTGGGACTTCACATACTCACTTCTTCCTTCAAACAACATATTTTCTATTTATTGAACTTCTGTGTATACTTGCAGTACCTTTTAGCACAGAATACTAAACGTGAGAGTTGCAAAAATTAACTAGCGTGCAAAATATTTAGTAAATCATCATTGTGAAACCTTGGCTTCATTTGCTCTAGAACTTAACATGGTACAAAACCATTATTCTGTGGATTCATAACGCATGTGAAATTACCTGGTATTTCTGAGATGACACATTAGAGCAGAACTCATCTGAATGTAAGACCACGCAGGTAGTATTTCCTGAACCGGGACTGGAACCCAGGTGTCCAGCCCGGTGCCTGAGACAAAGCAGGAACCCCTTCTTGCGTGAAGAACTGGGTTTACATGTTCCAGAGGGTGCTTTTCAGGGCTAACAAGAAACACTTCCAGTTTTGTTTCATCGTTAAACACTGGACGTTTTCCAGAAGTCTCAAGATAATTTTATAATAACTAATAAAATACCAATATGATTGGAAGTGTTTTTCCCCTGGAAGAATAAAGTGCATTGTTATCTTCTAATATTCAATTTTGTCTTTATAATAAAGGAGATAATTTACATTTCTGTAGGCTTCAGTCTTAGAGGTAGTAGAACCAAAGATACAGAATTAAAAAAAAAAAGTCCTCTGAAGACCACGAAACTGTCACTGAAGGAAATCTCTTTTGGTCCGCAAAAAAATTATGTATTTATTTATGTATTTTCTCGTGAGCTTTTACGGAAGATCAGATTTTAGGAGCTTTACGTTTTTATAGAGGAAAATAATTTGACCCCAGAAGACTAACTTCCCGTCAGCTCTCTGTCTTTGCCTCTGACAGCGATACTTCAGATGAATTACAAACACGCTTTTCCTCAGCAACGAGTCGCTTTGGCGACGTTTGTATATTGAAACAATGTTAGTATTTGAAAATATGTATGGCAGCTAATCACATTGTATTTAATTATTCAGTGGTTTTAAATCTGTGATTTCCTGTCAGTATTGTAGTTCCAAAACAATCAAAACCAGAAAAATAGAGAAAAGAGATCAAAAACTGGGTTTATATCTGAAAATTCTTTTCACTAAAAGGCCTAGCCATTCCATGGCAGAAGTCAGTGCTTTTAGATTACCTTAGACATTTGATATACGTTTAGAATATCCTAAAACTTAACCCCCCCCCGGAATTATTTCGGTTTCAGAACACTGGCAGCGTGAGTAGGTGGGAGCGGGGCGGGGAGCTGCCAGGCAAACACCGGCTGGTGGCAGGAGAGGGGGTTGTTATGGAAACTTTCCGAAGTGAGGCCCTGGTCTGAATTCATCACGGGCTTGACAGTGATCGAAAGCAAAAATGAGTTTTCATTTTTCAATAGCGTGGGGCTTGGATTTTTGTGATCATGTGCAGATTTTCTTGATGCTGTATAAATCAATCTGGATATATGAAATAGTAGCCTGACAAACATATTATCAGCTGACTGGTTAAATTTAATTTTTTTTCTATCCCCTTACCTTACCTTTTCCTCCACTGTGCTATGGAATTCATGCCCTTCTGGATAATATCCTTTCATAATTCCTCTGAACTTTAAGTATACATTTTTTCCCATCTTATTATTTTTTCAGATAAATATCGTTAGTAAAGCGTTGTCCATTTTTGTCCATCTCAGTGCTTTTCCAGCTTAGAAAAAAATGTTCCCATGCAACTACATCGCTGCAAGCTGATCTTTTATTTGAACATGAAGATAATGAAATGATTGATTGAAATTATGGTAATTAAATAAATGATTGATGACGTTAGTCACTCTGCATTTAGCTAATGTATTTACAGCACACCTAAACCAGTATGTCACGTAAAATCTTGGGCTGCTCCTACATGGCTGAAAGGATTGTAGCAAAGCGAGCTTAAGTTTTTACGATCATGTGTTATACCACCATCATTATGAAAGATTTTCTTCTAAGTTTTAAGGTTAATTTTAATAATTCAAATAGATGTAGCTTTTTCATCCTTTCCAGCCAAGAAGGTCAAGATCTTTAACAAAAAAAAAAAAAAAAATCAGGGAATAATTTTAAGTTGCAGTGGAACTATAAAATTCTAACATCAACAAAGATTATGGTTACGGAATAAGTGCTACCTCAAGCTGGTTTCCTTTCCAATTCAGCTCATTTATTTCTAGTTCAGCTACTTACATTACCTTTACCTTTACTGCTTTTCGAGGTGAGGGCACCTTGAAATAGAGCCATAAGCAAACCCACCCATTGCTCCCATTGCAAATGAACCGGCAATATCGTGAATGTGGCAGGATTCTGCCGTTGTCGCCGCACCCAACGAAGATCCATAAAGGTTTAACATTCAGTGTCACTCGTCGCCAGATTTCCCTGGGTGAAGGCCTGGAAGGGACGTGTAGGGCGAATTTTGAAGGTAGTAGCAGAAGGTGAAGCAGAAGTGGTAAAACAGTCCAAAGTTCCTTTCTTTCTATACTTGATGAATGTTTAAAGGATTAAGTGGTCTTGGACAGGGAGACCAAATATCCTGAGTCAGAAATCTCGCAGAAGTTCTATAGCGAAGCCAAGGGAGGTTTATTCGATTCAGCTGCTGTTAAGGAATAACAAGCGTTTTCTTCCTCTGTGGTTTCTGGTCGTCTTTCATTCCCTTATAGCCGGTGCCTCCTCTTGCCCGTTCCTCCATGTCTTGACTCAAAAGCTGCCGTAGCAGGAGGCCACCAGCCTTCAGGTGCCCAACCCTCGCTCACTCCAGCAGACCTGGCCACCGACACTCCTCTTACTTTGCTTCTCCAGGTGCCAGAAGCTCTCCGCGGCCGGTTGTATACACCTGGTGTATACCTCTGGCGTACACCAACAGTGAAACCCTCCTTAGCGCCTGCAATTTGGGGCTCAGAAGGAAGCACCTACATTTTTTTTCTCCTGACTGGGGCATTTCCTGACAAAAAAAATGTCATTTACTTCATATTGCTTGATTTGCTAAATTGGAGACGGCTGATCCCTAAAACAGGCTCATTAGTGCATTTTCTGCTTGTAAAAATTATCTCAGAGCTAAGCTTCAGAACCCACGTGCACTTCATCTCGGTAATTCGAGTTTTTTTTAAAAGAATCCATTTTAAAAGTCAGCAGGTTCTTTTAAATAAATGAGCCAAGCGACCACTTATCCCTGCAAAATAGGAGGGTCAGCGTGGCCTGATAATTATGAACATTTGGAAATTCATTTACTTATTCAGAGCAGGGAAATTTCCTGATTTTAATGTTTCGGTTTTGTAGCGTGGAAATCCATATGGTTATAAATAGAAGTGGCTGCAGTGAAAAAGAGTGTTATTTTTCTTATTTCTCTTCTATGAGAAGAAACTGTGTCCATTTAAATAGGGCCAAATCACAGGGAATCATCTTGATAAGATATCTTGAATTTGTTCATCTGTAATTCATCTGTGTATTTATTATTCTCCTTACTAATAAACTAGTCCTTCTGATTGCTGCTCGGTCTTATTAGAAAGATCTGTTTTTAATCAGTATTATGATTTAATTATGAATTATTAAGAAGAAGCCTCTTAGCTTGATTGCTGCAGAGAATATCTTAAGTTAGAATCAGAGCACTGTGTGGGCTGAAACGGACCTGGAAGAGGAAATATTTTTCCTAAGCTGGAGGTAGAAAACTCTAATGGTATGTCTGGATAGCTGTGGGAATGAAAATGTCTCTCTTAAAACCTTTTAAAAGGTCAGCTACACCTCCACACTATGAACTAATTATATAATCCTGTGTTGTCATGGATATTTGTGACAGAAGCCTTGAAGATAAATGATTATTTTCAGTTACAAAGGAGAATTAATTTTATTTTTTTCTCTTCTCTTTTGTTCCCAAAGAAAATAAAATAATTTGTCTAAGGAGAAATGTATAGTATATAAAGCTGTATATTTTATTAATAAATATGGCTCCGCAATATATACGTGTCCAAGGATGTAGCTCATTTGCAGTTTTAGGCATAGCATTTATTAAAGAAAACATACAAGTATTTCCTCCTTCAAGGTTTTATTCTCACAAAACTGGGAAAGGACTGATATTAATAACCTGGTGTGAGAGTCCTCATTCATCAGCTTGCCATTTTAAAGCACAGCATGTATGGGGGCCTGTGAATATAACATCACAGGAATATTTGAGCTATCTGATAAATTCAGTATATGATTGCTGGGCAGAACTGTGGGTGCATTAATTTTAAAGGACTTTGGTTAACAGAGAAAAAAGGAAGTCGTGTATAACAGATTTTTAGATCCTTTTTTACTATGTTGTGCTTCATATACAATGAATGATGACAATGATTATGGTGATGATGATGATAATAGTTGTTATTGTAGTGTTGTTGTTATTGTGGTGGTGTTATTGTTATTATTCCATGAGATTTTTCGCTCCTCCTGCAATGTGTGTGGGAGTCTTGACCAGAGAGGTGGGGGAGTCACCATCCCTGGGGGTATTTAAAAGACGTGTAGACGTGGCACTTCAGGGCACGGTTTAGGAGGCCTGGGGGTGTTGGGTTGTCAGCTGGACTTGATAATCCTAGAGGTCTTTTCCAACCTTTATGATTCTACAATTCTAACTCTGCTTTCCAGATCCCGTTCCTGGCGGAAGGCATCCGGATTCACGGGGAGAAGGTGACGGAGGCGCTGCGGCCGTTCCACGAGCGGATGGAGGCTTGCTTCAGGCAGCTGAAAGACAAAGTGGAAAAACAGTATGGGGTCCGCGCTGTGGTAAGCTACCCGCTAGCTTCATGGTTCCTAAATATGTGGAATTTCTTTAAATTATGGGCAACTGTATTTTTGTATTATAATTCCCACTGATTAAAAAAGCAATGTTGATGCCACATTGCCTGGTTGTTCTCAGTGGTCACCAAATTATTAAATACTGAGCAGATGCTGTAGGAGATGTTCAGAAAGCCTTGGTACTTTCATTTTCTAGCACAGGAACAATTTCTAAATTGCCTGAATCTGTTGCTTGAAAGTCAAGATAATTCTTCAGTATTCCATTTTTAAGGAATTGGGTTTAACAACAACAACAACAACAAAAAAGCCACTGTAGCATGGTTTTACTAGAGCTGGATGTCACCTTTCCAGAGATGTAATTCCTTTTGGGATGTGAGGGCCGTGCTGCTCTACGGTAGCATGCAGCCCTGTGTCCTCTGGCATCGCCTTAAATGTAGGCAGGCAATGAAAAGATAGCTGCTACTTAATGAGATTTAGTGGTGCTGGAGTTCACGTTTTTCTCATTCCAACGGGCAATTTTCAGTTGCTGCTTCATCTTTAAGGCACAGCCAAGAATTTGGTGGCATTTCCAGTGGGGTTTTGTTCTGCTTTTAATCGGAGTGTTACCCATCGGGGAGGAAAGCCGAAAGCCAGCCTACAGCTTCTTAATTAAGAATATCATTGATAATTCAGTCAAAAGCCACATGGCTTGGGTGCTATTTTATGATCAGTCTTCTAAATTCTTTAAAAACCCGAGGTGCAATGGTTAGAGTTGCTGTAGGACTGACCGTGTGGAGCTGATGTCCTCATTATACGTTGAAGGCTGCCAGGTGAGCTTTATCTCCCTTGTCTTCATCTGCTGGTGGTCCTGACAGAGGTGTTGTAAACGTGCTGTAATTTTTAGGTTTATTTGTGACATGACGGTACTATGTGAGACTTGCATATGCAGAACAATTCTTCTCCCCGCTCCGGAAAATAAAGCACATACCTTTACCAGAAAAGACCCTCTAAGGCAGAGGTGGCCAGCGCACCGTGCACAGGCTGCCGAGGCGACCTGGCAGGCAGTCGGCTCGTCCCGCCGGCCCTGAGATGGCGAGCTGTGGCTCTGCAGACCCCCACCTCGGCCGGGGTCACCCCACGCACCCCGCTCCCCTGGGGAGGAGGGTGGCACCACGGGGTGCCGTGGGGGCAGTAGCCTGTCCTCGGCACGCTGGAAGTGCCAGGAAATTCTGGGTCCCCCCCCTCTACTGCAAAGCTGAACTTGGAATTGTCAGATCTGCTCGCTGTTGAGTTGCCTCATTTGTTTTGGCTCAGGCTACGTAAGTGGGCTTCAAGCTATGCTCTCACCCAATTTTTAGAGAAAATTTTACCTCCAAAGAGCACCAAGTGTAGTATCATTTTCCCCAAATTGGACCCAAAAATATCCAATACCAGAAACCATTTCCCACAAAAAGGACTGGTATTAAAACCAAATGATCTCCAAAAGCAGTGATTTACTTTTAAGATTGCACAGATCCACCTTCTGTCAGCAAAAGCCATCTAAAAACAAAGGAAAACACCATCAGACCATTAATTACTGGGCCGTGGCGCAGGAAAGCCAGCTTGCCAGCCTGCACTTTGCGCTGCGTCTCGTCTCCGTCCCTGGCTTCCCCTGGCACCCTGGAAGCAGATAAGGAGCTTGCCCTGTAATCCCATTAACTGCCTTTTAATGAGAAACCCAGTAGCAGGTCCCAGCAGGCGAAGGACGTGGTATCAAATGGTGGGTCCTTCCTTACAAAAACACCAGATTGCACGGTTGCCCCAGTCGGGGTTGGGTCATCAGTTTTGGAGGTGCTGCATCAATTCACAGATGTACTGAGGCAGGTACCACTGCACGGGCTAAGGTTTTAAAGGTTATCTCTGCAGCCACGAGGTTAAAAACATCTGCAGTTCTGGGTTTTGCCTTGGACCTGAAAGCTCAGTGTCTAAAGCACAACTGCACAGAGAGGAGATCACAGAGAAGATAGTGCCTTCTTCATGCGCTTCCTGCCTTCCCATCCTTAAACCCGCCAAGGCAAGAATATCAGATGGGAGATCCAGCACAATCTAATCCTTAATAAATTAAGAAATAAAAGATTGAGAGATTAAAATAAAAGAAATTTATAAAAATTACAAGTTCTCCAATTTTACTTCTGCCCCTACATGAGCAGCAGTCACTAAACAGATTCCAAAAAGAACGAAGCAGCCAAGATACGCCTGAACAGCCTTAAACCAGCACCCTCTTCATCCAGTTCTGGTTACGGTCGCTAGTGGGTGCATGCCACTGAGTTTAGGGATGTTATGCCAATCACATCAATGTAAATAGGGTGTGAATTTGGTTCCAAATTATCTCTCGAGAATCCCACGGAGATTTATTCTGAGGAGTGGATGATGTGGGATATGGTGAAGGAGAGAGCTTTCTGCTCGGTGACGGGCAGAGCATCCTGGCCTAAGGAGGCGGCAACAAGGACGCTGCAGCAGGCGAGGCAGCAAAACCGTGCCAAGTGACGCTGTTCTCCGAGTGCCCAAAACCTCGGTGGAGCAGTACGTGCCAGTATCCTGTTTTATTTTAGGACAGGCCTTCCTTCAGAGATTTTTACTTTTGTCTATGCTGATGACTTTTGGTTTTTTTAATGGAAACACTGAGATCTTATGGGGAACGTGCCAGCCTTTATGGTCTCCTTCTAAATTATATTCCATTTGCAGTCCTTCAAACCCCATCTTGCTAATATATTTAGGAAGAGAAGAGTTCAAATAGTAATTCGTTCCCAAGGAGAACAGGAATAATTGACATTAATGATACTTGCATGTCAGTCACTTCAGTAATACACATTTACATCATCGGGGAGATGACTGGAAAGTCATAGGCAGGTGGTGTTATCTTTCTAATTTCACTCTACCCACCAGTTAGAATTGTCAGGATTGATGGAGTTTTATCACTTCTGTCTTTCTTGTACAAGGCCAATCTACCAGTAGTTGACGGGGTGGAAAATACACCTGTAATTAAACAGCATGAGGTTCTTATTTATTGACTGGAAGAGTTCAATTATTTTATGCATATATCAGTTATTAATGAGTGACAAAGCTTGTATAAATATTCAGAACTCTGAAATTGTCTGAAACAAAAAAAAAGAATCTTTCATATATTTTTCTTTTTAACCTAGATGTCACTCCGTAAATTGGCTCTCTTGACATAAAGTTCCTCTTTTCCTTCTTTTTCTTTTTTTTTTTTCTTTAAACTCCATTTCATTTAAATATACTGACAGGGCAGTCACTTCAATTGCAGAGGTGGATTGAAAAAAAAAACCACCACCGTTATTTGTAGAAAGCTCCTTTTTTAAAGCCCAGATGTAAAAAAGCTTGGAAACGCCATTGAAACAAATGAATTATTGGAATATGTTTAGAATTATGCCTGTGCCTATGAGGACCCAAATATTTCTTCCTAGTCCTTTAAAAGTTTTTTCTTTAGAATTTGTTTCTTTGTTGTTAAACACAATGTATAATTAAATAATGTAAAGCTCTACATGGAAGACAAACCGTTGAATCTTTCAGCATTGCTTTTGGTAACCAGATGTCAGCTATGCTGTGATTTAAGAAGTAAGATCTTGTATTTCCTTACTGCAGCTTTCAAGTCTGGATGATAGACGAGGCAGTCGGCCGCGGTCTATGGTGAGATCCTTCACGATGCCGTCGTCTTCACGACCCCTCTCCGTTGCATCGGTGTCTTCCATCTCCTCCGACAGCACACCTTCTCGACCTGGCTCGGATGGGTGCGTAAGAAATAGTCGTCCAGGGCTTATCTCTGTAAAGCATGATTTGCTGTGCACATCTACAGGTTTTGAGGTTTGTCACCGCCCCACTCCAGATCTCAGTGCTATCACAGTGTTACTCCTTCCCATCCTCCTCACTCCTGTGTGGCATTTGTTTGATCTCATGAGGAACTGTGGGGTTTTGTGGTTGGGTCTTTTCTCAGTGTGTTTCATTCCAGATTTGGTTCATAATGCCCCACAAACATTTATGTGACACAACGTTGTGAGTAACTAGGGCGGGGTGGGGATGGCGCTTTTAAGCGACAGCCTCATATTGGCTAAAAAACCCCAACCTATATAGGCATTTATCTCATTTATTCCTTGTCCTTTCTGTTAACCAAGATAAATACATAATGGTCGTCTTGGTCCTCTTTAAAACAAAGTTAAACCAAACCCACTAAGCATTCAAACAAAAACCCCCAAACAAACAAGATAAATTATCCCCTTTTAAAGTACTGCAAATGTAATAGTTCTCAAGTGATCTTTTGCAAAGTCGGTGGTGAGGCGTGTGTTCAGCGGCCCTGTCGCGGTAACCAGGTGGGGCGTGGGAGAAGGAAGGGATTAGCTAACTGCTCAATCATTTCCTCTCACTTTTGCTGCCAGAGGAAAAGCTGCTTGTGGCAAGATTGTGCTTCAAGACTTACCAAGATATTTCACGAGAACTGGGGATTCTGTTGATAACCCCTGTCTCATAGTTGCATCCCTCAAAAGACTAAAATCATCTGGTTTCTTTCTAGGGTTTCCATGCAGCCTCAGAATTCGTTCTCCTTCTTCCTTCCCCAGGGTTTCCCATAACCCAGAAACTCAATATTTGACCAAGGTGGCGGCTTTTTAAAGCCTCCTGAAGGGCTGCTCACTTACAGAGGCGTGCTAGAAACATTTGTGTCCCTTGAGCACGTTCAGAGGGAGTTATTACCCGACTAGAGAGTAAAAGCATCAAGTAAAATTAAATACAACACCTAAGGACCAACATGATACTTACCGTGATCGCAAACAGTTTATTTACCCATTGGGAAGAACCGCAGAGCGCAATTGAGCTCTCGTTGCGTTACCCTCTGTAACGTATACCCGGTGAGCCATGGGGATAGAAATGTAGGGCAGTAGAGACAATAATGTGTTTTGGCTAATTCATCCACAAAAGTTGTCTTGCTGGAACTTGGGGGTGACTCCATCAGAGGTTAGTGGGCAACTTTATTTTATCTCGGAAGGAAAATATTGATTCTTTCCCTGCCTGCCTTTACCTCTTTTTCCCTTCAGAATCATTGTATGTATTTTTCTTTCTCATTGGATGCTAGTTTCTTAAATTTCACCTCTGCATCCCAGCTTTGTTGTAGTAGGTGTCGCTTGGCAGTTTTGGAGGATCTCTTGAGTCTACTCAGTATGTGTATTAAAAAACTAAACCTCACAAAGATCACGGTACAGCTCAGCTTCTGCTCTGAGCCCGGAGCGATACAGCTGTGATACATGTGAGGAAAATATAATGAACAACTATCATCACTGAGGAGACCTGAAAAAAATGCTCTTTTGCTTGATCAGCGGAGCAGAAGAAAAATCATCAGGTGTAAATAACATAATGAAGGGCCTCAAAAATTCAGATGACACTAAAAATCCTGTGGGTGGTTTGTCACTAGAACTTGGAAGAAGTTCACCCATGTAGTTGATTGCGTTTACGGTCAGTTGTCCTCTCCCGCTTTCCATATCCCCCCTCTCCATATGTTAATTCTGAGACTAGAGATGAATTGAAAAACAATTAAAAATGGAGCCGAGAGACCGTCTTGCCCAGATCACCCAACTTCTATTTTACGCCATCTCCAGCTTCTCCTGCTTTGGAGCTTTTAAACGGTAACAACTCAAAGCAGACGTTGACGTAGTACGTGTTTTACAGCTCCCAACTCTATGTATAAATAAAACTCTGACTTTAAAAAAGGACCTTGGGTTTATTCACTGCTTAAAATGGGACTTAGAAGTACAAATCTGAGCGCTTGCAAGCAGTAGTTGGAAGCGGGGGAAGTCCCGGTGTGCCCATGGGATTTGCCATCTGTTGAAAGTCCTAATGTACTTCAAGTAGGAGCGTGGCATGCCAGCCCATTTTATCACCGATACGTTGCATACAAACAATTAATAGTACTAATAATAGTAATGCCTGGAAGGGAAGCAATTAATCGTTGTCTCAAGACTGGCAATTCCTCTTGTAAACCTGCAGTCAGCCTGCGAGGCAGCTGCCTCTGCCCTCCAGCCCAGCGGAGCCCGGCAGGAGCGGCTAAAATATGCGAGTTGGGTGGCTGAAACAGGCGGTGTCGGAGAGCTGTCTTCTGCTCTGGGCTTTGTCCTGACGCACTTTGTGGCCCCGGGCAAGTCTTTGCCCTCCCTTTTCCCTAGCTGTAAAACGGGATGAAAAAAGCTTGCAGTTGTGTCTCCCAGCCCATGTGATTTTGGCTTTGGTTGTGAGGGTAATGGCTCAGGGGCTGTTGCCGCAGGTACTGGTTTGAGCCTCTTTCCGTCAAATGAGCTAACTTAGGCTCAAAACTGAAGGGCCTTTCGTGCTTCAAACAACAAAAAAATAATAATTCTGGATATTGCTCCTGGATATTGCTGCTAACGGAGACGATTAGGATAACTTCACGGCAAATTGTCTGAAATATGCATCTGCCGGTATTGCACAGCGAAGACTGCGGCCTGTACGTGCGTGCGTCACCGTGGCATAGTGAATGCTTTCCCAATGTCAAAAACTAAGCTGGTTTCTTTGTCTGGGGATTTTTGGTTTGGTTTTGGTTTTGCAATATGATGATTTGAGACGCCCTCCTAAAATCTGTCAGTGTAATTTTGACTGGGGTATGATTTCAGTAGTTTGTTTAGTGTATAATATAAAATCAATTATAAAATACTTTAGCTAAGAATATTTTAGCTCATTAAGAGCAAAAATACCTCTTTATCTTTTATTTAAACTAGTCATTAAAAAAAGGTGAGATAAGAGAGATTCCTTTAAATCACTGAGTGAAAATTAGCTAAAAAGGGTTCCAATATTACTCAGAACAGTGCTTTCCCTACAAAACAAAAAGTCCTTTAAAAAGGAAGTTTTCCTTGTGTTTATTGAACCCCTAAAGATTTTTCCCCTTGTAGCCAGAACTGTAGTCATGGACTGTAAAAATTGCAGAGGTGATGGTGGTAGTATGTCAGCCTTGCCTGTATTCACACGCCTGAAGCATTCCAGGTGGGAAAATGCATCTGATCTTTGGAAACGAGCCCTGCCCTTTGTTATTAGCTGATGGATTTTTCATTCTTGAGTTTATCTGCAATATCAGAACAACTCAGCTCAGCCTGATCCCCCTCACCAGGGCATGCTGTAGGTGAGCAGGGGTGTGGCTCTGTGTGCATGTATGTGCACACATGTATAGGCTATATATCCTCTTGCACGCCTGCAAAACTAAGCATACACACACAGGGTGCTACTGAAGGCGTCTGTGGTTAAACCTCTACGCCTCGTGCTTTTGTGCTGGGTATAGGTGTTTCCTTTGCGCCCTTAAGGGTGATACGGTTTGCTTTGCCCTGAAAAGGTACTGTAATTTTGATGAGTTCCAAGGATTAGAAAGCATTTTACGTTGGGCATGTTCAACAGAAAACCACTACACCTCTGCAAAACAATTATTCAACTGTTATTCCCCCTCTGGGAAATAAATACATCCTCTTTCTCCACTAAAAAACCAAAAGTCCAGGAAGAATTTGGGGACCTGGCTGTTTTTTAAAGAAATCCCTACAGCCATTGGCAGACACACGGGCCGCCTCCGAGGTGCAGGGGGAGTAGGGGTGGCATTCCTTCAATCTCTGGAGTTCCCAGGCGCCTGCTGGCACGCCCGCCGTGGTGCCACAGCATATACAGTGGGAGCGCTGAGTTAGAAACTCATTTTTATGTAAACCACATGCAGTGAAACTCGGGAGTTTGTGTAGCTGTAAACCAGTAAATTTACTACAGAGCAGGGAAATGCGCGGCACTGGTTCTTCAGCAGTTCTGCAGTAAATTTTATTGTAAGACAATTATGACTGTTATGACCTTCTGCCCCCTCCTTTTCTCTCTAATGAGTTTTCTTGGATTAGCAAAGCATCGTTAACTTAAGTGAGACTTTGGGAAATATGTAAATGAAGATGAGGTGGTTTGAAAATCGTATTTCATCGGTCTAAGCAACACAATTTTCTGTAGGTTTGTGCTGGAGCCCCTCCTGCCAAAAAAGATGCATTCTAGGTCTCAAGATAAATTGGACAAGGATGACCTAGATAAAGACAAGAAAGAAAAGAAGAAGGAGAAAAGGAACAGCAAGCATCAAGAGATCTTTGATAAAGAATTTAAATCTACTGATATTTCTCTGCAGCAGTCTGAAGCAGTGATCCTTTCAGAAACGGTAACTTTATTAGCAAGTAATGCTTTATCTAATTCTGAGCAGTGTTCTTTCTTTTTTTTAAATAAAAATGTTGATTTTTACGATTTAGTTTATTTTTAGACCAAAAGTACCTGCAAGAGAATATGCTATGACGTTAATATATGTTAATCTAAAATACAGGGTTTATTTACCGTGTTAAAAAAATCATGGTATTTCATATGAAGATCTTACCAAGAGCTATATATGAGTATTTGATAAAAGGAACAGATGGTATATTCTAAGTCAAATAAATGCTACCATTTTAACAGCCTTTTGAATTTACAGTTCCCAGTAGATCGTGATGGGTTTTCTCCTATTTCAGCAAGACAGTTTTTGGTGGAAATGTTGCAAGGTCATTTCGTGCGTGGCAATTACGTATTCTTGAAAGGCTATTTTGAGCAGAAAATTGTGAGCAGTTCCACTGGTGTCTCTGTGTAAGAATATTAACTACAGGGCATATCACTCTTAAGCCCTCTCTTCTTGGCATATATTTAATTCACTGAAACTGTCCTAAAGGCTTAGGTAACTTGAGAAGATTTAGCTGTGAAATTGAAAGCAAGGCCATTTTAAGCTGGAGCAGGGAGAGCGTGAACTAACTGTAACCTCCAAATCTCTGCCTGGGCACCTGTTTTGAGGCCAATAGTTTAAAACTTGCCCTCCAGAAATAAATGTAATATTCTTTTAAAGATTTGCACAAGTACTTGTAGAGCCAACTTTTAACTCGGCAGTCTTTCGTTGGCGGCTGTGTCATTTACGTCGGACTTATGAAATGATTTCTTTCTGAGCTGTGATGGCTAGATCCTTTAAGTCTTTCTGTTTGGTATTGGTAGCAAAATATTATTTAGGTGTTCAGCCATAGTTCCTCTGTTTTCTGGATTTGCTCCTTCTTTTCCATCCAGAGATGAGCTAATATCTCAGATGTGTCTTCTGACACCTTGGAAGATCAGAGTTGTTTTGTCTGATGCAGCCTTAGGCCCAGTGTTAGCTCGGCAAAAACTCAGATAAAATCCCTTTTGTGCATCTCGGGCTTTTCACCCAAACTCTGTTGAAGCCAGTGAGTTTTTCCATTTCCATCCAATATTGGATCAGCCCTGGTATGTTTAAATGGAGATTCCTCCTGCCGAAGCCAGCCAGGTGAGCATCATTAGAGCGTTTTCAGACAGCAGATACATTTTCCATAGATTTCCATATGTCTCATCTTTTTGACGCAACGCGTGCAACTCTGCTCACTGCAGCAGTTGTATCTTGACGAAGCCTGAACGTTGCGATGGCAAGGCTTGCACCCGCATCTCCCAGAGCCCCAGCTGGACTAGCAGAGCTTGCGGAAGAAGAGCCTTAGCCACAGGAGAAGAAAATGGTATTTCAGGACAGCTCAGTCAGTTGGCCTTGCACAAATCCATGTGACTAGATGGGAGGCGTCCAAGGATGCTGCAGAGCTGGCTGATGTCACTGCAAGGTCACTGTCATCTCTGAGAGGTCTTGGACATTGGAGGAGATTGCTTATGACTGGAAAAATGCAAATGCTGGCTGGAAAGGAGGACGTGATAACCTTTCAAGGCATATTCCCATTTGTCATCTGAGGAGCAAAAATGAGCAAAGCCCAACATGGTTTGACTCAAGTTTTCCACTCTTCCCAGTCAAGAGCTTTCAGTGGGTGACTGGTATGACTAATTTTCCCCTGGTTATCGAGCGGGAGGTAAATTAAATGTCAGAATTAGTTACCTACGGTTACTTTCAGCTTCTTGAAATCCACAGATCAATAATACAAAAAGGAGTTCACCGGTGAGAGGAAACCCCTCCCTTTTCAGTATCTGCGAAGGACCTGACGAGCTCCAAAATGACCGAGTCAGTTTTTAATGCGTGGTGTTAGTGTGGTTCGTTTTCTCCTGTAGGTGACATAGAGGAAACGCTTTTGAGATTAGTTTACAAGAGTGGTTGTACAATTCCCACTGCTGCCTTCAGGAATTTTGTACAGATAGCGTCAAGAAGTTTAAAGATAAAATTTGTCTTGAAATTTTTGCACTCTGGAGACTTCTGTCCCCTATTAATGATATAAAAGGGAAACTGTTATCTTTCGTGGGTGAGAACTGAGCTTTTCCATTGTTCTACTTTTGTGGGCTGTGCTGTGTGCAAGTTCCATTTTTAAGTTGAAATTGCTCCCAAAGCACTGCTACTGCTGTGGTTTATGAAGAAAAAGGCGTTTTGATTTCTTGGAAGCTTGGAAGCAGAAAGTTTGCTAGCTTAAAAACTGGAGGGGGGAAAATTAAGGAAATTTTTTTTTTTTTTTTCAAAAGAAGTTGGAATCCAGATTTGACTAGAAGTAGAAATTTAAATAAAGATTTAGGGAGCTTTTAAAGTGAGATTTTAGTAATAAACTACTGTTACTAGATTTTGTATTGTAGTTACTGGATTCCTTCTGCTGGAAGAAGGAATTGTACCTCACTTGTACCTTCAATAATTCAGTTGTGAGACTTCAGTTATTTGGTGAATTTCCTAATGGATTCTTACTTCTGACTTCTAAAATATTTGGGTATTTTACAGCAGAGGACATGCTTTTCTTTCATACGATGAAAATTTATAGCACATTCAAGAAAATGAATGAAAGGATAGCAGCCAGCTTGGATTTGTCAACACCAGGTCGGTCAAGCCCTTCTTCCCTTCTGTGGTGGAGGAGGTGGCTCTGTGGGTAGGAACGATGTGGCAGACCCCAAGGTGCCGACTTCGGTGTGACTTTGGGCACACCTCACACTATGTTTGGGCGATGAAGCCTGGCCTAAGGTGATGCTGAAGGATACATAGCAGCCTGGAGAAACTGCGCTCGGTATTGGCACGGGTGAGACAGACTAAATGAGAACCCGTGATGGATTTGGGTAGTGGGATACGTCAAAATAATCTATGTGCAGAAGCACAGCGTGTGTTCAGCCTCTTAATCACTGCCTCTGTCTCATGTCTATTTATTAAAAGGAGGATTTGATGTGTGTCACGACTGTTTCATCCAGGTGTCATCCCAGTTTGCAACCAGCCCGTGCCAGTTGTAGCTGGCAGATAACAGGCTTGTGCTTGACAGGTCAAAAGTCCAGTTTCAGATATTCACACCCCACACACATGCTCACACACAATTATCTGTTCCCTGACAACACTCGTATTCTAACTTATTCTTCGCCCACCACAAAGAGGTGGTTATCAGCGGTTTGCTTTCAGGAGGGAGGATGCATCAATAACCTTTTATATTAATCTATTCTGGATCCTATGTTATTCACTACTAATTGGTTTGTGCAATGTAACCGCAAGCGCGATACCGAATTTACAGAGAATATCAAGTGAGAGGCGCAGCAGGCGTGACAGCGATCATTCCCGTCTTGCAGAGCTTCTGCTACTCTTTTTGAAGGTGATGTCGTCTAATGAAGTGAGCGTTTCCATCGCTGCAATGGGCTTTCTTATATAAGACCTTCTTTTTTTTCCAGTCAAACGAGTCTTCATGGAAGAACCTGGGAAGATAATAAAACAGCAGAGTTCTTCATGGAGATTTTACAGTTTCTTTAAAAAGGAGCGTTCAGAGGCCGTTTTGTCTAGTTGTATGGCTCAAATCCTTTTTTCCAAATTTCCCTGTACTTGTAATGAATTTATTGAGTGATCAAAACCCAAGCCCTAATTACAGAGATCTTGTACTACTATGATCTTATCAGAAGATAAATTAAGTGCTTTGGTATGTGACGATGATCAGTAACGTCTTTATAGTTTTCTAGAGATTTAGATCTTCTTTTAAGTATCGCATAAACTTCTTTAACATAAATTCTCATTGTTAGTCCTTTGATTCCATGAGCTGATAGTAAACCTAACACTGAAGCCAGGTAGTTAACAGACCGCTCAAAAGCTTGTGTAAGAAATCAGAATAACAGGCTGTACATTTTATTGATTTAGTGACATCTAACATCACTCACTATTGATCCTGCTTTCATTAGAGCACAAAAAAAATTAGCAATGGGTTCATTATAGATTAGTAGTCACCAGAGTTCATATTCCCTCGCAGAACTGTGATTTGTATGAGGCTTTATGAAACAGACCAAGCTTGTCAATCACAGAAGTTAAAATTTATTTGTGATAAGTAGCTACAGACCAGGTTAACTTGGGAATCTGATTCTAGTTGTTGGTTTTTCATAGAATCATAGAATGGTTTAGGTTGGAAGGGACCTTTAGAGGCCATCTAGTCCAACCCCCTGCCATAAGCAGGGACATCTTCAAACAGATCAGGTCGCTCAGAGCCCCGTCCAACCTGACCTGGGATGTTTCCAGGGATGGGGCATCGACCACCTCTCTGGGCAACCTGGGCCAGGGTGTCACTGTCCTCATTGTAAAAAATTTTTTCCTTCTATCCAGTCTAAATCTACCCCCTTTAGTTTAAAACCATTGTCCCTTGTCCTGTCACAACAGGCCTTGCTAAAGAGGTCACCTCCATCCCTCCCACAGCCCCCCTTTAAGCCCTGGGAGGCCGCAGTAAGGTCTCCCCGCAGCCTTCTCTTCCCCAGGCTGAACAACCCCGGCTCTCCCAGCCCGGCCTCGCAGCAGAGGGGCTCCAGCCCTCGGATCATTGTTGTGCCCCCTCTGGCCCCGCTCCAACAGCTCCTGTGCTGAGGAGGCCAGGGCTGGAGGCGGCGCTGCAGGGGGGTCGCCCCAGAGCGGAGCAGAGGGGCAGAACCCCCTCCCTCGCCCTGCTGCCCACGCTGCTGGGGATGCAGCCCAGGGGATGGTTGGCTTTCTGGGCTGCAAGCACACATTGTTGGCTCATGTCCAGCTTTTCATCTCCCAGTACCCCCAAGTCCTTCTCCGTGGGGCTGCTCTCCATCCCTCCATCCCCCAGCCTGTGTTGGTACCAGGGGTTACCCTGAGCCAGGTGCAGGACCTTGCGCTTGGTCTTGTTGAACCTCATTTTTCTCTTGATTCTGGTATTGCAGCTTTCTTAATCAATTAGTGTATTTCCTTAGTTGCTTTTTTATAATTATATGCCTCTGAGAAAGTGATTACAGTGCTTATCCATTCTACTAAAAATAGGCTTTAAAAGATCTTGAAAGAAGAAACCTTTGGAGTCTTTAGAACTCGAATTTTAGTATCAGGCAAATTTCTGGAAGGTTACCCTGCGGTCTTGATGAACTTTCAAAAAAAAGTCGCATACTTTGTGGTCATTCATGTCTCGTAGAAGGGTCTCAGAGACACGGCCTTTTATGCAAGCCCTTTTTGGGTTTGTTGTCTGAAAATAAAAGGAAGCACTCACACCTCATTTTAGATTTCTCCTTCAAAACATACTATTTAAAAACATTGTGAAACGACAAAATTCTGCAAAGAAGCGTGAATTGCTGCTGGCATTTTCTGTTTTGTCCTAACGCAGCACCTTGGATGTAATTCCCCTCTTAACTTCAGGCTGTTGCTCCCTTTTCTGTGATCTCCTGGAAAGAAAAAAATTCCTTTTTTCACAACGATTACTAGAAATCTGGGGCCGGTGGATGGGTACCCAACCGTAGAGCTCAGAATTGAACTCGGTAAAAGGAATCACCTTAACAAAAGCATTAGTTGCCCATCAGATTACAGGTATCATTTTAAGGTTTCTGATGGAAAATTTAAACAGACTATGAAGCAGCCGGAGCAAAACACTAAGGATATTTCAGTGAATTAAATGTAAGCACAAACAGGCACCGTCAGGGAAGTGTTTCTGGACAGGTGACATCTTCCTCAGAAGAGAGCTTCACCATGCAAACAGTTAGAGAGATAAATTTTAACAGGTATTGCTGCGTGAGAAGAAAGAAAAGATGTTGAATGCCATATAATCTTGTGTAAGGGTATATACTTCCTGAGTTGTTATTAAGCAAGTGTTTGGGGAATTGGCTCATTGCTTCAGAAAAATATGCCAGGCTACAGGAAGGTGTGTGCATTAAGTCTCATTGTAATTCCTGGGGAGAAGGGAAAACATTTGGAGCCGTGAAATACTGCATTAAATCAGGAGGATTGTCTCTTATCATTGCCCTATTACTGTGTAGGAGGTAGCGGGGAAAACGTAGCGATCCCCAGGTCTGCTGCTCAGTAGCAACGTGCGTTCCTCTGCTGTCTCACTGGTTTTGTCCCTGCGCAGATCAGCCCGCTAAGACCCCAGAGACCGAAAAGCCAAGTCATAAACGTCATGTCAAGTGAAAGACGTTTCTCCGTCTCCCCATCACCTCCCAGCTCCCAAGTAACGCCACCCCCAATAACTCCACGGACAAAGCTTTCCTTCAGCATACAGTCCAGTAAGTCTTTAATTTTAATGAAATTTTCTTTTCCCCGCAGATTTTGTGCAAAACAACTTCTGGCAGGGAGGTGTGTTTCCTGAGCACTGCGTTACGCCCTGGTTTGAGTTCTTTGAGTTAGTCTTTTTGCCATCACCGTGGGATTGCTTACAGGAGCAAGAACTTACCTCTTAATGTCAAGCTCCTTGCATTTGCCAGCAAAAATTACTTTAGCATTTTACAAAAGCAAGCACAATTGTTGTACTGAAGAAGTTTCTGTTCAAGTAATCATTAACAATTACTTAGGTATAGAGTTACTGTCAAAAATCAGTGTTGCACTTGATTCTGTATGGGATTCAGGAGCGTAAAGGCTGAAAAAAAAATCTTTTCATGTAATCGTACCTTAAAGAACTACTTTTTGCTACACAGTGAGTACAAGCCAGAAGGAAAATAAAAAAGTCACTGTTTTTGATGTATGTTTTGTTTGACGTTGACATCTATCACTCAGTTTTTCTGTAAAATATTGTTTGTTTGCTTCAGTCTTCCGGAAACCCTATTGTAAACCTGGCTGTAATACAACTCCGATTTCTTTTACAGTGCTGTTTTCCAGAAGCTGTTATTCAGAGTTTTCCGTTGCTAGCGTGTGACAAAAAACAGAAAAGATCTTTTTGGTTTAAGAAAAAAAACCTTGTTCGATCAAGGTCACTGTTTTATTTACTTTTTTTGGTACTTAAAACCTTTTCCCTTAAATAATGAGTGTTTTGGAAGGTCCTTGTTGCCAGCTGCAGATATATGTCCTGTGAGCAGGAATGTGTTTATTCTACAAATCTATAGCAACAGAATTGTCTTCCAAAAGGCATGTGGCTTTGTCTTAACGATGTGAAATTGCTGTTTGCAAACAGGAGAAGTGAGCACAAATCAATGCCGCGTTTCCTTTGCATAGTCAGACACCCAAAACAAGTATTTTGATAATGGTGAACTCTCTCCTTTCTTTACAGTTTTGATAGCCAAAAACTACCAGTATGCTAAAGCCTGGAAATACAGAGAAGTAGAGTATATATCTTCTCCTGCAAAAGATATTCTTTGAATTGGATTATTTCTTCTATGTACATTTTATTAAAACGCACTTGTTCTCTTCTTTTAAAAAAATATCTGAAGCTCTCATGTATTTCTGAGAATATTTATGTCTATGTGCTGGAGATTTATGGGTGTTATGTAAAATAGGTTCAGCTTATTGCAAAATCCCTGGGGCTTGTCCATTTGAGGAATTGCAATGATAAATTTTTTGGGGAATTCCAAGGATAAAGTTACTTCAGTGCACAAATTGGCTAAAAGCAGCTAATGGGTTGCTAAGTGATACTGTTTGCTTGTTATCTGGCAGTTTAGGAGAATGGAGTGTAAACTCTGATCATTAGGTTAAGATGGAAAAAAAGTCACGTTAACTGATCTCTTGCCAGCTCGAAGGCATTCTCAGTGGCACACGTCCTGTAAGGAACAGATACTCGGAGTGTACTAGTCTGATGCAACACCTTGAATAATGATAGCAAACCAGAAATTATGAGTAATTATCTGTACGGTGACCGAGTTAGTGAGGTATAGTTCAGCTGAACTGAGCAGGAGAAAATGAATAGATCTGTAGCAAATAGATCTTCTTGAAACACGACTGAAAATCACTGAAGTTGTGTTCGATACCTGTTTCTGCAGTAGGGTGGGGGGCTCCTGGATTTCACTAAACCGTGTGAGAGATCAGCTAGTCAGGGCAAGTAATTTTCTTCATTATAGAATATTGTTCTGCTATAGTTTGCCAGACTGAATGCAAATGTGTTGTTAATGTATATTTTGAACTAGTCATACGGGTGGAAATACTCTGTCGACGTTTACAGGGATTTATTGCTGTCTTACGAAAGGGTGAGGCTGTGAAGGTGCCGTGTACAGGCTGCAGGAGCACGGTGGGGGCTGCGGAAAATCAGAGCTGTGCCAGGAGCTGGGGAACGTAGGGAAAGGGGCAGAAGCAGAGCAGGCCGCGGCTGCACGGGCAGCAGGTGACCCACCATCCAGGTTGTTGAGAGTCTTGCAGACCTTACAGTCGAGTTGCCTCCGGGCGTTGTTTCCCCGCAGCTCTAGCGCAAACGTAGCTCACCTGCCTTCCCACGGATCTGCCAAACAAAGGGTTTGCGTAACTCCTAACAAAATTTGTCTTAGCATCTTCTTGGTAGCGCCTGCTAGTCTACATGTAACGGCTTAGATGAAGCTAGCGGATACTGCAATGTCATCTAAGGTACAAAGATGAAGTGTTCAGGGCAGTTAAATTCAGCTACTAAAAGGCTGCAAGACTAAATTTCTAATGTTTATCTATGAATAGGCAAGTTCATTCGCAGCACTAAATTTCTAATGTTTATCTATGAATAGGGAAGTTCATTTGCAGCATCAATGTTTAGTTACAGACGTTTTCCAGTTGAATGTTTTAATGACATGAGCTTAGCAGAAGTAGTTTCTGACAGAGATAGTTAAAGGAAAATACTCTGAATGTTCAGGGAGTGGAGAAATCCTGTATGTGTAGAAAAGGAAGGATGGAAAACAGGAGCAATAGAAAAGTGATGAGAAATTCAGGTCCTGGAGGACAAACAACACTTTTCAGCCTCATGTAGAAGAAGCCACTGAAAGTTTGAAGTCCCAGGGTGGAAAATATTGTTCTTCCTGGCATAGTTGAAGGTTCAAGTGAAAGGACGAAGGGGAAAATTACGGTTTCCAGTGACAAATCAATAGAGTCACCTTACAGTTAAATCATACTAGTGACAGGACACTTCAGAGGACAATAAAAGGACACTTTTTCTAAGATATTGATAGGAACCTTGCAACAGAAATATCTGCATAAGCAAGTCCTCCACTTGCTTCACAATCACCCCAGTAGAATAAAAATAACCTTTTTTCATTTCATAAATGAAAACGCTTCCCTAATTTATCAAGAATAAATTAAGTTTCCTATCTCGTAGAGCTCACAGTGGGTTTTGCCTGTGTTAAAATGACTGAATTACCCTGAAATACACCATGGGTGGATTTCTGCACGAAAACCTATGCATCACTCAGGCCTCAATAAACTTTATTGTCCCTCAGGCTATTCACCTCTACAGCACGTACCTGCTAGGATTTATCTGCTAAGAAAAGGGAACTTTCTACCCAGTGAACAGTAATAATAAATGTTTTGTACTTTCTCTTGCGTGATTTTATTTACTCAACAACTAATGAGTGCTCATTTATTATAGTTACCTGGAGTTTGAAAGTTTTTGAGAGAGATGTAGTTAATTATAGGCTTTCATTTGTGCATTTTATTAACAAGAAACAATTTACTGGGAGAAGTAAATAAAGCTTAGCTCGATTATATTTTTTTAGTGCACTTGCCAAAACTTCTATTGTCTATTAATGTACAAGGTGCAAATGCGGAGCTTACAGCTGTGAAAATTATATTTGCTAAGCCATGAATATTCTTGGCATGAAATCTGAAGGAAAAAGTATTTTCTATGAAAAGAGGGGATCGTCCAAGTATTCTGAGTGTATCCTAAAAATTAGCCCGGTGCAACTCCACAGCGCATACTTCCCGTCGATGCGGGGGTGGGTTCATTTGTTCTACATGCCTTTAAAAATCTCTCGTTAGATGAGCTGCAGATGATTATAGAGGCAGCGAAGAGCAAAGAGATCGCACGTGCGGCTTTATCGCAGTATCAATGCCGTAAGAATTGGCGCGGTCTGGATCTTTGGATTCGATTCAGTTATTGAAAGAGTTAACTCAGTGCTGATTTTTACAGATCTGGAGTTGAATGGTATGTCCAGCTCGGACATCCCCGACGTTCCTCCTCCTCTGCCTCTCAAAGGAAGCATGGCCGATTATGGGAACCTCATGGAAAGTCAAGACTTGATCAGCCCGACGACCTCCCCCCCTGCCCATCAAAGGGTGAGTCCCAGGGATTATGATCATCATCTGCAATTTGCTTTGCTTTTCTGCTTTACACATTGCACAGCGACGTGTCATCCAGAGATTTCTACAGTCGCAAACAAGCGCCTGGAGTATGAGGGAACAGCATCGCTCACGGGGACCGACCTGAAGGGAGGTTGGAGTCCTTCTGGCGAAGGCTGAGCTAAGTGTTGTTAGCTGTGTTGGTAAGGGAGCGTAAACTGGCAGGACGTAGTCTCAGCAGCAAATTAGATTCAATAACCTTTCAATCCTGTCTCAGGAAAGGAAATAAAACATGTACCTGACATCTTTCCTTTCTGGAGCTCCATCCTGACGGCATTCAATGCCGCTCGTTTCCTGGAGGCAAACACGCGTGGCCCCTTTGAGGGAAGGAGCTCAGAAACACTCATCATCTACAGGGTTTTCAGCTTTCTGAAGAAAATGCGCTTTTTCAACATTGTTTCCTGTATCCTGGAAGCTTTTAAAAGTAATTTGGTCATTTTCTTTAAAGCAGCACTTTCGAGAAGGACCATTTATTTCATTTTTGGAGGAAAAAAAATGTTTAAAGAGGTTTTCTTTCTTTGACTTTGAAATGTATAACTTTGGCCAAGTTATTATTTTGTGAAAAAATCCTGAGAGGTAATGATTCTTTTTTGTTTGCAGAGGTATCTTCCAGGATTTCTCTTGAGTTTCATCATTCAAATGAAATTCTGCTGAGTAATTTGCCTTTCAGTAAATTTCATGGTTAGAGAAAGCATTTCCAACCTCAGCAGAGGAGTCAGGCAGGAATTGGTTTTAACTCTGGGAATAGTTTTGTTTGACGCAGACTGTCACGGTGCACAACAAGCCTGGCTTTTCCATGGTTGAAATTGTAATGGTGTTATTGCAGGAATTTAGTATTTTCAGGCTAAATGGGGAGAAAAGCCAGATCTAGAAGTAACTTGGCAAATGTGAGTAGTGTTATTCAGAACACAACGCTTTACTCATTATATGCATATTTTGAAAAATGCACTATTCCCATCATCTCTTCCATAGTTCTTCCCCACGGCTGGATGGTTTTAATAAATATTTTCACTAAATTTTTTTGCAAACCCTTTTCCTCTAATTCTCATCAAAGTACACTAAGCTCTTGCCCATTTCCCTGACTTCTCTCTCAGGGACCAGCTCTCGCTTGACCTGAATACAGACCTCGAAGTGGAAAATTACAGGATGTACAGGAGGGCTGCCAGGAGTTTTGTCTAAAGAATCCATCTTCGTGAAGAAACCTGAGAAACTCAAATTAGGTTTCAAATTTCTTGAACTCCTTCCTGGATGAGCTTCAGAGTAGTAAATTCATTTTGTGTGGTACGCCGTAAGTTTTAGGTCGTGGTAGCAGCACAGGATTGTAAACGTGAGTTCAATTTTTAGCTAAAAAGCATTAAACAATGAGATGATAAAACACGCGGTGAGGAATAAAATCCCCAGTAGCCAGGTTCTTTCTCCATTTCTGTCGAGGCTGTTTGAAGGGGTTTCCACTCAACGGACAAATGCTGGATATTTACTGCACTACTTGCAAACGCCACCATGCTGTGAAGGTTAGAGCCCAGACCTGAAGACGACTCAGGCTCCAGCCTCGGTCACGTTGCTGTTGAAGATGCGACCTTGCACAGCTCCTGTACCTGTCATGAGCAGGGTTTCCGCATCGTTAAATGGAAATTCATAAAAATAGTAGCAATATGCTCCCTTGCTTTTTTGCAAAGTTTCATTCAGGTCTTAATATTTTTTTGCTTCGCAGTCTTTACTGCTCAGACTCCTTTTTTTTTTAAATATATTTTGTAATTGTAGAAATGCGCCCCATTGTTCAACATCAAGTGTTGAAGGAGCTCAGGATTTAAGCATACCTTAGAAATGCAATCAAATATAATAAAAATTTTCTTCAGCATTGTATTTTTACACACATCCCAAGATAAGGGAATATAGTTTCAAAGTCTGCAAAATGGATCTGAACCAGATTTGTCACAAAGCCACATGTATTAGTCTTAGAATTAATTTTAGGAAAGGCTTCTATTCTTATGACAATCACTATGCACATTTATTTCATCAGGTTTATAGGAAGGAAGCTGTTAAAGAACATAAAGAAAATGAGTAGTGCTGGGCATGAAAGATCAGATGGGTAAATTCTTATTACTGCTGTGATTAAATCCCACTCCACAGTTTTTTACTGCCTTGTGTTTCATGGGTCGAATAGCTACATAGTTCATAACTTTGTCATTCTCTGCCTGGTAAACTGATCATCTTTTAAACTACACATGCTTTGTATCAGTGAAGAAAAATCAGTGAAAAATATTACAGATGAGATTATGGTAGTAGCTTTTCAAATGGAAATATCTCCTTGTATGAGAAATTACGGCATGCTTCACTCTGGTTGTCTTGCAGTCGGTTATGAAAACCCAAAAAAGCGCTGGAGTGAACTGACAAGCGTGCAGTGATAAATGCATCAAGAAATACTTCGAAGTGCAGGCAATAGTGTCATTTAGTGTCTGAGATCGTAATCTTAGATTATTTGGGGTCCGCTATTAACTGGGCCTTCCTTAAGTCTTTTATCCAAGTGATCATCTAATTATAATTTTCTGATTGTCCTCTTATTCCTTCTTAACTGTGATACCCTTATATATATTTTCTTGCACTGTATGATTTTTTTTCTGCTAAAAATGTGCTTAATAATATATGGGAACATTAAAAAAGAAGTCTTACAACTCCTTCAAGGATTATTATTACATCAAGGGATTCCTTTAGGCACTTCTCATTCTTTATGGGTTCATCCATATCCTTGCATAGAAATCAGCTGCCTGCTTAGTATTCACAGCGAGAAGGGAAGCTCAAAGAAAACAGACAAAGGAACACTTACATTTATAATGTCGGCTATAACACTTACTAAGCATCAGATAATGGCTTGGATGAGAAGATCTCGATCAGTCCAGCGTAGGTGGAGGACTTGGCAAGGAGGGACAGCAGAGGCTGAAGCGGTGTGTAATGAGAGGACGGGAACGGCCTCGCGCGGCCGACGGCGGCGGCGCTTGCGTTGACTGGCCGGGACCCGGTTGCCTGAGGAGCACTCGGACCGGTTGTTCGGATGCAATGCAAGTGTTTACACAGAAGGACAAATCCAGGGGGGGTTTCGTGTGTTGCGACGCGTATACTGCAGCGCTGATCATTATCTCTTAGGTTAGCCGCGGTGAGCAAAGTGTGACCTCGGAGGCTTCAGCAAATGCGCTGTACCCATGTGGAAAAAGAGTTGAGGTTAGAAACCCAGCTGGGACTACGCAGGCAGCAGGTAATGAGGGAGCACTTGAAGAAGTGTTTGAAGAAGGGTTTGCAATTTTTCCTCCTCTGAGGTTATTTCTCAGGAGAAAGCCCCTTCCTTCCTGAAGTGCCTCGCGCAGCCCCCCCGGCTCCAGTCCCCCAGAGCTGGGGCTGCTGGGGATGCCTCTGAGCATCGTGGTGCCACCTCCCCAGGACCCTCGCCGCGGGTGGCGTGGCTCAAGGCTTGCCACCGGCTCGCTTTCCACAGCAGTGGGAGGACAGTCGTTAGCAGCATTATGCCGTGGAGATGCTGGAAAAAGTGAAATTGGAAAAAGTGCATTATTAATCCATTACATTAACTTAGAAAGTTGGCTTTGTGGGCTGTATTTGCTCACAAATGGAAATAAATGTCTCCTCTTCTAATAATCCAGATTTTTAAAAAACAAGGCTCTAACTAAAGGCTTTCCATGATGTGTTGAAGTATATAATATGCCCAAAAGGAAAAAAAAATATAAAATTTTGTTTTTATTTACCATCTGATCATTATTTTTGCCTGCTGAAGCTGGGAAGCATTGCAAGCTCTTCCTCCAGCACGAAGTCTCCACCGCCTCCCCACTGGGCTGGGGTTTGGTGGGTTAAGGTCTTGCCGAGCAAAGAGTTTCTAAAAGGCTCACAGTCACTTTTTAATAAGTCTCAAAATCAATGGGCTGCCACTGCTTATTACAGGATTTTGAGTGAAAAACGTGTTCCTCTGCTGTCTGCCCGGAGGCATAGAGCCCGTGATGTGTCCCTGAGCAGCACCCTTGATTTTGTTTGGGAAAGGGCCGCGTCGCTGCCCTCAGCGCTGCGCGGGATCACGCAGCGGGTTTTGCTCTGGCCATCGCTAATGCGTTTGTTTATCGCTCTCGCAGGGCCGGGGCCTTCAGTAAGAAATACAGTTTCGGTCTGGAGTCTAAACCTAATTCTGAGGATATTGCTTATAGCTCTTGAGGTCTGTTTATGTACGGACCAGAGCAGAAAAACAGCGCTTTTGAAAACCGAGTTAGCCAGCACAGTCTGAAACACTAATAGCCTCCGCATGCAGAAATGTGGTTCAGCAGAAGGAAGATCGCGTTAGCTGTGCTTTAACGCAGCTGGCACGCTCCAGGAGCCAAGTCCTCCCTGCACGAGGGGCGCAGACCTCTGCTTGCTCCAGCTCTGCCCCTCGTCCGCTGCCGTCACCCCCGCGGGAGCACCCCTCCAGGGAGCGCTCCCAGTGGGGAGAGCGTGGTCAGGGTCCTGCCAAACAGGCCCACGGGGGAGATCCGAGTTGCTGATTCAAAGCAACTCGATGTTGCCTGTTTTGAAGGATGTTTCGCCTTGCCCAGGGAGGGGCTGCCCCGCACGCGGCAGGTGGGAGCACGCAAAGGGCGCCTCTGCGGAAGGACTCTTCAAATTGCTCTTATCAAAGTACGTTCCAGCAAGGGCAGCTGATGGCTGTGATACTCGAATAGATTAAATCAACACAGCTTAAACAGTCATTTTACATCGGTTACCTGTGGTATTTTCCACATAGCTTTGCTCCCTGGATCAAACAGCCAATTAGCTCGAACCGTCTATAATTTGGTTCAAATTAGTGGCGCTGGGTTGATTCTCTCTGCTGGCGCATTAGCGCTCTTTCAGAACGGGAGTGTTATTCCTCCAAGACCTCACATTATGTGTTATTTTTCATCGCAGATACTAAGTAAGCAAGTTGCTACTTGCCAGGCGACTCGGCTCCATGCTAAAAACAACGGTGTGAGCGAGAAGGGGCAATTCAGAGCTCAGCGTTCGGAAGCATTCGCACAGTCCTGTGTAGCTGGTAGCCTGCGTACATCTCGTTTCTGCTGCTTCTGACCTAATTAGATCTGTTAATCCTTCAAACTAAAGCGGGTTTGATTGGATCTCCATAGCTTGTCATATTTGTGACCGTTTAATTTCAAAGGAAAAGAGTCACACAGGAAGAAATCTCTTAAAGTGTTGCAAGGGCCATTTTGGGGAATCAAATCTTGTTTGATTTTTGGGTTGGTTTTTTTTTTTCAATAGTATTTTCTGATTTTAAAAAAAACACCCATTCTCGTATCTTATTTTGCTTCTTTACAGAGTAAAAAAAGACCAAAGTATTTTTTCATCTTCTTTACCTGATTTTTATTGCATCCAGAACATGTATAGTGTGGTGTATTTTATATCTCTAAGAGAATGGAGACCAATGTTTTTAAACATGATTCTTTTCTGTATCAGGGAAAAAAACAAACAAATGGGAGCAATTTCATGTTCGCAGCAGAAGGAACAGATTGCTTCTGTGTTGCAGATGTGCCTTTTACATAAGGTTTCTGCTTCCCCTGAGGTACCCGTGAGTCAAGGATTCTGCCCAAAATAGGTCTGAAAGTGAACCAGCAGTCTCTATCATTTTGTCAGAAAGCGAAAACGTGCTTCAAGATTCGGCGGGTTCACAATTAACGACTGAAATATAAACATGAACTCTGCAAAGCAGTTCTTAATTAGATGTAAAATCAAGGGAAACTCTATTTTGTATTTCAAAGTTTCTAAGGGGAAGCGTAGCAAAAATGAACTTCATAAGCCCAATAATGATTTTCTGAGGATGATATTAAAGGGAGAGGGAAAGCGTGCCTGAATTTCTTCCTGCACGGGAATACACGGGCGCGTGTACCGGCCCTGGGAGTGGTGGCTGGATCTGGAGTTGCACCAGTTCCGTACTGGCACATTTTGTCGTGATAATTCCTCAGTAATGTTGCCCCGACGAGCGTTACGTGTCCTACTTAATATATTCATTGGTAGCTTATTATATAAATGAACATGTACTAAATTTATCCGACTTTCTAATGGAAATTGTAAATTCAATTATAATAATTATCTACCTATCGCTGTTATTTCTTTCTGCCTAATTTGCTTGCAGAATCTAAGCTCTGGTAGGTTTTGTGCTTGTTATTTATAGCATATATATTTAGCTTATTCTCATTGTATTTGCATTGTATCTGTTCTTCAGAAGCAGGTTTTCAGGGATAATTTGATTGTTCTCTGATCAATATGAAGGGCCTATTTGTTTGAGAAATGCCTTTGATCTAATTGAATTGAGAATTATTGCCAATACGCTGTTATTTAAATTCAAAATGGGTCTTCACAAATGATGCTATCAGCAAAGTTAGATTTTTCTAGTGATAAATGCGATGTTAAAGATACCATCTGAGAGCAAAGCCCTGAGGAAATTTTTATGTTTTGTAATGTATTTTAGAGGGGCACCTGGTTTATTTAGTTACGAAATTAATGTCATCTGTGTGAGGAGTTCTTGCATGTGATACGCTGATGTTCTGCAGACCGCCAGCATTTCCCAAAGTTTGCCCAGAAGCCCCTGCCTGGATACATCACTGTAACTAAGCAGTTTTTCAAAGATTTTGAAATCTACAGATCACAATTGAATGTGTGAGGCTAAATAACGTTGACAGCCCAGCTCTTGTCGGGTGCCTTAGCAGGGATTCAGGAGCTAATTTAACTTACCGGCTTAAGAAAAGAGTTTGGTGAGGTAGAGGAGGTATTTAATGGCTCTGACTGTCGTACGTAGAGACATCACAGCGGTTGCCCTTAAAAAAAAAAAATATATATATATATAAAACCAACAAACTTCAGTTTTGCATGTAGTAAAATCAAATGCTTATTTTATCTGCTTTACATATAAGTCTGTTGACTCGATTTTCGGACACAGAGATCGTCGCGCTCCGTGTCCCGGTGTAAGTGAGGAAGAAATAGTGCACAGTTTTGAGCCTGCTCTGGAAAATGAATTTTCCTAACCTAGCAGGGTCTCTCCAACACGTGCGTTTCAAGCAGCAGCGCCCTTCCGAGACTCGAACCTTTTGATAACCTGGTTGTTGCTTCAGAAGAGCTCCTATAAACTTGAACCGGCCTGAGAACATGAAAGCCTTCATTGCCAAATACGTTCAGTCCTGTCCTCCTCGGTGAGCAGGAGGCTCCCCCGGTCGAGGGGGGAACGCAGCCCTGGGGACGGGGCACCCCGGGGCTCCGGCGCCCGGCTCTTGGTCCAGAGTGTCTTACCCAGTGGCACATTAAAGCCAATTGATTTCCGAGTTGGTAACAAAGCGCTGTGTAGCCCAGGAGGAAGGCGAGAGCGCAGACGTCGCTGCGTTGGTGGCGCTGCTGGAGAGGCTGGGGAAGGGGGTTGTGGGCAGTCTTCGCCCCTCCGTACTCCGGGTCTGCTCTTTTGGGCAGTGGCAAAACGGAGAGACAAGCTCGGGGCACAGCTTTCCTGTGATCCCTGTTCGTTTGCCATGGGGGAGAGCCAGGGGGAATGAAGGAAGTTGTGAAATAGATTGGGAAGCGTTTCCTTCCAGGTAGGATACAGGAAAAATATTCCAGCGAAAATCCAGCCTTCCTGGCTCTGGCAGTATGTCGTCCTACCTTTCCATTTAGTCTAGGATTAGTAAAACCATCTGATAAAAGCTCTGGGTTTATAACTTCATGCTGTCCTAAAAGCTGACTTTGAAGAGGGCTTTCAGCTACCTTAAAGGTACTTTTTTCCTTCTACTCTGGCACACCTCTGAAACCCCCAGTCACGAGGCTGCAGGAGCGTTAGGAGGCTCTCCGGGCTTCTTCTGCCTCGCGGCAGAGGAAGGACTGAAACGTCCTGGCATCACTCTGAACTGCTCTTCTCTTTGGACGGCAGCTTTGGATACCTTTTACAAGGAAGAGTCTAATTTCTTAGGCGCTTTCACGTGGTTTATCAGCTGCACGTATACCAGTTTTTATCTGTGACTGCAAAATCGTCAGTTATTTTGTCCAAGATGTTAAAAGAGCTTGGAATACGAGTATCGAGGTTGCAAGTGCAGTACATGCACTGTAACACTAAGGCGTTCCGCGTATTTGAACTGTTCCCGTGGCAGTGATCAAGGAAATTTGGCAGAGTCGGTGCGCGTCGTAGGGTTTTAAGCGCTAGGGCGTGGAGTCAGCGGTATGGGGCGGGAGAGGGGGGACGGGTACACTGAGGCACAAGCAGGTTGGAAAGGCAAGAGCTTCGTTATGCTTGGAGGAAAACAAAAGGCGGTGGCTGGCTGAGCAGGGGGAAGAATCTTAGGGAAAAACAAAACCCAGGCAGCGTTTATGAGGTGTGACACTGCAGTGCAGCCTCGGCGCGGTGGTGGGAAACCTGTAACGGCTGCATTGCCAAAATGCTGCAGGCAACCAGCCTGCAAAGCGCATGAGCAAACTGCAGCGCTCTCAAGCAATTCCTGAAACAGATTTTATCATATATGTGATTGAACATTATGAAAAAAAGTCTTAATTTCCATAATGACTTTTTTAATTTGTCCAATTAGCCGGTGAATCTAACTGAGGGTGTTCTTGTTCTGTTGCATGATATGCGAAGTGATTTAAAATATGTATATTTGAACAGTCTGGATTTCTGTTTTGAATATTTTAATTATAACTGAATGTGTAATAGTAAATTGCAAGTTACTTATCTGTTTAAATGGTTCCCTTTTTTTTAATTATTTGTTTTCTAAATACACAAAATACAAAAATAATGGAAAAGCAACGAAGCTGCTGCTTCAACCTAGCTTTTAAGCTCTGCAGTGCACAGGAGCTGGGGGCAATCGATACAGACCAAGAAATCAATATCTTATCGTGATATAAAGTGGGGAATTATAAACTACTCCAGTGCTTCCAAAAGATTTATCCTGAAATACTGAGCTAATTAATCACAAACCCTTGAGAGATTTTTTTTTTTTTCATCTTTCAAAAGTAAAAGTTATATTTTAAGGTAACAGCATTCGGACCGTGTAGTAGCAAATTCCGCGGAGCAGCTTCCAGGAGTCAGATGGCTACAGACTTACCTGCCATCTCTCGCGGTTATATATGAACAAGCAAATGTTTCAAAAACCCATTCATGCCTAACACGGTCTCTTCAAAATTGGTTTCTTCCAGCACCTGCCGCCTCCACTCCCCAGCAAGACGCCCCCGCCGCCGCCTCCAAAGACGACTCGGAAGCAAACGTCTGTTGACTCTGGGATTGTCCAGTGAAGAAGGAAGCGTTTTTTCCAAAGATAAAGCTGTAACAATTCATTTCCTTAAGTGTTTTATGGTATATAATGTTTACCTCATTCAGGCGTGCAGTATCTAACATTTAGTGCAATGACTCTAACTCCGTAAGAAATCCATTTCTAGCCGTGTATCGGAAACAACACTACATCGCCCCTCTTTCCGGGGTTATTCCCTCCTGTAACTTGAAAGAAATCTGGATTTCTACTTGAGACCGGGAGGCGTTCATCAACTGACAGTACCCTCTTCCTAAACCTTCTCCCTGCTTCTTCTGAATAACGTCAGGCACATAGGTAGCTGTGGAGATTAAAGAGTTGAATAGTTTGTACCTAAAGCATTTAGGTAGCTGTGGAGTTTAGAATGAGCTGAGTATTTTGTACCTAATCTCGGTGTATATAGGAATCGATGACGCTATTCACATTGAATTCGGTGCACGTTGGAACAGGCTTCGCAGCAAGGAGGAGCTGCCATAGGACTCCCCCAAATAACGGTTCTGCCCAGGGCTGAAAGCCAGGCGCAGCTTATTTGCGAAATGTGCCTCCCCTGTAACTGTTCTGCGTCACGAATAAACTGGTTGCTAATGGGCCTTGTAAAATTGGTCGCTGGTGATCAGTCATTTCCCTTTCCGTGCAGTTGGCCGTCCTTCTGGGTGTTGATCAGTGGGTAAAGCAAGAAGCCTTTTAGCTGCTGACGGCCACGAGCGCGCAGGAAAAGAAAACAGAGTAGGCAGGTAGGAGAGTCCTGGTCGTTCTGAACCCAGCGGTTGAGTACAAGAACGGGAAGAGCTTTTTCTTTTCTTCTTTAATGTGTAATATTTCATGTGGATTAGGACGGACTGAATGGAATCGCTTTGTCCTTGTGCCATCATTCTGTACAGAGTTTGTATATATGATGGTTTCTAGAATGTTTTAATTTTTATGGTGCCTGCTTTCCATGTAATAATGAATTAATGTACCTGCAAAGAATGCCTTACGTATTTTTAATTTTCTAAATGCTGAAAGTGTAAAAAAAAAAAAGCAGTTTTTTACCAGATATTGGGCTCTCAGAAATATTGGACAATGACAGGGTGGGGTGTTGGGAGGGAGGAAGGAAACTAACTTTATACTCTAGCATTTTTTATTGTCATCACGCTTTCATTTTTTACTATCTGCAATCTTTTTACTCTTACGGTAGATTGTTTTTAATTATACCACTGACTCAAAAAAATAAAATATTATTTTAAAAACTTGTCTAAAAAAAATTAATACATTGCCTTGGTCTTTTCCATCCTTATTGTAGAATCTCAGGAACTGTCGCACTCTGTAGAGGGCTACGTATATATACACGTACTCCCTTTCCTTCCGAACAGTTTTGAGGGAGCCCATGATTAAGCTGAAGTCTTTCATCGCCCTGGTGTGCTCGTTCCTGGATGCATGTGGTACTGAGTCAAAATGCACGTCAGCACTAGAAACAGCCATCTTGGTATGCTGTCAGTATTCATAATGAGAGCTTACGTGTCTTTATCTGTTGCTGAACCCTTCAGAAAACCGATGAGTTTGAGGTGGTATTTTCTACCTGAAGTAGCTGCTACGTGATGCAAGGAGCAGGCAGAAGCATGATTTACACAGCAGTAAAACAATAATGTTCTTACAGAGGCAGAAAGACTGCCCTTCTCATAAAAAGTGGCTCAAACGGTCAATTATATTCTCATAATTCTGCCCTAAACCATCGTGTTGCTCTGGAACAAACCAACCCACTTTTCCTTGCACTGTGAGATAACATCAGCTGCCCGAGTGTCTCAGAATTTACTGTTAGATATTGTCCTACAATTCCCTATTTGTTTTGTTATTAATATAATCTCCATTCAAGAGGAACAAGCTGGGAAGCATTCTAAGCTGCAGTCGATCAGATATTCTTTCCGTAGAATATCAATAATGTATTACAACTTCAATTCTGTAAGTCTGCCATTTAATTGAAAATTGCTTTAGAGACCGCTGTTGTTGCTGTGCGGAGATTGCGCTGGGTTGTTGGTGAGTTTTCCTCTTTTCTATTCCATTTACTCTCTAAAGGATAGGAAGAGGCTTTCACATGGACCTTTAACTGGATGTTTGTAAATTGTATTTCTGATAAGGTGTTTTCACACGTCCTTAGCAAATTCCTCTGCTCATGCAAGTGTTATAATTTGGCCCTGCAAGACTCCTCAGACGAGAGCTGCGCCTTCAAATTGGTCTGGCAGTACAGTCTCTACATCCCGTATGTGTGTGTGTTTTACAGATACGCAAGCTGAGACTGGGGATAGAGATCAGACTCTCAGATTCATTTTCAGACCTAAATTGTCACCGGTTTTACAATCTAACAGCTTCTAGGCTGTAACTTGTATAAAACCCAGCCGGAACGAATCATTACCCTCCTCAAAGTGCTGTAAAAACACACTTCAGCAAATCCAGAAACTAATTCAGTTACAGTCTTTAAGCAGTGAACAATCCTGGGAAGGCTGTTATTTTTCCTACAGTATATTCTCTTCCTTTGTACTCCCGTGGCACGTGTCAGAGCATCCCGATGCAATATGAATTTCTTGTGACATTGTTTGCAGCAAAGCTGAGCTAATGCGGAAGAGCTCGACACAAGGCAATAGAGGAAGAGAAGGTGATTTGATTTGATCACTTACACTTACTCTCTCATGCTCGTATCCTCACAAGGGTCAAGGCACGTGTGTCCAAGTAAGGGGTCCGGGGTTGCTTGCGGCCACGTAGAGGCCAAGAGGTGCCTGCTGTGAAGTCCGCGTGCTGTCTCCTGCGTTACGCTGAGGTTGGTGAACATGAGCCGGTTGTTGGATGTGCCCTTTGTTCCCCTTGGGAGTTGGCGGTGACTGTGATCTCACGTCTCTTTAGTCTGTCCTACTTCTGTGGGAATTCATGAGGCAGCGCTCGATGTACTCGATGCCTGTTGTCTCTCTGCCTGCTGAGGGTGCCGTACGGTTCCAGATCTGCTCTTCATCTTCCCAACATCATCCCTTAATGGCCTCAGTGAGTCTTTTTGCTCCCCTCCACCCTCGATGCCTCGAGTAGCTGGGGTTGGGAAGACCTGGTCCAGCTGTCACTGCTTTCTTCTCCTGCCAGCTCTCCTGGTGCCTCCCTGCCCAAAGGTCCCCATTCAGGCTTCACTCAAATCGGTGTGCAGCTACAGAGGCATGCCAAAAGAAAGCTGCTGGGAAAGGGGACCCCTCCATGTCTTCCACAGAAGACCATGTCCAGGGGATCAGTATCCACAGGGGCCAGGTTTTCACCATCTCAGACAAGTGCTCCCCTCCAGGGATTAACCTCCCCCCAGATGCCGTCCCTTCGCTCAGACTTGAGAGCAATACCACAAGGCTTTGCAACACAAATTTTCCTGAAAGAAGAAATTCAGAGGTGTCACGTTTCTAAATAGTATGAGAAAACAGATTTTTTTAATGGCCAGTAGTTTTTGCTTCCTGAAAGTTAGCTTGAATTTAGAGTGCCAATACGGAAGGGAGAAGCCCTTAATACCATTTATCTGAGGCTTAGCTTGGGAGTGAGAGGGCAGTTTTTACAGGTGCACACACCGATTCCCATCAGTCCCATGCAAAACCACAAAAGGTTTGTTGGGCAGCGGCTGTTTGTTTTTTAATCAAATTTATTTTCAGTGGGAAGCTCAATACAAAGGTCAGTTCTTAAGCTGGTTTCCATAATTGACATTTATGATTACTGAAATGTCTCTGATGATACCACAAATTCTGAGTGTAAAAATGTTTTTAAATTCAGTTTTGTCTTCACGTAGGTATTTTTCTTTACCATGGATATCTGTGACTTTACAGAGAAAAACGCTAAAAAGTTTGCAGGGCATATATGTATATGTTTATGATGTACGGATAAGATTTATGAGTGTACGTACATACGTGTATACACGCACCCACATCTAAACACACATTTTTTAACGTAAAATATCTCGCTTCATTGACTCGTTGAAGTGTCCACCTTTTTGCTTCACGTTAGATACCTTCCCTATCGATTCTTGTGACCTCTTTGAGGACCGTTCTACGCCAGGAGCTAGACGTAGTGGTGTTGACGCCAGTTGTCCCGTGACGGTTGTTCACAATTACTTATTTTTAGTAAAGGTTCTTTGGATAAAGTCGTTATTTCTTGTGTACATATTTGACGCAATCAGGTGAAGTAATTTCTTACAAAGGTTACAGCTGGTTTGGTTAAATATATGTAGGCCAGGCTTCATACATGGTGTAAGAGGAGTCATCCTCCTCTTCTGATCCGGCAACGACCATCCTGCGTTGGGCTTTGGAATATTTTTGTATGTCGTTTCGAACAAAACGGCAAGCACTGGAACAGGCTGCCCAGGGAAGTGGTTGAGTCACCATCGCTGGAGGTATTTAAAAGACGTGTAGACGTGGTGCTTGGGGACATGCCATAGTGGTGCACTTGGACGGTTGGACTCAATGATCTTAAAGGTCTTTTCCAACCTAAACCATCTGTGATTCTATGGTTCTAAAACTAAGTATTATATCCCCAAGCTGAAGGTAGAGGAAGGTAAGGCAGAAACTGTTTTTCCTGGACCTGTTCCGTTATCCGTGGATTTGCTGGGTTTCACAGAGGTGTTGCTGTTCATCGTCTGTAAGTGCCAGAAGCGCACACTGCCGGGAAAGAGTTGCCCTTTCCATTGCCGCAGCCTTTCAGCCACTAGTGGAAACACGTGCGATGCCTTGTCTAGCTTCCCCTCGTCTCCCCACCGTGAGTCTCTTAACTTCCTTGTGTTCTCTTGCAAGGAAATTGTTTGTTGTTGTTGTTGTTGAAGTCAGTGCAGGATGCCTTTCTGGTTGTTTGCTTACTGTTAATGCGTCCTTTGAGATGCCGCACTAACAAATGGCCTGCGCTTTGCTCAGCGTATTTAAGTGCAGTGCAAGATGTTCAGGGTGCACGCGTGGACTAGCGCTCGGGGACAGCCCCGAGCTGGAGCAGGTCTCCCAGAGGGGTGGGTGGTGAGGGTGGCCAAGCTTCGTGCCCGCTCAGCACCACGCTGCCGCAGGGCCGGGGGCCGGCCGGGGGCTGCCTGCATCCCCCTGCACAAAGGGAATAAGGCATTTTTCAGTTTGCCTCTACACCTTACCTTGTGACAAAGCGAGAAATCGTAGCACATGTAGAATATGCCTGTGAAAAAAAAGACCATGCACTTGAGTGATGGCGAACGCTGAAATTCAGGGTTTTCCTTTATCCTCAGCTTTCAGCATTAACGCGGTAATGGGAAGTGTGAGGTCCAGCTGCTCTGACATTTCAATTTCCTCTCATTCTCCTTTTGTACTTTTCATGGATCTAAACTGAATTTCAGGGTTGCAGTTGCCATCTTCTTAGTGATGCAGAAATGCAGGATCGGTATAAATACTTGGTTATTGTATGGGATCTCACCAGCTGTTCTCCAGTGAGGCTATTTATAGGTTTTTTAATTTCCCTCAGTTTTGTCATATGTATTCTGCAGACATGAATAATTACTGTAAATTAGGTTTTCCTATCAAATGGCAGACTTAATTTTTTTAATGTTTCCAGTGTGTGCAGTATTGTATTCTAGCACTTCAATGCGAAGTTGCTGAATTAAATAACTCATTTCGCATCTAACCAAGCTGGCTCTGGACCGGTGCGTTGAGGACATGTACTGACCCCCGTATGAGACCGAGTTGGGGTGGTGACGTCATTCAATCTCATGTTGCGTTTAGCCAAGTGGTTTCCATTCCCTGATGCCGTCTGGTTACAGCCACACGTTGATGGATGGCTTTCAGAATCCAAGTTGACCATCTCGGATTCGTTGCTACCCGAACTCCCCGTCTGCCATCCCAAACTTGCGGCGATTTTGCGGGTGGTGAAGTGTTGCTATTTTGTGTTGAGTCCACATTGTTTTGGCCGTTGGCTCAGCTTTTCATTGCACAGTTTGGCTCCAATGCTGTTGAACTTCTGTTTGTAGCCCAAAGCCTCCTGCAGAGCTGGGGAACTAAACGGAGGAACGTTGGCCATAGTGTGTTAATGCTACGGAGTCGATGCCGAGATCTCACTTTCTTCACTGGCACCTTATGTTTAATTTGCATTATTTGCAAACATTTGCAAGTTATTTTTACGAAGCTTCCTCCGAGTTGGAGCTCCAGGCAGATTTCTGTAAGCCGCCTGTATCAACACGGTCTCCTGGTATTTAACTTCCTTGGAAGGTGCTCCCATTTCCATTTTTCAAATGTTTTTTTCCTCCCTTAAAGTGCAAGAAACCTAAACGGTGTTTGAATCTTCTTGTTCATCAAATGATTCCTAAAAAACACCCCTGAAAAGGCTTTTGGGGCAATATCCACGTGGTCCCCAAGGTGGTGTGTGCTGCCTTGCGCTTCGCCCATCCCAACAGAGGTGTCCTCGCCGTCAGCGGTGCCCAGTTGCGTGTCCCCGTGTTCTTTGGGTGACTCGCCTCACATCACATAAAAAAGCTTGGAGCCTCTAATTGTCCTCGTTATCACCAAGAATAAGCATCGTCGGTCGCTCACACAATTCCAGACCAGGAGGTCCAGCTGCTTAACAGATGCTTGCAAAGATGCTAGTTCTGCTGTTATTGAAAGCTCTGGCCTCCTGCCAGATTGCATCAGAGGAGAACACACGGTGTCATCAACATTTGAGGGAGTCCTTCACAAAGCAAAAGCATAGACAAAACCGAATGTGACAAGGTTTTCCTATAGATGAGGCATTTTTTGAGTGTGCTCCTGTTGTTGGCTCTTCTTCCAAGTTTTATGGTTTTTCCTCTGGCCTTATTTTCCTATGGCCGTGCTTACATTTCCTCAGCACCGTAATCCCAACTTAAACTGAGTTTTCTTTCTCCATCGTTCCTACGAACAGTGACAGATCACTGCACCAACCGTGGAGAACCCAGAAAATTAACTACCAAAAAAAATCTCTACTTAAAAAAAATATATTTAGCAGAATATTAAACAGCCTGTGGAAACAAATCGGTACCTGGGCACCATTTCCGAGCAGTTTGAGCCGCGTATGGTGCTGAATCGCAGACGACTACAGCAGAAGTGTAACAGTTTGAGAGCTAAAACAACCCCATCAGCTTCAGTCTAGGCAAAACACTTCTTAGATTAGCATAAATTATGCAGTTTAAAATGCTTATTAACATTTAATTTAACATTATGAATGTTGGTTTGGGAAGCACGTTCTTGTAGCAAGAGAAGAAGTCATCGCAGAGTGCAGGAAGTTCACTTAAGCTGTAATTATTGCTTCTCTGAAAATTACATGTATTTTCCTGCATTTTGATTGCATGTGCTCAAAATCTATCAGAGAAAAAATCCAAATAAATCAGCCATAAATTCAAAAATGTCAGAAGAAAAAATGCCTTCTTTCAAAAGATGAGGTACTTATCTGCTACTTAGCAGTGTAACAGGAGGCCTGTCCTGAGATATTTTTTAAATCATGATGAGATCTGGCCATCAATGTCTCAGTCTACTAGTTATAAACGCCTTTCCATGAGTTTATTACCGTGTACAGTTGGCGAATATATTTGTTGTCATCGTTCTTCTGTGCAGCACGTTATTGTTAACTCATTCCTTGGGAAAATAACAGAAAAAAGCTAGAAGACTTTTTTTTGGGGAAGTGTTTGGTTTGTGTCTTTAATTACTGACCTCATGGTCCATACGGGGGTGAGCCGAGGTCTGTGGAAGGTCATAGCACGCCTGTGGGCCGGATCGCCCTTGCGTGTGGCGTGCAGGTCTGGAACAGGCACTAGGGAGCAAAACGCAATAACCCGCGGGAAGCGTCAGCGCTTCTGGCACTTGGATCAGGAGCATCAGGAGAGACATCGGTGCTCGCTCTTGTCGCAGCTGCTCCGTGGGGCTCCCGACGTGGTGGCAGAAAAGCGCCTTTGGGAAAATTAATCTTTCTCTGATGTGAGGATTTCTGGGGATGTGGTGTTTGTGTAAGGTCAGCAGCAGAAATCATCTCTTAAAGGCCTGGAAAATGTGAAGTTCTGGTGCGTTTGATGGCAGGCGCAGCATTGCTCTCGCGGCGTTTGCGCCTCTAGTCCTTAAAAGCAAAAAAGGAGACACCGAGGGCTAAATCCTCTCCTAAGTTACAGCTCAGCTCTGCCAAGTCCACTGAAGTCACCCCTTCGCAGGTACCACTGCAGGCAGCACCTGGCATCCTGCTCCTAGCATTTAATCAATGTAAAGGAATGCATTAAGCATCCTCAGGGAAGTGGAACTGCAAGGCTAGTACTGAGTTTATGCCCATAGCACCTGCACGCATCATTTCTGTATTGCATTATTATTTTTCTTGGTACAGATGTAATACCTCTGCAGAAGGGGGCCAGATTCTTTGCCAAAGTGTTGGGAGAATTAAGGAGGAGAAGTCTTGCCATAAAAGCTTAGTTTGTTCCTCCTGTACAGTGTAACACTGTAGTATCACAACATTATTTTTTAACAGAAATTATTGTTAAGCAAATGTCCAGTTTGCCTCAATAACTAAGTATTATTCAAGAGTTATTCAGACAAAATTACTGTTGGTATCAGTGGCCTATACAAAATGAATAGATTTTTAAATTTTATGTAAAATAAAGGACTTTTGTCCAAGAAATTAATCCCAACGCTCAAGTAACAAGTCTCTGTAAACAACAGGAAAGCTTGGTTTAATTTTAAAAGTCACCTTGGAGTGATGATGAGGCAGTTCTAGGTGGTGATCGGCCTCGATTCGTGATGCTTTGTGCCCTGTTATTGGTAAGGCTGTGGTTTAACTGCGAATTGCCTTTATTGGAAACCATCTTACATTAGAAAGTGCTTTACTCTAAAACATAAAAAACCTAATTTGGGCATCATGGAGAGCCAGGCTGCTTTCAACTTGGCTGCAGAGACTCACTGAGGTAATCGGAAGCAAAACGATGATTGTGTGTGGAAAAGCCCAACCCACGGTAGCCACGAGCAGCGGGGAGCTGAAACTCCCCGGCCTCGGGGAAGGACGAAGCTTGCCAAAATAAAGCAGTGGCTGACAGAGTTTTCTGCTCTGTTTTATTCCCTAAACAAAGCCAATTAGTAAATGGAATTTGCAGTAAAAGCTCCCCAGCATCCTTCTGGGTGCTGCGGCCCTCGCTGGGCTGGGGGTTGAGCGGTCTGTGCCGCCCCCACGCGTGGGGCTGGAGGTGAGGAGCCGCCGGGGGCACGGCGAGGACGAGCACTGCGACGGCAAAGGGGTTTATTTGCAGCCTGCGTGGCGTGCGAGGCGCCGGCGGGGACTGCTGAGGGCACGAAGGCTGTTCAGGGAAGAACGGCTGGCTCCGGAGGCAGCTGGCAGCACGCCGTGTCGCCGTCCCTTTTCCTGGGGAGCGTAGGTAAATCTTTGTTGCGCTAATAGGTGAAGAAGTTTGGCAGAATATAAACCCCCTTGCGATCCAGCTGGTCCTCAGATGTCAGAGGGGTTGGGGGCGGCTGGGCTTAGATTCCGAGTGATGCCAGCGTAGCACTGTTAGTTCGCAAGGGATTCACTAGCAGGACATCACTATTAGGCTAGTCGTGCCCAATGACGCTTCTCAGCGTTTATTGAAGCAGCAGAAATACAGGTTCCTACCAGACTGACGGTGATAAATGCAGTGTCTGCAAAGCACGTGCAAGTATAAAGCGCTAAAACACAAAATAACAAGCTCGTTCTCCACATTTCCCGGGGGATCACTCGGTATAACCAAGTATTCGAGCCTCATCCAACGGGCGTCCCTATATGGGGGGGAAGAGAGGTTCAGCCCGCCGGCTGATCCCAGCAGTCCGCAATGGTATCTTCCCTCACATCCCTCTCTCTCGGGGGCATTTTACACTATTATATGTTTTAGGTGGAGCTTGAGTGACTCTAGTCATACATGCTTTTGTTATTGATTGGTGTAGAAATTCCTCGCTTCGATTTAAAGGTATAGACTAAACAAAATTCAGAGCGCACGCTCAGTGAGGGGTGGTCGTACCTTGGGGTAACTTTAGGATGGCGGTGTGTATTTTCATATTCTAATGAGTTTATAATAAGCAAAGTTCACCCACGGGGCATGATGTCCAGCCGTGGTTCCATGCTTCCATCCAGATCCCAGATCTGCAGTGATTTATCGATGCGTTTAGCCATGAAGCCTTCACTTCACTCCCTCCTCCAGTTACGTCCCTTAGATTAGGACACTGAGCTCCCCCGGTGTTCCCAACATCCAACAGTGGAGGTGGTGTTGCTTAGGAGACAATCACGGAACCAATTTCCAGCATGCCAACCGCATTGCACGCTGGAAGTTAACTTTTATGAAATGTGGATATAACTTTAACCTCAATAATTTCAACCTCACTAATCTCACCCCCAGCAGTCATTCCACAACCCTACATAAGGCAGAGCAAGAAAGGTCACCCATTTTCTGGGCAGCCGTGGGAGAGCAGAGAGTGAACGACATCAGGGTAATTAGGTCCTTCCCACGTGTTACAGAGGAGTCCTGGCCCTGGGAAGCAGAGGTACGGAAACGCGCTGCCCTCCCCGGCGCAGGCGGTAACCCGGAGCCGTGCGCCCACTCGTGCAGCAGAGGCTCCAGCAGCGGGGGCGATGTGCGGGTGGGTTCAGGCAAACGGGCACCTTCCCTGCCGGGCCTGCAGCTGCCCTCCGGGAGCCGCCGGTGCCTTGCAGCGCAACCACACGAGCCTGACATCAGCCCAAATAGGGGGAATCCAAATGCGAATGGGAGAAAATGAGCGTGCTCGTTGGACGGTCAGGAAAAATGGAAGTCCTCTGAAGGAACTCTGGGGAAATGCGGATCGCGGTGTGGGGGATGAGGTCCCTGGGACGGACCGTGGCGGGGCAAAACCCGCCCGTGGCCGCATCTGTGCTTTCAGCAGGTGCATCCCCAGATGCATTCCATTATGCGTTACCATTTCATTACAATCTTCAGTTGTTCGATTATCTTCCTTGTTTCTTCACCTCCTGAGCTGCTTGCCCCTAGTTTTCAGTTCAGCTTGGGGTGGTTTTCCCTTGGTATTTCGCTCACCAGAGCAGCAGCGACCTCCACGCCAGGGCCCGTCCCTGCAGCACACGTAGCTGCGTTTCCGTCGCGCCTTCCCTCCCGTGTGCTTGGAGCCGATGAGGCTCTCCAGAGCAGCGGCAGGACAAGTGCCAGCTCCATGTTACTGGGGAAAGGCTGATCCCAAAGTGGGGACCTCGCCCTGGCGTGTCCCGGGTGGGAGGGGGCTGCTTTTTGCTGGGACCAGAGCAGGGCTGGGCTCCGGCAGCGTTAGCTAACGCAGTTACCCAGGTTCAGCGGGGATGCTTTTCTTTCCTGCAGGCTATTGTAGTACCATTAAAAAAAACCCAAAAGTCTCTGCGTGGAACTTATTTTTCTTCAGTGCTCCTTGTTTCTGGCTGACAGCAAGCATTAGCCGGTGGTACGAGCTAATTGGAGGTGACCAGTGACCGCAAAGCCCCGTGTGGGAGCAAGAGCCTGGCTTCCTCTTTTTTTAAAATACTGACGTGTGTGTTTAAGATGTTCTTTTTTTTCCTCCTCTTTCTCCTTCCCCCTCCTTCTTGTTTTCTGTTATTTAATGGGGGAATTTTTTTAAAAGGGAACAACTCGGAGGTGTGTTTCATATAATTGAGAGTGTGCGGTTTTGGCACGGGTTCACCCTGCCCCGCTATCCCATGGGAGGGAGCACGGGGACGTGTGGGGATGAGGGATGAGCTGTCCGTGCCGTGCCGGCTGCTGTGCCGTGCCGTGCATCATCCCCCTGGGACCATCGTACCCCGAAGGAAGGGCTGAGCCCACAGCTTCACCCCATGCTGGAGCCTTCGTCAGATTTGGGAACGGCACACCCCCCCCAAGCTTGGGCATGGCCCAGAAGCCATGGGGACCATCCGGGTGGAGATGTGGGGCTTTGGGAAATGGCAAAAAGTTGGTGTAGTCGAGGGGCAGAGGTTCAGGGGAAACCTCAAACCGCTTGGAAGGGGTTTTTTGCATTCAGACAGGGATTTATGCAGGCGTATACGATATCAAATGATACTTGTATTACACCGTGCTGAGAATAATAAACCAGAACACCCATTGCATTTTATTTTTGCGATAAGAAAAATGAAAGGGAAGAAAGCCAAGTGCTTACCTATTTTACCAGATAATTTACCTGCAGTCGAGCTATAAAATGAAAGTCGCTTGCATTTCTCTTCTCTCTTAAAACAAAATGATGGAGCAGAGGAAGGCACCTTCAGGCAAGAGCAGAACTAGTGGAAAAACAAAGTAGAGCACATGCTCTCATCATGTTTGCTGAGAAATGATGTGAGCGTTTGGCAGCTCCCTGTGAGGCGCTGTGGTACCCGCGCGTGGCGCAGGCGAGTGGGGAAGGGTGGGCAGGGGGGGAGCGGGAAGGGAAAGCTGTTAATGAAAAGTGGGTAGCAAAAAGTAGCTGGCAAATTTATATTTCCTAACCTCTGGATTTATCTTTCAGATGAAGAAGTGGGAGCCGTAAGGTGCTCTACGTTAAAATTTCATTCGTTTTGCAGGATTTCTGCCAGAGCGCTGTCTCGTCCATAATGAACTGGGAGAGGTGTGAGCGCACCATCCGAAGCGCTTCATCACCGCTGCTCATCGTGGTCTTCCAAGCATTTGGCTGTATCATTGTGATGGGTCAGATATTATCGATAAAATAATGAATGCATCATCCACTGTGCGTAAAGAGGAGCTTTGGCAATTCAGTGGATTATATGTGCTATAAAAATTTTAAAATACATTCTGTGCATTTTTGCCCGCTTTCTCTTCTGCTGGGTAACCCCACCTCTCTGGGTGTCCCTGCCGCAGCCCCCACCCCTCCTTGGGCTCAGTTGCTGGTGGTCTGGGCAGCCAAGCGCTGGGGCAGGGTAGGGTTTCTGAGGCAAGAGCCAGCATTCAAGAAGAAAAAAATATATTTGCATGGAAAAGTATAAAATCCTAGAGGAAAAAGTAGTTTCAGATCTCTGGGGAACACGATAGCTGTCTTACTGCTTAAACTTCCTCCATCTTACAGCATACTATTCTATGTCCTGCATAAGTCTGGCCCTCAAACCGCACTTTAGCATGCTGGATACAGCGAAGTACTGCCTGGCTGATGTGCATGTTAAGATCTTGGCCTCCTGAAGTCAGAGAGAGTTTTTCATTACTTTGTTACTCCTAATGCTGTATTTTAGCTCAGGTTTTTTGTTTGTTTGGTCGGTTTGGTTTGTTTTAATGCCTGTAAGGTCTTTTTAAATCTTTAGTGTCTCGTTCACAAATGGCAAGGATTTAGAGAAGGGGAAGTCTGTGCATTTTGCAGTCTCAGCCCTGGCATGCGTAGAGCTGCGGGACATTCAGCCCTTCGAAAACCAGGTCCAGGTTCATCCCATGCACCCCCAAAACTTCCCAGGTTTGGGCATCTCCCCCTTCTTTCCTTCTCAAGCTGAAGCATGCAGGGAGGGAGAACATCCCCTTGACCTGAGGAGCTGAATTACTGGGGACGTAAGCGAAGATGATGCTTTCATCCTCTACAGCCTCCCATCCCGCTCTTTGCTCTTGATACGGTCTCTAGTTTCTGTGACTTTTCCTCTCTCTTTTCAACTGAATCAAGGCTGTCAGTCACATCAGCCCTTGAATTCTCAGCGCAGAGCTCTACATCTGCCTCTCCGCAGCACAGAGAAGCTGGCAAGGCGGTAACATACGTATAAGGTAGATTTAAAAGCGTTTTCACTTAAATGGATTTGATTTTATCATTCTAGGTGACCTTCACTTCCCAACACGTTGCTCTTATCGGGCGCATTGTCGTTGTTAAGAGAAGTGGGATTCAACCATTCTGACAAAGTTAAGGGGAAAACTCTGGGTTTGGAATATTTTGGGTTTTGCTCTAAGCATTAGACCATTTTTCCTTCGCTCCTTTATTTACAGGGAAATATTTGATACCACCCTGATAAAAGTGCAATGCCAACTTAGCGTTAAAATCCAGAACCCAAAGTAGATCAATCTTACAATTTCTCTTTTAACTTTAGACTTGTCAGGCTCTATTATTCTCAATATAGTTTGACAGTTCTAGGTTAAAAAGACATCAATTACCTTTCAAAATTACCCTCGCCACTGTAAGATTAGCTCTATTTCTGCTGACTTTGGAAGTTTGTTGTGCGTAGTAGATATTTTGGAGGCGGGGAGAGCCTCAAAATGCTTCATATAACCATTTTATTGCCCTTGACTGGCTGCCTTGGTAACAGCCGTGGCCCTTGGCTGCAACCGCGTCCTACTCCATCTTGACCACATTAGGCAGATGGTTTAATTATTAAGAGAAACTGGTTTGTGTGGGTTTACTGGTGCCATTTCGCTACTCTTGCAATGTTTGCAAGCTTGTAAGTTTGGTATTTTTATATTGCACTTATTCTATTAAAGATGCAAAAATTGAGTCGGTCCCAAAGACTGTCACTTCTGTAAAAATACAGGCAGTTCTGTTATGTGCTATGCAGGCAGTCACTGTCCTGTTGCATAGGTGTCTGCAGGGCTTCGGAATTTTCTCTTCCCCATTGCAATGTGACCAAGACCTTTGCAAGTCTTTCGTTTTTTTTTTTTTTTTTTTTTGGGCGGGGGGGGCGGGTTAAAAAAAAAAAAGAAAAGTAAAATCAGTGGAGAGCAGGAGAGGAGGGGAATGGGCTTCTCCAGGGCATGGTTCAACATTCCTCCAGTGCCTTCTGGAGGAACATCCCTCTAGTGCAGCTCCTGTGCCTGAAATGGCTTTATTAATCAATACCCCTCTGCTTCTGGGGGTACTCTGGGCAGATAACAGCGAGAAAACTTCAGATTTTGTTTATAACAAGTGATTAGTTGAAGAGGTCTGGGTTTGAGCAAACACCAGATGTTCTCATGTTCCCCCGTTCCAATGACTGCATTTATTTGCCCGGTATCTAACACGTTGTGCTCTTACAACCTCCCCTCTCCTTCCCGAACGTAGTCAGCTTTTGTGCATGTTTTCAGTGGCAGTGGATGAATTGATACTAGAAATGTCGCAATTTAATTTATAACTAGAAAATAGAGAATGTGACTGCAAAGCAAATACTGTGACCCAACAACAGAACTGCCCTAGATTTTCACATCTTGTTTTGAAATTTTATGACAGCCTTATTGCCCAAGGGTACAACATAATCACTTCGCAGTTCACTGATACGCTTTCTTTTAGCATCTGTACTAAATGCGTTTTTATCCCTGCTGCATGTAAGAGCAGTTTTTAATGCTTCAGATGCAAAGAAAAAAAACCCGTCTCAAAGTGCATCATGGCTAGCATTGCATTCATTTTAATTCCAAATGTAAATATGCTTTGAAAATTAACAATCTTTCCACCCCCTCACCCCCCCAAATTCTTCATTGATGATACTGTTTTTCTGTCTTTCATAAGCATTAGCCCTGGATAACATCGTCAGCGCTTACCCTATTGCGATATTTAATTTACCGAGGAAACTTCTGAATACGTGAACCGCAGGGTTATCATTTGCAAGAGTTACTGTTGGCGCCAGGAGAGGGGTGGGGGGTGCACGGTGTTCCTGGCGTTACGTCAGGTCCGGCATGGGGCGGTTTGGGTGCTGCGGTATCGGGCTGACGGGGGCTGACAGCGCAGAGAGCGTAGGCTGTACCTACGTAGTCCTGTTTACATGTGCGTGCAAATGAAATAAATGGATGTTGCTCTGTTTTTCCATTAAAGTGATATGTGTAAGGTCTGAAAATCAGTGTTTCAGACGACTAAAAATGTAGTCTTTACCCTGAAAGGTGCTTTCAATGGCACATTTTTGGGTCGTATTAAACAGCTTGGTAAAGCAGCTCAGTAGCTGAGTTAAAAGGAGATGTTCTCCCTTTTACTCTTGTCTCCCCGAGAACCACGCTTGGATCTTCCAGGAGCCCTTCTTGTGCTCTCTTCCTCTGAAATCAAACTGCCTTTCCGCTCGCTTTCGATGAAGCTTTGACCGCGGTTGAGTTCCCGTACACCCCCGCTGCCACGCGCAGCGCTGACGAAGAGCGAAACGGACTCTGCCGACGATTAGGAACACCGTTCCGGGGGAAGCGGAGAGTCCCGCTGCATTTGCTGCCGAGATCCTATCTGACATCTCTCTGAAACACAGACGGTACGAAGCGACGCGGTGAGATAACGTCCCAGGAAGACCTTTTTCTCCTTGTCCCGGCCAGACCTCCGCAGAGCCTCTCTTGCTCTTCCTCCTCCCTTTTCTGGATGATAGCTTCGACGCTTGCCGATGGACCGTTGTGTGTCTCCACAGCGCCCTGGGCTCTCGGCGCCGTGACAGCCTTGGACAGAGGTTACAAACGCGCTGTGCGCCCTGCATCGTTTCACCTGGCTATTACCGCGTGCTTCCAAGTCTGTCATCGAAGAGAGACTTTTATGTCTCAACATTTCTGTTTTCTATTGCCTTGAATAAAATAGGACCTTCACATGCCCATGACCAGCACTTCATTTTCTCATCTTTTCTGGGTGCTTAGATTAAATACATTTAAAAAAAAAAAAAAAAAAAAATCTGTCAGTGGTTCGCAGTAACTTTTGGGGAAAAAAATTTCCCAATTTCCCAGTGTCCTTAAATTAATAAGCAGAAGATAAGTAATGAAATATTGTATTTGCATTCATAGGCATCTTTTTTTTTTTTTTTACAAAAATCACATTGTGGCTTTCACTTACTAGAACTCCAATTCGGGGAGCATCACCGATGCGGGCAGAGCACCACTCTGGAAGCCGCTTTGCTGCAGATGAATGCCAGTGACCCTCATACGCTGAAACAGCTCACATAGAAGAAGCAGGCCTCCTGTTGCACTACCAGAAAAGTAAGTAATAAAAAGAGATGGGCGATCAGAATGCTGAAAATCTCAACCTTTTGTATTTCACTATGATCTGTTATTGCCTATCTATGGTTTTAATGGGTCAGCTTGTCTTATAGCAACTGAATTTCTCATAATTTATCTGAATTTCTGACTTCCAAGTCCTGGGAGAGGGGGTGTAGCTGTTATTTTTCATATTCTTTCCTTTCAGCTTTTTCTTTTCAGCATCTTCTCTTTAGGATGTGCAATGATACGTGGTTTCCTGGGGAGCGTAGATCTGTTTTAATTTTAACCTATATATACTACGCCTTGATTAGTTAGTGGTATTAAAGTAATTTTGAATCTTCAAATTCACTCTTAAATTGCATACAAAAAATTGAAAGTACTTCCTCTGTGGCCTTCTCCTGCAGGGCAGCATCAAACCTGACCGTGATCTTTGCTCCTGGAACATAAGGAGCAAATGTAAAGGAAGGTCTAAAGCACTTCAAAAAAGCCATAAGCAATCAAACACCTTTCTCTAGCTACATGAAAACAGCCCTTTTTTCAAGCGTCCTTATTTATTCGGAAGGATTCAGAGACGAGTGAGTTATTTATCTTATGTAAATAATCAGCCTAATGCTGAAAATGAGACCACACTGGTTTAGCTCAATGCACGTTTTAGAAACCTTCATCCTATGTAGCAAAAGTTTAAAATACTCCCCACAAAGATTTATACCTGTGCCGGCATGCTGCTATTGCATGTGCATCCTTTGATATTAGTGGCAACATCACGCAGTTATCACGCAGCCCCGGCCTCAGGTAGGCGCTGCACCCCAGCATGTTTAAAGCTTTCCACTTTAGAGACATTGTGCCCGGGCAGTAGCCCTAAGATTTATTTTACTTCTGTTTTCTTCACTTTGCGCTCCATTTGATCAGTTTTGTACTCTGCCTGCACTGCACCTCACATTTCTCTGTGTCACATGGGCTGCTTGCTCTACGGACTCAAGGGATCAGGAACCTGTTGAGTAGCACTTAGCTTGCGGAGACAAAATTTCACTCAGACCTTTATATAAACAAATATCATCTGTTGTAAGTAACGAAGGAGCTCTGACCAATTGTCATGTTTCAGGCCGCATCCCCAAAGCCTGTTTCTTACTCAACGCCCGGTCAGGAGGAACAAGCTTGTCTTTCTGGGAATCAAACTAAACAGTTACGTAGGCACCGTCGCTACCACTGTTTTAAACCCATAGAAATTCAAGATTTTTCGTATCATTTTTGCTCTCCCAGGCCGTTAGTACACGTGAACTATTTTTGTTTTGCTTTTGGTATGGTTTGCATTGTTTTTAATGTCACAGCCCTGGAAGCTGATGGTCCTGACATAGCTTGCCACGCACTTCTGAACGCAGTCAGAAGACACGGTCATGCGATCTCTCATTTATACGCTGGATAAATACCACCTGCGCGACTGAATACCACCCTTCATGACTGAAATCAGAAAAGGTTTTCACATCAACCTCAGTGGGAGAAAAGTCCGGCTCAGAGTGCCCTTGCGCACATACGCCCTCAGGTGCATTAGCCGCTCGCGCACGTCCCGGGTCCGCCTGCCCCAGTACTGCAAAAATACCGCTTTTATATGTTACCTCTGAAAACCAGTGATTGCAGCTGCTCTGGTAGAGGTCGGGAAAGGGCATTTTAACTGTTACATTTCATAACCATCCCTGACGTCACCTAAAATCTTCACTCTTTTCCACCACCTTGAAACTCACGGTACGTATGAAAGTGGCTTCGGTGGTCGCGGCGCGGCCCAGGGCCTGAGCAGGCAGGCACTGCCCAGGGGTAGCGAGCTGTAGACGTGGGATGAGAGGAGGCAAAACAGTCCGTGCCATGGGGGGCGTGTGGTTTACTCAGTCTAAACACATTTAGAAATCGCTGTTTGCATCTGCCCTCCTGCGGCCGGGCGGCAGCCCTGGGCACCCCCCGCCAGCTAGGGAAGACCCTCGACAGCACTGGTGGGACTGAGCGGCGCTCGCTCCAAGGCCGTCTGTCCCTTCAATAATCCACGAAGCGCTTTGGGGTCTGCTCCAGAGCAACAGACCTGAGAGGAGCTGGTACAACGGCAGGTGGTGGCCTGGGCAGAGCAACTGGTTGCAGAGGGAAAGCGGGAGAATGAAAAAGGAGAAGGAATTGGAGGGTTTTTTTACCCCATACCATTTTCTAGTGGTTTTGGACCTGAATGCTACCCTAGAAAAAAAAAGGGAGCTATGGGAAAGCATTTTCCAGTTGGGAAAAATATTCCTGGAGAGTTGTAAAGCACGGGTGTTTTGGCACAAAAAGATGAGCAGTGCTGGAGGAGGGCTGCTTCGGTCAAGGGAGGGAAGGAGAGGTGATGGGTCCATCATGCAAGCGTCAGGAGAGGAAGGGCTGCTGGGTGCAGAAACCCTTTTATAAAAACAACCACACGGTTGTGACTGACTGGGCTTCTCCCTTGTTGTGTGACATCTGGATGAACAAGATTTATCTCTTCAGTGAGATTTAGTTCCTTTTCTGTCTTCATTCATGATGTCCTGTGGCATTTCACTCATTGCTACTGAGAAATGTCTCCCTGGAAGGGAGATCCTGTCATGCAGACATGAGCTATGCTGGGTTTGTTGTGACCTTTGGTGAAAGCTGGCAGGAAAAGGACCATTATCCGCAGTTGCCTGATGTTAAAAACGTTCCTTTTCAAACTGCAAAATAATTATCATTATGATCAATGTTCATGCAGTGCTTCGTTTCTGGGGACACCCATTTTTTGACAGGTCCTTTCTCAGGAGCATGTGCTGCCAGGAACGGCTTAAGCTCTCCTCCGGAAAAAAAATCAGGTACAGCTAGGGACACTTTTTCTTATTTCTTATAATGCAAAGTGCAGCCCAGTCCTCGTACCTGACTGGGATTCCCAGGCGTGCTGCGCCGAGCTGATGACCGAGGGCAGGACCAGACTTCATCGGCCGGCAGCGGAGCGCCGTCCCTCCCGGGCTGAGGGCGCTGCCCTTTGCAGGCTGCCGCCGTGAGCCGGCGCTCCCCGCCTGGCCTCGGTGGCCGCAGGCGGCGTTCCAGCCCTGGCACCGCTGGCTTCATTACTCTGCCTCATCATTTCCAGCGCGAGGCGGTTTTAGGGCATTTGCGCCTTAACTCACTCTCACACACTGATACGCTCTTGGTCGTTAACTGCAGCACAAAACAGATATTAGCTTTTCCTGATAACGCCTCTGACATAAACCCACTTATTTCATCCATCATTTCTGTCCTCGTTGCCTCAGAATTTAATACTGGAAGGGTTGAAATCTTGTGTCGCAGTCGCTGCCTTGTTATTTCTCCACTTCTTCCTTGTTTGCCGTGTGAATTGACTTGGGAGATGTCTGCAGACAGCAATAAAGACCTTTCGACACTTCTAGACAAATTCCTGTTACTACAGCGAAGACCTCGCAATAGTCCTCAGCGCATGGAGAGCTGTCTGGGCGTCTCATTTTCGTGTCTGCGAACGGCCACGAGCTTTTGTTTATCCGCAGGCTTTTGCATCGCCAACTTTGTTGCAAACGTGTTGTGGAAGCAGACATTTGGCAAAGTAATTAAAAGGTGTGAAGGCTCGATGACTGTCACTGCAGGTCGTGTGTGGTGCTGTTTGACTGCTTCATTCAGTCACTATGTGAAGTGCCTCCGTTTTCCAGCACTTCCTAAAATAGTTGATGTTATTGTTACTGGTATATTTTGAAATCTCTCTTTATGGACAGTCTTTTCCACTTCTTTTTTTTTTTTTTTTTCCCATTCTTATGCATTCTTTTTTGTTGGAATTAGTGTATTCAGCACAGTCCCATGCTCAGGCTGCTGATAACGATAAGCTGCACAAAGAAATGTAAACCAAGCTGATGCAAATATTTAAAAGGACCTCACTGCCACACGCTTTACCCGAGTTTGGGACAAAGTACCCTTTATTTCTCATCTGAGGACGTTTTTCTATGTTAATGCTTTTTCCGATTGACATCTCATTGTAATGATTTCTCTTAAATTATTTGATAGGCAGTGAAAGTCCAGGTTACTGCCACCGCTACTGAAATCCTAGAATTTCCCATCATCATTGAACTTGCAGCCAACTAAATATCACCTCAAAAGTCACGAGCTCCCTCCTGGTACTCCTGTCCCAGAAGCTGACTACTGTCTGTTGTAGAAGAAAACAGGAGGAAGACTGAAAAACTGTACTTTCCAAGGTAATCACTTTAATACGTACTTTCCTAGCTGAAATCTCAGGCAGAAAACACGTCCATCCCCATTTCTGTGGCCTGAGGCATTGCATTAGAGACGCATAGGAATGGTCAATACCTGCTCGCCGCAGACAAATGGAGTCCTTCGTGGGACCTATTCTAGGAAGTTTAAATTGGTTCTCTGAGGACATCTTACGCCTAAAACTAATGACAGTCTTTGTGAGAGTCTGTTTCCCAGTTCTGTGCCACTGCAGGACAGGCTGGTGTAACATGTGGTTGTACTGGCTTGAAGAAATTGCAAGTAAACAGACGCAAAGGTTATATACAAAATCAAAACACTGCAATTAGCCTAATTATGAAAATAAATGTAGGCTCTGCTACGAGATATGTACTATTGCAAAATAAATTATGAGGTGCAAGATATATCACACAGTCTTAGAAACAAGTACAAAGGACTCTGTATTACAGGGAACCTGTTTGAAATTACAATCTCAAATAATTTAGGCACTTCATTTACAATTGCGTACTGTTTTCAGGCATTGCCCAAAATTCTTGAAGTTCTCAGCTATTTCACAAAATAATCTGCTTCATAATGTGTCTGTAATACATCGCCCATATGTTTGTTGACATATGGTCTCTCTGGCTATCGAACTTAAATCCTTTTGGGGGACGAAGACAGGACTGTGATGTGCACAATAAATAGCGATTCCTATTTCCTACTTCTGACAGAATAAAATAATTGTATAAAGGTCTAAAGTCTTAATTGCTGGTGGGTTTTTCCGTGGGCAAAGGCAGACAAAGGAACACGGCGTTTTCCATCTCCATCCCCCAGGGCAGTAGCATCACCATTTTTTTTCCAAGGTCGTTTCAGTCCAGGCATTTTTCTGCTCTACGTGCAGTAGAACAGGAGAGGGGAGCAACAGACGTGATGTAAAGGGAACCTGTGACTTTTTAGGGTTTTTAACCAGCATCCAGTATTCTCTGTAGAAACTCCTGATGTCTTTGACCTGTTAACCCGGGCTGCCCGGGAATCGGCACAGGTTGCCTCTTCATTATTGCTTTACGTTCCACTGCCTCCCTCTCCCTGACAAATGTGGAGGGAAGTTGATTTGCAGACAGGCTGAGAAGAAAACATGGTTATAAAAAAAAACCAAACGAAACTATGGCTTTTCCAACAATACGTGAAATCTTTTATCTGGTTACTTGACATTCAGTTTGTTTACTCGCTAAGCTTCACCACAAAATATTTCATAGTGAAACTAAAGAACTTCCGTCCCACTTCACAGATATATATATATTTTTTTTTGTATTCTTTGACGTGGGATATGGTACTCCTGCGGAAACAGTCATTTTCTCCTCCGCAGTGGAAAACTGTTCTCACGGAGCTTTCTGGTGAGATCTGGTCTGCCGGCAGCACGGAGCTCTTGCAGGGTATTTCACCTTTTGCCTTCAGGAAAAAAAAGAAGGTAAAAGTGACTTGCTGGGCTCGGCTGTGAGCGTACTCCTGCTGCAATGACTTTGCAGCATGACCGGGAGTAGCGTAGGTTCCCCTTGCAGCTGCCTTGGCAGTGGTGCTAGGTGGTCTGTCTGGAGTGCCTAAACAGATGAAAAAACCCATAAACACAGGATATAAGAGTTGGTTAGGTGGCATCACTGCCATTCCTGCGTCATGATAATATCTTGAAGCTGTACTTGTTTTTAAAATGAGCCTTTAGGGCAGGTTGGATATCTCCAGGCGCTGGTTGCTGGATATCGATTCCCTCCCTCCAGGTGGCTAATGCAGCTCTCCAGCCCCTGCCGATAGTGGCTCTTTGACGACCAGCCTGAAATGGGTTTTCTCACCTACAGCAGAAGTCCACGTCACAAAACGCCGCCTCACTAAGTGCTAATTTGGCAGCCTTGTTGGCAGCCCTCGCTGCGAGGCCGAGGAGCTGCCGGAGCCCGGCTCTCGGAATCGCCGTCCCAACGCCTGGACGCCGACCCTTCGCTTCGCGGTCGAGGTCCGGCCTCTGCTGACCGCTCCGTCCCACTGGCACTACACTTACTAAACTTACTAGAAATTAATGCTAAAAGTGGAAGAAAATGTGCAAAATATAATTTTACTTCCTTTTCTTTTCCTTTTTAGCTGTACAGAGAGGCTGGTTGGTAATGGGGCACGTAAAATCCTGTGTTCTCCCCAGTTCCATCGGATGTAAACTAAAATAGCGTGGCATCTTTGCCTCTGATACGACTAATTATTTCTAACATTTTCTCCTGAAACATTGCGCAGTGAACGCCTCAGTCAAATCAAGCCAGAGCTGAAATACTAAAAAAAGTAGAAGCGGTTACACTTAAAATATATGTTAGGAATCAATTGAGTGCAATTTCCTGGAAGTTTAATTTTGTCTGCGCGGTTTTGAAGGACCTGCCTGTGTTTTTAGCAGCGTGTTCTGTTAGCTGGACAGAGCAGTCTCTGTACAGGGCTGACGGTGACCTAGCGAAAAACGCGGGTCTGCCTTGCAACAACGCTGTAGTTGTCTAAGGCTCCAGATGATTTTCTGATGCACAACAAATTACGCACGTATATTTTAGCAATAAAAAAAGCCAGCATTAGGAATGGAAGGCTCCATTATATTTTGCTGTTATATTTAACAAGAAAGATGCGATATAAATTAGTAAGAATGTGTATAAACACAATTTAATAAATACAAGAGGATACTTACATCCTCCAGTATGCGGCGTTTATAGCCTTGTGCAATGTAATTATGATTATATGAGTACGAGCATAATAAAGTGTAGAAAGTCACACAGCAATGAATGATAAGTGCGTCTGTAATTCTAACGATACACAGTACCACAGCTGAAATACGGACCATAACCCCGCAATCTGTGTGACAGAGGCAAGAGCGGAAGGTTGGTTTCCTTCGTGGGTATTAAGTGAAGGGCTGCGACGCTAGCCAAAGACTGGAAAAAAAGAAGCCTAAGATGCTCCCAGACTGGCACGATTGCAATCTGCTATTTAAACACCTTCTTTTCTTCCATTTTCCGGGCACATGAACTGCATGATGCCAACGATTCCTTCCGTATGCCCATTCGCTCCTTTTCGACCCCGGCACAAGAGCGACGCTGCGAGCGGAGCACCCCTGAGCGCGGCCGCCCGGCTCCGAGCTCCCCACCTCGCTTTCTGCTGCGGCTTTTTACGCTGCCCGCGGGGTACGAGACATTCAGAGTCGAGAGCAGAACAGATCTTTGCTGACCTTAGCCGGTGGAGCAGCCTCAGAGATTGAAGACAGACCCCAGCAAAGGCCTGGTAATTCGGGTTTTAAATCCTGTAGGGATTTCAGCCTCTCTTTTTTGGCTGCAAGACTTGGCTCTTTCAGAGCAGAGGAGCGTGTGCCCTGGGAGCCTCGAGCACAGGATGGAGTTTTAGCATCTATTACAAAGCTTGAAATGCCTCTTTATTTCCTATGTCGCCTCCCAGCCCGTGACCTAAATGATGAGTAGAAGATATTAAGCCTGGATTTTAACATAAGAGCTGACTGCACCCACAGGAGAAATTAAAGCACAGTGGTGTTTTTTGATTGAAGGTAAGCAAGCAGCGAAATTATACTGAATTCTTTGTTTAAACTGCTGCCAGAAATAGGAAATTTTGAGCAATATTCTGCTCTTTGTTGCTCTTTCTCCTCTAAAACCGGTCTCATACCCCCACCACATTTAGGAGCAGCACAGTCCTGTTTCGGCTTGTTGGTTTGTTACGGTGTAATAAAATGTCACCTAACCTTAATTCCTTATCCCTTCCTGGTTGCTATTAAACCTGTTTCCCCCCTCAAACCAGCACTTGCCAGCTCTTACTGGAATTTCTTCACCATAAATTCTGTGGGGTTTGGTGTGCAGTGTCGTGACTGTGGTACCGGAGAAAACCTTGGGAAAGGAATGTGGCGGAGCTCTAACGCCTTGCTTAAGCACGAGTCCTGAATTGCTCACGGCTGTGAGAACGTGCAAAGAGAGGCTGTACCCCACCATCCACCTGTGGCTGGTTTGTGCCTGCCTGATGGCTCCCAGTGCTTCTGCTCTAAGTATTGAATGTATTCTTTCTCAAAACAGAAAAAAATTTCCAAATTTCCGAGTATTGAATCTAAATAAATACTCTCAGTCCTTGAACAATCCCATCTCCTTTGGTTACAGATCTTTTGTCTCACCTCAGCCAGTTCTTTCAACTGCTAATAATATAGCAGAGATTTAAAACTGGTGTCCTTTGCTGAAGAATGAGATGATTTAACTGTAACCCACTTTTACTCTTTCAGGGAAGATTCGGTTGATATTGGACAATGAGGCATTTTATACTGGGTTTAGCTCTTTGAAATTTCAGCTAATACCATAAAAGAGTTAATTGATTTCTGCAGATTACAATCTAAGTTTATCCCATGTCAGGATTTTCTCCTGACACTGCGCGTAGACAAGGTGATAATCTCGTATCTGAAGGCAAACATACAGACTACATTTCAGTGATCCCATGGAGCGGTTTCCCAGGCAACTGTAACATCTTCATCCACAGCAGGGTGCAGGGCGTGCCTGGCCAGCTTCTCTTCGTGCTAGAGAGCCTGCAGTCAGCAAAAGTGCCTTGCCATGCTTTGTGGAGGTTAAAAAAGCAGATATGGTTTGGATGAGTTTTGGATATTTCTTCTTGAAGCTAAGGTCGTTCACGGGTCTGGCATTGTCCAGAATAAAGAGTATTTGACTGCTCAGGTTGGAAAGATACATAGCCCGGTCACGGCCTGCCAGCTAGGATTGAATGGGAGGATGACAGCTTCTGTGAACACGGTGAAACACGCTGCTGAGGGTGCAGAGATGGGCAGGTGACCCGGGAACTACTCCTTTCTGAGGGGACATATTAGTGATACAAGATTCAAAAACCCCACACGGCTAAAATTACGACGGGAAGAATCAAAAGATCACTTTACATGGGGGGGGGTTGGGAAAGTAGTAAACACATTTTGTTCTTGTACCGCTTCATTCTTGTGGAAAATGGGACTGACCTCAGAAGGATAGCGGAGAACATGAAGTCTGCATGAATACAGTGTGCTCTTCTTCAAAATCCATCCCCAGCCCCTATTTATGCTATGCCACCCCAAATGTGTCAGCGGGGCTTCGGGGGAGGTTGTAGGTTAGAAAACAGCCCTGGGAAACTCAAAGTTATCGCGCTCTGTGTTTCCCATCTCTGACATTTGGAACACAAATAGCCAGCTTACAGCTTGGGAACTACAGGGATTGTAAAGCAATTTGATGCGGCTTAAGAACATAGCGTGTGATTTGGCACTGAAAACTCACACGTTGACTCAGATGCACACCAAGAAACCACAGTAGGGCTGAACTGTGATTCGTTCCAGGGAAATGGGGAACCTTTGGGTTGCGCCTCATGGTCACTTCTTTGATGTGCAGTTATCAGTACCCGAGCTAGCTTGGTATGCCCGCGGAATAGACATGCCCTAAGGCCACAAGCTTCAACACTTTCAAAGAGCACACGTTAAGAGACTCTGCCCTTCTATCAGAAGCCTGCAACGACTTGAGTCAGAGTATTTTTAGCTCCTGTCCTGTTGGCTTAGATGACGCTGATATTATGAAATTTGGCAAGGCAGAGAACTGAAGGGTTATTTGAGTTCCAAGGGATCTTTTACATGTAATGCGGTCTTGTTCTTGCTGCGGTAAAGAGACCGGGAGCTGCATGAGCTTAGCTTTGTTAATTGCTCATTCATAATTTGTTGTACTAGTCTGGAGCATCTCAGACCTCACGAAGTAATGGCGAAGGGCCCGTGCCGGGTGCTGGAGCCCTGTGCTGAGATCCCTGAGGTAGTGGAAAAGGCCTTGCTCACTGCAGCACCAGGAGAAGCATCGCCGTGTCCCCGAGCCACGGTCCCTGCACCCATAAACGCCGCTGAGACGGCTTGGGTCCCACGACACCCACGTGGTTATTCAGTGCTGAGGACCAGGCGAGTGATTCATGTGGTGCTTCCATGGCGTGTTAATTCAGGTGTCCTCCTTGCTGTTGCACAGTCGAGTCCTTCAGCTCCCAGTGCTTCTTGCTTTTAAAAAGAGGCCCTCAGCCCCTTTGAAAGTTGTACCCTGTCTATCTTCACTCCTCACAGCTGGGGCTCACTCAGCCTTTATTGAAAAGTGCAATATTGAAGTCCATCATGTAATTTTTTCAGTGTACTTGTGTGATGGGAATTGGGTTTAAAAGCACGAACTTTTCCTGCTCAAATGAAAGAACTAGCTGTCAGCAGGCAGGCTCTTTGGAAGGAAAAAAGAGTCGCAGGGTTTTTTGTGGACTACATTTGCTCCTGGCAGTCAATATAGTGTCAAGCTGAATGGAGAGCTGGTCCCTTCCACGCACTGTGTCTGCAACACTTTTCCTGTGATTTGGGAGCAATGAAACTCTCTAGTAAGTAGCTAGAGAATATCCACTGTCCTGTCCCCAGAGAACAATCCTGACCCTCAGCATCTGGGGTCGTTCCTATTCCCCAGAAAGTGAGGTTGTATTAGCTTTTCTAATATAGGAGTCTGTGTTTATTCACAGCAATCTATGTTCTTGATTAAGAAGTAGCAGTTGATTATCTCCAAAGTTAGCAGCTGTGGGGAGGGGTACAGATCAGAAAAAAACCCCTGAAGATCCTGATGCTAAAAGGGGAATTCACAAGGTGGAGATAGGGAGAGAGATGAGGGTCATAAATTAGATATTTGTGCAAGTGAGAGAAGAATAAGGGAGGCAGATACATCTTCTTGAGGGGTTATTCCCAGTGCAAAACATAATTAGGTGTGAAGAAATGCTCACACAGAGCAAGAAAAATCCAGTCAGCTGCAACAGGATTTGAGTGAGAAAACCGAAAATTCTGTCTTTTGGCATGTGCTGTTTTTGGATGAAGCCTTTTAGAAGAGGAGAACACGAGGGGGAAGCATGCTCCTCGGTAGCTTATGATCAGCCAAAAGGCACGTCAGCTTGGGCACCGAGCTGCATGACAGCAACATTGCTTCTCTCCTACCTGAGGACCTTTATAAGCAACGCTAGTCACCAAGTAACGACCCATGGCTGGCATTTTGCAAGGTAGTGACGCTTCTTGCCGTCACTCATGGAGTACCAAAGGTTCCAGCGGTACCGGATGCCTGGTACCACCTCTGTGTCTCGACTGCCTGCAGAGCAAGGTGACTCCTCCTCTGATGTTATCTTCCTACCAGCAAATTTGAAAGCAGGGGTATAGTCACAATGTGAAGCTTGCCCTAGGGTTCAGTGCCTGTTCGTTTTCTGTTTAGCAGGTCATTACGGAGAAGACCCTTCCTATCAAAAGGCTTTTGTGGAAAAGGACCGCTCCTTTAAAGAGGCTGCAGTAGCCTTGTTTATTTAAGTGGCACAGACAAACAGAAAGAAAATAGCCGCGAGTTAAAAGAGCATGAAGAACAGATGGAAAACGCTCTGCATTTTGGAGAAAAAAGGTGTGTCCTCTCACCTCCTACAAATGATGACTGCAGTTCCAGATGTAGCCACTTATTTCTGAAAGGTACTTTAGGTCTCATGTCACAAATTTAAACTGGCATCTTACCCTTCTCCAGAAATGCCAAGAGCTAATCTGTGGAACAGCTGAGATTTCTCCCTCGCAAATGTTGCCTGTTCAGAAGGAAATGAGCCACCCCTGAGTTGGGGTTTGGATATTTTCTCATAATTCTGTGCCAAGCGAGAGGTTACTTTGCTTCTCTCCTGCCTGGTCAGCCCAGGACTGTTTGTAGATGAAACGAGCCCATTGACAGATGTTTTCCATCCAGCTGACCTGTTTTCCATCCTGAAGGTCACGCCAGATTGCATAAAAACCTGCTCAGGTGTGAGCAATTCACCCCTTTCTGTCCAGTCTGTAGATGGTGAGCTTCCTGATGAGCATTTGGCATCCTCTGTGTCCCTCACTGACCTTGCAGTTCCTACAGGCCCGCAGGTTTGTGGCCCACGTTTTGCCTCCCAACCGTAATCGTTTCATTGGGTTAGCTGTGCTACCGTGACTAACTTCTGCCCTACGTCGCTCCTTTTTTTTTTCCCTTCCCAAATGACATAGTGCGTGTCGGTATGATATCTCAAGGACTTAGCCAAAAAAAATGGTTTTGTACTGAGATGCTCGGGATGAAAATATGCAAATTTGCCTGAGACAGAATATTCTGTTGGCATCTTAGCATAATAAAACATACGGGATATGTTTTCCTTGTCTTTCTTAGCCTTATCCACTGGAGAACACTGAGATACAGTGCACTAACATATATAAAAAATTATGCCCTTCAAAGCCACCCAACTCTTTCTGCCCGTTCCCTACTATTTATACTATTTATGTTAGCTTCCCTTGACTCCTTTAAAGTTCGATCCCTTTAAAGTTTGATCTTTTCTTCTTAAGTCGCATCAGACCATCCCTACATCCTTTTCTCCTCGCTCTCCTCAGAAAACTTTGCCTTTTCGTGTCTATCTAGGCTCTTTTTCTTGTTTCTACTTCAACAACCATTCAGACTTTCTTAGATCATCGAGATCTTTGTTGCATCTGAACAGAAATTGGGTTTCAGCTTTGACAGGTGTCTTTTTAGCTCAGCGCTGACTTTTCTTAGGCAGCAACTTCCTGTAGGATCTATTTGAGAAATTTCTGAATGCATAAATTATGTTGACATGCACAAATAAGCGTAGCAAAAACGTTAATTACCGCCACTTTTCAGTTTCTGAGTCTCCCCTTAATGGGTTGAGCACGTTTTGTCTGCTCTGCTTTGCTTTTTTTTTTTCCCTCCAGATAAATTATGAAATGACTTTAACATTTGGTGATGGTGCATAGAGAATAATGAGAGCTTGTTTTTCATGTTGTACTTCATGCAGATTGTTTTTCTGAAGGCATGCTAAGGAATGTGACAAAAACACAAGAGCATCTATAAATCAGAAATATTTTCTGCCATGTTTAAATATGATTTTGCCAAAAGCGTTATTCTTGTAGTAGAATATAGCAGGAACGTGGTTGCGTCAGCAGAAGCCGCGTGGGCATCGGTGCACTGGGCAGAGGGTCTGTGATGTGCCATGCGCTGCGGCTTGTGGGAGACCACAGAATCGCAGGTTCTTCTGAGATGATGAAGTTTGGTATCACAGGCTCAGGTTTTACATCGCTGCACAATTTGACGCAACCAGCAGCTCCGCCCCGTGCCGGGGAGTGGGACTGGCAGACCCAGATAAGGAAACTCACGCTGTCTCTGCCCACATCGTCTCTAGGCACGTTGTCTGTAACCAGGAAAAGGAATACACATAATTATAGATGATGATTTAGACTTTAAAATCCTGAGGATGGTGACTATGACGCAGCTGACAATTCCTGTCTGAGGTAGGATCGAAAACGTGGCTTTAAAGCTAATTTCTGCTTCTGGTGTGGGGGATCAGACTGCAGCTTTATCCCCTTTGCTGTGACAGTGACGTGCACCGTTCCGATGATGCAGAAGTGCTTCGAAATCAGGTGGCAACCTGGACCCCGAGGTTCACGTTATCTGTAGGTCCACAAATCTTACACCCTGTTCCTTACATAGCCTAACACCGCTTGCTTTCTGCACACCTCCTAGCTGCTGAGTGTCTGTCCAGGCAAAGCAAGCGGACCAAAATGCCATTACGGAGTGGGAGGCAGGAGTGGCAGTGCTGCTTCTTGCTTTAATGCCCTTTTGATTTTCTTTTTCTCCTCATAGATCAAACCCGTGCATCAGAAGGTACATTGCTGGAGCCTTAACCATTCCTAATGCAGGCTTAGAGGCGAATGATGTCTGAGTGGAACCGCATTGAGAATTAGGTTTTTAAAAAGGAGCCATGTGTCTTTTAAGCAAGAGCTGCCGCGCCACGGCTCAGCGTAGGAGCCGTCCCTGTCTGCAAGGAGCTCAGCAGTGCATCACTCGCAGGACGCTGCTCTGCGGGCGGCAGAGTTAGCCAGCAAAATGAAACTCAGTAAATGTGTCTCTCCTTCTGGAGAACTTCTGAAGTTGAAACAGGAACGCAGAGCTGTTTATCCACAGCAGCCCACGCAGGCCTCGATGGACTCGGCAAATATGCACCCGACCTTTGATGAGACTATCGCATCCCCCACAGAGAGCACTTCTGTGCAAACACCTTGGCAGCACAGGAGCGAAGTAAATAACATGGAGGACAGGCTCCAGCCCGCAGACATGAGCGTCACATACCGATGGAGTGGTCGGAGATGGTCGGTCGCTGCCCAGTCAAATATCCGAGGGCAGGAGGGGAGACGTGAGCTGTGCTTCCCCCTAGCTGCACCACTGGCCTTATAACCCCGTACCCCTGTCAGCCAGGGACATGCTCTTTCTGGATCATAACCAAGTTTAAGGGGATTAGAAACAACCATGGCAGGGAAATGCACAGAAATAGTCACGTGTGCATCTACAGCAACTTTTTAGCTCCTTTGTGCCTCTGCAGAGGAGATCTCAGAGATGCAGGTCAAGGGTTGGGTTGCGTCCCCTTGCTGGCAGGGAGAACGCGGCAGTAACGACCGAAGGAATAAACCTGCTTTCTGACTCCTGGTTTTCTTCTGTCTTTGCGTCTTGCTGGGATTTTCCATTATCACTGAGTCAGAAACAGATTTATAGGCTGTGAGTATGATTAATTTCCATTTTGCACCTTGCTACGATCTCGAAGCAAACCATCCTGGCTCTTCGGTTTCTTGATAATTCTTGAAAGCAAGAAAAACTTTGAGCTCGGAGCAAAATATACAGGTAACGGTCTCAAAAAAAGCCACGCTGAGGTTTCACTGTGAACATCCTAGAGGTAAACAATGAGCTTTGGCTCCTTGCCTTTATCCAGACCACTCACCTGCTATGGTTTTGCAATGTTTGGGGTTATGCCGATGGACCACACGGGTAATCTTTGGTGTATGCTGTCATTTTTATTATTTTGATCCCTTAGCAAAGGCACACAATGACAGTTTAAACACTTTACTACTGTGATGGGGGAGGGAAACATTGTGTTCCTAAAATTATAGGCCTATTTACCTTATTAATTTGCAAGGCTCGATAGGCTTATCAGCAAGCTTTGTGTTGTGGTTCATGTGTTTTTCGTGGGGAACCAATCGAGAGCAGCAGCGAGGTGCAATACACTATTTCTTTAACAAAGGAAGCAGGAGGGAAGAGGTGATGTTGTTGGCTTTGCAGGGAAGTGGAAGAAATTGCTGCTAATTTATTCTCATAAAATGCAAATTTTATGGACGCTGGGAATTTTTATTATGGTTCTTAATGATTCATATGACCTATGATACCTGCCAGTGAACCTTACCTGGGAGCAAGGCCTCAGACTGGGTGCTCTGCAGACAGAGTAGAAGCCAGAAATGTCAATTGCCACTTGTTCTGTTAAACCTGACTCATCCAAACCTGAAGTGGGAATATCTTGAATGTATCTAAATCTCCATATACGCTTTATGCATGCAAATCACAGTTGTGGTGTGTTAAATTGCATCCTGAATAGCTAGAAAAAAATGAACTCGAAGTGAGAAGCAAATGTGAGAGCTTGAATCTTCGCTCTGTTCAGATAATACCACTTCTGCGTGTGTCAGAGTTGGACAAAAACCCTGAGCCCAGTTCTGGGCTGGTCGTGTCCCGACAGCTCATGCTCACCTAACTGCAATCTGCATCTGCCTCGTGTGAAAGTTGTTTGTGGCTGCTCTGCAGGTCAAACCTTTGGAAAGGTGGAATCTGCTCTTGGATTTCGTGGGGGAAAAACCCAAACGTTGCTTGCCTGTCTCCTCTTAGAGTCAGGTCCTCAGGACCACAGTCTGGCATAGGTGGCTTTTAGGCAGAATTGGAAACAGAAAGCAGGCTGAAAAATTTTGCTAAGAAAGATCTTATTGTGAGCATTTATAATATGAGCATGAATGAAATATATGCAAACCCTCGGGTTAACCATTATTTTCTTCCTAGTGTTCAGAGCAGATGCGATTTGGTTTGCAAAGTGTTTGGGAGATTTGCTGCCATATGAGCCTCCTTCCCTTTTCCATGTGCTGCGTGAAACATCCTTACCAAGCGTATTTGATCATCCTTTTGTTCTTCCTTAGAAAGTCACACAAGAGCTGTCTCCTACGTTGTTCGAAGTTTCTGTAATCTGGCGCTTTACTCCAGGCTTCACAAAGCTTCCTCCTGTCCAGGCCGGCATGGCCATCTCCTCGGTGTCCCCTGGGAGCTGCTTGGTGGCCTCGCTTGGTTGTTCTCTCACCACCTGCTTGTGCTGAAGGTGCCCACAGAGAAAGGCTCTGTCAACCGCCCATTTCCAAAGCTTTTGAGCTAGAAATGTGGCCAATTCCACTGTTTTAAAGAGATGTGATACTGGTAAGCATAGGAGGTACTGAGCAGGCACAATGGAGGTCAGCAGGGACTCAAACAACTCATGATTTAAAAAAAACTAAGTCAATAATGCACCAAAGGTTACCCGGAGAGTCTAAGGTTCAAGCTCCACATTGAACCTAAAAATCCCGAACTTTAATCACAAGGCCTTTCTTGTCCCTCGTCTCCCACAAATAATGTTGTGTGGAGGTTAATTTTTATATTAGAATGGAGTTAAACTAAATGCAGATACAATGAAAGCTGACGCTAAACTATGCTCAGGCAGAATCCAACCCGACGTGCTTTTCATTGCAGCAGGAACACGGGCTAATCCGCTTATCAGTTGGAGTTGGAGGTCCTGTACGAGTCGGAACGGGATGTTCAATTCAAACGAAAGGATTTTCTCTCTGAATAAGAGGACACATACTGAATATGCAAATAGTCAAATGTTCTCTTGACAGTTTTTATAAATGGATTGCTTACTGTGGTGTTTAAATGAGGCTAATTTCATCTTATATTTCTATAGTCCTGTTGGTCCTGAAGAATTCTGAAGTACTTTACCAGCAATTACAAGCACGTACTTTTTAAAAGCAATTTAAGAGTCATTGGATGATTTCAACCAACCACTGACATGATCGGCGCCGGCATGTAAATGATGATGAAAAAATAGTCAACCACAGTCTGAGATCAAATTTTGAATTTTTCTATGAAAAGCGTTAAAGGTTCTTACACGCCACTGTATTTCTTCCGGCTTTATCTGAAGGCCTTACTGCTTTCTACCTTCTGGAATTAAATGCATCTACCTCAGGAGCCTGAATATTCTTATTAAAAGTTGCCATAATTTATAACAGCTCAGGTCTCCCTGAAGACTCACAGAGTTCCCTTCTGGAGCCCTTCTACACTGATTTTTTTGGTGTAACCACTGAAGGCAATGCAATGTTTGAGGCTGCTGAGTCACTGGCATGCATGTCTAACACTGGGTGACTGGACGAAAAAGATCCTTAGCATTTTCAGTCTAAGAAAAAAAAAAAAAGAATTTAATGTTTTTCAGCATTCCCTTGCCTGTGCAGTCTAATGTTCAGGCTTCGTGGGTCTCTTACTGCTTTTACAGTACTCTCCAGAAATAAACCACAGAATCCCCTAAAATGTTACACAATTAAATTTGTTGCAGTAACAAATGATGCTCTTAGACATTAAACATTTGCTACATTGATGGAGATTTTAAAGAAGAATACATTTAACAGAATTTATTAATCCTGCAGAAGATTTGATTGAATAAACTTAACATAGGCTAAGATATGTCTGCATGCAAGAGAAGAAATTAATGTCCAAGGAACTTAAGTTCTAAGAAAAACATTTAAAAATCGGGTGTATTGAAAACTAAACATGTGAAAAAAAAGGGGGGAGAGGGGGAGGAAAAAGAAAAAGCTATATATACTGTTATGTATTGCTCTGTGTATTGTAGCTGCTCCGAGAATAGTAAGATTCTTTCTACTTAAAGTGCTCTTTTTCTCTTTTTCCCTTGCAGCCAGGCTTCACAAGGTCTTAATATGATCTATTGGAAGAGGTAAAAAAATTCTTGAAATGTGTTTTTGAAATCTTTAGACCTTTAACCATATTTGCTATGATGGTACAGACTTAACAGTAAACCCACTTGAGAGACATTTTAATGGAAGACTTTAAATGCAATCAGTTGGTAGTTTCATAATGGCAGCTGAACGTGTGTTCTTGCCATTTTCCCATTTAACAGGAAGAAAAGGCCAAAGAAGGACCAATTAGTCACAATAAAATCAGCTTTGATGACATTTTCACTCCTGAACTCTGGTATAAAATGGTCATCTAAGAAAGAACTGAAAGGATACGTGAGGAAGTTGGTAGTATAACTGCGTGTACGTACATATACGCTCCTGAGTAAAAAATGAGCAGGTAAAGACACTGCAGATTACTCTGTATATGGAGAAAATATACCGTGTGTGTGTTTATGTGCATGCATGGAGCCTTGCTTAATTTTGGTTTAGATTTTAACTGATCTCGGTTTTTCTTTGAAGTCTATGCAGGTTAAACTTTGTTTTCATTCTTTGGATCTCAGTGACATTTGTGTGCTCGGGTTACCCAGTTGTCCCTTCCACGGTAAGTCATGCTCCCTACTTACTTGAAGATCAGATGCTTCATTTCTTTTAAATAGCTATTTTATTTAAATTATATTTGTTTGCTTGTTTCGTTATGAAATGAAAGGAGTTTCTTGTATTAAAGCTATTGGTTAAATATTATTAACTAATTTTCCTGGAGTACGGCTCAATTTTTGCTTTAGTTACCAATAAAATATGCAAGTCTCTAAAATAATCATGTGAGAAATCTATTGCATATTTAATGTAGAGTGTGGGGAGCTTTTACCGAAGTTGAAATATTATATGGAAAAGGGAAAAACACCAGTCTCCTCTCCATTTCTTCTAAATTCCTTGGCTATATCAAATAGGTTCAATAAGATATATGTATTAATTTCACTTATTGCTTGCTAGTTTATAAACCAGTAAATTTATTTGTCACTGTTAGTGTGTAGGTAAAGGAGAAAATCATATATAAAATTATGGAAAATTATTGCATAGGAACAGTAATACAAATTTAATTGAACTATGAGAGAAAGTAAACAGCCTATAAACCCGAAGTGACCAGGTTACTGAAATAATGCTAATAACCTCTCAGTTTCGGCTCTCGACCTGGTTACCACGACAGCTTCTGGTCAGACTGTGCATATACACCATTTAAGACTTTGCCAACGTGGAACAAGATATTTTATCTCTAATGATGTTCAATTTTCCTGCCTTGGACAAAGTCTTCTTTAGACTCCCTGTTTCTTTATTGCTGTAAAATCAGCTCTTGGAGCCATGCTTCAGATTTCTTTGTTTCCTCTGATGTGTTTTGCATCATTATCTTTTCATTAAGGTGGTCTGTCGCTGGCAGGAATGGTGGCTACTCCTGCAGCTGTTTATTTTATTGCTGTGAAGTTCCCGTTAGCCTTAATCTATCCATCGCCCGGTCCCTCTGTTATGTTTTACTTCTGTAGATGCTGAATCATCTTTCATTTCTGATCACGGGTAGTTTAGTCACAGCTTGATCTGACTACCCACATTTCTTAATGGATCTCTTTATGGCAATGATATAATAGGTAAAATGAGTTTAATTATTTCAATGAATGTCTTGCATGTCAAAATAACAGTCATTTATTCAGCAGGGTAAGTCCCTGTATAGGTCGTGAGATAGCAGCTGAAAATTCAAAGGGGAATTTCTCTGTGTCGCTGTTTCTTGCAGAAAGTATTTCTCCTTGTTAGGGAGAAACTTCAGCCTGGGGAAAAAAACCCGCAGTCAGCGGCAAAGGCGGCGTGCGGTCAGTGAGCTGCGTGGCTGCTCAGCTGCCCCGGGCTCGCTGCACGCTCTCGCTTGCGGAAGGGAGCATTAATCTACCTTTTATAGGCACAGAACAGAAAATGTGTTAAGTGCTAAACAGTATTAATAAAAGTAATAGCATACTGAGTTAAAACTAATCTGAGTGAAGCTAATGGCAATTTTACCATCCGCTCCGGTGTAGGCAGGCGTTAAGCCCGTGGCTTTGATGCAACTGTTTCCCAAGCAAGAATGCAATACGGGTGGCTTTCGAGACGGTGGCAGAGTATTTCTTTTAGATAAATAATCATGACATGATGGAAGATGCACAGGATAACTATAGACATGAGAGGAAGTGTTTCCTTTTAAATTGAATGTTAATCTAAATGCAATTTAAATTTTTAAAACTTTTTTATGTAGTTCACATTTTTTTATACTGTAAAGTGCAAGAAAAAGGAATGTGTACATAAACCTGTATGGATTTTAAATCAGATTTTTTAAAATTCCCTTTTCTATTTTGTCATTATTAAACTTAGTCATAACTACCACCATAACTCATCATAACTACTAGAAATCTTCCTCCCCAAATTTTCTGCCTTACAGGTATTTACATTTTCTCTTAGCTGTCCTTTAAACAACATGAGTTCGCACAAGCGGTAACAAGATGCCGTTTCACTGTAAACCGCAGAAATCTCATTTTACAGCGATAAGCATGCACGCTGCTCTAGGGAAGCTGTTACATGTCACAACTGGTCACCATCACGGAAAACAATTCCTTTCATACTGTAAACACAACTGTAACGGTATCAGTATTTTATACCAGCAATACCACAGTTAAGTTTTCTAGAAAGCTCTGAATAAAATCTGATTTTGAATATGACGAATCCTTAGCAAATAACAGTTCATCCTTGTCATTCTAAGCATAGGTTGGTTTTGTGCTTCTGCTTTGCTTTTTATACTGAACAAGTCCTGGCAAATACACAAATCCATAATTTTACCTTTTCTTATCTCTCCTTTCTTGTTTTTTTTTTTTAATCTTCAGAGCAGCACCCCTTTCTATTTGAATTGTCAGCTGTATGGAAAATCTGATTACTGCCTCGTCCTGCTGAATAACTGCTTAGCCAAGGTGGGCAGAAATGAAGAACTGGCTTTTTTAAAGCCTTACCTGGAGCCGCCGGTCAATAAAAGGTCCTTTCGCAATGGTGTTGGATCAGGAATTAAAAAAACTTCCTTTCGAAGAGCAAAGTCATAAACAAATGCTCAAAACCACACTCTCGATTTTAGCATCTGATGTTTAACTTTGTGCTTAAAATCATTTTAATGCTTTTCTATGATAAAACCAACAGAGACAAATGTACCCCTGTTTTTGTCATGTAAACAGCTGTTTATTTCAAAGAGCACAAGCCAAGTGGAGCAGATGGAATTGCTCAGAAAGGGCTTTGTTTCCAAAGTTACAGTATCATAAAGTTTTGTAGTGAAATGAATGTTTTCATTTGGTTAATTCCCCTTCTTTGTAAAGCTACAGATTTAATCAGCTTGCTGTTGATTAATACAAAAATAGTGCTGTGCTTTGAATAGACGTGTGCACGCAGTCTGCCGGGAGGACTGACGGTATTATTCCTGACATCCCTCCTCTCTGCCGTGGAGGCAAACCCCCCGGCGAGCCAAGGCGCGCCTGGGCTTTCCTGTCCCAGATCACGTTCACTTGAAGACAACTGCTCTGGCAATTTTAATACAGATTTAAAGTTCATTTCGTTTCAGATTTCCAAAGATACGAAGGGCCACTGGTGAAAGACAGAATCGGGCCCTACCCGTAACTTCTAGTTTCTTTTTATTATAGTTGTTTAAACTTACTTTAGCAGGAAATAATCCCGTGAGCTTTTTGGTCTCATTTCCAGAAGAGTCCTGGGAAACGACTCTAAGGCAGGGTATCAGTGCAGCTCCCGGTGCCTTGGCTGACCTTCGTAGGCAACGCGCGTTTGATGAAACGTGCCAAATGTGGTTTCTGCTCGTTTGCTATAGTTGTGGCACCGTACTTAACAACGGGGTTTCTTTTAATTTCCTGTTAAAAGAAAAAAAAAGTAATTCCGTCTGAAAATCTGTAAATGTGGCCCGTAGGAAAGGTCATCTGCTGAGTTACGTATGTGTGAGTTTTGCCTTGTGGCTGTTGCCTCCAAATGCAGTGTACCCAGCTGTGACGTTGGCTTGAAAATGTTGTGAGGCGTCCATGCAATGCATTTTGAATTCAAAGCTAAGACAATAATAAATCAGTATCTGGATGCTTCCTAATATTTCCCTATTAAATATCATAACCCAGGAGATCATCTTTAAACCTAGAATAAGGCTGGTTGGCATCATCCCCTCCACGATGCCCATTCCTGTGCCTTGCACACCTGCGCCCGTGGTGAAAAGTGGCTCAAGCGTGGAGCTGTGCGAGTGTGATACTGGGTTTCTGGGCAGCAGCTGCCTAATTTCTGGCTGATTCAAGGCGATCAAACGCACTCCTGTCTGCCTTCGTCCATGCTGAAATGTTTAAAGCGTCGTATGTTTTTTAAAGCCGCTTAAACTCTTACACTCTTTTGGGTACTGTGGGTGTCTAGGTTGCTTAGCTCTTTCAGCTCTCAGTCAAGTGACACCTAGAGACCTTCAAAAGTGTATAAGGGAACTCTAGGTAATTATTATTCTCATGCACCCCGACTCGTGTAATGTCTGGGTGGGAGGAAGCCCAGGCCAGCAAACGCAGAGGCATGCGGGAGTTCCGCTGCAGCAGGGCATTCGCCCTCTTTCGTTCTTGGCTGCCGCAATTTCAGCCATGGCAGATGTCCTGCAAATGCAATTTCCCAACTCAAACACTCTCCAGCTCTGTCCAGAACTGCCCAAGGAGCAGCACTTTAATGCCTTTGGCCATGTAAAACTGAAGGGGTAGGAATGACTCCTGGCCTGTGACCGCTGAGCACGCAGGTAAGTGCTGCCAAGAGGCATTGACCTGCTGAACACAGGACCTGGGTGCAGGGTCCCAGCAGTACTTAAGGAAAAAAGAAAAAATCACATGGATTTAATTACGCCCATGTTCAGGCATAATGTGTGTATTCTGCATCTCTCCGCATCTGTATTCAGAGAGGTGGAGGCGTTTTGTCACAGTGCAGCTACCCGGAGTGGCTCTGGCCCGCTCCTTACAGCTCATAACACCACCCAGCTTATTTTCCAGGGAAGAAAACACCCGAAACAAATCCGGATTTATCTTTGTCTTGGCCTTTCACATCCGTTTTAGTTAACTTTTTTCTACATAACCAAATACATTTCTGCCTTGGTACCCTGCGACAAACAAGGTTGTCTGTAAGCAACAGAGCCACACGTGTAGCTTTGAAAATCAGCCTCTTCCTTTCGTTTGTTGTGTATGACCAACGCGTTTAGTGGTTTGGCCTTTGAGCAGGGTGTGTTCAGAAGGGATGGAGAGCCGGTATCCTGCCTGCACAGACCGCCATCCCCTTTTTTTGAAAGCATGGGCTGCAAGAAAAATAGCTGCTTGGCTACAGGAGAAAGCCCATTATTTATGATATAGTCATTCCCTGACAATCCGCTCCACCTTGAGGGATATGCAAATACAAAAGGGATGGTACGAGGAGCCCACCAAGAGCCCTAAGTCTTGCACTCACCTAAATCACACCGAGCAAGAATGGAAAATGCAGATTATCCAGCTGACTTACACAGGTAGTTCTGTCACCAGTGGCCTGATCTTGCCATCGCCACCCACTGAAAACTCACGGCGCTTCTGCTGCCTTTGACATGAAATGCTAAACTCTTTTCTGAACTTCAAAGGTGGCTTTATTTTGGAAAGAACAGAGAGTAACCTTGGCGATCTCTGTCAGAAAGTAAGGATCTAAGGGTGCTATTGCTGAGCACATTAATTTTTACGCTGGCAGAAACTGGAAATGTGACATTAGATGTCTTTTTTCAGTGCAAAGAGGACAATAGGAACGGCTATAGGAAGGCTAGCCTGCAGCATAATTAATGTGCTGCAGTGAATTATATTCGTTTCTAGAGAACAGGGATTCATTACTCGGTGAAAAGATATTTTGTTGACTTTCTTTATTATTTTTCTTGGCTAACCTAAGAGAAAAGATAAACAAGTTTAGAGCATGGGACGAGTAATGCTTTGCCTAGGGATTGAGGAGCAAGTTGGGAAGCTGGGAATGCCTCGATCAGTCCTGGCCTTTGATAGTAGTTCAGTCTGATGGATTTGGGAAGTGTTTTGGAGGTGTTGCGGCAGACAAGGGCGGTCTCTGCAGCCGGCGCAGCGTCCTGGGGCTGGCAGAAAGGCATGAGCTCTGCTGCCCCATCGGAGCAACCTCCAGCATCACCTTCAGCACGGGACCAGGCGCCCCAGTGCCCGTGTTCATTTTCTAGCCTCCAGGGAGCCCTGTGGATCTCACAGCCAAGCCAATTCCCAGGTTTACGAGCTGTTTTCATCTGCGTTGTCCATTACTCCAGCCAAACAAGCAGGTGAGATGGTCATTCCCCACCGAGGCTGAGTAAGAGGCACCCTTATCGCCTGCACTTTCACAATGCAGCTACTATAGTTTATTCAATCTTGAGCTAGTAATGCTATGTATTTTCATCTTTTTTGATCATGCATGCTTTGGTAAAACACATTAAAATGCATTTAAAGGACATTCAGAATCCCTGAATCCATAGGGAATTTTTTTACCCTACTTTGCTCTAACATGTATTTACCTTTGGAGGCTTTAGACATAAGTTTCCACTAACGGGTCCTTGTCTTTAGGCTGTGAGAGCCATCTTCAAGCACAGCAGTCACTATTTTTAGCAGCCAGCCTGCCCTGAGCCCTGGGGGTCGGGCTGCCGCTGCCCTGCAGCTGCAGGAGCGTGTGCTGCGTCCTCATCCTCGCCCCTGGAAGGGCACCTTGCAAAGGGCCGCGCACGTTATTGCGCGTTGCCTGCTGCTCCTCTGCTCCCTAAAACGGATCTGTGCCTTTGAAGGAGGCAGCTTAGGTCCACCACTAGGCAAAAATGGAAAGAACAAATCCAATAAAATATGAACAAGTGAAATCTGCCTGAAGACAGGAGGAGGAATTAACTTTTTTTTCTTCTTCACAGATTATTGGCAAGAAAGGCAATGAAATAGCCTGATGTAATAGCATCTAATTTACTTGCGAAACTGAAAATTAGTTGTTGTAATGACGTACCAATACTTGGTTTTCTAATTACATTACCAGGCATATATTAAAGTATATACTTCTCTTTCCCACGTTTAGATTTCCTAATTTGTTATTATTTGCCAGTAGATGATTGCCTTAAAATACTGAGAGGGAGAAAGGAAGAAGTCTCTTGCTGCTTTTAGCTCTGGATATAATTTTGACCTTAAGAAAGAACAAGACAGATTTGAGACACTATATTAGATGTTATTATTACCGTAATAAAATACAGATAAAAATCGTAGTGCAGAAAGACTCTAAGACAACTATTAAGCATTTGTCATATAAAGAAAATCAAAATTTAACTTATCAGACATTCTGGCACTTTAAAGATTCATCATGAAAAACTACTCCTAACAGTGAAGCATTTATGCAATATGTCACTGATGAGCTGCCTGCTTAAAGGTTTAAAGAGTTTGGGGAAAGATAAAAAAAAGTCAAAGATACGCTTTTTATTAGTCTGACAAAATGCTTCACTGTATTGAAATATATTTTTCATAGTGAAATGGTATGGCGTTACATTTTTTTAAGAAAACAAGCTGAGTGATGGTTAGTGAGCATAACCAAACCGAGGTGTAGCCTGCTGACTGCAAACATGGTACAGCTGCACCACAGGCTTCACGCTGCTATTCGGTTCTAGAGCCAGGGGGACTTTTTCTTCTAATACCCTACTGGATTTTAAGTCATTGGGTTGACTATGCTTAAAATTAAGCATATCTTAAAAGCTTGATCAGCTGAGACCTATCTTCTCAAAGTCTTCAGTATGAACCTTTCAGAGGACATAAAAGGGCTCAGTGTGATAAGAAATGAGCTATCAAGTGCTGCTCTCGAGACATCATCCACAACTCATTGAAGTCAACAGAAAGCTACTGAGCGTCTTCCGTGGGCTTTGGATCAGTCATTCGGCATATTAATGGTAAAAGTATTTTGTGTTTGCTTCTTACGGTTGGTTGAATGAATCCAGTGAATCTCTATGGCAACCCTTGGGCACCTCACAGCAGCTCTGTGCACTAAATAGATTATTTTTTTTTCCCCCGAGAAAGCATCCTCATTGATTTTCGTGGGTTGTGCCTACCGTCCCTTTGAGCCCGCCGTATCGCAATGTGGGGACTGCAGCATTGCTGGCATTTCAAAACCGCAGTCAAATGCTGGAGCAGGGAGCTCCGCGAGGAGCCCAGGCCACTGCGGTTGGCTCTGTGTCTTCATTAGCAGCCGCTGCATCGTAATTAGTAGCGTGACACTTGGATGAACCGAAGGCCTACAAGGATGCCTGTGTAAATTTACTGTTAAATGCAGAGATGCAAATACAGGAGTTAGTGTTATTCTAGAGTGATTTCAGAGCCCGCCCCCCCCCCCCCCCCTTTTTTTCCTGTTTTGTAAATAAAAAGTACACTAGCAAGTAGATGATGGTTATACATGTGGTGGAGTTTTGTTTACTGTGTTTTACAGAAAAAATAATAAATTAAATGAAAAGAACAAATAGGTTTCAACTTGATTCAAAATACACGGGGAGAGGGAGAATATGGATGAGTAGAAATGAACATTGGGGGAGAAATAATTGTCCTTTAGTAGTATTTGCTCTTCCTCACTGACGATTTCATTGATAATCCTCTGCAGTGGTGTTTTAGACTATTTTTACAGTAAACGAAGACCTGGAGTCATGAAACATTTTGGTAGGAGCCTGCTTGATGGAGCTCCTTTTCCATGCCAGGGTCTTCACGCTCGTGCCCATCCGCGGTGTTTGGTGGGTCTTTCTCAGCACGGTCTGCGGCACACAGCCACGGGGCGTCCCAAACGGCGCGTCTCCGCACGGGCTTGGAAAGCCCGTCGATACATGAGGGGCAGCAGACAGGGCTCAGCTGGCTGCGGTGGGGTTAGACATACAATTCACATACAGACACCTCCTTTCAGGCTATAAATTTAGCTGCCTTAATTTTGAACTGAGTCCCACTGTTTCTGTGAATGGTTTTCTTGAAGGCACTGAATGGCAGCTGCGGTAACATTCCCCACTGTCTGGAAACATGTCAGAGCTATCACATGTTCTCTGTTTGAAGTCGTAAGGGGTTTTGCTACACGGCTACATATTTTGGATGAAAGCACCTGGCTTTTTTGGACGGGCACACCTTTTGCTTTCCCCATGTTATAACAAGGGACGTGTTTGACTCTGATGGTCTTTTTGCTTTTTAGTTTTAGCCAGGTCTGCAAATTATTCCTTCCTGCTGGCAATGTGAACCTTGATAGCTTCCTGGATGACGGGAGCAGCACAGTCATGAGCATATTTTCTGCTGCTCCGTGATGCCTGGCAAAGTCCATCCTGTGAAATGCCACTTCATTTCGTGTTTCTCAGTTTTAAATTCATTTTCACATTCAAAATATGGCAAAATTATTGTTGCGCAAGACACCACGGCATGTCAGGAAGGATGCTAAGTCGTTCACTTAATTAGACAGCAATTGGTGCTGGCTGGAGCGCACCACAACGCGAAGATGCAATGGGTAAGTCAAGGGGACAAGCTATTCGACTGCTTGTTATTGACTCAGTTTCATGGTTTGGCACCAGGAGCCACGCCAAGCGTGGGCCAGCCCTGCGCGCTGGACTCTGGCTGCTACCGCGTCGTCTGCCCTGGAGGCGTGCGGGAGAATTACAAGTGCCATATTTCTGTATCTTTTAATAAAATAGCACAACTGGAAGAAAACAAACTTTCCTTGATAAACTATTTATCTCCTCTCTTATCTTTGGTTATTTTTGGTTAAGTGATCTCATCACGTCCATTTATTAATGAGGTTCCTTACAGTCACTTGAGGCAATGTTGGAAAATTGACTGGAGGAGCTTATGGAGCAATTTAAGGCCAAATCCTGATTGCCGAACATAATGAAGTATGCTAACTGATGCATGGAGATCCTGTTGATTACTTTAAACAACTTTAAATGAAAGAAGACAAATGACCCATGTGGGTGGAATTGATGTAATTGGCCTATGAAAAGATACTTATAAACCAAAAAAATGTGTTCTTTTCCCACTTGCAAATGTGGGTTGTTATTTATTTTTTTCTTTGCCTCTCTGCAAATGTGTACAATAATGTAACTGGCTTTCTCACGGGTGCTTCTAACTGCCAGCAGCTGGGGAAGCCACTGTGTCAGGGCACAATCTCCATTTCAAATTGATGCAACTCAAGCACCAGGCCATTAAAGCACTACGAAAAGCCCAACCAGTTTCTCTATTTTTATATCGAGCTGGCATTTCCCTAAATTTCTCCCACCAAACCATTGCTTTTGGTGCCCAAGCGCTTTGTGATGCGCTGTTGTCTTTGCACAGTGCATTCTTCCAGCGTAGGAATGAGATACGCAGCAGGTTCAGGTCTGCGGCGCGGCAGCTAGGTTAGTCAGTCTGCTCTTTTGCATGTAAAGCGTTGTGACAGTTTGCATATTTGGGCATTTGAACCTTACAGATCGCTCCTTGTGATCAACAAATAAGGTGTCATTTACGTGCTAGTGTTAAGGAAATGAGTTACATTTATCTTCACGGTGTTCTCAGGATGAAGGCGGGTGGTTTGGCACAGTGTGAGCTCTCGCTGCCGCGCTCGTGCTGGTCGCCTCTCACCCCCGGTCTGTACCTCGGAGCCTGTAGCGCTGCTTAATTAACACTACATGAAATATAGCCTTAAAATGAAAGCTAGATATGTCGGTCACTAGCCTAACGTGGGTATTTTGCTAGGCCATATTAGATTCTTTCACTTTTTATATATGTAAAATACCTTGTATTTTAGATGGATATAGTCATACTGCGTTAAAACCCCCAGCATTTTTAAGGGTCTCGTGGCTGAAGACAGTTTCATTTGATACGTTAGTTGGAAAGCGTGTGTTTGAGCGCTCGCAGGCTAGTGGGGGATATCTGATGTGGTTATTCATTACCGTCACACCATTGGAAGCGTCTGTTGCAGCTCCTCCCCTGCAGTAGGGAGAATAGGGTAGGGACCAGGTCCTGCCCTCTGCCGCCTGCCTTTGTGCTGCTGTGGGGCGGAATGTCACTCTCCAAGCCCGACTTCACAAATGCATGTTCTTTTCCATGTGAACCAGCTTGGTGCCGATACGTCTGTGACAGCCTCAGAATCTGCCTTTTCAGCTGATGCCAGTAGCTTTTTACTTGATGGCAACAGATTTTTTTTTTTTTAATGTGTTTCCCACAAATGCAGAAATTTTATTTTGTGCAAGTCATGACAAAAAATTAGCCTTCCTCATTAGGTCTCCAGTCATCCTGGTCACCATTAAAAAGCTGGCATTTACCAATGGTCAGACCAAATGATGTCTCGGTAGTTTTGCATTGGGTTTTTTTAGTGACCCCAATACAGTTGTATATTTTTCTCAATGTCTTGTTAAATACAGTAATGGTCAGTAACAGCAGTGAGGTAAGTACTTGTTCGTGACTAACTGAACGAGACCGGGAAGAAAAAGCAAACACAACTGCTCTCCAGGGGATCCTGTCTCGGAGTCTATGAAAACTTTTATTTCTGAGAGTTACTTTTAAAATTCTTGACCTTCAGGAAATGGTTCGATTTTACCATAAATAAACAATGACTTTCACATGCCAGTGGGGGAGCCTGACGAGATCCTTCTCGTTCTGTTGGTATTTTTATGCTGTGGAGTTGCAGAGGCACAAACCCAGGGCTGCCGAGCCAAGGCGGGAACGCAGGACGCCTGACACGGAGCCTTAAAAAAAAAGAATTAAAAAACCAGGACCATTTCTCCTGGTATAGAAAACTTCCCCACGCTCCCTGTGTCACCTTGGGCAGGTTCCTTACTATTTCTGCACTTAGGTCCTACCTCCAAAAAATACGAACTTGTCCTTTTTTCCTTCCTCTGTTAGGTTGATGTGATTTTCTGCTGCCGGGGCTGGTACCCGCTCTCTGCTTGGAACTTGCACAGCGTCTGGCTGGTGCAAATTAATTTGGGATGTCAGCATTACTGTAGTGCAAACAATACCTCGTTGTGGGAACCATGGATAACCAGCGTGTGATGGCACAAAGGAGGAGATTTACAGACGAGAAAGGACAGGCTAAAATTGGATCTCTGAGCCATTTCTGTATTTTGGGGTGTTTTCTTGTCCTGCATACTTGCACAAGAAAAAGCTACCAGAGAGATAAAAGCCTACGACGTATGTCTATTTTGCTCTTTCTTCATTTTCATGATCACAAGCGTAGCTTTTTAAATTTGATGGGGCTGGAGATGGGAGATGTGGTACTTTTTTCTCTGCTCACTTGAAGTTGTTGCAGGTTAGCATTCCATAATTATTTTTGTCATAAAGATGAATGCCACCCTAAAAAAGTTGGAAGCTAACAGCGCCTCAGCTTTGAAATATGAATATTACCACTTTGAATGTTGGAATGGCATTATAGATGGTTTATGGTTTTATGACTATGAGACATTTCTTAGTCTCTGATTCAGAAATACATTTCCTACACATTTTAAAGCAACTTTTGGTCTTTGACACCTTTTTTTTTTTAATTTTCTTTTTTTTGGCTTATCTTTGATTTTCAAATGCTCCTTGAAGTGAATTTAAGAGATTGTAGGATTTTAGAGATATTCATCACAAAACTGAGTTGCAGAGTAGTCACCTTTAGCCACCTCTAGTTTAATAACCTGCAATGTCAAGGAATGGCTGCATTGCATTAATTCACTCCAACTCCTGCTGGGAAATCACCGAGCCTTCATAGATAGCTGTTGCAATGCGAAATAGTTAATGTCTGTTACATTTTCTAAATTTTATACCACCCTAGCTATACAAAGATCATGCAAATGTGATATTTGAGAGAATATATTCACAGGATTGTAGTAGTTTTTAAAATGAAAATAGCATCATTTTGTTTTGAACGGGTTTCTCCCCTCACCCCTAGGCTGCCAAAGTGCTGGCGGTTCTGCACGTTGCAATAAGCCCTATCCAAAATACGTTCGGAAAAAAGCAGTAAAATGGAAGACTGCCCTCTAACGTCAACAAAGCCAACCAAAGGGGGCTGAAGAGGCAGCGAAAGGCTGTGGAAGATAACAAAGATTGGCCATAACGTCTCTGGCTGAACAGCATTTTGAGTAGAAAAGCGGGTGGAGGAACACGTGAAAATGTGGGGATTTCAAAAGCCTCAAATGGAGTCGAGATGCCAGGAGCCAACAAAAGCCAAATCTGAGCCTCAAATGCTCTTTGTTTTGAAAATCCTCCCCCAGATAAGGACTTGACCTTTTCCTCGCTGTCTTTTAGTGGTACCCACATTTAGTAGAGAATGAGGCTGAACAAGGGGAGGACTTGTGGGCAAGTAAGCCTTCGGGTTTATTTCAGCAGCAAAAGTCAGCTGGCACCGAATGACATGGGGCAACAACTGACCTGCTCTGGGCCATCACCACAGTCAATAAAGTTTCGAAAAGAGGTCCCGAGGTTTTCTGGTGTTGAACACATGAGGAAACCTATGAGATGACTCAGTCCTCGAGGAATGTGACAGTGCAAATATCTCAGCAACCTCACAACCTCACATTTACAGGCCGGGAGCTGCCACACGGGCTAACCGTTGTCCAGCAAAGGCTTTGCAGAAGGTTTCTGATATTTACAGCAGCCATGTTAAGTTATGCCATCCCACTGCTGCCAGATCCTCTAGCTACTTGTGTTCTTACACAAGAGACTTTAGGAGGCAAAACAAAGCAGTACCACTAGCAACAAGAAAAAAACTCAAAGTGTTAATCTGTGGCTGTCTGCAAAGCTGCTGTCCTTGCAAAGGTAGGCTCTAAATATAAAATATTTTATATTATGATGCCAGTTGTCAAAACACACAGATTAAGTAAAGAAAACATGTATTGGATCTGTTACAGCTTCCTATTGCAACAAGCGTACTGTAAAGATATTAAAGATACTAAAAAAGGAAAAAAATCAATGTTTGCATTAACATGCTAGCGAATAAATAACAAAGATTAATGAACGCAAGGCATGAGTCCCGGTGTGAGCTCCCGCTCTGTTTACATACACATCATCTCTTCTGCCTTTTTGTGATTTGTACGCCACCGTACTCTTGGAGTTCGTTTCATGTTGACTGACAGCAGGTTCCCGTGGATTTCGTGCTGGGTCGTTTATGGTGTGACTACCGGTTCGCAGGCTGGCTTCTCTCTCGCCCGGGGATCATGGCTACTTAACCATGGAGAACTACTTGGGGAATAAACACGAAATGTGTTTCCACAAACACTCCTGGCTGCGATGCTTAATTTTATGATAGTTCAGCCAGCTCATAGGAATATGCACAAGGAAAGAACACCAAGGTGGGCGCAAATTCAAACATGATTGAAACATCAATCACTTATTCACTGAGAAATATTTACAGTATTTTCTAACTTGAGAGAGGAATAATGAAACGTGCATCCTAGGGGGGGTTCTATGAGCAAATTTTATTCCAAACATTTGCAATCTATGCAGAAATCAGTCACTCATCAAGTGTTGAAAAGGGCCAGGAATGAAACAAAACCCCAAAGGGATTGGATTTGAGCTGGCCAGAAATCTTCTCCAGTTTTTCCATTGGAAAATGCCAGATCGTAAAAAATGAAGTGATGTGCAAAAATCAATCAGTCCTGACAAAGCCACAGCGAGGAAGATTTCCTGCCAGCTGGCCTGTCAGGCTCCCCAGGCCCCTCTCCTTCGGGTGTCAGATCGATGGTGCTCGCCCGCCCGAGCACCTGGACAGGCAGCCGGGGAGCTGTCACCGCTCGCGCCCCGTGTCCTCCCCAGCCCTGGAAGCAGCGAGGAGCTTCGGAGCCACTGAAGTCAAGTGTCACTTTGACCTTCCTGTGAAACCCAGTGCCAGATTTCCTCTTTTTAAGTGACAGATGCACATCTGTTTGGTTTTTCCCATTTAGTAATAAATTTTTTTTAATCTCAGGATTCCTTGCGCTGGAGTTTCTGGTCTCCCGTACGAGAACGGAGAAGCAAACCCAAGCTGAAAGCTAACGAGCACAACCTGTAGAAAAGATCACCCAGTTTAGCAAAGTACATAAGTACATATCTATTTATTGAGGTTAATAGGTGTTTATTCTTTGTTTTTCAGTGATTTTCAGATAATCCAGAGCAAGCTGAACACTCGTGTTGCTAAAAAGAGAGAGAAGTGCCCAGCCTTGGAGAGCTGCCATCTAAATCGTCCATTCCCAAACCGCAGCGCAGGTATTTTTGGTGGGTCATGAGTCTTTCCTAAACCTCATTATATCCTCCACGGAGGCATTAGCCCTGCAGCTACTGCACCTGCACTCATTTAGGAGCAATGAGGGGCGATGTAGAGGGGGAGCATGAGCGCGGGGGCGCAACGGTTGGGATCCGCAGTTAATGGCCCTGCTGGCTCTGCACCCAAGCTGCTGAGGGTGTTTATGCCTTATAATAAGCATTTCTTTTTTTATCACATCTTAGCTATAGCATGATGTGGTTCCCAGACATAAAGAAGGTGTTCCGACACGTATTGGCATCAGTTTTGGGTACATATGTGTAGGCTTAAGATGCCTGCTAGCAGATGGAGCTAGTGCAGATGGCGTGGCTATCGCATATGGGGAGGAGTGTTTGATTCCTCCGAGTAGAAGTGCGATGTTATTCTCAATCAGAAGGGTCAGAATAGCTTTCACTTGTCGCTTAGTATTCTTGGTAACTGTTATTTCGGAATGGAAAAATCTGTAAATATCACATATCAAGGCTGATTGCTGGAAGCTCGGGAGGGATGGGTATGTGAGAGGTATTTCCAGATACGGCACTCTGTATTCTGCAAGTTATTTCTAATAAATGCTGATTAATTTCTTTTTAATAAATACCGTAAGGAGAGATGAAGCTCTCCTCCGCACAGCCATGGTCTGGTTTAAATTAAGATTCAGGAGAGTGATGGGAACATGCCATTGCTGAATGTGTGGGGAGAGCAAGGAAATATTGCAGTGCTCTCATTTTCCAGAAACAATTTCTAACGCTCTCTTTCAAACCACAATGCCCAGCAGTGGGTAGAAACCGATATTAAAGCTATCACGTTTTTCTTCTGTTCTTAACATCTCTGTTCGAAATCTAAGCTAACTTGCACAGAAAAGCAAGGGTCCCTCTAACAAAGCAGCATTCTGGCAGCACGAACAACAACCCAGCTCGAAAGGGAAATGCAACGTATCTGTGCTCTCCTGACATTATATAACCTGTTAAAAGCAGAGTATTCTGTGGCAGGGACTGAGGGTTTTTATTTCTTGTATAGATTTTCTTAGGATTTTAATGGGGGAAACCAAGTAACAAGTAAGATTCTTCCACTTTTATAGCTGAAAGAGTGGATTTTATGGAAAATGAGTGTGATACCTTTTATCTTTTCCTAATGAAAACACTGCCACCAGCTGGTAATACATGGTTGTGACTAGGGTTTTATACAGAAAGAATTACTCTGTTTTTTAAACCCACAGCTAAGCTGGAAGTGATATTTTAGGTCAACATGTTTTTAGAATAGAGAGCACTGATTATCTGTACCCTCCATTACTTTTTCAAATATAGGTACATGATGATAATGCAATTAATGCTTTTAACTTAAACATGGTGTTAAACAAACCTTGCTGACAAAGCTCAGCTCAGCAGAGGAAGGTGCCCACCACAGCAGGTACTTTACCACCTTCCACCTTCATGAACTGGTGTGACCATCTCAGACCCCACCGCAGTTCAGACACCTCCAGGTTTTGTAAGTGATTTTTTTTTTAATTACTAGTAAAATTATTTGAATTGAGGCACTTAAAACATATTTAAATTAATTTGCTTTTTCAGATTCAGGTTTTTTACTGCTGCCCAGTGCTTTGTTGAGTCACAGCTCATAGGGGCCGGAATAAAACCTGACAGCTCTGTGTTATGACAGCTGCGTGCAGCGTAGTTATGGGTCTTGGAGCCAAGACTTTTGGATGGTGCCATAAATGTCATCAACCCTTTAGTCGTCATTTTGCTGAAACATCGGTAGTGGCTAAGACACTTCGGCAGTGTTGACATTTCAATTGCCATGTTGGTTTTTACTCCTGTGCTTGAGACAATTCATGTGCTCAAAAAACGATCATTTCGGGTTCTCTGCAGACCCAAGAAAAATGCGGTTCAGCTTTTTAAAGTTGCCATAACAATCACGGGGAAAAGAAATCTTGTAAATGGAGGTTGAGGCTCCGAGGCATAATTCCGTGCTCAGGAGGGATTCGCAATTGATCTTGTGTCCAAGAGAAAGTGGATATATTGCAGTTTCAGAAGTTGCCAGTCCAATAGTAGACGTGTTTCATATTGCAGTACACCGTTTTCCTTACAACTGATGATGTCCTTTGGCCCCAGACTCAGGCAGTGACTTTTGGGCTTGGGGTTTTTTTGTTTGGTTGGTTGGTTGGTTTGGGGTTTTTGTTTGTTTGTTTGTTTGGGGTTTTTTTTAAGCTCTTTCAGCAATTTGAAGCCATGAGGAATTTCAGGGCCCCAAACCCTCCACTGAGCTTTGACCTGGAGAGAATATTTGATTCTGGCAAAACCTGTGTCTCTGATATGTCTCAGCACAGCCTCTCTTCTGCACCGTGAGCAATCCTTGCTGCGTCCTTGCTCCCAGGCTTTTGGCACAATACTCAGTTCAAGTCAGAGCTAAACCTCAAAGAGGGCTGACACGTAGGTGATTTGGATGCCACCATTGCCTGCAGCTGAAGAGTTTAAAGCTGCAGGGGAGTTTCTGCCATCAGCTGTGCAATGTGTGAGTCCTTCTACAAAACTAACAGCGGCAGCCGTCCCATCTACTGCACCAGCATGGCTTGTCCTCTCCCCACGCCTCCAAAGTTCCAAATGCCTAGCTGCTTCCAGTTAGTTTTCTTACATTCCAATGATTTTTTCACTTAATTAGCACTAAATCCCAATGGTTGTTTCAATTTGTAATAAGAGGTATCAATTTTTCATTTTAAAATTAAGAAGAAAAATGGCACTTTCTATATACCGGAGTATTTGAACCGAGCTATGAAACGTATCCACGTAACCCTCTCTGATCTGCAATAGAAGCACCTCTGAAAGCTGTACGGGTTGCATGAGCTCTGCAGGTTGCAAAATACTGCTGCTGTCAAGCCTCCTCTTCCCAGATGCTTTAGCTGAGAAGGGGGAACCAGAGCTGGCAGGGCCTCCTGCGGAGAGGTTGTGCCAGGCAGGCACGCTCCTGCCGCTGACTGCAAACCCTCCATCTCGGCAGTTTCCCCCACTATTTTCAGGGCTTTCAAAAATATAGTGGGAAAATAATGACAGACCCACTGGACAAACAAGTGCTCGCATCACTTCTGTGTAAAAGCTGATTTTTCCATGGCACAGAACAGCTTCCCTAGGCTAATTTCCCAGTTTAAATTAAATTAACCCTTTAATTTCCTCCTGTGTGTTTCAGCACTGTCACACAGCATAATCTCATCCATAATTAAGACTGAATTAATATTCCCACCGCAGCCAGCCTGAAGTCCCTGTACCTCGCATTTCAACGGTGGCTCCTGGTCCCAGCTTTAGCACAGGGAATATTTCAAGGACAGTTGAATTTTCTTTGTAAATCTTCAAAGAAATACTTACTAGTTTGCTCAGTGCAGGTGTTTGACCATGGTCTTGTCTGGGGCTCGGTGCCTGGGGTGGGAGCGCGCCCCTCCGCCGCCGTGCGGGGTAACCAGCAGGGCTGGCAGCGGGGATCCGCAGCGGCTTGCTGCGGGGTGCGTTGGCCCTCTGTGCTTGCGGGACTCCCCTTCCCCATACACATCAGCAGGGCAAGGGGGTACCGTGTACCTTGCACTCTGTGGGGAGGCTCTGTAAGCGGCTGTGTCACCTTCACAAATGAAACAAGCAGCATCCCTTTCTTTTGTACAGCTAACAGTGGACGAGTCTTCTATTGATTTCTCCCGAATGTCAATATTGTGGTAGAAACATTGCAACAGAAGCTACTTTTTTTTTCCTTAACATGCATACCAACAAAGAAAAATTTAAAATAAATCCCCAAACCTCCTGTTTTGAAATATAAGTTTCAGCAGTGTGCATGCAACAACAGAAAGGTGATCCCAGTCTGCAAATACTCCTGTAGGAAGAGTGAATCTTTTCATCCATGGATGAAAGCTCACCTGTAGATGAAACCGTTCTAGGATTTGAAGCAAAGAGTCAAAGATCCAGAGTACCTGGGGTTCATGTATTGCTACGTACCCTGAAGATAATATCTTAAAACCTCTCAGAGTCAGTTTATCAGTCATTAAAATGTGGTTAATTGTTACCCCACAAGGGTTGCCTTAATGACGAGCAGATCTCTGGCTGCGATGTCTGAAAACAAGTTGGTGAAAAGCACGTTGGTTTATACCGGGGTTCAGGTTTGTTCTTAACGCATGAGATGTGCATGATTGTCTTGAGAGCTCATTAAGCCTAATCTAATACCACTTGTAGTCAGCAGAAAGCTGAATTAGCGATGGACTGGTTCAGGTCTTCACACCATGTAAGTACCTCCACTAAAGTCGCTGCAGATATCTTCTTAACTTAAAAGTAATTCCAAGTTTGCATTAAAAATATTTACTGCTAGTACGCTTAGACTGGGATCCTTATGTTCTACTTGTACATATTTTATATTTTAGTTAAAATCTTCCAGCAGCAAAGGTAAGAACCAAGAAAATAAACCAATTTAAAACTCAAAAGTTTTAAAATTAATTAGAAACATGAGCCATTATTGGGGAAAAATCAACATACTGCGTTTTTTTTCTGCATAGACTACAAGTTTCTGCCAAGTTTTTCCTCTTACATTAATACTACCAAGATTTAAAATAATTCATGTCATTGGTTTTAACAAGAGGTAGTGATAAAATTTTAAATGACTCCAAGACTTCTACAAGCATTACAGTTTCGAACCAACAGCCTACAAGTCCTCCTTGGGGTTCCTTGTGATGTATTATTCTCCCCAAACAAACATGTGCTGCAACCTTCCGTGATGTGAGAGCAAATTAATTGCTCCTGTTGTTCCCTGGGAACTAACATTTCTCTAATGATCCAGTATCTCATTAGGCAACACTAAAATACTGCTTTCGCCAAAGAGCGGTTTGCCCAGAGAGGACCTCCTTGGTGCCTGATTTGTCGTGAGCTGACAGCAGGCATAGGACTTTAAAACATCAGAAAATCGGAACTAGTTTGTCTATGCACCTTCCACGCACTAAAAGTATCCTATCCTTCATATCTATTAAAATGCCTACATAGGATATTGCTGTTCAGCAATAACAACAAAATAAACACATTCAAGTCCATTGGTATAATTGCCTGCAAAAATTTTCCTCTGGGATGAAATTCAGGACATACAACATTTTACAACCTTGGTCCAATTATGCCATGTTCTCCCAGTAGTCCCATTAATATCAATAGACCTCCTGAAAAATAAGGTGGTGCCAGTGGAGAGAAGAGGGGAGCCAGCCCCGAGCCCTTCGAGGGGTGCTGCCGGGCCAGGCGCGGGGCCACGTGCTGCCCGGTGACGGCAGGAGGGTTAAAACACGTTAAACTCCCGTATGGAAGCTCTCATCCAGGAGCAGAAATTTCTTAGTTCACTGTACTGTAATCCTGCCTTGGAGAGGAGGATTAGAGGAGGATTAAGCTACGGTGAACCAAGGTCACTCTATTCCCAAATGACAGACTTCAAACGGAGATTTAGTACAATTTGGAAAACACTCATTGACTTCACACGACCGCGTGGTTTACCCCGTCTTCCCCGAGCCTGCCTGCGTAGCCACGACCCTAGTGCTGGGAGTTTCAGATCCGTGGCTGTGGGGGAGATGATCTTTAAATTTTCTAATCTCTAAGGGCGTTGGACTTGGGGTGGCCACAGGACGGGTAGCTTCTCCACTGGCTACAGTGGCCCGCACCAGAGACAGACTGTTATTTCCCTCCATTATTGCTAACCAGAGGTGGGATGGAGCTGCAGGTGCGAATACAGCAGCCTGCAAAGGGGCATGGGTGAGGAGGAATGGGAGTTTTACTGAAAAGTGAAATATAAAGATTTCACCCGTATTTTTTTTTTTTTGAGGATGTTATTCATGCTTTCTGTATTGGGGTCTATTTTGGGATGCGATATGTAAGTGAATATATACTGCCTGCAGCGAATAGGGATCCAGATCCGATTCTGAAATGAAAAGATATTGCATAATTAAACAAAGAAAACAAGGATTTTCAATGTAAAATTCATTACAGGGAGATATTTAGACACCTGCCTCTTGCCAGCATCCATGGATGTCCTTCTAGGTTCTGACATTACTATTCAGTTAGAGGGGTTCTTATCAACAAAAAGTAATTGAATATTTGAAGTCAGTTAATCAGCTGAAGTCTAACTCAGGATAAGACATGGATAAATCAAAACTGAAAATGTGTGTGCATGCGACTGTTATTTTTTGGCAGATATGTGTATTTAACTATTGTGAGACTGTTTTATTTTGCCTGACACCGTTGGCCAGACTGGTCTGAGTTACCTGGTAGCTCATGAAGTGTCTGGGGGTAATTACACTTCTAAATTTATGCTTGTGTGTGTCTCTGCCTGGGCCTATATATCTTCCAAACTACAGATTACCTAGCACATTTGAGAACTCTGTGTTATCCGATAGTTTATTATGAGCTACCCAGTAATACTAACTGCACTTCTAGTTACCATAAAGCCTGACAGGAGAAGTAGAGCCTTTAAGGGATGAACTGCGATTATGCAGCAAACACAGAACACCGATGAGGAGGGCCAGATTTTGTGTCCCAGGAGGATGTGCTGGCTGGAGCGGGCTCATGCAAGCTGGGGCTGGTGCAGCCACCTCCAGCCCCGCGTGGCTGAACCTCCCGGGAGGAGGCTGCTTCATCTCACCGGTAAGACCTCATCGCAGCTTGGGCACGGCACACCTGGAAGCACCAACGGGCATTTCTGCATCCTTGCGCTACGCTCCTCCACCTCCCTCTGCAACCCTTTTATTCACTTTAATCGTGGGTCTGCCCAGAAAGGGCACGTATATACGGGGCCGAACCAAACCCCTTTGGGTTGAGTGTGCTGATCCTTCAACTGATCCCAGCAGACTTTGGATCAAATCCCAGGACAGCAACCGGAGTTGTGCAACATTGACTGTTTAATATTCATGTTTCTGTACAGATCTCATTAACTGTCCTTGCGTTAGCTCCCCAAAGTACGGGGTAATTGGATACTTTTCATTTTACAAAGAGAATATGTTGACCTTCAGTCAAATTCAAACAGACACTTTAGGGTAAGATTTAGAAAGCCCATCGCAGAAAAGATGAAAACTGTAGTGTGTCAGGCATTACAAATATCTTTATTTTCTCTCTGCCTGTTTCTGAGACTTGCCTTCTGATTCAGCACATTAACACCTGCAAGAAAAGCTGTTTTCCCGATGTTCTTGGCAGATTTCTGCTTGGGATTATTTTAGATTGCAATGTTTTGCTTGCTGATAAGATGTAAATAAACCCATAGGCTCCTATTCCCCTTTGATAAATGAATTAATAGAATAAAAGATGAAGCAGTCCCTCTTAAAAGATGTTTGCATACATTACGCAGTTGTGAAGCTTTCTGAAGGTTACTCATGCAAAAATGAAAGTCAAGTAATGTTCACGGAAGTCGTGTGTTGTATTTCAGCAGGTTGCCAGCATCAGGTTATTAAGTTGACTTATTTTCCCAAGTCCTCCTTATGGATACCCAGTCAATATTTAAAGCACAATAAGGAAATATTTCCATGTATAGAAGAGATGATGGTCTAGAAGCACATCTGATCTGGCTGTAGAAATGATGGTTGTGTTTAGCGTAGGCTTCTGCAAACAGAGCTGTTACTTCTACAACAGATTCCTGACAAGTCCAGAACAAATACTCTGACAGCGAATCGACTTCTGAATTGCGTGAGCCAAACACTTTGAAAAATGCTTTGTGTTGACTCAGTTAAAGGTTTTCTACATTGTAATAAACTCGGCTCTTCCAGTCTTCAAAAGAGCTATTTCTGTGTTCTTCGGTGTATCCTTTGTGTTCTCATTGCAGGAATTTGTTAATGCAGGAATAATCAGTCAACTCGGATGAGAAGTGTTTCGTAGGCTACAATGGGCTTTGGATCAGCACCTTAAAATTATACCTTAGGAATTAAAATGTTTTCACATAAGAAATTATTTAAGATATCCCAGGCTAACAATGCCCGCTGGTTTCTGTCGCTTCCCATGGTAACATGAACCTTTAGAAAAGTGGGAAAGAACTACCCCGAGGGGGAAAATAACAAGAATGAAAATACAGGCTTATGAAACCACTTGTTTCCCAGTGACTAAACAGAGAGTGTGTATTTTACTTACGTCTTTCCTATCCAGGCCGCCGTTGGCAGGGGGACAGCTGCAGCCTTCCACGTGTTATCATGCACGTTGTGCTTCAAAAGAGGTTTCTTCTTCTCCCAGGTGGCTCTTGCCTGGCATACATCAGTAATAAATGAACAAATATGGGGGGTTTTGATGTTATGAGTTAGGAAAAAAAATCATCCTCCAGAAGAAAAGCTGAAAGAGACTCAAGAGATGGTTCAGCCCCAGATCTTGTGTTGCCTCCAAGCAAAAACACATTCTTTTAAATATCAAGTTAGGCAACTGTCCTGCTGTGACAACAGCAAAAAGCAGCACTAGGGCCAATGGAAATAAGGAGGTCTAGTGGGTTGATATGGCTCCCGGAAGATCGATTAAATCTTCTTAGAATATCTCATTGCCATTGATTTGGTCTCATTTTGCCTCATTTTCAATGGACAAGAACAACTGGCTGCTGATACCACCCTCAAAAAACCCCTTTCTTAGTCTTCTCTTTCTTATATTAAACTAAATCAAATCTTTCAACTTTTTGTCATGGGTTGTTTTTTTTAAAAAAAATCTGTTAAGTCTCCCTACTGTCCTCCAGCCTCTACAGTTTGTCTCTGACCTTTCTTAAATTATGTCATCTCTTTTGCAGCAGTCGCAATACTGGCTCACATCCAACATATCACCCTCCCGCCCCCAGTATCTCTTGAAGTATCGCTGCATGGAAAGCTACTCCTCACCTGAATTTCACCTTTCTGAATGTGTACCATTTCCTCGCTTCACTATGGTAATTTTGAGTTCTGGTTGTCTGGGGTTTTTTCCCAAAATATTTCACAAAGATTTTGCCACAAAATATTGTGTCATTTTAATTTTTACAGACTACTTTCTGTTGCTGTATCCAAGCCATAAATGAAAATACTGAATAGAATTAGATCAAGAAGAGCTTTCTGTGGATGCACATTGAATTATCTCCAAGTGTAAAAGCAATTGATGATTTACTTTCTGAGGGTAGAAAATACATTTTTTCCCAACGAACATCCAAATCATTGGCATCCTGCCATTGCTGCCAAAGATCCTGGAGCGCTGGGGTTATCCACTATTCACGCAGTGCTTTATTTATGTGTACGTTCTGGTGCCACACCACCGATGCTAATCTGCTTGCTGAGTTCCTGTCGCCTTCACCAATGTTGGAACATACATGGGAATGCTGCTGTGCTGATCTCAGCACTCAGACACATCTGTCTTTGTGGAGAACTCCATAAATGCCACATTTTGGTGAGCAGCCTGAGTGCAGCCCAAAACAAGAGGCTAAAACAGATTTTTCCAGCTGTATTATAATGGATTGGTGGTGGAAGCTCCAGGCTTTCCGACTCATGCACAAGTAGCTTTTGCCACGGTAGCAATCACTTGAATTGCTCTGTCCTTCCGTTCAGAAAACGATCAGACAGAGTGCCTGTATGAACTGTGAATTTAGGGTGGAATCCACCTCATTTAACTCTGGTCATTTAAGAGCTGGGTGTCTGATTAAATGAATAATCTTGCTCCCTCTCCAGTCAAGAGAGGCTGATGCACCCAAAGGCAGTTCAACCCCATCTGAGTTAACGCCTCAAGAGGAAGAATCATCCTCCTGAGTCACATCTATCACCGTATCACGTAAGAAAAGCCTGGGTGACAAACATGCTCAGTGTTAACCTGGGACGACAGGAGTCCAGCCTTCGTTGCTCACTCTTCCATCCCATGTAGCGCTTGCAGGACACGCTCTTAGCCCAGAAATTAAATAATCCAACACATTTGCTTATGGATGGACGCAACATTTTTGTTTGGTTGGTTTATTAATCCCTACAAGAGCTTATTAAAAAGTTCAGCAAATGACACAGAAGAAAAAAGAATTCACTTCCAAATTTCTGTGCTGCTCCAAAACAACAAGATGTGAACTATGTCATTAGCTTTGGTTTTGTCATCTTCCCTCTCTGATTTGTAAAGCTTTGCACATAAGGCAACTGGAATTGCTACTGTATTTTGAGGCAGGTGACATTTCTTTATCAGATGTACTAGACAGTTGATGACTCTAGTAATGCTCTAATTATGTGTAGTGAGTTGTCTCTAAGCGCTGTATGAAAATGCTTACTGCATCATTAGCTACCTTGTTGTTTACTAAATGTCTTTTATAATACTACAGGGGCCCAAATGAAGGTTGTGTCAGTGATTGCATTCTGAATTTCTATTTTTAGGGATTTATAATTCAACCATTTATTTTCACTTCAGGCTGAAATCTGGCATACTGCTTCTCAGCCGAGACTAAACTTAACTATTAAATTTAAAAGGAAAGATTGGTGTGGATGGATTATACAACTGGAGTGTGGGGGTTTTTTAATATTAAGGGAGGCAACATTTTCCAGTACTTTTTGCACAGAGAAGATTCTTAAAGGAAAAGTTTTAAAACCTGAGGTTCAGATAATAGTCTAGGTCTGTGAAGATGCCTGAGCGTAGGCAGGCACGGCTCAAGAGAGGGTTGCAAGGGGGTTTGGTTTATAGCAAGCTGCCCAAGGGATGTGTCTGCAGCCCGTTTCCCAGTGGTGGAGACCAGGGACATCGGAGGTCCCCGGGGAGCTGAGGTGGGTGGGCAGGGGCAGCCCAACGCCCTCCCCCAGGGTTGGCGTACGAATTGCCGTCGGATATTACAGAGGGAGAGGGAGACTTGGCGGCCGGTGGAGATGACGCAAAACCGGCAGCGGCTGTTGTAGGACAGATGTTAATTCTGCCTGACACACTGTGTTGTACTGTGAGAATTAATAAATTGCCACAAATTTTAGGTTCCCACTAAAGCTGACGAACGGCTCCAATATACACTCATTACGCTTTCATCGTTTTGAGGGTAATAACACTAATAACACAATGCATCTTTGGGTCCATAGAAATTACTGCATTTGGGGTACTTGTTGCTGGGTTTTGCCCGGTGATAGCAATTTAAAAATGTTAAAGCTGTTAGTTGCTCAGAATGAGGTTTACTTTTGCTGTCTCTCACAAAGGTATGAAAGGAAAGGAAATTTCTAGAATAAAGTGTTATTTTCATGCTGTGCACCCTAAGCACAGATCACAAGTTAAACAGTGAGCCAAAATGACTTTTTAAAAAAATGTGAGTGTATTAAAAATTCTGGTTTAAAAACCCCAGTTTTTTAAACATCCCTAGATAGATGAAAATGTCAGTTATACGTGTGCTGTGATGAAAAGAAAGGTTATTGCCCCATGCTAGCTCTACAGCTGCCAGAAAATCTAAAATAAAATTACAACCACTTAAAAATAACACAAAGAAGTTATTGGGTTTTTACAAAGGTATCCAAATGTGATCGGCTGCAAAAGGATTTGTGTTGCTGGTGGAGTAATTAGAGTGGCAATTTGACACATTGTTTGGCAATGTCTAATATCAGTAATATTTTGTCAAGTGTTATAAATAATCTAGAAATAGCCTGGAAGGATCATTTAATGGCTGACTCAGCTGGTGCTTCCCAGAAAAATTTTCATCAGTACCCGACTACAGTCATTTAAAAAAAACTTGTTGTAATTTCTTATAAATTTGCAAAGGAATTAATCCTTGTAAAGCGGAGGACTTCCACCTCTAAAGCACTGTTTTGTTGACCCTGTGGGAGTCATTTCACGTGAGGAAGAACAACAGCGTGAAGTATCGCATCCAAAAGAGAATGCAGACGCATGGGGAACGCTCTCAGTCAATGAAGTCTCCCGTTAGAGACAGGTATTATAAAAACCTAATGTATAGGGAGTTATACAGCCCAGGAGCCATCCTCCTCTCAGGTAGCAGGCATGTGGTGGTGCAGGACATTGGCCTGGGTGCGAAGGTGGTCCAGGTGGTAGGAGACCTGATGCTGCTCTTGGTTCACTTTGCTTGGCTGTGGGACTTGGGGCATGTCCTTCAGCCCCATCCATTAGCCTTAGAAAGACTCCTGCATCTCTCAAATCTTCACATCATTACCTCTGCGTGGTCACATGAGGAAGGAAGGCCAAAGCAACTCCGTGATGTTGCACGTGGAAACTCCAGGGCAGCCCAAAGCGGGTGAGATGGGCGCCGATCCCCTTCTCTCACCTCGCGTCTCGGGTCTCTGCAAAGACCCGGAGTCGCTCTAGGGAGCACGGCGTGCTGCTGCGGGACCACTCCGTGAGAGTTCAGCGGCCTTTTGAATACATTTTACCATTCAGAAGTGCCAGGGCTGGTGATTTCAGGTGGGAAGAGCCAGTACATACAAGATCAAAAGAGCGGCTACAGTTTTATTAAGAGTTTTCAGTAAGTCAGTTAAACTTAGATTACAAACCTGATTAAATAACTTAATTAAGTTATTTAATTATCCTTCTAAAATTCTAGACAGAACTTTCAGTCATAATCCTCTATGACTTAAAGCACTACCCTACTCATCCTCCGCTCCCCCCAAATTATGCAGTTTTAGTTTTCTCCAGTGACTTGAGTAATAACATGACAGTATATTTTATAACAAATCTTCCATGATCTTTTTTTGTTTCAAAATAGATTTACAAAAATGTTTTTCTTAGTGTTTTCAATTACAAGAGAAAGCTGTACATCATGTGGGTGCCTCACATAATTCAACCGATAATCTCAGCAGTCAATTAAATTTTAAATGCTTCTCCATTAAATACTTATTTTACCACAGTAAATAATTTAATGTGTTTCCATTAAAAGTGTCTCACATCACAAAGTTTTCAATCTTCTTTTTTAATAAAGTCACGTCATCCTATTTATTGAAACTGAAATAAAAGAACTTTTAGTTAAAGGTTTTTTTGGCTTGTGCATTCGCTGCTGGTAACTCTGCACATAAATTTCCATTTAACATCTTAGTAATATATAAAAACTGAAAAAAAAAACAAATAAAAAAAACAACCCCCACAAACCTGTAATTGAGAGAGAAAACTGAAGTGCACTGACATTTTACTAAAACCCTGCATCAATTTGTGTCCCGAATTCCTATCCAAAATGTGTATCTCCTTACTGTCACAACCAGTAATGACCAGTTTAATTCAAGTGACAGGATTACTCTGATATACTTGGATAACTTTCCAGAACAATCTTCTTCAGCGATGAATCTTCCTATGCTTGATCTTACCCAAAAATGCTCTTAATTTTCTGTTGACTTTGAACAAGGGAACCTTGCTCTAACATAAATATCATTAAAAAGTCAGGGTTCACTGGGACTTACTTTTCATACACAGACTGAAAGCTGAGATTTCCCCCCCCTGCAATCTGAAATCTGCCAGGTGATTTTAGCGATAAACTGGGAAATGATCTGAAAAGTATTTATGGAAGGGTGGGAAGAATATTTTTACCTGCCCTTTTTTTCTGGAGGGGACAAAATCAAAAGCAGATTAAATTTTACATTGAGTCTCTCAAACCTGTAGCAAGTACTAAAGACATGAGAAAGGACTATAAAATATGAAAGTTTTCTATGATTGAAAAGGCATTATTGCATATTTGGTATCTCAAATAACATTCACTTAGAAATGTTGGTCTTAGCAAAGGGCTGTCTATGTGTACGTATGCAACAGGACAGGGCAATGCCAGCACAAGAGGATTGGCCCATGTCCAGAGCAGGACAGGATAACTAATTTTTATTACCACCACCTTTGCCTGTTGCATGACTCCGGGACAAGCACAAACCTTTTCCTTTCCTTTTTCCTCATTTGTGCATCTGAACGAGGACGTCGGAAACCTGAACAACGCAGCACTGCAAAAATCACAGCACACATCGCTCCATTAGCTTGGAACTGATTGCGGCACGCAGGACAGGACCGGGCCCGTTAAGGTGCCTGCAAAGATCGGTGGGTCTTGACCTGCATCCAGCTTACAAGCCAGGCGGGGAAAGGTCAACACCAAAAAGTTGTTTGTGCTGATTGTTAATAGACTAACAAGCCTTTACAATTATGTAAATGGGCTGGAAAAATATTCTGCAGACAAGGCTGTGCTGCAAATTCACTTCATATATTTATCTCATTAATTTCATAGCATGAGTTATGTTTTCTGATCATCATTCATGAACATAAACCGCTTATCCCTCCATCATTGTCTTCTCGTCCCCTTTTTGTTACGGGCTTTGCCGGCCTGAGATTATCATAAACTCTTTGGAGCAGGGAGATGTATTTGGACAGCATCCAGCATGGTGGGACCTTCTCTGGGCTAGAGCATTGTCGCTGTGCAAACAATACTCAGTAGCAATCATATGCAACATATGGAAAATTATGATAAGAATGCCTTTAAAGCCTTTTAATTAGATATGATTATGAATATACTGTTGTCCTGCAGCAAACATTATTGAAGCCGGTGAGAAACTTCATGGGTATTGGACCAGCTTAAAGGAAACTTGCTTATTTCTAATTAGTTTGTATTAATTGAAAGTTTTTAATAAGTTAGTCGTACATTAAAAGAAAATCTTTATGTTAGCATTCTTAGCTGTTGTCCTTAGGCATTCTCCTATGGAATAATCACAGACGTATATTAATGTTTTCCTTACTTGGAAGCGCTTAATTTACATTTTGACTTAAAAACAAAACAATGGTCCTTATAGATAAAGGAGGAACTGGTTAGTAGGGATGCTTTTTGGCAAACACCATACTTCACCACCCCGCTCTGCCAGCAGAAGGGCTGTTTGAACAGCAGATTGTGTCCGTGTCTGATCCAGAACAGCACCGCTGAGCAGAACCTGGGAATTTCAAGCACTTAACAATGCGCATCAAGCAGCAGCGTATGGCAGAAGACTACTCCTCTCGTACACTTTCTACAGTTGCTAAGGGCTTTGCAGCAGTCCAGGTGTCACAAGGACACCAGCAATATCACTGAAAAAACAACTTTTTTTTTCCTTCAGATTTCACTGATGGCGAAAGAAGCCCTTTGGAGATGAGCAGGTTGGCTTGCTGGACCGCATCCTCCTGTGTTTGCTCTGCAACCCACCACCTCCTTAAAATGAGCAGCGGAGGCCTTGGTATTGGAGTTGAAGATGCCAAGGTGTCCCTTGGTTGTATGGACATTAGCATCTTGGTTCACCCCAGGGGTGCTTTTGGGGTGAAGGCCATAGAGGGGCTTTTTTTCCCAACATATATTTTCTGCTTTGCTCACTGCTTCGGTCAGCCCTGTGTCGGGGGGAGATTTGCACAAACAGGAAAAGGAAAGCTCATTTTATTCTGCTTTTGCATGAATCAAAATGACTTTGCGTGAGAGAAAAGGCAAGCTGAGGAGCATAAAAAGGGCAGACTGAGGAAGCAACTTGTGACAGATGTCGCTTCTGTAAAGACAGAAAAAATCTGAGGTAGCTCAGAAAGTAGAGATGATGAGTAAACACAGCTAATAAGTGAAGTAAATAAGTATTTGACTATATGGGAGTAGATAAACTTTACAGGATAATCCAAGGCAAAGTTTTAATAGTCTCTGTCTGCATTTTGGTATGCAAGAGGGAAACAGGAGAGAGCTGGCTTATGCTGGGTCTAAATGCAGCTCTTGATCCACGCCACCGTGTCCTTATGGCTCCCAGGCATCCCCATCCTCCACGAAAGCTCTTGCACAGACCATGCCATGTAGCGTGGTCATGGCTTCTTCAACCATTGCTCTTCATTCCTCCTGGATCCCGACTGAAACGGCTGCCCAGCTTCCCCCAGGCATCGCAACGGCATGGGATGGGGAGAGACCGTAATGTCCCTCTCGGTTTTGCTTCTGTCAGGGGCACATAGACCAAACTGATGAGAACCTGGTGCCAGTTGTCCTGAGCATTCACTTCTTGGCCGTGAACCTCCCTGTTCTGGTGAAGAGAGGTACTCATGGGACAGGAGGAGGCTGTGTCTCTAACATGGGTTAAGACAGCAGAGCAAGGCAGTAAATCTGTCCTGGTGTATTAAAAAAACGTGTATAAACTGTTTATTTCTTGATTTCAGCATCCCTGAACTCTAACTCTGCACTGCACCATACCCATGGTTGCCGTCTGAGCAAGGAGGATGGCATCCCGCCCTGGCAGCGGTTTGTCCCCCTCCACCCTCTCGCAGAGATCACCTGAGGAGCAGGACACCGAGGCTCAAGCCCATGCCAGCAGCCAAGGTGGCTCCTTCCTTAGATCAATCACCTTGCTGTCTCTTTTTTGCTGCCAGTGCCAAGCTGCCTCTATCAGATCCTGAGTGCCAAACTCAATTTTTGAAAGATTTCCATCTCTTTAATTAATTAAAAACAACTTCTGCAACACTGGCATGTTCCTGTGTGCTCCTGAGAAAAATCAGCCCTTCTCTGCCGAGCATGAAAATGGAAAGTGCAGTTGTTCAAAAGCGCTTCTCTGCTCCAGCCTGCTCCTCCTGAGATGGCGAGGGGATCCCAAAGCCACCCCGCTCCTGTGCACCGGGACGTCAGGCTGTGTCACCCATGCGTCCCATGGGCACCAGCTGGCTTCTGCCGGGGCTGCTGCGCTGCGGTCCGGAGGGCAGCTGCTCTTGCAAAAATCCCCCGGTCTGGTAACCAAAGCCGCACGGTGGCTTTAGAGCCAGGGAAATGGCCTTGGTCGGATTTCCTTCATAGTCCTTTATCTGTGAGTAGGACTTTCGATTCAGCAGAATAATGTACTATACATTGAAAGCGAGGGAAAGACAAACAGGCCCCAAACAAGCAAATGGGAAACAAATGGCCGGGAGCAGCACACCAGGGTGGAGCTGCGAGTGGAGCAGCGTGCGCTCAGCTGCGCGGTCAGCGTCGCCGTCGCTTGTGCCGTCTCCCGTCACCCCTGCACACACAAAACGGGTCTCTTCCAGTGGTTTTTACAATATGCTGAGTATAAATGCAGAAGCATCGCAGGACATGTCCAAACTAAATAAAACCTCACGGAGGATGTTAAATTAAAAACAAACACGGGAGATATAAGCCTTTTACCGGAGCACGAAGCAGTGGAAGCTCCCGTTCTGTATTGCAGCCTAGCGGCACGAGCGGTGATGTTTCACACAGCTGTAGGCAGATGCATGCCCGATGCTTACAGCCCCCTGCAACCACCTGAGCTGTACAGAGATACCTGCACTATATATTGAAATACGAAAACTTATGGGGTCCTAAAAATGACCTCGATTCTGGGCTGCAATAGCCCACGTGCTGCCCACTGAATTGCGCCATACACCACAGGGATGTAATGGTTCACTGCTGCTTAAAGAGCATCCATTTTATGTGCTCTTCTTTCTGTGACTTCCTTCTGTTTAGCATTCACACAGAGCCCATTAAATGACGAAAATGGTGGATTTAGGACTTTGGTGGTTTGGGGTTTGGTTTGTTTTTTTTTCATTTTCTTTTTGCTTACACATAAAGTAATTGGAATTGTCCTTAAAAGCTGTTATTCCCCATTCTGGGAAAACATGCTTCAGCCACCTGCTGTAAAGAGCACATTTCAAACACAGCATTTTCTTTAAGAATAGTAACCCTCGCTGCTCGGTAGGTTTTGGCTGTGCAGCTGGAGCGCTGCTGTATTCGTGCTCCGGCTGACCCTCCGCCGGTACCTGCCCGTGCTCCTCCTTGCAGCTCGGCTCCCGCAGGCTCTGAGCACTGCGTTCTCCACCTGGAACAGCCTTGGGCACAACACGAGTCCGGGGGAGATGCGGGGCCTGCACACCTGACCCTGTACGAGGCCTGGGCGAGCACAAAGAGGGTTCTGACACTAACGTTATTTATCCGTATCGTACCACCACTGAGGATATGTCGCATCCACTGCTGTGGTCACTGGGAGCTGTTCCAGCTGTTTTGCACCAGCCAGATGTGGGGGGGTGTGGCCACACACCTGCGCTTTCTGTGTTCTCCAGCCCCCAGCCTAACGGGATATAACTTAAAGCCGTTAGGAAATTCAGCCACAGCCGTATAATTTTGGAGTGGGCACGTTTTAACCTGCTCTTACTTCAGCTCCTGGTCAGCCGGCTGGCGTGAGGATCGACCTTTCCTGAGACACTGTAAGTACAACGATCTCTGCTCTGGCACGTACGCGCTGGCTTGTTATCGCAGACTTTGCAGAGAGGGAGGACTGAGCAAGCAAACACCTTTTGAAACAAATTTACTTTGTCTGCAGAGCTGCTGATTTTTAAATTTTAATATCTTAGCTATTTATTTATTCAAATGCCCTATGCACTTTATTTAAAACTCCGTGGCTTGTAAGATTTTATTTAAAGTTCGTTCAGACAAACAGAATAGAATGATCAACTCCAAATTTACAGTTTTTTCTCTTTGTTATCCTGTACATAAGGGGATTAAAAAAACCCCAATCAAGAGACAAGAATTAAACTTTTTTGGGGAAAATAACTTCTCGGAAGAGGCTTCGTACCTGCCTCACTCTAATTGCAGTGTTGTGATTGATATGAATAAGTTATAAAGTCCCTAACTATTTAATTTTTTATATGACATGGTCATATTATAAGCAAAAGGAATTATTTAGTTATATTACTGCATGCTTCTACCACGTGGATCCCCAGTGAAACAGGGGCTGGGACTGTAGCTTGTACCGACAAGGAGCGAGCAAAGCGCTGAGCACTCTTCCATGGCACGTCCTTGTTGCAGGTGGCCATATTCTTGTTCCTTTAGTCTTTCGCAAAGCAAAAGGGAACGGTGTGGAAACACACTGGCTGTCTTCCACTGCGGGAGATTTTGCACTGCATTTACAAAGAAGGCTTTGGAAAGAAGGTTTTGCGTTCGCTTTGCCTCGTCCCGCCGGGGTTGCCTCTTCCACTGAAGGGTTCTTCTTTATTCTCCTCCTGCAATATTCAGAAAATAGGAAGTTATTATTCATATCATTGCCATTCAAATCCCTTACCTGACATAAAGAAATTGATATCCTGCTGAAATCAGTTTTAGATGTCTACATTAGTCCGGGCCACCTCCTTACCTGTGAGGCCAAGAGGTGACGTCCCAGGTCGGAGGAGCAGAGGGGGTCGGCGTGTTCTCACCAGGGCATTTACTTTATCAGTCGCATTTGGTGGCACACTGTGCCCTGTCGGCCTTACGGATGGTCGGGGGCACTTTGCGATTCTCAGCAGTTATTCATTTTTAAAGGAAGGAGAATTTGTGGAAGAAGGTCAAAGAAGATTAATAAGGGACAAAAGGTCTAATAACTACACGATTTTAGACAAAAACAGGAGAATGATCACTGCTCATACTGTGTTGTTTGATCTTATTACCCTGCATTAGTGGAATCCATAATTTACAACTTCAATAAACTCCCAGCCTCGTTGGGCCAAGATATATGTTGGTGTTGGTTTTATTAACTACATAATAGGAAAGCGCTTTATGTGACATAATTACTCTGCATAGGCAAACATCTAATCACTTCTAGGAAAAGTTTTATGAGCAACCCAAAGGGAGAAAATCAGACAAACTACAACCTGAAGACAATGTGTTTTCACCTTCAGGTTTCCAGTGTCGTAGCTACTGCTATCACAGAGAGGTCACTCTATCTTGGAACAGATGTTGAAGAAATAGACGGCTCTAAGTACCAAAGTTCAAATATTATGCGCTGCAAGTTACATTAATCACAAACTTGTTTTGAAAGCCCAGAAGAATTTTAGAGAAAAAAAGAGATACAAAGCTAAAATGGGACTCGGAAGACTATGTGTAATATTCCCAGCTCTGCCTGGAAAATGAGAGCATGATTTAAGTACTCACAGAGTTTCAGAGAGAACTAAACCTTTACCATACAGTTCCATAGGGTAACAGAGAAGCCGACACAGGTAGGACTTCCTTACCTTACTCTGATTTCTGGATAATTACTTGGACCCCAATTACAGCTGTAAATCCTATTAAACTCTATAAAACTTTCCCTCTAGAGTTACTCCCTCTCTCAGGTGAATGTTTTCAATCGGTCCTTTTTATTTTATGAAACAAGATTTTCAGCTAGTCCGAGGTTCTCCTCTTCTGTCTTCACGTGAATCAAACTAAACTGCAACAAAAAAAAGCATGCGTGGACAGTGTTTGCACTCACAGCCAACACACGTGGATAGCTTTCCTGGGGTCCCAGTCAGCAGGACTAAGGCGAAGATTTTGGCTGGAATTCTGGCCGATTTGGTACACTTGGACACTATGTTGTGAAGGCAGATTATATCCACAGTCATAAACCAGCCAATCTATATGAAATTCTGCCACTTTTTGTATTTTCAGCCTTCCTGACTATTTGAAATGCCTGTGACGTGGTGCTGCTACTGACTGGTTTTGCAATTCTTAACTAATGGGAACTCTTAGCATTATAAAAAGTAATTAGCAAATAGTGTATCACATTATTTGTTTGAGCAGTGAGCCACTTACAGTCCTACTGTTTCTCTTCACTCCTACACCTTAGGTCTCTTAACTCAGCTCATCTTAGCGCCTTTCTCTGGCAAACGTCAGTACGTTTCTTTTCAGAGCCAATATTAAAGAAGAAAGTAATGGGATTCTAACACGTCAGGGAGATTTTTGCATGTTGTCCTTGGCTTTTCCAGTCCAACCGAGTCATCATTTCAACCATTTAAACTCCCGTTGCCTCTTCTTATTTTGCTGGATTGCCTATGTCTCACCACCCTGCATATGCAAACTGTTTTTCTTTTGTGTACCTAGCAAACAATAATGATACATCTTCATTTTAAGGCCTTTCTGGCCTAACCCATCCATCTACCTATCACCTCTCTCACAGCACAGAGCCATAGCGCCATATTCATCCGGTGAATGGCGCTGACTGTGGCTGCTGCTGCTTAATATACTTCAACAAGCTTTGTTCTCGGCTGCAAAGTCACCTTGCTATCCTCTATCTTTTCCCTCGCTATTTTATCTTCTGGGATGCCAATAAATAACTCCAGCTTTTCCATGCTTACCGATATAATTTCATTCTTTCCTTGTGCCTCTGTTTTCTCTTCTATTATTCTTAGATTGTGTATTTTGAGGGGGTTAGCGGTCACTTGTGTGTATGGTTAGAGCCCTCTTCTCTGGCCAGCTGCAAAATAAATACTACTACTAGTGCTAGTACCAATAATAATTCTTAGAAATCTCCCGTTTGATAAGCTAGATAGGGGAGGATCAAGTGGGGGGATGTAGGAGACACGAAGCGTCAAACTGCAACACGTAGACACCCACAATAACCACGGATGTCATTTCATTTGGACTTCTGTAAATTCTGTAGGCACTTTTGAACGTGTCTCCAAGAGGCACTCACCAACATTTACCTATGTCTGCGCTTTCGGCATGTATGGTAGGAAGTATGTGGGAACCGCTCCGTTAACTTAAATAGACCCAAAATACTGGGCAGACTGAAGACAGGCAAAAGCTGGAGAGCCAGGTTATACCTACGTAGTGAACTGCTCTTTTTCTCTTTGTTCCTTTATGTTTCACACAGCTTATCATCTCCTGATTATTGCCTTAAGGCAGAGCTGGTTAAGTCATTCTAGGCTGAAGTTAAGTCAGTCTAGGAATATCTTCCTCTCCCTCAAGCTGTAGCTCAGGTGTTGGATGCACTGAACACCTCCTCCCCGCGCATCGCCGCTGCAGGTGCTGCGTGGTGGGAGAGGCAGGGAGCCACAGCTATAACAGGTCGTCTGCCTCCGGCACCAAAGGGCAGCGGCTCCTTCCCTCTTTCCCTTCTTAGGTCAGCGAGTTTGGGACTGGTTTTGCCCCCGCCACACGCCTTCCCTCCCAGGCAGGGCAGCATGGAGCACGCGCAGGGTGAAGCAGCGATCAGCCGCGAGGCTGGGGCAATACGCTCAGCACCGGTTGTGAGCTTGGGTTTCATTTCCCCGCCAGCCTCAGACCCAGCACCGGGGGAGCGGGAGGCGAGTGGTGCTGCAGGCAGGCAGCAGGCACGCCTGGGCTGCGGGATTGGCAGCGGAAGGATGCAGCGGAGGAGCCAAAAACCCAAAGGGCAGGCAGCGAGCAGCAGTGCCAGCCCAACTGTGCAGGGAGGCAAAGCTGGAACCGTCAGGCTCGGGACCAAAAACAGTGGGCACCTTCACTGGCGGCAGCGGGAAGGAGAAACAATATGATTTTATATTAACTGTGCAAAGCCTCGGCAGGAAAAATCATTCCCTCGTTAGCAGAGGCTTGGGTTTGCATGCGCAGGGGTAATTTTCTGTAGCCTTTGGTGCTGAGGAGTGAAGGCATTGACTGGTTTGTGTTGGCTGACAGATGAGCCTGGATTTAAGGATAATTAAGGAAGGTCAGCAAAGATTATAAAATGATCATATTATTCGGTTTATAAAAAGAAAAATATGTGGCAGATGCTAGTCATGTCACTTAATGCTGTCGCCCTGAAATGCATTTAGTATCAGCTGAATAGATCAGCATGGAAAGGTTATGCATAATACGTATAGTTCAATTTCCATGCATTGTTTAACCTACTAAATCTAATTCACTTTTCCACCCACTACTTAATTTAATTTCCATGCATCTAATGACTGGAATACAGCATCATCATACCGGAGGCTAGCAGAAAGACCAGGTAGAGGTCAGGTGAATGTCTGAAAAACAAAACAAATTACAGAGAACACTGATTGCTTTATTGCAGGTTTTATCATCTTGTTTATAGAAGGAATAACTTTTGAAGTCACTGTTGGTGATTTTAAATGTTTTCATATTTTTGGAGTAACAGAGCTGGTATCATGATAGAGGACAATCATAACCTCTGTGTGTCCTTGCAGAATTTCAGTGTTTTACTGGTGACAAGCAGAGTAATTAAACCTGGGGAAAGAACCGCAGGTAAATCATTGTGCTGAGTCATATCGTGCAAATATTTTCCTTTTTGGGCTTGAGCTAGGCTGTTTGGGCTCTGCCAAAAACCTGGTTTGTATGTTTTTTGTTATGGGTGGTGATGGTTTGGTTTTGTGTGGGTGAGAAGGAAAGCTTAAGTGAATCCAGGATGGGTTAGTTTGGGGGAGGGGGGGTGGTTTAGGACTTATTTTTTGTTTTGCAAACTTTGGGGGAAAAATCAGTGAAGGCCTTTTTAGTTTTTCCCAGTTCAAAAGTTAGCTTTCATTCTTCTCACCCTGAGGTATTCTGACACAACTAGGAAAATGGAAGAATAGTGAATACCACCATGGACCTTTTAACATAAAATTTAAGCTAGTTAATGGTTACCAATGTAAAAGTTTTATATTGGTAATATCCAGTAAAACATTTGACTAATTCTTGGGGTGAGTGAGTTTGCACCGTAGTTTGAGTGTCCAGAATAAGTGCAGTAAGACATTGTAAAGTAGGTATTTGAAGATTTTGCTTTAGCTCCGTACCTCCCATTAAAATTAGAGATTTTTTTTTTTTAGCTATGACTAGTGATCTTACACATTTGCACAGGTTATATGGGTGCATGGCAGACTGTCTCTGAGTTTCTTGGTGCTTAGGACAGGATGATACTGAGAAAGCCAAGAAGTTTTCTCCCTTTAATTTAGATGTCTGCAGGCACCCAGCACCAGCCACGTGTCTGCCCACCCTGCTTGACCACGTAGGTCTCGGGGGACACCCCATCAGCCAAAGCTCAGAGACGCTGGGATCTGCCCAAGGACCGGGCATTCCTCCCTCATCGGGAGCATAAAGCAGCTCATAAGCTTTCAAAACAAATAAGCATCGTCCCGGGGTTGTTCGTGGTAGGGCTGCGCTGTCTCTGGGGGAATGCATCACCCGAGAGGCTCCTCTTGGTGATACACCAGCCCATACATCAGCACGAGGGCATCATACATTACCCGGGCAAGCTGTAGCTCTCACACCGCATTACACCAATCCATCACCAAAGCAAGCTGTTGCTCTAATGATATATTAGTGTAATAATCTGAGCAGGGCAGACTGATGATATATTACTCAAAAGATGGCACCATTTATGGAAGCAAGGTTCCAGGAAGATATTCAGTGTAATTACAGGCTCCTGGCTGACTTTTACTGGCAAGAAAGTCAGCCAATGTACCCAGTGTATAACAGGAGCCGCTTTCCTAGCTTGGGTTGGAAATGCCAGTATGAAATAGGCTTTCTGTTAGCATAGCAGTAAATGTCCGCTCTTCCTTAGCTGCAGCGGCTGGTTTTTAATTTGCCCTGGTCATTTGGTGGAAAAATCTAGATACCGGTTCCTCTAGAGAGTGCCCAAATACCTCAGAGTAATTTCTTTTTAGGGCCGTGTTTCTATTTCTGCTGTTCTCTACTTGTAGTTCCTCAGTTTTCTGATTTACGCAACAGCAATAACGAATATTACTTGCAACCCATCTTCAGAAACAACCTTCATTTGTTTTACTTTCACGCTGTGTTGTGGCACTTCGCTACCTTCCTGGTGCAATGTCATTCGAGTCAGTAAATATGGGCAGAGAATAATTTTGTCCTCTGATTTTTTCACTGGTTAGAAGTCATCTCTTTATGGGGAGAAAACTGCTTGCCAAATATTGCATATTTATAACAAGCACTATACTTCTGCACAGTACAATTTGCCCTATTAAATCCCAACTTTCTGAATCCCTACTCCTCTTGACTTTTTACAGCAGCAAATTAATCGTTTCTCATGAGAACAAAATTAAAGCATTCAAATAAAAAAATGTAGGTTATAGAAAATTTAGAAATAGAAATTATCAAACGAACAATACTTCTTTTTATCTCTGACTTCTGTGAGTCAGGGAGCCACATTTCTGACACGGACACGGGCTTACAGGGGTTGGCATAACGCAGCGCGAGGAGAAAAATAGAGCTGAGGCATCACCTTTCCAATGAAGGGCAATAAAATAATTAAATAGCCTGGGGGCGGTTTTAGTTCCTTTGATTCTGAAAGTTTTTTCCAAATAAATGTATGAACTTATGTTTAATATTATAATATCTATAACAATACTTAATATCACCAGTGCTTCTATCCAAGGTCTCAAAGTGACTTTACAGGCAATTAATCCCACGAGGTTGTAAGTATTAATGCCATCCTTTATACAGATGAGGTCCAAAGGAAAAGGGCCTAATTGGCTGAACCAAATCCATTAAATTAAATGGGATGTGGGATCGGTGACTTTGAATTGGGTTTTAGCAACTCGTACAAGACCACGGAGCAAAAGGTGGCCAGCAGGACACGGGTCACCCGACCCACCACCCCGCGATGCTCCTCTCTGCCGGGCCCAGCCCACCTTTCCGCTGGGCTCCGGTGCAGCACAACAAATTACTCGTACAAACATGGGTGGGAAGAGCTTAAATTTGCCGCTGTGGGGAAGGGAAGGTGGTGCTCTGAAGGGAAAAAATAGCCTTTGGGGAGCTTGGGAGTGAGAAATTGGGCTTTGTGTAACATCAAGAACATATTGCACCTGATGCACAAACATTTTTCTCAGAGGTGACGTCCTTGACTCCTTTTCTGTGAAAGATGCTTCAGTGAGCAATTCATCTTGTAGTGTCCTACCAGTTACACCGCGTACGGCACAACACGGCCTAAAATAAATAGATCTGATATGTCATAAAGCACAGATACAGTCTTCCTTTTCAAAGAGAAATTACAGACTTGTTGAACCATGAATACGATTTCAAGTTGATTTTGTATCATTGGATTCTTTGCAGGAATTGCATATTACAAAACGTGTCAAATCAACATGCTCTGCCCTCTGGGATTACTTGCCATTTACTTTATTATTTTTATTTGTATTTTTGCACTGCAGTGTGTAATAAGGGCGTCTACAAAAAGAAGGCTGGAAAGAGAAAAGACTGGGGGTTTTTGGCATTATTAGCATGTACAGTATTAGGATATACTGTAATGAACAGTTAAAAGACTGTCAGTTTGGTCTTCATGGTTAAGGTGCTGAACCAAGAGCATGATCTATAACACTAACATACAAGAAACACGTTCACGGTACAGGAAACACTGATGTTGGCTGCAAACCTCTTGTCTAGATCACTTTTTTATAAGTATGATACATCTCTGTACCGTAAGTACTTCTAGATTATTAGTTATATCAGTTGCTTGTTGTAGCTTTTCTGCTTTCAGATTCTCACCCTGCTCACTGATTAGGCAGTTATAGCTGTTTACAATGTGCAAAACAAGTGCAAAATGTTATGTCAAAAATCTCCTTTTGTTTAGGCTTCGTTCAGGGTCAAATACCTTTTCAGAGTAGCAGAGCCAGCTTTGCAAGAAAACAAATCCCACTTATACTGTATTAAATACAAGGCAGCCGCTAGTAGAAGGTCATGAACTTACCAATATTAGCAATGCTCAGTGAAACAAGGTTGGATTTTCCTTCAACTGTTGATTTGTTTTTATACCAGTTGAAAAATGAAGAGTTAAAAGTGAGTGGTTGAAAGTACAAAGATTGTCAAGCAGATATTTTGTAAGATCTCAGGTGACCAGCAAAATCCTAATGAAATTTGACTCAGTCTGGAGAAAACAGGTCAGTCTGGGCTTGAAACAGCTGCCAGAGGTATTCAATTTAAATGCAGTTGCATGGTGCTAATGAAAGTGGACTTCAAAGAACCATAAACAACCGGCAGAAAATGAGACAGTCTCTCCCATCTTACAGCTGAAGCTGCCCAAAAAGGAAGCCAAGAGCCTCCAATGCTCAGCTGTTAACACCTTTTTCTCCAAGCGACCAGAGAGGTGTTTGCAAATGATGGCTGACAGCCCAAGGAGCGGTGGTAAACACTGAGCTCTGCTGTTAGTTTCTCTATATTGTCCTTCAGCAGTTTATGCAAACGTCTGGACAAATCCTGCCCGCAGATGGTGGCAAATCGGCAGGAAAAGGATGGAGAGTCAAGGATGCTCGAGCCGTATTTAGTGGGGCTTTGGTAACCATGCCCTTTTCCTCCAGATACTCCCTGAGCACCAGCTGCAGGAATGAGGTTGGTATTGTACGTATAACACCATCAAAAATACTTTTTTCTGTTATTTTGCTGAAATTTGGGTGGAAATCAGAACAGTGGACAAGCTGGCATCCCTGGCTGAGCGGACATCCAGATCTCTGTGCTGCCCAGCTCTCAGGCTCCCACCTGGCAACCCGCCTCCTTCTTCTACTCTTTGATAGATGGGCTTCCTGGCCAGGGAAACAAATGGGCTTTGTCCATGGTCCAGCATAGCAAGCCTCAGCCAATCTGAAAATAAATCACAGAGCATGATGTAAACACTCATAAAGACTTTCAAAAACAAAGCAGGTCCTCGAGGAGACATTCTCTGCAATGTCTTTCCATTAAACACATGTTGTGCGGTAATGAATAGCCTGCTTAATAACGACCGCAAAAAAACCCAGCCCTCAATAATCAATAATGGGTTCCTTTGTGATATGTTGTAGCAGCAGAGGATGCTCCTTGAGCACTGCTCCTTCTGCGGCGAAACTGCTGCAGGACGCACAACCTTTGATGCTGCCCTGTTTAGTCGTAGAACCATAGAATCACAGAATGGTTTGGGTTGGAAGGGGCCTCCAAAGGCCATCTAGTCCAACCCCCTGCAGTGAGCAGGGACACCTTCAACCAGATCAGGTTGCTCAGAGCCCCATCCAACATAGAATCACAGAATCGTTAAGGTTGGAAAAGACCCTTAAGATCATCGAGTCCAACCGCTAACCTATCACTGCCAAGCCCACCACTAAACCATATACTCAAGCACCACGTCTACCCTTCTTTTAAATACCTCCAGGGATGGAGACTCCGCCACCTCCCTGGGCAGCCTGTTCCGATGCCTGACAGCCCTTTTGGTAAAGAAGTTTTTCCTAATATCCAACCTAAACTTCCCCTGGTGCATCTTGAGGCCGTTTCCTTTCATCCTATCGCTTGTTACTGGGGAGAAGAGACCGACCCCCGCCTCGCTACAACCTCCTTTCAGGCAGCTGCAGAGAGCGATAAGGTCTCCCCTCAGCCTCCTCTTCTCCAGGCTAAACAACCCCAGCTTTCCAGGGATGGGGCATTCACCACCTCTCTGGGCAACCTGGGCCAGGGTTTCACCTCCCTCATCGTAAAAAGTTTTTTCCTTATATCCAGTCTTATATCTAGTCCAGGTAAGCAGTGGAAAAGAGGATGCTCCTTGGGAAAGGAGTAGTTAACGAGGTAATTTTTGTAGAGTGCTTCTTGATGAAATGTCCATAACCATTTCATTTCACATTGTTAAAGTAAGTTTCTATACAAGCATATATAGAGGGACACAGATTAGCAGCTATATATGAGCATATGCATATATAAGCATCATAAGCATGATGCTCCGTTGTCCTGCATGGTGTGCAATATTCCCCTCCGGGCAGAGCCACCAAGAGAGGGGCACAGTGACAGCAGCTCTTCAGGAGAGGTGGTTGGGGGTTTTGTCACAAATGTGGGGTTTTTACTAAATATGGAGAATAAATCCTTGAGCTTCTCCATTCTTTCAGTCACAAACATATAAACTGTCCAATTGCTACAGCCACGCAAAACCTATCACCGGAATGAGTTTTGCACTTAGGTGCTAATGTGTGGAAGATTTGTACTATTATTTGGGCCTCATATTAATAAACAAGCAGCTTCTTTACATAAATTAATGAATTTATTCCCATAAAATATTATTTCTTTACATTTTTCCTCAAAAAAAGGCAGATGCTGCACCCTTAGAATTCAACAAACCAAAGACATTTCATATCAGTAAGTACGAACACCAGCAAATTGAAAGGGCCTCTCTCCTACCAGATCCCTTATGAACTGAAATAAATTAGGAAATTAAATAGGAAATAGAACTACAATGTACAGAACTTTAAAACATTTGCATATCCTTTTTTATATAGCTTATTTTTATACCATGTTTTCTAGGTCTGGCAGATCATGAAATATGAGAACTGAAGAATGGAATCCTGTTGTGTCTGGAAAAGTTATTTTAGGCTATTTTAGATATTTCTGAAAGGCATTAATTATAATTCGGGGTGTTTTTTTTGAGGTCACAGTATTAAAGCTGGCTGGAGTTATAGGTGGAAGGAGATGAAACATAGTACCAGGAGCATTTTAAAAGCAGTGTAGAATGAGTGGTCTGAAAAATATACCGTGCATACAGAACATATACCCACACCAGATTTTACTAAAGAAAACAACTCTTTAGGATGAAAGAAAAAGCATTTAATGGGCAAAAGAAGACAAACAAATCAATGCATTTCCTACTTCTTTATTTGACATAGATTTTCCCGGCAGGCGCTTCATACACTCATAGGGGAAAGCACAAAGCGCTTGGCTGGAGCGTGCCCAGAGCCGCCTCCTGGAGCCTTTCTCACGTCCGGATTGCTGGTGGCTGATTCTGACCATGTTTGCTCCGTAATGATGCTGCAGGGAATTTATTTCTCAATACAACCTCTTCTGAATTTCAGGTCTTGATGTCGGGTCATTTTAACGAAAGGGGGAAAGAAAAAAAAGAAATGACCAAAGTCTGAGTAGTGAGACTGAAGGAAAACTTAATGCAGAAATGTATGCTCCCGTCGTGTTGTGAGGATATTGGTCCTGTTTTGTGCTTCTGCTTGTCAGGCTAGAATCTTTTACTCAGAAAGGAGCAAAACTGCACTCTCTATATAAAAGGAACAATTTATATATGCAATATAGAAATTTATAGGCGACAATTTATGTATGTCTTTGGTAAATGTAAGAAATGTTGAAACAAAATATTGCTGGTGTCTCCTCATTTCTTTTTTCATTATGTCTTCGTTTTCTTAAGGAATGATTAATGCTTTCTCAGCCTCGCAAAGAAGGAGCCGCTTACCGAGGAATTAAACCCACTAATTTAAGAAGATAGATGTATGTCAGGTGCAGTGTTTGCTGCTACAGGCCACGTCTTCTCACCACTGTACTCACTGCACGCCTGCAAGGTAATTTTCTATAGTTGCAGCTCCTTCATTGCTTTCAAAACTAATTTCTACATCTGGTGGTTTAACATAAAAATTTGACAAGTTTTATAGGTATTAAATATGAACTTAAATATGAGGAATGCCATGCAGGCAGGTAAAGAGCAGCGGGTTGACTTGCTGGAAGAGTTACACGTCCATCTCACCTCTGGCTTCTCCGTGCCTCTGGATTTTACACCTCCATCCACGATTAAGAGCAGAAAAGCAGTGCCTGTAGCCCAGGAGGTGGCACAAATCCGTACCCTGCCAGGAGGAACCAGCATCACAGAATTGCTCCGTGTTTGACCTATGGAGAGCATTCAAAACCCCTCAGCCCCAGACCGCGTGTCACAGCGATTACGGTGGCGGAGGCAGGCAGGGTCTTGCTCGGCCGGAGCCGCGGCCGGCCGTGCTGAGCAGCTGCCCACGGAGCCCCGCAGCGTTTGCTGTGAGCTGTTTAACGGTAGGGCCCGCGACACTAGAGAGGCCCGTTGTGGCCAGACGATCTGGTTAAGGCGACTGCTTCATGGAGGAACCTGAACCATTTACACGTGTTAAACAACTCAGCTGTTTTGCTGAGCTTTATCATTTGCCAGCTGCCGACGTTAAGACTTTCTGTATGTGAGAAGCCTTGGGTGAGAAAGGCTGTGAGAGGCCAGAGTGAAGCCTATTGCCTTAGAATCACAGAATGCCCTGAGCTGGAAGGGACCCGCAGGGACCATCGAGCCCAGCCCCTGTCCCTGCACAGGGCACCCCAAATTCACACCGTGTCTCTGAGGGCCTTGGCCAAGTGCTGCTTGAATATCGCCAGGCTGGTGCCGTGATACCTCCCTGGGGAGGCTGTGCCAGGGCTCCACCACCCTCGGGGGGAAGAGCCTTTCCCTAATGCCCAGCCTCACCCTCCCCCGCCACATCTCCCTGCCATTCCCTTGGGTCCTGGTGTTGGTCACCAGAGAGCAGAGACCAGCCCTGCCCCTCCTCCTGCCCTCGGGAGGGGGCTGCAGAGGCCATGAGGCTGCCCTCGGCCTCCTCTGCTCCAGCTGAACAGACCAAGGGACTTCAGCCGCTCCTCGTATGGTTTCCCCTCTAAACCCTTCCCCAGCTCCGTGGCCCTTCTCTGGACACTCTCCAGTAGCTTTATACCCTCAACGTCCTGTGGACCCAAGACTGCCCACAGCGCTCGGGGTGAGGCCGCCCCGGGGCAGGGCAGAGCGGGTGCCTCCCTCACCTTAACTTCACGTGAACCGCAGAGCACGGAGCCGTGCTACAGAGGTACCCTTAGCCGGCATTTTGTCCGCTGGTACCTTCATCTTCCTGCCCCACTTGTAGGACCTGCTCGTACACCCTCGGCTGGCATCCCACATCCCCCCTTCAGCTCTTTGCCAGCGGGGTCAGCAGTTTTATTCCTGTTTGAATAAAGTTTGATTAATTAAATGCAAATATAACTAGTCCTTAATGTTGCTACACCAGCATCCAAAAGGGGTGCTGGAGGTGCTGAGCCCCCTTTCACAGCAGAGGCCTCACTTCACGTGCTGTAGTGTCTCTTCTCCATCTGCAATATGCAAGGGCATATGAATTTCGAATTACTTGTAGTTTTTTCAATGAAAGAGAAAAGCTTAGTTTTAATATAATTTCTAAAAATTGCAGCTGTTTCTAAAAGAGAATATTCCAGGCTTTAAAAACTTTTAATTAAATAGGAATTGTTCTTACAACTTTTGCTGATAGATGGGCAGGAAGAAAATTAACTGATTGAATTAAACATTGAAAGGCAAACTCTGATAAAGGTAGAAAAAAAATTGGATGAAATCCAACCTATACATTTTCATGAACAATCAGAAGTGCATATAAATGAAATGATTTTGCCACGTAAAGTGTATAAATTCAAATAATCAGGATACGACACCTAAGGAGCTGGATTCGATGCCAAAACCTTTGGTGTATGCAAATTCTATTATTCTGAGACACAAAAGATTGAAAAATGCACATGACATTTCTCTTGTATGAAGCCATTCTTAACACATGGTCGTGACAAAGGATTGCCTGGTCTGTCGGAAGTTAGATATTAAAATAAATTAGAATAGAGTATGTAATTTAAATATGGCAAACTAGTGGATTTGTCTGTCTTTCTGGCTTCTTTTGAAGAGACGTATTTCAGGATTAAACCGTAATTGCTGAGATTATTTGAATTCTAATTTTAGAGTTAATTTAGTTAATTGCCACAGACTAATTGCCTCAAGCTTGACTGACCTGAAAAATGTCCATTTGTTAGCTAACAATTGTCATGCCAAATGAGCAGAGTTGTGTTGAATTCAAAATAATATTTGGATTACTATTAATGATATTTGCTGCATTTCCTTCTGTTTTGATAAATTCTGGGTACTTCACGTTAGATTACTCTTTGTTATTTCTCACCATGTGTTTATATTTCACTTTCTACTCCTTTTTATTTTAAATGAGGGGAGTTTATTCTAACGTCTGGCATTTCAGGAGAAATCACAGACTGAGGTTTTTGGTGCAAACCACCTACATTTCAATCAGCTTTGCCAGAAATGTCTTGAATGCTTTGTTCAAGCAAATTACTGTATTTAAATCTCCCAACCAGCCTCTGTACACAGCCCTCCTTCAGGTTTACTTTAAGTCTTTTGAGAAGTGGAATAGACGGGGCATTTATTCCCACTTCAGGCAGAGGCTCTAATCCCATTGCCACCACCACAAGCTGTGGGGTGACAGCGAGGAGGAATCGTACCGCCCCAAATTCCGGGCGCCCCGGCTGTCAGCAGCACGCTCTGCAGCTGGAGGTGTGGGGCCTTCGCTGTGACATTTTCTGCAAACGTGGGGGCTCCGTGTCGACCGGCAGTGATAAATAATCTAGGACCCAATGTATTTGGGGAGTTGCTGTCTTTTCTACTGGTGTTTTGGAGCAAGGAGTGATTTTCAAGACACTCATTTTAAGGCGTGTGAAAGAAACTTGGAAAACTCATAGTACTGGCAGAGTCCGTCCTGCGTTTTAAAGCAGTTTGGTTGGTTTTCATTGATCCTGATTTCAGAAAGAGTGCTGCCCCTCTTCTGCTTTTTGCCCTCTTTGTTTGAAACGGTCGCTGTAATGGGCTTGTCTTGAGATGTTGATCTCTGGCTCTGCCTTTGACTGATTGCACCTATTTTGACCTTTTAATTCACCTTATTGATAGAACAAGGCACTAAAATACTAACCATATAAAATGCTAAACATGCATCACACCCACTGGAGCTAGAAGACAACCACAGCCTGCTGTTGAAGCTACCGTTACAATTTAAATACAAAAAACAGTGAAACAAATGATGCCAAGGGATCGTAGGTACACCTTAGGCAGTACCAGAACAACGGCCAAACTCAGGCTTCTGTTTGGAACTCTCCAACAGGTCCTATGAATTGCCATGTAGACACACAGGCATGCTATCACATTTTTAAAAAGAAATGGAGCATAAGAGTTGAAAATCACTTTGCACGAGCCATTTTAAGAAGATACAGCAAAGCACCCATGGCAGGAAATGGGGAAGGAAAGAAGGCCCAGGTGATCATCAGCTTGAAGGAGAAACTCGGATGCAGTGAATCCCTCTCCCTAACTTTGGCCTCTTCAAAGGAGGAATCCCATGGGTTAGGGCTCTAGAAGGTCGGGGGGGTCCAAGAGAGCTGGCCAATATTCCAGTACCGCTTCCTCCAAGCTCAAGATTGGTGCATCCCCATGAGGACGAAGCCAAGCAAAGAAGTCAAGAGACCTGCATGGATGAGCAAAGAGCTTCTAGAAAACCACAAATGGAAGAAGGAGGTTTACAGTACATGGAAAAAGGGACGGGCCTCTTGGCAGGAATACAGGAACGTTGTCAGGGTATGCAGAGATGCAACAAGGCAGGCCAAGGCCCACTTGCAACTAAATCTGGCAAGGGATGTCAAGGATAACAAGAAGGGCTTCTTCAAATACATCAGTAGTAAAGGAAGACTGGGGGTACAGTGGGCCCGCTGCTGACCGAGGCGGGTGCCCTGGTGACACAGGATGCAGAGAAGACAGAGTTACTGAATGCCCTCTTTGCTTCAGTCTTCACTGCTAAGGCTGGCCCTCGGGCATCCCAGTGCTGGGTCCAGCCCTGTTCAACATGTTCATCAATGACCTGGACGACGGGACAGAGCGTCCCCTCAGCAAGTTCGCTGACGATCCCAAGCTGGGAGCAGCGGCTGATGCACCAGAGGCCGTGCTGGCATCCAGCGAGGGCTGGGCAGGCTGGAGAGCTGGGCCCAGGGGAACCTCAGGGAATTCAACAGGAGCAAGTGTTGGGTCCTGCCCCTGGGGAGGAACAGCCCCCCGCACCAGCACAGGCTGGGGGGGACCTGCTGGAGAGCGGCTCTGCTGAGAGGGTCCTGGGGGTGCTGGGGGGCAGCGAGGTGACCCTGAGCCAGCACCGGGCCCTTGGGGCCAAGGGGGCCAGCGGTGCCCTGGGGGGCATGAAAAGGAGTGTGGCCAGCAGGGCAAGGGAGGTTCTCCTCCCCCTCTGCTCTGCCCCAGTGAGGCCACATCTGGAGTGCTGTGTCCAGTTCTGGGCCCTCCAGTTCAAGGACCGGGAACTGCTGGAGAGAGCCCAGCAGAGAGCTACGATGATGCTCAGGGGGCTGGAGCATCTCCCTTGTGAGGAAAGGCTGAGAGACCTGGGTTGGTTCAGCCTGGAGAAGAGAAGGCTGAGGGGGGAGCTCATCAATGCTAATAAATATCTGAAGGGTAAGTGTCAAGGCAATGGGGCCGGGCTCTTTTCAGTGGTGCCCAGCGACAGGCCAAGGGGCCACAGGCACAAGCTGGAACACGGGAAGCTCCCCCTGAACATGAGGACAAACCCCTTCCCTGTGCGGGTGCCAGAGCAGGGGCACAGGCTGCCCAGAGAGGCTGTGGGGTCCCTTCCCTGGAGACATTCACCCCCCGCCTGGACGCGGCCCTGTGCCCCTGCTCTGGGGGTGCCTGCTCCAGCAGGGGTGGGACGGGGTGAGATCCAGGGGGCCCTTCCAGCCCCTGCCATTCTGTGAGTCTGTCATAGCATAGCATAGCATAGCATAGAAGAATAAAATGAATAGAATAGAATAGAATAGAATAGAATAGAATAGAATAGAATAGAATAGAATAGAATAGAATAGAATAGAATAGAATAGAATTTCAGTCGGAAGGGACCTACAACGATCACCTAGTCCAACTGCCTGACTGCTTCAGGGCTGCCCAGAAGTTAAAGCATGTTCTTAAGGGCATTGTCCAAATGCCTCTTAAACACTGCCAGGCTTGGGGCATGGACCACCTCTCTGAGAAGCCTGTTCCAGTGTTTGACCACCCTCCCGGTAAAGAAATGCTTGAAACTGCCCAGTCTGAACCTCGCTGGCGCAGCGTTGAGCCATTGCCAGGCGTCGCACCGCTGGGTCCCGGGGAGAAGGGATCACACCGCCCTCTCCACCTCCCCCTCTCAGGATGCTGCAGAGAGCGATGAATGAAAGAAATAATTCCGTCTTTCACACTTGCTTGTTCACACACGCTTGTTCACTTCTCAGGCCTCAAGGCAGCTAAGGGAAGGGCCCGGGTGACACGGCGGGGACGGACACGCTTCCCAGCGCTGAGCGCGCAGATTCCCGCGCCGGGCACCGCGCGGCTCCGCGGAGCAGGTACCAGTGCCACTAGATGGCATCGCCGCCCCACGATTAACCAAACCCGCTTGGTTTGACGTGGGAGTGACACGGCAAGCAGGTTTGGGCTAACTCAGCAGAGGCTTTTGAGCTCAAAAAAAAAAAAATTAAAAAATCCAGCTTTTGCAGCTAACTCGCATTATTTGGCAAGTCTTACCTGGGCACGGGCACTGCTGCCGGGCGATGGGCGATGAAGCTCACGACGGCGAGAAAAACTGCGGGAAACGGAGCTGCTGAGCTACCGCAGTGCTTTAAACGCATGTCGGAGACCTGCCAAAGCTACGGCAGAGATCGCGGCGCCTCGATCACGCTGTCACGATGTGTTCCTCACCTTGCCAGTTCAGGTGGAATGCTAGAGGAAGGGAACAAAGTTGTAAAAAGCTCTGTCTTTTGAAACAGGAGGTATTTTTCCCCTGGGTTAGAGTAACATAAAGGAGTTACGTTGTGTTTGGGTGTTCACCAGGGATCGCTGGGTTGCTGCAACACAAAAAGAAGTCAGCATTAACAAATATATTATGCGTAAGTATTTTTATGTCCTCGGGTGTCAGCTCTACTAAGAAGGGGAGCATTTAATGAGCTCTCTGCAGACTTGTAAATTTGTACATTTAGATAATATATGAAATGAATTCTCGCTTACATGGTAAATGTCTAAAACTTACAAGAAAATTCGTCCAACCCACACTGAAGTTTGCCACAAGGCACAAGACTAACGCAAATAATATCACTCTGCCGGTCTGCTCGAACCCGACGGATACAACCACGCGTCACACCCTGCCCTGTGGCTGCAGCTGTAGCTGACACACAGCCGGACAGGCAGCGAGCTGACAAGCAATGCCATGGAAAACAAAACAGCTTTTCTGAGGAACAGGAGCACCCAACGGGCAGCCGCACTGGCGATACCCAGAGGTCGATTTGCTGCTGGATGTCTCCGGGTAATTAATAAGTGCAGGGAAATTAAATAAGTTTCAGTTTACTGTTTGGGGTTGCGTTGTTTCCTGAACTAATTTCACTGAAATGGAAAGAACATCACCCCTCACGCTTTCCAGATTTGAAGACAGCTCTTAGAAAAACATGCCTAAAGTAACTGGTATTCAGATGAAACCCCCGTCAGTGGCACAGATCAGCTACTCCTAACTTTGCGATGTGCACGCAGGAACGTTCAGTGCAAATTTTACGTTAAGAGGACGACGGTTTTCAACGTTTTTTTCTACCCAGTGAAGATGCGAATGGCTACGATTACTGAGAATTGGCTTGGTTTTCCTAAGCATTTTCCAAAAGCTCAGGGAGATGTACCGTGCTGCACGGCCCAAAGGTGAGCGGACTAAACCTTTCCTATCACGTTATCGTGACATGGCAAAGGGCCAGGGCAGGGGCCTGCGGCAAAGCTGTGCTGCCGCGGCGCTGCCCTGGAGACAGGTATAGCCCGGGAGGTCTGGGGCGGCTCCGAGAGGGCGTTGAAGACAACAAATCCTTGCCCTGGCATAAGCCTGTATGCGTGTATTTATATCTATTTCTGCAAAGTGGGTTATAAGACTCATGCTCCAGGGCAGAAGCCATCCACTGAAGGGATCCATTAGGAAGAAACCCAATTTCCAATGGATTTCTTGCATCTCTGAAGCATCTGCTCTGAGCCGCTCCCAAAGAGAACGAACCGGGACGGACAGACCCACCGTGGGAATGCCAGCGCCGACACGCACGCGCGTGAATAACCTGGTTTAGAAAGAAATAGTTCAGACATGAGCATGATATTGCAAATGTAAAGATCTAGTGACGCAGATGCGCTTCCACCGACCCAAAATGCGGATCGACAGATTAAGACTTGAAGATGCTTTTATTTGTATGAGCTGCCACCTGAAGTATTTTAATTCCCTACCACAGATCAGTATCCTGTTTATATTTACCGATATGTAGCTGTAGCTACTGATAAAGTCATGCCTTTTATCTGTACTTCTGAGGAACGGTCTGAGATTTCAAAAGGGCAGACCTCCTCTATAGCAAAAAAATATACAGAAATGCAATTTAAAGTCAATTTTTCATCAAATCATGATATGTCTTCTATCAAAGATGAATGATTTTAGATTATTTTCTTCTTTTTTAACGTTGATGGGTGAAAACATAACCCAAAACTCTGGTTTTACAGCAGAGTAAGAAACGCAGAAAAGTTTTTATAGGACGTCACGCATACGTCCAAAAAAGTGAAAATCACGTTACGCACATGGTTTTTTGTGGCTGCAACACCCAGCAAAGCTGTACAGGTGCGTGGTTTGCCACGAACCACTGCATAGTGCGAATTTTACTTTAAAGTCAATGCCCAGCAGTACCACAAGAAGAGAATCCTTCCCTTGCCTTGCAGCCTGGCGTGTGGTGGCAACCGGCCTCACTCGCTGATTTATTCGGTGCGGTACAGCTCTGCCTGGGGGCAGCAAGGCTGTGAGCGCTGGTGCTGCGCGGAGGGGCACCCCGGCTTTCCCTGAACGTGGGGAGAAGGAGTTTAGTTTAAGGAATGAGTTAAGGAATGAGTTCGTACACGTGTGTAAGACCACACGTGCCTTTAGGGGGTTTGCAAATGGGAAATTTTCATTTCCAAGTGATAACAATTTTTGTTTCACACTTAAAGGAAATGTGGGAGAGGATGTCGATGATTTCTTGCATATGTATTTACTCGCTGGAAATCAAAGCTCGCTGAAGGGAGGGCCTGTCAGGCTGCTTTACCCTAACACGTTGGATCCCAGACAGAGGTGTGAGTCAGGGAAGGGATTGCGCCGGTCAATCAAAGATAAAACAATTCAGAAATTGTTTTATACGGTATGAAATAGGGACGTTGCAGCTTTACAGCCGGAGCTCTTGCACCTCCCGTGCGGTGGGACACCCCGTAACCACCGCCGAAGCCTGCGCGGGCGCATCAGAAGCTCAAACCGCAAAGCCCTGGAAACTCCTCGTTTGCTCCCCGCTCTCCGAGGGACGTTCCCTGAGGGGGTTTCGGCACCTCTTTCACTTCTCCGCACTTGCCGGCCGCCTCCTCGCTAGAGGCAAGGGCTCTCGCGGCGTGCGGGTGTTGTGCCCCGGCCGGGGGCGGGGGGCGCAGCGGCGGTGTCGGAGGGCGGCTCCCGCCCCACTGCTCTTCCCCACCCCGCACCGCTCCCCCAGGGGGCATTTCCCGGGGGGGGGCCCGGCGATGCCCGCCCCGAGGCCCGGAGCCAACCCGCCGCGGGGCGCGCCGCTCCCGCCCCCGCCGAGCGGGGGGTGCCGGGGGGCCGGGCGGGCCGGGACGGGGCGGGGTGTCCCCCGGTGCCGGTGCCCTGCCCGCGGCGGCGGGGCGCGGAGGACACGCGTGGGGCGGGAGGGGGAGGGGGTGGGGGGGGGGGGGCGGCCGGGGTCGTCCCGCCCCGCTCCTCCGCCGTCGGGCGCGGAGCCGGGCGCGGAGCCGGGCCGGCCGGAGCCGCGGGGCGGTATTTAAGCGGGAGGGCGCGGAGCTGCGCGCCGCCGCCGGGGCCGGAGCCGGAGCATGCACGCCTTCGGGCCGCCCGCACCGCCGCCCCCGCACGCCCAGGAGCTGCTGGACGCGGCCGTGTGTCCCGGCATCTACCCGCCGAGCCGGCCCCTGCCCCAGCCCCAGCCTCCCCCCGCCGCCGCCAACCCCTACCTGTGGCTCGGCGGCCCCGCCGCGCCCTACCTGCCCGCCGCCCCCTTCCTGCCGCCGGGCTGCGCCCCCGCGCAGCGGCCGCCCGCGGGCGCGGAGCGGGGCTGGCCGCCCCCGCCGCCTCAGGAGGGCCCGCGCCCGGCGCGGCCTCCCTACTCCTACTCGGCGCTGATCGCCATGGCCATCCACAGCGCGCCGGGCCGCCGCCGCACCCTCAGCCAGATCTACCAGTACGTGGCCGAAAACTTCCCTTTTTACAAGAAAAGCAAAGCGGGCTGGCAGAACTCCATCCGCCACAACCTCTCCCTCAACGACTGCTTCAAGAAGGTCCCGCGGGACGAGGACGACCCGGGTAAGGGGCGCGTCCCCCCCCACCGCCCGCCGTCCACCCGCGTCTCCCCCCCCCCCACGGGCGGCGGCCAACGCGCGGGACCCTTCCTCTCTCCGCAGGCAAAGGCAACTACTGGACCCTCGACCCCAACTGCGAGAAAATGTTCGATAACGGCAATTTTAGGAGGAGGAGGAAGAGACGGGCGGAGGCCGGCGCGCCCGAGGGGGCCGGGGGGAGCGGCGGGGGTCCCGGCGCCGCTGCAGCTCCCCGGGGGCACCGAGATGCGCTAACGCACGAGAGAGGGATCTTTTTGTAACGCCTAAATGTACGTTTTTATACATCACCTATGAATAGAGAGGCGCCGGAGGAAGGGAGCGGGGCCGGGGAGGTGCTGGGAGCCGAGGGAAGCCGTCGGGGCTGGCCGCGGGTGCCGCTTTCCCTCCTTTTTTACCCTCTCCCTTCCCACCGAAACTTCGGAAGGGCTTTAATCCCCTGCCGTGTGGGTGTCCGGGGTGGTTTCCTCACCTTTGCACGGCCGAGAGCAAAGCAGAGCTTCCCCGCATCACCCCGGCCGTGCAGCCCAGAGACCCTCGCTGGAAGGAGGGCACCCACTGGCTGCGGCCCCCCGGGTGGGTATGGGGAGCTCGGTGCTGGGTTTGCAGCCCGGACGTTCCAGAGATGCCAGGAGGGAGCCTGGGGTGCAGGGGGACACAGAGGGGTGCCAGGAGGGAGCCTGGGGTGCAGGGGGACACAGAGGGGTGCCAGGAGGGAGCCTGGGGTGCAGGGGGACACAGAGGGGTGCCAGGAGGGAGCCTGGGGTGCAGGGGGTGCCAGAGGGGTGCCAGGAGGGAGCCTGGGGTGCAGGGGGTGCCAGAGGGGTGCCAGGAAGGAGCCTGGGGTGCAGGGGGGGACAGAGGGATGCCAGGAGGGAGCCTGGGGTGCAGGGAGGGACAGAGGGGTGCCAGGAGGGTGCCTGGGGTGCAGGGGGGGACAGAGGGATGCCAGGAGGGAGCCTGGGGTGCAGGGGGGGACAGAGGGGTGCCAGGAGGGTGCCTGGGGTGCAGGGAGGGACAGAGGGGTGCCAGGAGGGTGCCTGGGGTGCAGGGGGGGACAGAGGGGTGCCAGGAAGGAGCCTGGGGTGCAGGGGGGGACAGAGGGATGCCAGGAGGGAGCCTGGGGTGCAGGGGGGGACAGAGGGGTGCCAGGAAGGAGCCTGGGGTGCAGGGGGGGACAGAGGGATGCCAGGAGGGTGCCTGGGGTGCAGGGGGGGACAGAGGGATGCCAGGAGGGAGCCTGGGGTGCAGGGGGGGACAGAGGGATGCCAGGAGGGAGCCTGGGGTGCAGGGAGGGACAGAGGGGTGCCAGGAGGGTGCCTGGGGTGCAGGGAGGGACAGAGGGGTGCCAGGAGGGTGCCTGGGGTGCAGGGAGGGACAGAGGGATGCCAGGAGGGAGCCTGGGGTGCAGGGAGGGACAGAGGGGTGCCAGGAGGGTGCCTGGGGTGCAGGGAGGGACAGAGGGATGCCAGGAGGGAGCCTGGTTGTAGGGAGGGACAGAGGGATGTGTCATCACCCCCGGGCCTGGTGACTCCAGGGAGGACTGGGCTGTCGTGGGGGGCACCCAGCCCTGTCATCCTTTGCAGTGTTTCTAAATAAAACCTCTTCATTTGTTTTTTTTTGCAAACATAAAAGATCATCTTTGTGCCAGCCCGCGGAGCTGACGATAATTTGTACGAAGAATTTCAGATTTAATCGAGCGTCCAAAATTAAGCCGGATCCCTGCTGAGGAGCTCTTTTAATTGCTGGTTCTCCACTAACCACCTTGACGGTCGCTTGTGGGGAGCTGGTGGCCCGCAGTGCGGGTGTCCCGATGCAGCCCAGGCTCTGCCCCACAGTGCAGCAGCCCCCAGGTACCTGCTGGCTTCCCAGGGCACCTACTGCTGGAGGCTACCTTGGTAAAAACACTGCCGATTTACCCACGGCATCCACATGTACACACGGTTTCTGCATTTTTATTTTTTTTAATGAACCTTTGGGAAAACACTGCGTGGCACCGGTGGACTGCAGCCACAGCGGTTATGTTTCGGCATTTTATTAAATACTTAAGGGGGTTTTGGCCGCCCCAACTTGCTTATTAATACCTGGTGCCTGTTCCCTGCTTTTGCTTTCCAGTCACTTTTTGAAGGTCCTTGGGTTTGAAGAAAAGAAATTTTGAGCTATACGATTTGTTGCCTTGCCTTTCTGGCTCTCTGTCTCCTCCAGCCCACTCTTCCTCGCTTACAACAAAAGTACAGCTTTCTTAAATAAAAGCTAAAAATATTATTGTTGTTATTACAAGAAAACAACTCCGAACAGAAGCCTGTGTAGTGCAAACTTTTTGTGCATTATAATGGAGCCATAAAGCAAGTTTGACAAAAAAAGGCTAAATAAAACAAACTGGCTGAGAACCTAAAATGTGTTGGAGATGCGGGTCCCTGATGGAGGGGAAGAGTGCGCTGGACAAGTGGGTTTCCTGGCCCAAAATGTAATAAATAGTATGACAAAGTATCTGGTTTACAAATATCCAACTCTAGTAGACCTGGAGTGAAGGAAAGAGAAAACTAAACTTGTCAGCCAATAACCTGTGTCAGTTTATGTAGTCAAATTTCCTTTCCTATTAATTTCCTATTTGAAAAAAGCTTCATACAAGAAAAATTGCTATTCTGAAATGGCTTTTAAAATATTTCAGACATAATCTTTTCGCTCATGTTATTATTTTCCAAGGCTATCCAGTAAAAAGGCATTTAAATTTTAACTCCTGCTTCCTTTTTAAAGTGAGAAGAATCCTGTTCAAGGTTTCAAGCTCTTGTTTCAGCAGAGTGACCTTTAGCTACCACATTAAAGGGTGCAGGGAAAGTTAGTTTTGCAATGAGTTGCATTTTAAGCCCTGTTTTTTCCCAAGTGGCTGAGAGTTGTGGTGAGCGGGTCACGTAGAAAGTGAAGAGTGGAGGCGGCCTCTCTTACCAAAGAAAGAAAAAAGGGCTTGTTGATTCATTTCTTGGTGAGAATAGTTACGTGCTTCATTTGGTGCTCAAATTTTAAAAAGCTGCCTTTGGACTGTGAAATTCATTCGCCAAGGAGTGGGCGCACGCTTTCAGATAGGAAGGATGGAGAAACCCTTGCCTTGGCAGAGCTGGAGGACCCTTACTGAGACACAGTGAAGACACTGACCCCAGAGCTGGGAAAGAAATAATTTCACTCAACCCACATTTTCTTCTGCTTCAGGATACAAAGTTCTGGATCCAACCGTAGGGACTGAGCTCCGTATTTTCACCTCGGGACTGTTTGCCCTGGGACAGTGTGCCATTGCAGGACCCTGAAAAGGCAGCAAAACACAAAGAGGAGAACCCCGGGTGCTTCAGGCTGTCCCAGCGTGGTCTTCGTTAGCAGCTCGGCTGGGTCCTGTGCTGTGGAAGTCCACGGAGAGCTCGGCGAAAGGACCACGCCGCATTGCCAGAGCTTTTCTTCAGGGACTATTTAAGGTGATGATTCAATGTGTACAGGGAGGCCATCATTTGTATTTCACTGTGCTTCTGTTGTACTCTAATTCTATTTTTGTGTATTGGAAAGCAGAGGAGAATTTTTTTAAATAAATCAATCGAATTGGAGCAGAGACTTTGCAATTCCTGTAAGCAAAAACACTGTTTGAAGGAAGAACTGCATCAGGTAACGAGTCTCTGGGCTAAGTGGGAAGCTGCAGACTTTGGTGGAAAAGGGTGATGGGATGCTGGGATGGGATGCTGTGGTCCGTCCTTGCTTAGGGCCAGACTCCCGTGGAAGCCCAGGACTAGTCTCATCTAGTTCTTGGAGAACAAACTCTTGAGGCTGCCAAGCCACGGCTGCTGTACGGAGCCGTGACAGCCCCGGCGCCGAGCGGCGCGGTGGGACGCGGCGGGCTGCAGCCTCGCCGTTACGCCGCCCTGAGCCCCGCGCTCGTCCCCGCCGGGCACGGCTGGGGCAGGGCGAGGCGGGGAGATGCTGGAGGTTTAGGGTGAGTTCTTAGGGCGAGCAGGGAGCTGAGCTCTGAGCTACTGCTTTCCAGTCACCCCCTGTCCTTACCGCTGCCAGGAGGGGCTGGCTGCAGGGCGTCTTGAAGGGTATCGCAGGGGTCTTCGGCTTCACCGGCTGTCTAGAAACTGAACCGCAGTGGATTGATGGCTCCTCAGCCGTCTTTCCCATGCCTTTTATGAAACACTGCCAGCTGAGGCAGGTACCCTCTGCCTGCCCCTCACTGAATCATTTCTCCTTGCAGCCACTGGTACTGCTGCAAGGTTCAGATCTGAGTGTGGCAGAGGATATTTCAGGGAGTGTTTGCTTCCTGAGACCAGTTCTAAGCTCCCTCCCTAAGCTGTGGGGTGAGGTGGGCTCCTCTGGAAGGTGCCTGAGAAAAAAGGAGCCAACTCAGGAGCTCGGAAGAGGCTCTGAAGGAACCTTGTGCCACTGGCAATGCAGAATGGCTGACGAGCTAAGCTTTTTCACTTGGAAAGTTAACATAGATGTCAAAAATTGGGTGCCCCTAGGCGTGCAGTGCCAGAGCAGCCTGTGACGCACCCTGCTGCGACACACAGGCTGGATGATTTGCTCCTGCTTTTACAGGTCAGTGAGAGCTAAAGCTTCTGACACCATTTTCATGTCCTCCCCGTATTCCCAAACACATGGTATAATCAAAGTGATACTATGCAATAGCCAAATGACCAGACTTAGTGTGGAAAAACCACTGCAGGAGTTCCTCTGGGTCTGTGCAAGAAGGACGGACTCCGCGGGTCTGGACCTGGCGATGAGAGCCTGCCTCGGTGCAGAATGAGGTACGCCAGCCCTGGGAATGGGGGGATGAGACCGGCACTGCTCAATGCGGTAGAGACCGGTGTGTGCCTGGGGACCCGTCACTGCAGAGAGAAAGGCCGAGGGGCCTCGGAGCCCCACGTGCACCGCAGCCGACAGCCTCAGCCACCTGGTGAGTGTTCAGAACATGTAACGGTGTAAGAGTCTGTGCGCGGGTGGTGGGACGTCCAAAGCGAGTAAGAGTAGGGAAGCTCCTGCAGTTCGATGCCATTTCTGCTATCTCCTGATCCTGGAAATGTTAGAAATCCACCCCTTGGTGAAGTTTAGAGCAACTTGGTGCCTACTGTGGTGTTAAATCTTCAGGGATCAGGGATAGAGCTGCTCATGGTTCATTTCAGCCAGGGTGCACTGGAGAATTGGACTTACATCAATATATTTTGGAAAAGTTCAGGAAATAACATAGTTACGGTAGCTCCACTTTCTATGCTGTGCTTTTTACAGTATTGCTATAGTACTGGCAGCAAATAACAGCGGCCTTGGTTCATTATTCAAGGATAAACCTATGGAACTAATGAACTAGACTGTTTCTTTATCCAGATAGAGTTCAACATGATAAAACCCCCCCATGATTTCTTTACTCTAGAGCAATGTGTTGGCCTATATAGGAAAAGGAAGGGACTCTCATATAGTCATAAGTCATCTTTTTGGGACCAGGTGGTGATGCCCTGCTTGCAGGCTGAAGCCGTGGCTGGTGGGTTAGCAGCCAACGTGCTCAACATCTGATTCTTGGTCTGTGGTTTGAGCCCAGCTTCACGTCTGAAGCCAAGCGGGTTTGGAGGGCTCGCCTCTACCCCAGCAGACAATAGTCATCTTCACAAAGAACAACCATGCATCGCTTATCATGCCTGACAGTTTTTCCTCGCGAAACGGGTTGGACAAAGCTTGGGGAGTGCATAATGACCTCCGGCGCGTAAGGGTGCAGGGGATTTTAGTTGCGTGCAAGCAGTGCCTGTGGGGTGTCTGCTGAATTAACTTGGAGGAATGGAAAGGTCTGGTGGCGAGTTCCCAAAAACAGACGCGGTCTGTCCCTGCAATTCTCACTGGCTAAGCAGGGAAAGAGAGACAGTAGCTGAAAAGGAGAGACAGGGGTTTTATTTCTTAAGAATATTCCCAAATCCTCATCTATGAATAAGTCTACTGAGCTTAATACCGTATATTTTAATTTTAGTTATATTTTAATCTAATTGCAAAAGCAATAATTCTGTATTTTTAGAATGATTATCACTTAGGGGAAGTCCACAGTAGATGCAAACAGAATGTGATAAATTTATATCTATTTTTTAAATTCAGTTTTCCATCAGCTCCGATACCTGCGCGCAATTCATCCTTACTAAGCATTTGTAAGGTTGTATAGCGTTTATACACTTTAGCAAAAAGTGCTTTGCTATATTATGATGTTGCTTCCCAGGATTTCTTTTGGCAAAACGGAGTGGGGGCTAGCAAATTTTATACAGCTGTACTGTAAGGGTAAAATCAATACATAATCTGAGTTTTCACATTTTAACCACTGCTTTGGAGTCAACAGGGCAAGAGCTGAAGGGAAAGGAAGGCTGATCTACTCGTTACATAAAAATAACAGAAAATTCATCCTATTCAACAGGTTCCCTGTTGTGCAGAAATCCTCACTGCAGGAGATGGCCCTTCCGGTAGCATCAGAGAAAAATACACGGGCAAATACACAGTGGAAGCAGGTTAGATGTGACTGGCTCATCTTGTAACGTGTAGCAATTGATCTCTACCCACCGTGTCCGCTTCCTCGGGCTCGTGCTGACTCCCTCTGTCTCCTGGGAGCACCCAGGGACCAAAGGCTGCTTCTGCGGGTGGGGATCCCCACGAGAGCAGCCCCTCTCCCCGCGCTCCCAGGTGACACCCAGCACAGCAGTCACATCCCAGCCCTGAGCACCTCCTGGATGAGGGTCCTGGATTTTACTGCTTGTGGGGCGTGGGGGGGGAGTAACACCCTGCAGGGATGGCAAGAAGTGCCACTCAAATGGTGCGTAGAGTCATAGAATCATTAGGGTTGAAAAAGACCTCTAGGATCATCAAGTCCAACCGTCAACCCAACACCACCATGTCTCCTAAACCTTGAGTACAACCCGCTGGGTGAATCCAGGCTGCTTCCCCCTGCTCCGGACACTCTGGTCTGGGATTTCATGCGGGCACTGAATTCGCCAGCTCCCGCTGCTCCGCCCCACCACTAGGCAGGGAGCACTTCGGAGGTGCTGGGATGCTCTGAATAATATCGTGAGCTGACTCAAAGAGCTGGTTGTGGAGGAGACCGGTTCCAGTGTGTGCTGAATGAAGCATTGCAGAAGTCGGGGTGGTAGAGGGGAAACAGTATAATGAAGTAGTGGGAAAATTGAATCATAATAAGAATGCTCTCTGGTATTGGCTTTAAGATCATATGGCCGTGGCAGGGGCTAGAGTCTCCAGTGCTGTCTGCAGCAGTAGCAATTACAATGTCCAACTCATATACCCAAAAGGATGAATCTTCACAAGATCAAACTGACTTTTTTTCTTTCAAAATGACAACACATGACTATTTTTTTTTTTAGGAAGGCACTTCTTTATCACCTGTATAACCAGATAGAAGAAGGGCAGATCTTTTTGTTTTGTTTTAGGGGATTACTGCTGTGCTCGCTTAAAGATTTCATACTATTATCTCTGTTAACAGCTTAGTTCATTTATGACTGTCAGGTTTTGATAGAACTGATGTATTTTATTTTCATTATGGGCTTAACTTGCAAGATGTTGCTGCTTATAATGAGTCCAAAGACACTTTAGGCTTGTGAGTTTTCCATCATTTTTCTGAGATGAACTCATTCCTTCTTCTTTAGGCAAAGAAAAGCCAATACTAAAAAAGGTTTCGGCCGCTGGACCGTGAGTCACCAGTGTGGCTATCTGATCACGTCACAGCAGATCATCAGCACAGCCCTTTGCTGTGTTAGCCGTGAGTTTTAAAAATAAACTTAGTTCTTTGCAGTTCATTTCTAGCTGTTTTTTTTTCCCCTTAAAGTGTTTTGTGGAAGATCAATAAATCTTATCAGGAATTTGATGAAATGTCATGTAACTGTACCCTGGAGCTTCTCATTTACATTAAGACAAATTTCCTAAAGTCTGAATGTAATTAATATCTATTTAAAAGTTCTTTACAGTGCCCAAGTGTGTAGGTGAGCATTCTGCAAGGGGGATTCACTCAGATGCTATCCTGTAAAATATAAAATAGGAGCAAGAAGAACTGGCAGCTCAGCCAAATTCACTTTTTCCTCTGCATAGATTCTGAAAGAAAAGTACCATTAATCAAGCAGGCAAAAACCCCCCACGATAAAGTTGTTTGGGGGAAAAGTATCCTTTCAGCAAGTGTCTCTTCTGGCAGGGTAACCGCTGTTCATACAAAAATGTTTGCGTCCACGCTGAGATTCCCAGACTGTTACTGGTGAGGGGGCTTGCTTTCAAGGAAACCTCTCGATAAGGCAGCCCATGCTTATTTTTCTCTTAGACCCTAGAGGTTTTGGCTTGCGTTCAGTTTTCGTACAAAGCCATTTATCACGTCCTGCTTGACTCCTGCCTGCTCTCTGCTCGAGTGGCCGGGGCTGCCCAAGGCGCCCATTAACTCCTGCCCCAAAGCCACTGCGGCCGCCGGGACCTCCCCCGGTCTTCTGGCTGGAAACCCTTTTGCTCTGACAAGCCTGGGGGCAGATGGGTTCGGCTTGCGATGAAGAGGGAAACAGCCTTAGGAATGAAGAATTTTAATACCTTAATGAAAGGTTTCAGATTCATATAAGCAATTTTAAACTACAGGTGTTTTTTTTTTAATTACACGTGGCCCAGCCCTTCAGGTTCCCCTTGTAATCCTGCCGGGGCTCACAGCCTTCCCTTACGTTTCTTTTTCACACTTTGGTTTCTACAATGAGATAATTAAGCATCTCATGGTTTTTTAAGATACAATACATGAAAACAGGTGTTAAAGCTGTTGATTCAGGATGGGAAGCCAGGTAATCACAGTTCCTTACTACCTGTTACATACAGCTTTACAGGAGATATTTTCTCCTTTTGTAGAGGAAGAAATTGTTCAGAAAATCATGCCTATTAAGAATACCACGTGCTTAATTTAATTCCCACTGAAGCGGTTAGATTTTGGTATTTGAAGTCAAGGAGTTGCTCTAAGTGTTTCCCTGACTGAGCTTATATCGTGAGTAGGTGCGTTGGATTTGTTAGAAAACCTAGAACCCATGAAAATACAGAAGAAAACTTTAAAAAATGCCTTCAGTGCAAGCAGGTTAACAAAACAAGACACTACCCAAGCACGAGTCACCTCCATTTCTGCTGGCTTGCTAGAGTGCTTGGTGCTTTCATTGGCGGTAATGGCTGTTGTTCAATGAGTGTTTCCTTTTCCCTTCAGCTATCAGGTACTAACCATCGGCAAGACCATGGTAAAGGAGAAGAAATTGTCAGGTAATTCCCCCTTTTAAAGACAACTCTACACATGCCGAAGTCAAGTCTGCTGATGGTGACAGACCAGTATGAGTCGGGGCTCTAGCAAGCTGCTCCTTAGGAGACCTGGGGGTCTCCCTAGATTATACCACAGTGAAGAAAACTCAACCTCCATACTCTCATGTGAATGAGAATACTTTCAAAATCGAAGAGTGATTTCAAAACTTGAAATCCATTAATGAAAAGGCACGTGCAAGACAGCAGAAATTCTTTTCCATAAAGGTGAACAGCCTAAACTGTTCTGGTGTCCTCTGTTCACTCTCAGCTGTACCTCTGCTTGTGGTCCAGCTGAAGTTCTCCATACCTGAACCATAAGGGACATCCCACATGAGGACTGGTGTCAATATTACTGTGTCCATTGGAAATGCAAACAGGTTTGGAGATCTCCTTTCCTCCTGGCCCGCAGTCACCATCCAGTTGACCCTGGACCTCAGGTCCCTCTCACATGTCAACATCCTCAACGTCCCCTTGGGGAACCGGCCACCCCTTCCTCGGCAGGCAGGGCTGCCCTCCCGCCTCCCCGCTGCCTCTCACCTCCCCGCACACCAGTCAGCCGGCGTACCTCTACTTTGTGAGGCAAGGTTCTTAATGAAGATACTAACGAGCTTGTGCCTTAGACCCATCCTGAAGCCTTATTAACATATGTCCCCGACGGTAACTGAGTGTTGCGCTGACCTGCCCTCCTAAGCCACCCTGGGAACGTGCCAGTGTCACCCAGATTTAACAGTCCGAGCTCCCAGTTGCTCATTTTACACCCGTTGTTGGCACTGGGTAGTTTTCTTTGGTGATGTGGTGTAACTCCCGCCTCTTCAGCACGCAAGCAATGACTCAAATGAGGAAGAAATATCAAGACTTTGAGCTCTACAATGGCAGAATTACCCAGCAGCAAGTGGAAAATGGTGTGTTTAGAGCCAAGGGAGCTACCCCCACGGCCGCAGTGGGACTGGGGGCCGCCCTGACTGTCCCCAAGGTTGGGGGGTTTCCACGTGCTCAGGGAAAGGCAGGAGCATGGGGAAGCCCTCTGCCGAGAGAGCTGCCAGGGCCAGCTGAAGGGTGAGCCCTACACAAAAAAACAACCCCAAAATTTCAAATATCCCTGGGTGTGGTGTAAGCTGTGGCTGCTGCTACAATTTCCATCTCTCACTCTGCATTTGTATTTTAACGGATGGAGTTTAACCGAGTGCCAGTACTTGGAGGCAAGGATGAATCGATGGCTTGTGCCTCAGGCTTTTCCCATCACTGCAAATTGTGCTGCGGCAGGTGTAAATTTTCAGTGCCTTTCTAAAAATCTGCATAGGTATGGTCCAGCGTATTTCTTATTGCTGTAAAAGAAGAGTAAACAAGAAAAAGAAAAGAAAGCCAACTTCCTACTAGGTAAATTAGCTTGTACCTTTTGCCAGAAAAACGTTACCTGGAGTCTGTATCCACCTCTGTCCTCAAGGAGAGTGTTCTTGGGTTTGCCGATACAGTGGGATGAGAGAGCTGCAGTTTGCAAGTCTACCCTCCGCAGTGAAGGACCTATCTGGTAATCTCACTCAAGTCTGATGTCTTATTGCAGCCCTACTGTGCCGGGCCAGGTTTAAAACAGAATAGCTTCCCGTGCCGTGGCAGCTCGCTCCAGTGCTTAACGTGGCGTGGTGGGCCGGTAATTCTAGTCCTGCCGTGCCAGCAGACTGCAGCCCCTGTCTCCAAGCACAGGGCAAGCACACGCTTAACTTTCCTATATCCCAACACTCCTTTACGTACAAATAGAGTGTACAAAGGGTCAGAAAATGGCACCTTGTGGGGATTTACGTGAAAATCCTGCTTCATCCTTGGCTGTGCAAAGGCTTTCCTTGAGACGCCGAGTCTCAGCCACGAAGTACAGAGGAAAGGTGGTCAGGCTGCTGGGGCCCAAAGTGCAATTTTAAACAATAGGATAATTTAAACAATAGGACGCAACCTTAATCTTTGCTTTAAACACATAAATCTGTTTTCATAATGTATCTAACTTTTAATAATTACACGTGTTTAAAAACTACATCAGTTGTGCTTTTTATCCATCTAAATTTAAATGGAAAGGTGATTTAGTGACAAACCGATGCTAACATTTCTTTTTAGCGCTCAAAAAAAGCAATAATAAGGATACAGAATAAACTGACATTTTTTATCTAGTGCTAAGGTATGACTCGTTAGCATTTCAAGACAAGTTTCTGCTTGTAGGGTGTAATGCTTTGTTTCATGATGATACATTAGTGACAAATTTTGATACTTTAATACACCATTCCCTTCTTCAAAAACTAATTACTCCAATTAGCTTCCCGCTTAGTCAATTCCTTCTCTCTCCCATCTTCCAGCCACGAGCCTGTGACAACAAGCACCGAGCTGAAAAAATACTTTTGCCTTTGCCGTTCAGTCCTTGAGAGGGGTCTACAGAGGAACAACCCTTCACTTTTTAATTGGGAGGATTATTTAGACCCCTTTTACTTAACGTTTTTTCTGGGAACCTCGAGGAACAAACCAAACGCTGAGCAGGGTTATGTGAAAGCCCCTTTTATTTTGCCCAGCCCCCGGCGGCGTGCTGGGCACCAGGGCAAAGCCCCGCTGCTGCGGGGAGGAAAACGGGATGGCCGTTCCTCACCCTGCTGAAAAAGATGAAAGGCATTACCTGATATCTGAGTCTAATGGCTCTCTACAACCATAAACGGTATCCCTGGCAGAATTTCGCCAGCCCTGCCCGCAGGAGGCTGCTGGCTCCGGGGAGGATGGTGCGGCAGCAGAGGGTGGTGCTGCCACCCGCGGGGGCAATCGCGGCCATCTTTTGGGGGACGGCGGAGGAGCTGCAGACCTGGACACCTTGGGCCAGGCTCGCCAGGTCGCTCTGGATGCCTTTGCAATTGAATCCCTGCCTGCTTTTTTCCGTGGTGTTGGAGTTTCGGTATGTTCGCAACGTGACTCAGCAGACTTCTCTGTTTTCTGGGGATAATTGCTATGCCACATCTTGATCCTGCCAGAGCCTGCTTTGCCCAGCCCTGCAAAGATTTTTAGGCTTATTATATTTCTCCTATGTAAGGTCAGAGTAAAGTTATATTATACTGATGTATTTGATGAAAGAAGAGGTACAAAGCCATTCGAGACAGCAAAGCCAGCGGGTCTGGCCGCGACTGGGAGCAGCTCAGCTCCTCAGGGCTCGCGCTGGCCGTGCACCGGGGGGGGAGAAGGAGCTTCATCCCAGGGTTCGCCTGCAGGATTTCCTCCAAAACTGCCTGGCAGTCGCAGCTTTGTGTTCAAAAGGCTGTATTTCCCCAATTAAGGAGGCAGAATTTGTTTGTTTGTATTGCAAGAGAGGCAGCGCGTCTTGGTTTTTCTAAGATCTTGCCAGGAAGGCACAGAAATGGCTAAGCTGATATGTAATGGGGAGTGAGAGGGCGCTTTCTGGAAAACAATGAATAAACAAAGTTTAACTGAGATGAACAAAAATGTAAAAGCGTGAGCTGGTCCTTCAAGCGACGAGATCAAGCCTCAGCTGCTCTTCTGGTGGATGAATGTTTAATTAAGTATAATCTAACTGTGTTAAAGGTAGAAGATGAAGCAAAATATTCTGATGAAATTAACAGGACAAGATCCTCTCTGAAACCAGTTAGGCTGCCAAATCAAATCCACTTCACCCCTCCTTCACTCCCTCTTCCCTGTGAAGCACCGCAAGACATTTAAATCGATGAAACCCCTTCAGTTTAGGGTCGCAGTGCTCTTCTGCACAGCACCTGTAGCCCAGGGACATGCAGACGGCTGATCCTGGTCATAAACTCATCAACAGCCACTTTAAAAGCTGTCCATTCCCTTCTTCCACCCAGTTTCATTATTTCAGTCCCCTTGATAGTTAGAAGCATTCCTCCATTTTCTGATGTGAATTGTAACTATATCAGAACATTTTTTTTCTTCTGATGGGACAAAATTTTCCTTTCACTTACATAGTTCCTCTCCTCCTGCATTTCAGCTTTCATCAAAACTGCAGTCTTTTCTCTTAAAACAAGCCTGTTTTCCGAAGCACCAGCATGAGCTAAGGACCTCCGAGGGTCTTGTGGTGGGGGCAAACTCTCTCAAGGCCCTCGACACCAGGCATTTTAAGTCTGCCCAGACCGGAGAGGGTATTTCCGTGCTAGGAATCTTTCATGGGCGTAAGGGCCGTAACAGGCTCAGCAGTCCCTTGTCCTCTCAGAGCCTGACGGGGTGCAGCGCGGGAGGCTGGAGGTCTCCTTCACGCAGGGGAAGAGGTTTTCATGAGTATGATTTTTCACTCCACATTGGAGCTTGACACAGATTCTGCCTTTTGCAGTTTCCTTTTTTTCCCAAGCTTATCAGAAACAATTTGCTTTTCCAAAGTTTCCCACCTGTGTATTTTGGAAAGGTTAAAATGATTTTGTAGTCTCAGGAATGTGTGGGAAGACTGCAGAGCCTTAAACTCATCCCCATCAATGGGCATCAGGAGTGCCATGTTCCCCCCCTTTCTGGCGCTGTTTCTGTCCAGGACACCCCACCGGGTGTCTGTGCGTCCCGTCCCTGGGGTGTAACCTTACAGACAGATCCATTCTGAGCCAGAGGTTAGCTAAATGCATCACATATCATTCAGGTTTGGCACTTACGACACTCTAGTCTGGAAACGGTTAATAGCCAAGAGTACAATGATGACTTTGATAATTCAAAGTGACCCAAATCATTACGATATCTTTTACCTGTAGTCATCAATTTTCAGAGTAAGTTCCAACAGTTTTCTCCTGCTGGCTATAAAAGAACCGAACAAAAGGGGTTGCTAAAGGGGTGAGATATTTCATGCTTCTGCAATTTTCTCACACTCTTGAGATCTTGAAAATAATATGCACCCTCCGTATTTCTCACTGCAAATGACAGCAGAAACTCATTAATTCATCTCGTAAAGAAATACAGGTAAAAATTACATTCACTCCTCCTGCCTTCTGCTCAGCAAGATGATGTGATGTAGGAGACTGGAATGCCTCTTGAAATCCAAGATACATTTCATTGCATTTATATTTTAATGACACAACGAAAGTTGCTAAAATGAATTTCCCTTGCTGCTACGCCCACAGCAGTGCCAAGCCGGTACCACTGCGATTTAGGTCTTCTGTGTCACAACCCTTCAAGCAAAGCAGTTCTTTTGAGAGACCTGAATGATTATGTCTTGCCCAGAAGATATTTCTTGTAGGTATCAGTGAAACTAAAAATCAGGGACCTACAAGCGAAGAGTGAAATGGGTGGCTTGAAACTGGGGAAAAAAAGATAAAAAAAAAAAAAAAGAGAAGGAAAATAGAGCACTGGGAGTAGAGACAAGGCAAAGAAAAAAATATCCCTAAAGCATCTGGCTGTGAAAAAAGATCAAGTCAGCCAAAGCCTGATTAGTAGCTGTGGTACCAGGGTGATCCCATTAGGGATGTAACGTTGTTTTCATCTTGATATATTTTTGTGGAAGAAAAATTATCCAGCAGCAAGGATGGAATTCTTAATGGAATAAGTATTCATTAAATCCTCTTAATGAAAGAGACTGGGAAACAACAGGGCAAAAAAAGCTTTGAAGAAATACAAATATGTAACGAGGAGCTGACTCCTGCCCCTAAAATGAAGGGAGGCAACAGCAGAGTCGAGAGGACTGTCGGTTTAAATGAGGCACTAATGGCTTTGGCTGCCACCTCCAGGGCTTCAGAAAGACACTCTCAAGATAATACACTGTTAATTAACTTTCCCTTTCCCCAGAGGATCTTAGTGTCCAGTTGTTTTCAGACCTGCCTGAAAAATTGGGTTTAATTCTGTTTCCTGAGTTAAAATTTCACGAGTGGGAGTGCTGAGGCGAGGGAGAGACCCAGGGTTTGTCTCCAGCGGTGTGAGCATGAGTAGGTTGTTAAGGAATTCCTGGGAATAGAAGCTAAGAAATTAGCTTTATGTATTTTTTTTAACTGCATGCCTTGCAATACACTGGGAAAAATATTGCACCTTTAGGAAGCGTTTTAATGCAGAGTAAAGAACTATTTTGCAAGTGCTTCGTGCCATGTGTCCCAGCAGCACAGCGCTGCTGTACCGTGCTTGGGTACGGGGTGGGAAATGTCCCCTGAGGGAGCTGCTGCTATTCCGCAGTGATTCAAACCAGAGTCTGGGAACACAAAGACTTACACCCCTCTTAACGTTACCTGTCTCTTTTCCTCAGCTATAATACTTTGTGGTTGGTTTTTTTTTGTTTTTTGTTTTTTGTTTTTTTTTTAACTGATGCTAAAGGCTTGTTTGGGGAACAAACTTCTGGGAATACAATTTAGGTGAGTGCTCAAGGCTGAGCTCTTGTGTTTAGGGGGATTCACAGTTTCATGTTTCTTTTTCTGCTGGAAATTGCGTTGGTTTTTTTCAGTACATCACCAAAAAAAAAAGAAAAAGGACATATTTGACATGACTTTTAGGAAACACTCCTGCTCTGACCATGTTTTGGATAGGGTTCATCTCAACGGCTGAATTATGCTTGTTGTTGAGGCTGAGACAAGGTGCTTGGGATTACCTCTGCCCTCTAAATGTCTTGTTCCTGCAGTTCCATATATTTTCATGATGGGCAGTGTCAGAGAGGCTGAAATCTCAGACTTTCCTGGTACCTTGCTGAAGATGACAGGCTGCTAAAGGATAACTTCCCGCAGCCTTCTGGAGGACAACCATGCTTTCACCTTATTTTTGGAGCTCATTTGCCTGCTCTTGCCTTTCAGGATCATAATTTTCTATCAAGCCGGCAGCTTCTCATTTTAAAACAAATATTGTCCTTGAAAGCATCGCACTGCCACTGATAAAACGATGCTTCATTGAGTTATCTCCATAAGCACATGTCAGCAATCACTGTGGATAAATTACATACATCAAAGACTTCTAATGACCATACTTTGAGTAAAATTAGCTTCCTGCGTTTGCATCATTAATTAAGCTCAACACCACTCTTCAACATATGCTGCTTTCCCTAATAGGCTATGCTGTCTACGAAGGATAAATTGCTGCCCGTCTGCTCAGGTTCAGTTTTGATACATTGGGTACAGCAACACGATCTAGTTTGCATCCACTTGTTCTGAGAGAGATCTTAAGTTGCACGTATCTTAAATAAACGCTGAAATATTAGATAAATTAAAGCTCGGTACAGCTCCCTGTATCTGATTCTGTGATATTTAGGTATCGGAAAACAGGCGTTGCCTACACAGGTTCACTGTCTCTCACAGAATATTATACACGAGGGTTTATTTGTTTGCCCAGTCCCAGCACGCAGCGCTGCCTACGTGACATTTTACACTCTTGAAGATGTCTCATCACCCTGACACCCCAAAGGTCCGGTCCGTCTGCCTTTAGGTAGGCTCCAGGAGGGGACCTCTCTTCAGGGACCTCACTCTGACAATTCGGGGTCAGATCTGGCACATTACGGTGCAGAGGAACAGCAGAGCCCTGTGCGGGCAGCCTGAGCACCTTGTGCACGCAGGGCACTGGCTGATCCCCAGCTCCTTCCTCCAGAGATCACCCCTCCGACAGAGCAGGTAGGGGGTTCCGAGGGGGGAGGGTGGTGAAGAAGCGCCCCTCACCCCTTGGATAAAGCAAGGCACGCCACAGCCGAGGGGTACGGTTGTGTCCATTTCCTTGCAAATAAGCAGTGCGGAAGAAAATCTGGGCTTGCAATAAATTAAAAAAACCACAAAACAATAAACCCAAACAAACAAAATAAGACCAACCCTACCCCCCCAAAAAAAACCCGCAAAACCCAACCCAAAACAAAACCACAAACAAACCAAACCAAAACCACAAACAAACCAAACCAAAACCCCCCAAAAAACCAGGAGGAAATGGACTTTACAGATCACAAGTTAAAAATATATACTGTGAAGTAGAATTTTCTATTACAAATATCATACATCACTCCTCATTACTTCTTCCTTGCTCAGTGAACGCCTTGCCCTCTAGCTTTAAGCAGTCTAAAGCACTTAAATAATAACGCTTTTTCTTTAATAACATAATTTTCTTAACAAAATCTTGGCCTTAAACTCTGCAGTTGTAACCGTCTAAGCAGCGTGACAAGGCCCTGGGTCCTCCGTCACCACCTCGCCCCTCTCGAGCAGTGCCTCAGGGAGCGGACAGTTATTCTCAGCTTTGCTTTCGTGACAGCTGGAAGTTTTCTTATAAACAAATTTTCTTAAAAACAACCCCATTCGCAAAGCTGCTTCCAGAACTGTATAAGCAGAAGGCAATAAGAGCAATTGGCTAGGAAGAAAAAAAGCAAGCGAATTAAAAAGTGAGTGGAAATTGGCAGGCGTCAGCAATAAGCCAATTCCTGAGCAAATTAGAGTGGTACAAAATATTTATAGAAACAAAAGCCGTTCCTAATCCTTTTAGAGCAGGGGCCTGCAAAAATTGTTATACAACATTCACCCAGGCAAATATTTATCCTTAAAGAAATTGAACTCCGGAGTCAAATATATTTAAAACATATCCACATCCTTTTTGACACATCCACAACATATGACAAGGTTAAAGAGGACCTGCCAGATCACCTGTCCAATTATAGATGCATATTAAAATCTCATCAGACTTAGACTAGTACATCTCACTTGTCTTTTGGAAACATTTATTTTAATTTTTAGGTTTCTAGCGCTATCAGAATTCTGGAGTAAATATTCAAAACTCAAAAGTCCTAAAAAGAGTGTCTCTGAGGTCAAACTTCAGCTGAGAACGTCCTCTCAAAGATCAGTTAGCAGTGAGTCCAGCCATCCACTGCTACCAGGGCATAAAGTTTGTGCTTTGTGTTTCTTTATTTGGAAAGATCACCAGTGGCTTGGGTTTGAAATTGTTTTTAATTAGCTGGTAGAGCCCGCAGGATTCACCTAATTGTGTGTAAAGGCGTGCCCTAACCGCAGGGCCAGCTGCGATCCATGCTCGTGTGGTTCCCTTCGTAACCTGTGCTCATCTAACCAACAGTTATATGAGCCTGCAAACACCTGCTGGGAGAACAGCTCTAATTCCCATTCTTCCCCCCCAAATCTGACTTTATCAATCAAGCAATAAGAGGTGCTAAATAGTCAGCTTGTGTTCCTGCTTCTCCATCAGCTCCTCACCAAGAGCAACGTCAGCCACGGCACGCGTTGGGTTTTCAGCTCCTACGGTCTCTGTGAAGCGGTTTTGTAACAAAACCAGCTTATTTTAGGGTGGAGGCCCTTGCTGCAGGCACCAGAACTGAATGTCTTCAGCAAAGGAAAGGTAAGTATATGTGCCGCCTTGTATTTATATTGTCCTTCTTTCCCTATTCGAAAAGATTTTTATTAGTGAGAGACGAGTAAAGCAATGGCTAAATGAGTCAATGTACTTTTCTGAGTATCCAATGTGTAATTCTTGGTACAGAATAAGCAAGGAGTTACGCTTATTTCAACCTTCCAACCGGGGTCAAGAATCTAAAATACTGAGTACTGTCAGGTAGTACGCTCAGGGTTTGCTAGCGTGCTCTTTTATTTGAATTATTTACTTCTGTCAAACCTTGACTGTGGGAATCATGTGGTGGCCCAAGTTTCTCTCTATCTTGTTTTTATATTGCAGAAATGTTAATATTAGCAATAAAAGCGGTGATGAGGAATAAGGAAAAAAATGCTTTGAAGTTTGTATTAAAACCTCTCACTGTCTATAAATTAATCTTGTAATTTATGAACCCTTTTGGATTAGAAACCTTGCAGAGGCTGGTTAGGAAGGTATCCCTCTGACTCCCAGTTCTCCCTCTGTTTTTCTATCTAGTGTTATCTTGATCTGTGGTCCTGAGGTGAAAACCCTTGAATGATGCTCGGCTTCTTCAGTGCCCAGCCCTTTTTATGGAGCTTTAATTTATATTATTCTTGCGAGCATAAGAATTTTATTTTCTATGAATATTTCAAAATGCTTTAAAAGATGATTTTTGTTTTAACAGCAATTGTAGAATTTTCCAGCTTTATTTCCTAAATAATTTGAAAGCAGGAGTAGAAAATGTTATCAACTTGAAAGAGCATCAAGAAAATGCGTTCTTCTTATGCAGCACTTGAATCTTTTTAAAATGTGAATGAACTGAGATAATGTGTGTTGTTGGGGTTTTATGTGGCTGATTAGTCCTACATGTCTGTTGGCTTTGCTGTAAGGGATGTTATGGGGAACTGAGATTTGAACCTGGTTTCTGCTTCACAAACGTTTTTAAGACATGCAGTCTGGATCCAGATCTGGGCTCTGCGAAAGTGTGAAGATCTCTAATTGTTTGCAGCCCTCTGTAGCTTCCCTCGCTCCCTGCAGGGGAAGGATTCGGGGCTCGTGGACTCTGCGGTGGTCGCCGGCACGTGGCCCCCGCAGCGCGTTCCTCACCACGCGTGCCGCAGGGCATCTTGGCTTCTGCCTTTTTGAGCTTCTGCCACGCAGCCTCATACTTACTGATACGTTTTAGCTATAACCCAGAGCCCACAGCTTTAGTGCCAAAATGGGATTTTGTGTGTCACTCAAAAAGCCTTATTCCTTGTGCGAAACTGGAGGGGAACTGAATAGCTCTCCGCATACCACATACAAGGTTTGTACGTAAGACATAAAGATCACAGAGGGCTATGCCTTTGCCCCAGTGTCCTCCTGAGCATCGTCATCCTCTGTCAGATGAAAAAAAGGGCTATGTAGGTTTTGTCTGAGGAAAAAACAGGTGTGTGTGTGGTGCAGCCTCTCCGCCTCGCACACCTGGTCTCCCCTTACAAGGCGATAACCTGCCTGAAGACAAGCACAAAGATATCTTTGTAAGACCTGAACACATTTTTGGCAAGACGCGGTCATAAAAAGTTACCTGTTTAATGTTATTCTGAGTCCTTGTGCTTTTTGTTGTATATTTTATGGGTCTACTGTTGCTTATGAAATGCCTAGAATGCTATGGTAGCTCAGGGCCATAAAAATTTAATTTACTATGTTGTCTTATTATCATAAAACCTGTTTCTGGACCTTCTGTGACTGTGTCCAGAAGGAAGCTAAAATATATTCTTTTCCACTTGTTAGCTCAGGAGGCCACAGCTGGAGAGCTGTGATGGGCCGTGGTAGGAAGCTGCCTGTGATGCACCCAGACGTGATTTCAGGCTCTGAGTTTGCCCCACTGAATAGGGGCGGTTTAATTTGTTTGCTGGGCTTTTAATGAATTGTATTAATACTGCAGCTTACCCGTGAGTAATTCTGTCGGGTGGTTTTCCACTGCCCTAGGAACAAATCAGGATTGTGGGGTTTCTCTGAAAAAGTACTTCTGGGAGGAAGGATTCGAGTAGTGTGCGTATGGAATAGTCAAATAAACAAAATATAGCACCCACTGGGCTGCCGGAGACTGGCTGTAAAATGTTGAACTCCTTTAATTTCCACTGAGTGCAAGGGAAGCCAGTCTATCACTCGGCAGCTTGTGGAGCTGAAGTGATGTGAAAAGATTGCTCCTCTGGTTTGAAAGGCAGTGCTAAAAGCTGATGTTGCAAAGGAGCTGGAAACTTTCTAATTCAAGATCTGCCTGTGGTTTCCACCAAACCTGTTCCCATTGGTCAGTCACGACTGGGCAATACTGCTTTTTGCCTGAACAAACCCACTGAATGATATCGTTTCTGTGCTTTTATTGGGTCGGGGAGCCTTTTTAGGAGGGTTGGAGCAGGATATGTTGCTCCTCCCTCCCTGCACAGGAAGGATGCTCCTCTGATTGCATTCCAAAAAGCTCCAACGTTGGAGGTTTGCCTTCGGTCCTAGCGGTACCGCTCCAGTTGCGTAAGGAGCAGGTTAATTACAAAAACAACCACCCCGCTTTCTCAGTGGTTCATCTCGTTCTTGGATTTTGCTTTAAACTTGAACAAACTTTTAAAAACTATTCGGTGAGACAGTTGATAGTACCTCATATTTCACACCTTTAAAAGAAGGTATTTGTGAGTCATCTTAGACTGCATCTACGCCTCAGTCAACTGTAAACTGAACAGATGCCAAATTGCTGTCACCATGAAAACAGTATGTCAAGGTGTATGTTGTCACAAACTGCAAAGAATAAAAGAAAGCCTTATTAAGAGACAGCGTGCCACCCACTGCAGAGCCTCTAGCGAGGCCCAGGTTCCCTTAAAAATATCCTATAGTTGGAAAATTTCAGGCAAAATCACGACAGCTTGTCTTACCGCGTGGTTCTCCAGAATGATTTAAAGCTTGAAATCTGTCTTGCCTGATGTGTGCCAGTATTTGATTAAAAATGTCCTGCAGCACCGTTTCTTGACTGTTACTGATAGTGCAAGGTAAACAGTTCTTTGTTTTTACCTCTTGTCACAATAAGGTGCCATCCTTAAAGCAATGTCAATGTAACAAAATACTGACACTTGTTCCTCGTAGCGTAGAACAAAAAACGGCTTATAAAAGGCCCTTCGGGTAGCCTGTATCCTTTCTGAAACAGCCTTGAAGGGCAAATTTGACATGAGATGCTATTTTGGCACCGTTATTTTTGTTTCGCTCTGCGAGAATCCAGCCGCAGACTGCCGTGCCCGCACGGTGTGTCACTAGCCAAATGGCAACCTGCATCTTCGGCACGGGCTCGCAGCCTCCCTCTCGCGTCAGTACTGCTTGTGTTCATCTATATCTCTTGTCCTTTAATTCTGGACTCTGTAAATCAAGTCTAAGCTTGACTAACTAAAACTAGCTTTGTGGAGAGATGCTGGAACGTGACAGCCAGACATCCTCCTGCCTCGGGTAGTGAGGAGGAGGAAGGTAGAGCAGACCTATTTGAAGTCACCAGCAAGCACTGGTTTGCTCTGGGAGGTGGAAGGGGGATTTATTCTCATCTCCTCATCTTCCAGTACAATTCTTATTACTTGAACTGATCATGTTCACTGAAACTCACAGACTAAAGATTTATCACTTACTTTTCTCTTGCCTGTTCCAGAGGAGGATTTTTTGCTATTTTGGACAAGTTTCATCCTGAACCATTTCTTGTGACTGGCTGGTTATAGCGGAAAGCTGGGGTAAGGAACTGGAACTGCTGTCTGTGTTGTGCTCGTGCCATTCCCGAGCAAGCATGGGTTTTTCACCATCTCAGATGGTAAGCATTTAGATGTAAAACTCCTGGGTTTTTCCGCAGTTGTAAATGCCATCAAGACACCTGCCTTCTTCATATGCAACAGCTGAAACGGCTTCAGACTATTTACTCTCAATATAATCCGAAGTAATAATGTTGTGCTGCATTTTCACCTCTGGCAAAGGCATCAAAATGCAGAAACATTACAAATTGTGGAAGAGTTCAGCGCTGTGCCCTCCACCGAAATGTTACTTTCCTTTTTCTGCTTCTGGGATCTTGATTTCTGATGGAAAACAGACCACTGGCTGAGGGTAGGCACTTGAGAGGGAGGATTTGGTTTGCTTTGCCCAGGCATGCTGTAAATCCACGTGTGGGCTCCCGGGGCTCAGCCCACCCAGCTGAACAGGGATGCCTGGTGGCATTTCACCCTGATGGCCTCCAGTGCGTACCAAACCTGTGGGTTTCCTTTGTCCTACATCACATCTGCTGTCCCTGGGTGGGTGCCTGATACCCAGGGTAAATCAGATGGCATCAGACAGCTATGTTTGGCCAACAGAACTGACCTTAATGAAGCTTAAACAGGTAGCACAGTCCTAAAATGAAAACCGGCTTTACAGTGTTGAGCGTTGATTTAGACTTGAAGTTGCTGAATCTCTTTAGCCTCCCTGGTGCCATGTGAATTGCTGCGATTGCTGCTAAGACAAAAACTCCAGCAAAGAAGTTGCTGCATTATCTCTGTGAACACTTGAATCCCTGGGCAGCTTGTGTGTGGGAGGCTACGGTGTTCCTTAGTGGTGAGTTAGTAACCACGAAAAGGACTGGAATGGCTCAGACCCTGAGGCAGGTATGAGATGATGGGGGGGATTCCTGCTGAGGACCAGAGGTCTGTCCCAGTTGCTACCCAGCGCTGGGCAGGTCTTGCCTGTCTGTGGGGTCATTCATAGTGGGAGGGGGTGGTGTGCCCACAAGCTGCTGCTCCTGGAGACAAGGAGTGGAAAGAGAAGGTCTTGGGTACTGACTGCCGCGGGGGACATCCTGTGCCATAGGGCATGGATGGAGATCCATCATCAGGAGGTGGAGGAACGCCTTCTCCTAACTCCTTTTCTGAACTGGCTCACTCATCCCTACCACAATGTAAAACCTTCTGTTTTCAAGCAAAACATAACCACTCTGTACCTTGTAACTTGGGGGCCTGGAAATGGCAGCAACCAACTGAAATCCTTGAGTAGTTCCTGGAACGCTTCAATACGACTATCAGTTGTGGTTGTCTTGGACTGAGGTCAACCTGTTGCCTTTCACCACCTGTGACTACAGCTGCTGTTATGAGATGGAATAGGAAAAACTGTCTGAAAAGCCTCTACATGGCACTGAAGAAGCAAAACGAGAGGAGATCTGGAAAACGGAGATCTGGTGACCCCAGAGCAAGCATACGGTGTGCACTGGTCCATGCCCCGCTTACAGCCCATCTCCACACTACATCCTTTCTTCAGTAGTAGGTGTTTTGTTTTCTTCTCTGTCTAGGTTCACATCCTGCTGTGTTCAGAGGCCAGCCTGGCTGTAGGCCAGGGATCCTTAGCCGCAAGGACACGGGGACTGGTCCTGATAGGTGGGTGCTAATCTCGGCCCACCTCAGCAAACAGGCAGCTGCCCTCGCCTTCTCTTGCTCCCACACGTGCACTCACACATCATCACTCATTGCAGTTCCTCGTCTTAGTTCTTTTCTGCGACAGGAGTCACCTGATGCTTAAAACTATTGATAACATGGGTAGAGCCAAGGTGAAAGAGCTGGAAAGTGGTGATAAATGACTGTCATAAGAGCTAATTAATTTACCTCTACCCAGAGACTTCCTCCGCCTTCTTGTTTTCCAGTTTCCTTAGGAACTCGGGGACTTGGGAGTTTCAGTACTGATTAGACAGAAAATTATAGTATTTCTCTGACTGTTTGCCTACTGAATGTAACACACTGATACTGAGTTCAGGACCTTGCTTCACTCTATCAAAGAATATTACAATGCTCAAAAATAATTTGTTTGATCTTTTAATTCAGTTTCTAAAGTGAGTTTCAGAATAGGTGAAGATAATTTCTAGATTGTTAAAGAAGGTAATTTGTTTTAGAGGGCTGGAAAGTAATGTTTAAAACAATTCCCTCTTACTGATGGTGATATAAATGAGATTTTTTTTCATTTCCATTTTGGAAATATTTCTAGGGTTACTTCTATAAAGCTTCCACTACAGGGTAATTCTCTCCTTCCTGAATTCAGATTTTTTTCATGTCCCCAGAACTTGTTTTATTTGATAGGTGGAAAGCTGAGAGCAAGTAGCAGTCTGCGCGTGTCTGTGGGCTGTGCCAGCAGTGCGTGTCCCCCCCATGCCTCACCTGAGAAAATAGTGAAAGTAGCTGATCTTGACATAAAATCCTGCACAGTGGAATTAGTTAAAGCCAGAGTGAATGAGAATTTCAAAAGGGTTTAATGGTTCTGAGTTCCAAACACATTAATTGAAATTCATGATATATTCTCATTCTATTATAAAAGATCTGCCACCTCATGTGAGTGCACTGACTTTATATGCTGATTTCTCAGAAGTGCTGTAATTTGTCTTGTGTTGTCAGCTATAATAGTGCTCTTCATAAAAAGCCCAGTGCTGACCAGGTATGGTCCTGGGCTGATGTTTCCAGCTCCCGTACTTTCCACTACCCATCCGGAAACCCCAGCAGCGGGCAGGCAGGATTTCACAGCCTTGGGATGCCAAAACCCACCTTCCATCCCCAAGACTCATGATATGAGAAAATACAAACACTGTACACTTAAAGTACAGCTAAAATAAGGGACAATACAAGCTGTCTTTTAGCACATGAAGTAAAACTGCCGCTTTACCCCAGAGCACTTTCAGGCCAGCAGCACACAGCTGGTGTGTGAGCCCTGCCTGGGAAGATGGCCACGGCTCTGTCGGAGCAGTACACGTGCCATGCTTTAGGGCTGCGTAACTGCAGCCCGCGCCCCTCTGTCGGATTATCGCAACGATGCTGAAATTACCAGTGCACCAAGCTGTCTCCCAACAAAAGGCGCGATGTCTAGAACCGGCTCTAGCGACAGAACGCCCGACTGCAGGAGAGAGGACAAGACACCTAACTGGAGGCTGGCTGGAAATGAGCAGCACGACACTGGAGGGTGTGGTAATCCCCACGGCCCAGCTCCTTTTTTGCACCGTGTCATGAAATCCCTGTTGCAAACGTGTTTTGGTAAAGAAGCTTGGGGCCTTTGTCGTTTACATAGCTAGAAGTTTTTAGGCACTTGTCTGTCTTCTATCTGCATAAGTAGGCATTTCTTTTAGATGACAATATGAAAAGAATTGAGCTTCTGTGTTGGGAACATGGAGATGCAGCATCTGCAACACGCCTGAAAGTGTTTATCTGGTAGGAGGGACTGAACAGTGATAGCAGAAAGAGGAATGTGGTGGGTGGTGTCTCTATGAAGGTACCCCCTTGCATCTGGGGTTGCCAGGGGCTGCTGCTGGGGTTGTCCCCAAAAGCCACTGTTTGTCTACATGTTGCTCAGTTTTGTTAACATGCTTTGTCCATGAGATACCCGAAATGATCTTTGCTGTATTTCTTAGGTCTAATCCAAATCTGTGATTATACTTTGTTATGAAATACAATATTTTAAGAGAATATTAGCTGAAATTTGTACCCCATTTTTAGGTAAGAAGCACTTGTTGCTGTCTTTGTCTCTGGAAGGAGCTGGTCTGGAGGAAACACCTTTGTTCAGCCCCTTACAGCACACACAATTACCTGTCATTTAAAGAGAAGAGCAGCCTTTCAGATCTGAAGTCACATAATCGTTGCAAAAATCTGTGGGGAGAAACTAAATACCTTGAGAATAGTTGCTGCTGGCCTCCCGTATGGTTTAAAGTGCTGAGAAGTGTCTGAGAGAGGTGTCAGCGCGAAGATTAAGAGGAAATTTCCTGAGGCAAAATACTTGTGGGTCTTAAAATGTTTTCTTTGCTTTCAGAAAGTACGCTTGTCCAAATGTTTCCCACATGGGCTGAAACACTAGTTTCTCTACAGACGGTATAATTTCATACCTGGCACCAGAGGGTAAAACACATTTCAAAAATGGGCAGGAGGAGGGAAGCTAACCTTGGAGTCAGGGGCTCTATAAATCCTGATGTTTTAGCTTAGAAAGTCTTCTGACTTTATGCTTCAGCAAGCACTATTTTAAGAACCTGTACTTACGTGTTTTCCATTTTACCTTGGCTTTTTTTGAAGTACCGTTATATCTGTTTCAGCTTGCAATATGATTTCTTTGTCACTACGGTAACATCGAAACAGACGTGCCAGTCTCGGAAAAATGGAGGAGAGGTTATCGGCCAACCTGCTACTACAATGGAGCTCTCTTATCATTTTTTACTGTCATTTGGACATCATCAACAAAGCCAAAGGGAATAAGAAGATGCTATTGATAAATTGTTTTCTCTTTAAGCAAAGCGTATCTGTGCTGCTGTGCCTTCCTTTGCACTGGGGACCTGAAATCCTCCCTTGCCTTGTAGTTAATATCTGGAGGTGGCATTGGTGGAGTAATGCCTGGAAGAATATCTTGGCCTGATAATTTCTAACACTATGAGCTGCGGTAGCCCTTCATTTGAATATTTTTATTGTAGGCCTGACCTCCCTCCTGCTTCACAGAAAAAGGACTCAATTTTCCCACACGACTATGACATCTACACTCAAAACTTCCAAAGATAACTATTCCCAGCTTCTCGAAGTGTCATACTTTGGTATGCTCTTGTCTCTCTGGGTGCAAAGAGGCCATTGGACCGGCAGTAGGAGCTGCCTGGCTTGGTTAATGGCATGCTTGTCTATGTCAGCCATGCTGGAGCCTCACCACCCCTTCCCCAGCTCGTCCTTCCTCACTTGCAGGCATGGGCTGCAAGGGCAAAATCAAAGACTTGGCTACCTCCCCCCACCATGGCAATGGCTCTGCCTCTCTAGGGCCAGCACAGGCATCGTGGCATGTTTCTGCTGGGCTTTGCTTCTCCTGGCCAAATCCTGACCAAGGAGCCGCCATCTCCAGCCTTGTGTTAGTTTTAGGGTCCAGCACAGAGAAAGTTGCTAAAAATTGGCTTTTTCTTCATAGTTGCCTAAAGAATTGCACCTCTTTCTTTCCAGTTTTTGCAGATCTACGATTCTCTTGCGAAGTACTTCAGTTAATAACTTAATAACGGAGAAAATAATGGTGTGCACAGCATGAAGGTCTGAGACGTGATCCTCTCTGGCCTACCAGCGTGTGCAGGAGAGAAGCTACGTACTGTATTGCTGCTTTATGAAGTCTTTGATTCATTCAGTTTGGTGGCACAAATGGCTTGACTCGCTGTCTTCTATCTGACCAAAAAGCACTTTGTTTTGGCCTGCAGTTGCACTCAGAAATTCTTATCTGGAAGGGCTGTAAATCGTATGATAGGGAGCTTCACATTAGAGCTTGGGATCAAATAGACTTTACAGTCCTGTGTGCTGCCAGTGCAGTAACTCAGTAGTCAGGGTCACTTAGTTCTGTGTTACAGTTTAAGTTGTGAATCTTACAAGAGAAAGTTCCTTGACACCTGGTTTTATAGCTTAATATTAAACAAGTCAGTCTGTAAATGAATCAAGATTGTAAACAGAAGGAGACTAGAGTATTTTCCCCCCCAGTTCTTTTCCTGAGTATGTAATCCTTTGCCAAGCTGAATGAACACTTTTTGTTTAAGGGTATTAGCAGCCCAGTAATTAGTACCTTGCTGGGGTCACTAGGGGTCAGAAGAACCTTATCTGTTTAGAAATCTGCTATTTTTCACACTATTCCTTCATGCAGCTGAGCTTGCATGCTCTCCCTGTCTTGCTTTTCAACAACTATATTTGCTTATATTAGCGGCAATGCTGGAATAATAGAATGGAAAGTATTAATTTTCCCTGCAATGGTTGCGACTTATTAGTTTGGTCGTATTAAACTGATCATAAACAAGACTCACCCTCTTCTAATGTGCTCAGCCTTTCTTTTCCTTGAGACACTATGAACCAAATGCCAGCGAGGCTCGTTTGTTGTATATTGCTCTTTACAGAGAAATACGATGTTCATCTTCATCGGTTTCTGAACGGTCCAAACCTGTGTTCTCTTGCTTGGCTTGAGATCCCCAGTGCTGGAGTGACGTGGGCCAGGTTATTCTTCACTCTTAATCACTCGTGCACGTTCTCAGCAGGGTGTTGCTGTAATAACTTTATAAGGCAAGCACTGCATATCTCGGAGTGCTTGAAATAAGTGCTTTGGGAGAGCTTCAGAAGTGGTTTGGTAAAAAAAAAACCCACACCCATTTTGCATGTAATTTGCACTTACTGTTGCTGCTCCTGCTAACTACCAAATATTTGTCATTGTACCTTAACTCAGTGCTGAGATCTAGCATGCAGGGCTATGATTTGCTTTCTTTCTAAAGGGTTTGCAGTGGGGCCATTTTTTTTCCATTTAAAAAAAAGCACCCAGAAGCATCCTAGTTACAATGACACTGACGTTACACTTCAAATGACTGCAATTCAGTAACAGCTTTTGGAAGCTTTCCATTCCTATTTTTTGTGTTGAACAAATGGCAAATTTTAATTGGCAGCACTGGATACCTAGCAGTCAAGAAAAAAGCACTGATAAAGGCCATACTGCATGTGTCCAAATGGAGACAGAACAATATAAAATACAAAATTGCTTCAAATATTATTGTGCAGCCACAGCCCGCTGAGCTGTCTGCCAACGGATGCTACCCCGCGCTGCAAGCGCGCGTCGGTGTGCATGTTGCTTCTGCTCTGTGTGTGGAGCAAAATCCCTGCCTGCCATAGGGAATGAAATCAGCAGAGAGCTGCCAGTGATTTCTGTATGGTCCTGTATGTCCCAACCACGCTTTGCCTGTAGGAATTAAACGCATCGGTATGCAGACCAGTCCTCAAGAATAACAATGCAGAAGCTTGAGTCAAAGCTCCCCTCCTGCCTGCAGAAAACAGCAAAATAAGGACGTAAAATTTCTGCGTTGAGTTTTACTTACAGACTGCAGGCACCTTGCGTGGTTTACACACAGTATGAATCCCTCCGGATTTCAAATGAGCCATATTTGTGCCTGGATTAAGTCATTTGAATCTGCTTGTTGGGGAAAGTGTTTGTGAACTAAGCAGATCTCTTCAGCGGTACATAGGTTTTCAAGCTATTTTCATTAATGAAGTTTGTGTTTGCAGAGATTTGGCTCCAGCTCCAAGCAAAGGTATTAAGCACAGAAAATCAAATCACTGTGTTAATTGTACAAACAAAAAAGGTCTAAGCCTGAGGCTGAATAATAGATAATAATTCAAACAAACTACATACTTATATACATGTGCACGTCTAAGTCGTGGTGTTTCTACTTATTTGTGGGTTGAGAGGCTTTTTGAATTCTAAAAAGAAGCCATTAGCAGACCTGAGCTCTGCAGCCTGCACTTTGGGGTTGGTTCTCTGACATCGTTCTGGCTTAGGACTTGAGGTTTGGTTTGCCTGTTTCTGCAAGCGATAATTCAAAAGCCCGTGGCAGGACACTGAAACAGTGTGCATTTTAATTGATTTACAGTGGAGAAAATAAAGGCCGCAGTCAAACTCAAAACTTCAAAGCCTGAATACTTTTAGTGAGAAGCTGAATAATGTAGTTGGCTGGAGAACTGCAGCTCGGAGTGTACCCCTTTGCAAGCCAGGAGCGCTCTCTGAGATCAAGCAATTATTCCCTTGAATGGGAAGGTCCTACAGAGGCTGTGTCTTCAATAACGTCATTTGATTTGTTTCATATTTCATGTTTTTCTCTCATTCTGATGTAAAGCAGCCTGAGGCACGATGGAGCGTTATGAAAAGGGAGGCTGTAACCTGGGGCAGTGGAAAAAGCAAGTTGTTTTTGAACACGTAAGTGCTGAGCCGGCCTTTGCAACTAGCAAACACTGGCTGGAGGTGTCAGGTGTACTTTCTCATTCGCGGGAGCCACCTTCTCTGGGTGCACTGCAGAGGTGTATGCAGCAGGTAAGCTCGTGTAAACTAAGGCAACAACAAGGTTGAGGCTGCCTGCATAAAATTCAGCTCTGCATTACTTGCAGAGAAGCTTTGGTTTCCCATCAGACAGATATTTCATTGTAGGCTTCTTTCTTTTGAGTTAAGACTGACTGGAGAGTTTTGGGTAGCGTGGCTAGAAAGACTTCTAAAGAAAAATACAGCCTGTGGGTTAATGAAACTTCAAATCCTTGTGACAGCCTCTGGCAGTGCATAGTTAAAATACTTAATCCACTGTTTGCAAGCAGTGCTCTGCTGGGCAGTGCTGACTGCAGTGATCTTCAAGTCTTGACCTTACGGCATTCCTCCGTGCTTCTACTCCTTTCATAATTTCCTGTGCTCTTTCACCCCTTCCCTAGACCTCTGTGACCTTTGCTATTTCTTTATTCTTCATTTCACGCTATTGCATCCATCAGAGGTTCCCGTAGGCGTTAGAGAACAGTGCTTTAAACCCTCTTGTTTCAGAGTTCTTTAGCATCTACCTGAATCGCATGCCCATTGGTAAATTCTCTTTTATATATATTTTTTCAAACACCCTGGAGACTGTCTTTACAAAACTTAGTCACGGCTATTCTGAAGCCTTCAATGTACAAGGGCGCTGACCCAGGTGATACTGCTTCATTATACAGCCTTAAAATGAGTCTGCTCTCTGAAGAGCTTCTCCAAAGTAGAGGGTGGCTCTTGGGGTCAGTGCGAGAACCCGTTTATCCCTTAAAAAAAGTGGATGATTTTCAGAGGCATTCAGTTACTCTGGGGATTACGGCCGAGGTGCCTTGGGTATTTAGAGAGGTTTTTCTAACAGTACCAGTGTCTTCCCGAGCACCTTTAATATTCTATTGTTAAGAACCACTTGGTTTTTTCTCCTCATTTCAGCTGATAGCTTAGCTGATGAATTGTGTGCAGTTTTTGTTTGTAACAGTCATCCATGCACTCAAGAAAAAATATTGAGTCAATCTTATAATAAAGATGAAGTAGATTTGATATCTCTTAACAAGATATCCAGGATAGGAAAGTCAGCTGGAGTTCTCCTTATTTCTCCATGCCCACACATAGGAACCATAACAGCGGTATAAAATAACACCGGGCTTGTAAAAGCCAACCGTTCAGTTTCTGTGATTCACTCGAGAAACCAAAGTGCCCTTCGGTTCACTGGAATGTAGAATAAAAGTCAGGCTGTGAGGACCTGGCTTGCGATCTGATCGAATACTGCCCAAGCTGCAGGCAGGAACACCTCCAGCGGAGTACAGAAACCCTTGGCAATCGCTGAACTTCCCCGTGAACCCAGCGTGCTCGGGGTGGGCTTTGCAACGGCCCAGCAGCGAAGCCCTGAGGACGGGGATGAGTATTAGTCCAGGACTATGGATGGTGCCTGCAGGCACGATGAGCTCACAGCTGGAGGAGAGAGCGAAGCCCAGCAACGCTTCCACACTCTGCTTGAAATGAGGCCAAACCGGCAGGAATTGGTTCATCCTTTCAGGAGGCGAGAAGCTGGCCTCTTTCCTTTGAGAAGTGGCAGACCTGTATTAGGTTTAATTGCTGCTTCTCACTGAAGGGATTCAAACTCTCCTCCTGCCTCTGTTGGAAAGCGACCTAGCAGCACCAGGCCCAGGAGTGCCCCACCGCCATGGGCACGTGGCTGGCGTGTGGCAAAGGGCACCTCTCGTGTCATCTCCCTTTCTGGCTGGGAAAACCTCGACAAATTCTTCCTGAGGGTGCACCGGCCTCCCTTAGAGGAGGGCAGAGTGTGTAGCTGTGAGAGCAGGGACACTAAACTGGATTTCCTTCAGATGGAGGACAAATCTGGACCTCGTGAAGACACAAACCCAGGTTTCTGGGGATCTTCAAAACTGAAGATGGATGAAGACCAGCACTAGCACTACCACTTCTGTACTAGATGTCTAAACCCTTCCCCCCAACCCAGTTCATCCGGACATCACCTGTGGCATGGTTAACACTCTCCATTTTTTTTCAAGTAGAGTGCCAGAATTAAGCATTTCCGAATAGGAGTTCAGGTGTTTCGATTTGCAGAGAGCTAGATATGTGGGAAACGAAACAGAAAGCATTGTGTTAGGCAGAATAAACGTGTTCTGAGGCTTACAAACCCTGAGCTTGCAATTCCAGGAAAACCGCAATTAAAACCAAACCTTTTTGTTGGAGTTGTACACCATTTACTAGTTCTTGAACCTGTTGGAAATATTCAATACTACCTATAATATTGTTCATAATATATTTGCTGTATCTTAGCCAAAATCCATTTTTCTTTTTGAAAGTGGATCTCGTTTTAATTGACCGAGACACCCTTTCCATCTGGTCGCATCTCGGTGTTAGGCACCATTAGGTGCTGGGAGGTTTTTACTGCTTGAAGGAAAAAAGATCAGTGCCCCATCCTGACACTGACAAATTGAGTCCTTTTATTTGTTAGACTTTCAACATAAGACTTGCCTGCCATTTCTATGAAGGAATGTACCGGCTTCAATATCTTCCTCTAAAAAGGATTTGGAGGAAGCAGCACCCCTGCAGGCAAATTCCCCATCATTGATCAGCAAAGCACCTGCCACTGGGGGAGGAGGGGACCCTGCCATGCTGCCCCTGGACAAAAGCAGCCCTTGCTGCACCATCTATGCATGTTTAAATACATCCATAGATATGTCCCACATTTATTTATGCATGTCTTAGTTTGTGCTATGAAAACTAACTCATAAATGTTGAAAATGTGGGGGTTTTTTCAGCCATAATTAAATCAGTTCCACTGTGCTATCAGATCAGAGGGTTCTTCTTTTCTTTCAACCTGGGGAAATAAAACCATCCTTGGGCTTCAAGCTGTTCCATGGATGAGAACAAGAATGCTCTTGGACTTAATGAATGCTAACAAGTAGCTACAGCTGCTTGAGACTTACCAGAGAGGAAAACCTTGCAGACTAAATCCTTCTCCAAGATGCTTTATGACTTTCAGGTGAACACATTTAGTGTTGAAATGCATCTTGGACAGCAGTCCACATACACCAAAGTATGTTTGTCTATAGACAGGGTGGCTCTGCTTTTCAGAATTACTAGATAATGGTGCGTATGTGAAAGAGGGTTTCTGCATCCTCACAAATGCATGGCTGGCACTTGTTAGCTTCCTGGAGAAAAATACGCTCCGAGTTGATTTACCTGCTGCACCCCTCTCTGATTAAGGACTTGGATACTCTCTTACATGTTGTCTTCTCCTGTGTTAGCTGTGATGCTTAGCAATAAGCTGCCTAACAGCATTCTCAACTTGGGTTTCATAAAAAATGTCTCAATAGTCATCCCAGAATTAACCAGAAGCTACAGATCCTCTTCAGTAACCTTCTTTTTCTTTGGTTTCAATAAAGGAAATTATTTCCAGATTAGAAAAAGTTACTCTCTGGCTGCAGCAAAATAATTTGAATGCACGCTTGCTTGCAGGATACTCTGACATCTGTGGGCATATTTCATTCATTATCTCATATTAAACCTAGAGCTGCTATTAAAATCCAATATACTGTGCAACAGTTCTGATCTGCAGGGAGCACTGTGATATTTGTAAGAGAAGTAACTGCAAATAGCATTTAAAACTTAACTGATGTGTCTATTTAAATAGCGTTTTGAATTATATCACTTTGTGGTATTTCCTCTCCCCTGTGAAGTTTAATTTCCAGCAAATTGTTGGAAAAATAAAGCAACCTTGTTTCAAAATCCAGAAACTGGTCACTTGGCTGTCTCAACTTGTAAGGCCAGGACTGAGGGAAGCAGAGAAAAGGGACAGACGGTGATAGGTAACTACCAAGATGGTATCAGCAAGCAAAGGCTAGCGCTGTGAAACGGGGGCCCTAGTTATCTTCATAGTCATGAAAGACAAATGAAGATGGATGAATATGGGTTGTCAGTTTTCTTTTCGTCTGCCTCTACAGCTATATTGCAGGTAACACGCCACACCGGTAAAATGACAATTTATGGGCTGAGAAACCTTCTCTATAAATTAGAAACTGCTACTTGATAGGTGAGTTTTGCTAAGCTGCTCTAACTCCAGACACCCACAGCCAGCAGCAAGTTTATTCCTGTGCATACTTCAGTGTGGCTTCTGTCTTATTTTGCCCTCTCTGGTTGAGGCTTTGAGAGTAGCATCAAAGCTAACCCACAACCCACAAAGTATGTCCCTTTTCACTTAGCTGCTTTTGCTGTTGTTTCCTCCCTACAGACAGTTATATCTGATAAATACATGGGTCTGTTCTTAAAAGCTTGTTTCTTACCCCTATAGTTTGCTGGTAAAACATCATTAAAATATTGGTATGAAGGAAGCAGCCCAGCTGGCCCTGGCAAGTGCCGTGTCCCTTGCGTGCCTCTGGTCCTGCCTGCACAGGGCATGGGAGCAACAGCAGCTGAACAATAGCAGTATTGGGGCTTTTTATTTTACATTGCAAAGCCACAAGTGTTGTCTAATATATACTGGAAGGTACCTGGGTGCAGCTTAATGAGGGAAGAGTGAGAGCGGGACCTGTTGCTTTCCACGGAGTTCAAAGTCTTTGGAAGATACTACACCCATTTACAGAGCTCTTCTAGTTCTCCATAGAAACTGAGGTCTGTAAACTGAGCACCAAAACTGCTCATTTGACACTCAAGGTGAATTCCTATGGCTATAATGTGGTTAAATTCAGGACCATAGTCTTAAAATACGCAACCTTAGCCCCGGAAGTCTTGCACCATGTGGCACAACAGTGATCGCGCCTGTGGTTCTTGCATTTCCCAGACCTTGATCACAGCCTTAACCACCAGCTCTTTGTCTCTACCTTTATATAGCCATCTCCACTGCATCCCAGAGGGTAAAAATCACATGTGCAAAACTGAAAGAAAATTCAGCCCTTATCTCAAGTTCTGCAGTTCAGGGGCATTTGTGAGTTTCAAGTTTTAGCCACCCACCAGGAAGTGGAAATTTGCTTCTTTAAAATGTGAGTTGTCTCTTCTGTGCTGAGAAGGAAGGTAGGCAGGTTTCAGTCTTCCTCACTCAGCAGCGAAACGTGTTTTGTTTTACAACCACAATAGGTCATCTTGCAATAATTTGATAGTTCTGTGGCGATAATTGTCTTTTTGTCTGTTTTAGCCATGTGACACGGCCACGGCATTGCTCGTGTTTCAGTTCTGTCAAAAAAAAGGCAGAGGCTACGTCTACAAGAGGGAAAAAAATGACTGTTTAGGTATTACTTTCATCGTGTTGCATTGAATGCATTTTCATGATTGGGCTGTAGAAAAATGAGCAAGTTGGGAAGTTGAGGAATGAATAGAAGGCATTTGTTGTTTCTGTTTTTCCTGTAGAGAGGGGAGTGGCTGGGGCAGACTGCCCAGTAATAGTGTCTGCAAACGTCTTCTGCCCAGATATTCCTGAGCTGTGATGCAGACAAGATTTACTATGAGAGCCTGATGAGCACATCTGACCTTCATGCGTATCACCTGAGTACAGTCATACCATGAGCTTCTAAATAAACAGGTCTTTTTGGGTAGCTCCAATATATTTATAATGCAACAGTGATCTAGCTCTGATAATAGTCAGTTATATATAAATATTAGTGAAGATCTTGACCATGCTTCATTTAGAATGTTTGTAACTTGGCTTTCCAGTTTTCTAAGGATGGCGCTACTATAACTGACTTATTACTTGCTGTGCCTAAGCACTTGTGCTTTTTGTTTGTTCAGCAGTGCGTCAGTATTGCAGTAACAACCCCTGATGTGCTGTATGCGCAAAGGTGCCTGATTCTCAGTATTGCTTGATTAGATCAGTTCAGTCTAAAAGGTATTCTTGGATATGTTTTGGTTTTGTTTGCTTCCCCCAAAAGATGCAAAAGTGTCTGGAGAACTTGATGGTTGAAGGAAAAATTGCTCTTGGCGCTCTCTAATCCATGTTATCTTCTCTTTAAATGGAGGTGAGGAAAGGAAGTTGAGATTAGTGAGGATATTTTGATCCCCATCGGTTTCCCCTTACAGGATAAACATGAAAAGATCCCCGTTATTGTCATGTTAATTTGTTCACAACTTGATCCAAAGCCCGTTCAAGTCAATGAAAGTTCCTATTCTTTCCTATTTTCAATTCCTTTGCATAAATCCCCCAGAACTGTTTTTTCCCAATGTAGAAAGATACAGCAGCTCACTGCCCGGCAAAGGAAGCTTTCAGTCGCTATGCTGTAACAGGCTTCTGTTGGGAAGTATCAGAAGTCGCATTAAGGTTGGGGAAGAGGCTTGAAAAGGCAGTTTTAAATGCTGGCAAGTGATGAACTGAGCTCCTGTGAAGTTAGAGACGATCCGGTGGTGGGAGGTTCCCACCTGGGCTGGTGCCATTAGAGGTGTGCGCCTACTCCGGGTGCATCCCCTGTGCCATCGCGGGCTTTGCTCACTCTTCCATTTGTTCAGTTGCCAGAATAATGTTTCCTTTCCTTTTGTTGAGGGGTGGGATTATGGAATCTTTGAAAAGTTCATCTATTGCCTTGGTAACAAATTTTAAGTTGTCTTTTTATTACATTTAATGTATCTGTTGTGTTGACAGAAAGAAGGAATTTTCTTCTTGATTTGTTCCAGCACAGCTTGCTGAAGTCTGTCTTGCTCGGAATAATGGTGTGCCTAGACCAACAACTTGCATGTATTACCCACTTGCCTTTGCTCTGAATAGGATTTATTATTATGTATTTTAAAAAGAAGACTAAATATATGCCCACACTAATGTTTGCCTAGATACTAATTAGAGGTATGTATGTGATGGAACATTATTCTTTAAAGTGATATTAGCTGTATAAGGCAACATTGTGGATAATTTATTAGTTCCTAATGTGCCTTTCTTCAACCTCCTGCTTTGTTGGGTTCAACATCTTCCCAGTGCAATCCTTCAGCTGTCTTCATCAGATCTCCTGACTGCTTCGGTCCTTGATTGTACGCTGGTTCTAGACGTTTGGCCCTATGACATCGCTTCCCACTCTGTCCTGCAGCCTGCACAAGCGGGGTCTAAGTGTGGACACGGACACTGCTTCCAGTCCCAGCTTTCAGCTTGGTCACTTGCACTGGTATAAGCTGTGCTGTGTTGGGCTGGGGGTCCAGTCAGCCCGGTTGCCTGCCTGCTCCCTTAGTTACGGATCATGCGGGAGCTCTTTCCTGCTCTTGTTCATCCTTGTTGCCTTTCTCTAAACCTTTTCTGGTACTCTGTCCTTTGTTTTTGAGACATAGCCTATCTAACCTGTATAGGCAAGGCGTGGATTTATATGTCATTGGATTTTACTATCATCTCTAATCTCTTCCTTTATTATTCTTTTTTCTTTGCCCAACATTTAATTAGCTTTTCTGGCAGCTGTTGGGCACTGCGCTGAAAACCTTGAAGTCTCTGTGTCAATTCAGTGTACATAATTTCAAATGTGAAATGGCGATCACTTTTCCAGTACGCACCACTTCTCCTTTCAGTGCGTTACTGCTCTGAACAGCACACGCCCCTGTGGAACAGTAATGGTGACCTCCATCCTTTGCAAGATCTCATTACCAACTCCTACCATAAGTTCCCACCTTACATACCTTACCAGTGCCAGACCCCTCCTACGCCACAGACTCGTGACTTCCTTAAAATCCTGAGCTGGGGGACTTTGTAAAATCCTCTTGGAAATCCAGGAGGCTCCATAATCTGGACAACCTGATCTCTTAGTCTGAACACAGGTATAATGAGGTGTACAGTGATTGTGTGAATGGTCTGTTGTACATGTGTGTTCGTGGAAATAGAGCATTCACAACCAAGGACCTTTCATGGATCATCTAACGTGATTACTCGAGACTTCTCCCAAACTCTAGGGCTGGTCCTGTGTCACTGCCTCGTTTCGTATTGCAGCGTGCTTCATGCTGAGGTGCAACAAAAACTCCAGATAACAGAAATCCTAGCTCTGCAGGGCGTGTCTAAATGTAAACTCGCATGGGTAGCTAAGTACCCTTTTAGGAAACACTTCTTGTAAATGGCATAATTCTGCATTTGCCATGTGACACTACTGTCCTGTTGCCTCTCTGCTTTGAAGTTTGACTGTTTTCCTGGCTATAGTCTATTCTAGCTGGGAAATTGCTGCCAAAAGCCACTGTTAAAGCAGTTTCTGTTGAAGCATTTGGCAATGGTGCAATGAAAGAATTCACTACACTTGCTAATTTTCTTTGGGTGACTGAATACGAACCCATGATTTCTTGGCACTTTACGTGAAATGCCTTTTTTCCCCTCCCTTTTCTTTGCTGTGACATCTCGTATACGAAACCCTCAGATTCAGTAAGGATGCCAGAAATGCTGTACGTACTTAAAGCATGGGCAGGTGAAAGTCTAGACTGAACCCCAAAGTCCTTAGGAAATTAAGCTCTAGTTTTACTGTATTTAGTGGTTTTTCTTTAACATTCCTATAATTAGGATATCATCCATCTTTCAGTGGCTTTATTAGCATTGACACCTTCCTTGGGGCTGTAGACAGGCTGAGCGCCGCTTTGTTGATATATTGCACTATTCTGCAAAAGCCTGAGTGTTTCCCATCGCTTCAGTTTCTCTACACTGAATGACATTTTTCTTCTCATATAGTCCCATTTGGCAGATGGGAGCAAGGGGAGATGAACCTGGTCCTTAACATGTAAAAACACACAAGAAAATAGTCTAAATAACCCCGAGTGAAATGGGTCGCTACCGCAGGATTTCCAACATAGTGAAAGGTCCCTCAGGAGAAGCTGTCACAACACAGGGCACTTTGCTGCAGGAGCCACGATCTGCAGAGACCACTCACATCTTCAGAGAGCACCTGGGAAAGCACAGGAAGATTTTTTTTTAATTTTGGGGTTTTTTTAGGGCTTCACAGGTGTCTTTTTCTTTTTTATTAAATTTTCTTTAAATAAGGAAAACTTAAATATAACAGAGGTTAAACCACCTTCATTAAACATCTCAAAGTAGTAGTGAAAAATTTCCTTGAATGAATAACATGTTCTGGAGTAAATTATTCATGGATAATCATGAGGTAAGTCTTTCAGATGAATCCTGAAGTGGATCAAAAACTTTGGAAACATGAAAAACTATTTGACTTTTAACTTCTTGATTACCTGCAAAACCAAACCAAAGAACAGGGGACAAGGGTTGGCGATGCTTCCAAAAGATAATCTGATTGTTTTCTTTTTTCTTTCTGAAACTGGGATAGTTTCAGAAACTTCCTAAAATATTGGAAATTAATCTTTGATTTTTTTTTTCCTAACCTTCTTCTAAGAAAAAGCAGGCATTTCTTCATAGAAAAGATTACTTCAGCACTGGAAAGTGCATACAAAGGCAGAGTAGAACAACTCCACTGTACGTCTGTAGCTTCCTACACTGATGTTCTCTGTTGAATGAAGTTCATTTTTAATTATGCACAGCTTTCTTCTGCGCTGCTGACTTGTAGAATTGCTCTTTGCCCTAGAAGCTTAAATGCGAATATACTAGTACTCACTCTAATATGTCTGAAGCTTATGCTGAGGCTTTAGTATGTAGAACTAGATGAAAAATACTTCTTAAAGAGTGCTATTAATCTCCACAATCACTCTGTTTTCCCACGATTTTTTTCTTAATCTGTTTCTCTCATCATACAGGAATCTGCAGTTTGAAAAATGTTGATATTAATTCCAGAATATTTACTTCCTCTTTATGAAAAATAGGTTTTGTCAGATCCTATTTGAAGCTGAAAAACCTGCTTCCGTGATCAGGTCAAACGAACCAGCCTCTGACATGGAAACAGCTTGTCTGGGTTTGGCTGCTGAGGGAGCATCCTTTCCTTTAAAGTCTTGGATGAAGAATGGGAGAAACCACCCCTCCCCGTGGTCACGGATGTTTTCTCTCCTTCCTACATCAGGGAGATAATTAACCACATTTGAAAAATAATGTGGAAAACAGTGCGATACTGTTTAATTCTTATCTGGATTGAAGTTTTTCTTGTACCCTATTGATCAAGAAATATAAGTGAACATTGTCATGGAAACAGTATTTTTACTCTTACTTTGAAGACTGGGACTGCATAAATCCCATTTTTTTCTGAGTCTCTATTCCCAACCATTATTAATCAATAGCTGTGGTAGCGCTGCACTGTTCACACCAGCAGCTCTGATGAAGTGGCTTTGAACATCATCTTCTAGGCTCACGTGCCTCTGAGGGGTTTTTTCAGTTGTTTGGGCAATTTAACTCTTCTAATATCGGGAACTAGCCAAGAAACCTTTTCCAGTGGTCGTGTCTAAGCAACCCACCACTCTGTGCTGTACCCCGGTGCTCGTTTCCAGGCTGCCCACAGAGTTGGGGGTAGTGATTAGAGCACCCACAATTAATGTGCCGTTTGGGTAATGGTTTTTCTTCTTTGTGTGTGTGTCTCAGAGAAGGAGGTGAAGTACAGCGTTGTCTTTGCATGTGCAGTTAAGCCAGTTGTCTCTCTGCCCCGCTCTCTTTCTCACTCTCCCCTTCAAAGGAAATCAAAACAAAAAAAGGGTAAAAAGAAAAGGCAAGGCTGGTAGCGCAGCCTAGGAAGGAGGCTGCTGCCCTCTCATGGTTCCCGACGAGAACAACCAGGGGGAAAGTGGGAAATGGGCAGCTGAGAGGATCCCGTTTATACCCTAGCAGAGGTCTCCTGCCAGGCACAGGAGCAGAACCCAGCTGTTTGTACAGGCTGAGCAGGAAAGAATGACTCTGAATATCCTGAATTACTGCAGATAATGCTGGTCTGTGGGATTTTATTTCCTTCTTTTTCAGTTCCGTTCCTTGTAAGAGGTCATTTTGATGTGGTTTGACCACTACGGGTAGCTGCTCCTCTAGCAGCAGAAGCCCGTTAATGCCTGGAGCTCATTGCTCTGAGATAACGAGGTGCATCAGGATTGCTTATAGAAATATTTGTCACCACCACCTACAACCTGTCGCCTAGAAAGGTGAATTTTGAGTCATTTCTTCAGTGTTCAAGGATTTCTCAAAAAAAAAAAAAGAAAAAAGACCAGGCTGTGATCCATCAAAGAACCTAGATGTCTGAGCAGAGCCATTGCCCTTGGTGTTAAACAGCTTGCCCAGCTGTGTCGGAGCAGCTGCTGCTCTGCCTGTGGGCAGCTCTCCTCCTCTGCCCTTTGGTTGCATGGGGTAAAGTTGTAGCCTTAGCAAAACATGCAGGGAGAAGAGCTGTAGGAGTCTTTAATCGCTGTGCACAGCTCGCTGGGCTGGGAGCTGTGGCCCTCGAGGGGAGCGCTGCGAAGAGCAGGAAGGTCTGTCTCGCTGCCTGTTTGGACTCCGTTTTATAAGCACGCTTTTTTTCTTTGAACTAAGTTTTGTCACTGATCTCATCTAATTTTGAAAAGGCCTCCATCCCTATTACGCAGCTAAGACAACGTGCACAGACCCAATCCTTCCTCCTGGTTTTCCTCTGGGAAGCTGCTCCCCCCTCCCCGAGTGCTGCTTTGCAGTGATAACAGGATGTACTGCAACATTCTCTCCAAAAGATAACTTTAAAAGGATCCTCTCTGAACGCCATTGCAGTGCTTATCTAGATTGCTTTTAAAAGATAAATGAGTAGACAGAAGAGAGATGATCCCTGAAATGTGACTACTAGCTTGTGCCCACTCTAAAGGAGAGTAAATAAGAAGCCCACCTAGAAACATTGATGCAAAAATTACCCAGAAAGAGGATGCTTAAACTTAGGATACAAAATGTGTTTCTAACCTTGCAGTAAATTTTTCCAAGCAGGGATTTCTCTGGGATGTGTCTGCAGCAGTGCTCCCTTCCAGAACAACCTCACCCGCCGAGGCGTGGCGTGAAACGCTGCGTGCATCCCATGCCACGCTCTGTGTGCTCTTTGAGGGGCCCGTAGGGAGTAGTTACCTGGTGGAAGCGCTGCCAGCAAAACCACCTGATGAAACCCCACTCCACGTGTGGGACAAAAGATGCACGTGGTAAAGCCTCACAAAATCATAAGCGTTCAGGATGCTGTTGAGAGCAGCTTTTAGAGCTTCTCGTACATGAGGTTGACCTGTGCTCCATGTGGGACTCCAAGGAGGAAACTCCCCTGAGATCTGACTGCTGGGGCCTCCGTTACTCACACGGGAGCAGCGTTATCACGTGCTTCACCAGCACTGCTGAAATTGCTGAAATTCTTTACCTAAGAACCCCATATTTTAGCTCAGCCTAACAAATGCACTGGCTGGGACGTGGCTGCCATGAGGTAGGGCACCGCTGCAGCTTCCGTGGCTGCCGGAGGCACGCCGTACGCCGGCTCGCAGCGCCTCCTGCTCCCGTGCTCTCCCAGCACCAGTGGTTCCAGTGCCACCTTCCGAGCTTTTGAAATCTAAGTCATGGTTTTAAAGCAAAGGTTTTAACAGGAGGGAGGTGGAGAGGCAGGGAGGAGCTGTCGATGGGCCCGCTTCAAAGGCAGGACGTCTGCTGTCCTATATCGCATCGTACCGCCATATTTTTCCTCGGGTGTGACAAAACAGCACCATTTTACACAGTGTAGCTTTATGGCAGGCTGGAGTGTCAGGTGAGCTCGTGCAAAGGAAGGTACTCGAGTAGTACAAAGTTCAGCTGCTAAGTCAGTGAGTATTGGGAACTTGGTACAGCGTCGGGGTCTCATACTGAGAACAAAACACTCACACGTGTGCCAACCTAAAGCTCTCTTGTGTGCTTTCATGCCATAATTCCTTGAGCTGCCTTACGTTCGAGTAGCTGTCCCTCTTAAAGAAGCTGCAATCCTGCATTTTGCACCCAGTCAACGTGACAAAAGCTAATGTCACGGGGTGGGGGGTGCTGCCCCGTGGTGATCCTGGCTTCAGGCTCTCCTCCAGTTCATCCACCGTCCAAACCTCCCACAGGGCTGCCAGAGTAATAGTGATTTTTAATTCTCTGATACTCCTATAATCATTACCGTGTCGGCGATACTGCGCTTGATTTAGAACATCGATTGTTAATTCTGGCAGTTCTCCTACCAGCAGAGATTTTTAAATAGCAGGAGCTGGATGACTCTTTAGCAGAATAGCTCCTGGGGGACAGGGATTGGTTTTATTGACTAAGTCTCTTTGCCTGTGGGTAACAGCAGAGCTGTGCTGGCTCTTTTTCCTATAATGGTGAAGTTAACTAGCTTCTGCTGTGCTGTCAAGTAGATATGCCTGCATCAAAAATTATTGCTTTTGCCTGCTGTGAGGTTTGTAATGTGTCTTATTAAATGTTTTCAGCTGCTGCTAAACATTAAGGTAACTGATAATTTACCAGGCATTGAGGATCTTCTGTGTTTTCAAAGAAAAAGCTGCCTTTATTCAGCATTTCTACAGCTGTTGAACTTTTATCCAGTGTGAAACTCTTCAGGTGAACCATGAAGCTAAAATAGATCTTGCATAAATAGGAACCAGAGCTTCTGAGGTGAGAATGTATTATCAAATAATGCTATATATGATTATTTTAAAATATGTTAGTTCCATCATGATTGCTTTTGGTAGAAGCGTCCAAGTCACTTATTTAGTCAGAGCAACCATTATGGATAGCTCAGCGTGGATTTGGAGCAAGGGGCTGCCCTGGTTTTCTCCTTCAGGGGAAAAAGAAGGAAAAGAGCCATTTCATGCCCATCAGAGTGGGGGCAGAGGGGGGCCACTGGCTGCCTTGCTTCATAATCCTCCTCTTGTTCCTCTCCAGCTGCCAAACTCCTGGCAGGGCCTTGCAATAGCTGCGGTGAGCCATGGAGAGCGTGGAGCATGCAGAATTCATCCCGCTCGGCTCTGCGTGCAGTGCCAAGGGTGCTGGAAACGCCTGGCCGCAGGGCTTGGCTCTCCACCAAGGTGCGCGGTGGGTGCTGCTGCCCAGAGCTGCGCGTCGGCGCAGGGCTCCAGCTCCGTCCTCTCTGACCCCGGCCACCTTCAGACCCGAGGCGCAAGGCAAGGGAGCACTTTGCACGCATCTGCCCCTGCCCTGGCGCGCTCGGAGCTGGGACCTCAGCTGCTGCAAGGGAGGATTCATCTTTCGGCTGGTTTCAGCCTGGATCCTTCCCTTGACCTGATCAGACACAGCTCCTGGTGAAAAGCAACGTGCTTCAACTACTGGCAAGTGATGAATGTGTAAAATTACCCTGGGTTTAGATAAGATGGGAGCTTGATTTTTCTTTCAAGAGTGCATCAAGCTGACAGTGCAAGCTTTTTTCCTTTTTACCTAAGGGTAAACTGCCAGAATTTGTCCTCATTAAGAGGATAAGTGTACTGAACACAGCTCCATTCATTTCAAAGGCTGTCTGGTAAGCAAAAGCCAGACCGATTCCTTTTTGATATCCTAAAAGCTAAATACAAGGTTGGATTATGTTGCATCCTTTTTTTTTTTTTTCTTTCTCCTTTTTCTTCCTCTGGTAGAAGTGGCTGGAACCCAGATACACAAGCCCTTACTGAGCTTTTGATTCAGGGAATGGGTTCCTGGAGTGTTTGGCTTCTTGTTTCTTCATCCCCAAAACTTGCCTGCCAGGGCCAGCCCTGTCCTGGATGGCTCCTGGGCAATCAGCTCTCTTTTTGGGAGACAAGTAATTCCAGAGCTCTCATGTTTTGTAATTTAACTTGGAGCAGGCCCTTCAAATCCAGGCAGTTCCCTGATAACAGACCTTATAAAATATAACAATCCCCGTGGCACACAACGCTTTGCTACCACTTTACAGGGCTGTCGTGGCATTTTGGGGGAAAACAAGGAGAGAAGTTCGCACCGATTTCCTGCATCCTCCTCTCCCCCTTGCATCGCATCACTTGCCTCTCGCAGCCGCTCTCCCCGTGCTTCCCCGCAGCCTGGCCGAGGTTGGGTGGGTTCGTCCGTGCAGGGATGCGGGCGCTGCTCCCTGGGGCACCGGGGCTGGGTACCGCGGGAAGCCGCCGCCTTCCTCAGCCTCGTCGCCGCCTGCTAAACCTCCATCAGCAGCATCTGCCAGGCCGGCACCGTTGCATGAAGCGGAAAGTATGTAGCGTAGGGCAGAGGAGCTCATTCTGAGCTTGAGAAGGGAAATCCTGTCTTTGATTTGAAAGAAAACGTTCAGACTAAGAATATTAGGGTAGCCTTGTTAGCCACCTACAACTTTAACTACTATTTAAATTAGATTTTTTTCTTTTTAGTGTTGTAATGACTTTGATCTGTAGCTCACATCAAAGCAGGTGAGCTCTCACTACCCAGCGACTTTCTGGTGACACGTGCCTCTGCTGCTTCGCAGCCGTACGTGTCAGCAGGCGAGCATAAGGTCCCTTGAGACTTCCAGACTGATTTTTAACAGAGCCAGGTGGTTCAAACAGACACACGAAAGTAGAATTTTTTTCCTCTTTTGGCTCTTCCATGGAAATTAGTACTTCAGTGCACTAGAAATGCCCAAGTAATGGTAAACCGCTGCTTTCCAAAGCAGGAGCCCCTGTTCCTCCGGTGTTATTCTATTACGACAATTTTATTTCTCTGAAAGCAAGTGCCTGATATAAGTGTAATTGTATTGTGTGATGGATGCTGGCTGAGTACAACAGTGACAGATGCATGCTGAAACTGTGTGAAAATTTTTGCAGCCAAAGCAAAACTGGCAAATGTTTGGCTTTCCGCCACCTTAGCTCGCGGGTGCACAGTATCTGAGGGCTTAACTGCAATGTTTACAGCGCTGAAAAGCGGTTCTAAGCATGGTTCTTGTCAGCAGTGGAGAGCAGATAACATCTCTTCTTTTGCTGACCTATGCTGCCCCTCAAGTCTTAGAAACCTTTTATTTTTTTTTCCCCCACTCTGCTCTCATACTTGTAGTCAAATGCTCAAGCAGGATGGAGAAGCTCTGATTCCTTTGCAAGAGCACCGCTGCATAAAGTACTGGGCACTTTAATCCTGAAACTTTTTTTTTAAATATAAATAGTGAGAAGTTACCTCTTGTACCTTTTCATCCCCTCTTCAGAAATGCCTTTTTTTCCCCTCCGTGAGCATCTCTTGTATCATAGCACAGCTATCAAACATGACTGTGAAAATCATATTGTAAAGGGAAACCCTGCTCTCCTAGCTGCAGAGGTGAGGAGCAAAGGAGCAGAAGCTGCTGACCACCGTTTTGCACAGTGCACTTCTGGGGCATGTGCACCAAGCGTGATTTTGTGCAATGGCATCTGTCACAAGGTCACATTCGCCTGCTAACCTTCCCCTGTGGGGGGCGGGAAGGGAGCTCCCCACGTCTGTGAAGCTCTACAGCTGTGTGTCTTTGTGTGCATATTAAATGCTAATTACACTGGGCATAGGGATGGTATCGGCTGTAAATCATCACTAATAAAGCCCATTATTTGGCTTTTGTGTCAGGGCAAATGGCAGTCTGGCGTAGCGGGTGGGAAAGCGGCCGGCCATACCCGCTCAACTTCTGGCTTTGCCATTTGCTGTTGACAGTAGTCAAGGGTCTATACATAGCCTGAAACAGGATTTTGCTGATGTTCCAACTTGCAGATACTGGGCTCCTAAGCTGTCTTCTGTAGGCTGTAGCCCATCCTCTTGCTGTTGCTGCCCTGTCTGTCACCCCAGCCGTGGCCGAAAGCACCGAGCGCAGGAAGCACGGACAGGGGCAGTGCTGTTGCTCTTGGGAGGTTTGATGTGAAGGTGCTGACCACAAGCGAGTTTGTCCAAGTGCTCACACTCCTGTTCATCAACAGCAGCCCGTGGTCACCGGGGCCAGTGCCATAGGGGACCGGTGGGAGAAAATCCCGAAGCAGGGAAAGGACAGCAGTAAGAATTGCAGGACGAAATGAAGCACCTCTACCTTAGGGCCCATTTCTCATCATCCCAAAGGGTTCCTGGCGTTTGCACTAATTCTGCCCCTCGAGATCCCAAATTACACAGCCAAAACGACGTCTTTGATCTTCCCATTCAGACCCAATGGGAGAAGCAGAAATGCACTCGTAGGTGCCGATGTTGGTGCACCCCTGTGGAACGCCAGGGTGGCCGCTGCGGGTCTGTCCCGTGGTCCTGAAAATCCAGAAAATGGAGGTCGAACCAGCCCCTTTGCATTGTGTGGGCAAGAAGGTGGCAGTTCTCTTGGAAAGGCAGTGGTTGGAGAGGAGGAACCCTTCCAGGAGTGCGTTTTCACAGCGACCCGTCCGGGGAAGAGCAGAGCCGTAAGGGGTGTGAGGTCTGGTCCTGCAGGACAGGGCTGGCATCGTGCACTTTGGGCCACATCTACTCGGAGGTGTTTAGGCAGCATGTTTACCAATGAAAACTTATAAATATTACACTAATACCTAACATAAAGATAAAATCAAATTGCTGTGAAGACATAATAGGCTATTTTGTTAATTGAACTATACACACAACTTCAATTTGAATGGACGTGATCGGCCATGATTGTCCACGCTAAGAGTCACTTTCCTTTACGTCCTCTTTTCAGTGGCATCCTTAAAACAGAATGACATCTTTTGGTGTGTTTTCCATGGGTCTTTCCTGTTCTTTCTTCTTAGAATATCTTGCATGGGCATAGAAACATATGATGGTGATAGAAGCTGTGTTCAGAATAATGACGAGCAGCATGATCCAGTATGAATACCCGTAAGTGTGTGTAGATTTGATATGTGTTTGCAGAAAAGAAAAACATCCACGGGCCAATTCTATAGACAGGCTGTTTTCTTCTATGTTCACAGGAAAAAGTATCATGGCTAGAAGCATGAAGATTCCTGGAAAATATAAATACAAATGCTAGAGGTGGAATGGTAGCATTATTTATGTAGCTACTTGTAAATAGTCTGCTTAAATTGGTTAGAATACCTGAACTAGGACAAAGATTAATCTAATATTTTTCATTAGTAAAATATAAGGGTGTTTAAAGAACTTTCGTCCCGCCTAATAGTATCTGCCAGGTGTTTTGACAGTGGTAACTAATCTTATGCTGAAATGAATGGATTCTAACTGACTATTCTTAGATAAGGCCATTTAATGTAATTTTTTTCATTGAATTTAGCACTGATGAGTACAACATATTCACCCCTAGGGCAATTTGCAGAATGCCTATTTGATAAGAGCCCAAATTAATGAGATGTGCGGTATCACAACTGGATAAAACCCTGAGCAATCTGGTCTGCGGTCAGGGTTGGCCCAGCTTTGCTCAAGAGCTGAGACTTGGAGAACACACGTTCTTTCCAACCCAAATTATTCACTGACTGTGATGAGCCAGAATGAGATGTCTTATTAGATCTGTATCCATTTCCTGTAGCCTTCTGCATGTAAGTGGAGTTCTGTTACTTGAGCTAAATAATGCTTTTACATCTCTGCTTGCATAGTGCTAACAGGTATATCTGGGCATCGGTGAAAACATTTCTATTCCTTCCTTCTAGGTACGCCATTCTACAGATGGTCCCCCTGAACCAGGTTGAAGTGTTTTGCAGGAGGACATTGGACTTTCAGGTCACCTGGTAGGGGAATTAGGAACCTTCAGGATACAATCACAACAAATGATGCATGGGTTTTCATAAAAAATATGCCCATGGCAAAATAGACTTCCAGGTCATGGCACTTAGAGAGCTGTAAAAAGTAACCACAGTCCTCAGTCAACATGGGGGTTTACTTCCTCGCTAATATTTATTTTGGCAAGCCCTTGTTCCTTTCATTTCAAGTCAAAGCTTGCAGGCCCTGGATGCTTAATGGGTGCTGGGCTCGGGGAAACCAACTTTCTCATGTGATAAGACAATGATCTTGTCTCAAAAGTTGAGTAATTGTTTAATCTAGGCTTTTGCTCACTTCTCTTATAGTGTTTCAAGGCACCCACAGCTCTTTCAGCATCTGTCTTTACACGTCGTGCTAGCCACGGCTGGAGAAAAAGGGGTGGGTTTCCCACCCCCAGCTGTACTTGCTGTGATTAAGACTACATTTATCTATGCAATTCCCTTTCCACCGAGGTCTGGTTTTGGCAAAGGCAGCTCAGAGAGTGCGGCCCCAGGGCAGGACACTGCTCACGGGAAGGCAAGCTCCCACTTCGTGAGAGTGGGACTTGGAGGGCTTTTGAAGGAGAAAATGCCGATGCTGAAGCACTCTGCAATCAGATGTCTTTAAAGAAAATTTTCTGAGTGCAAACCTAGTATTAGAGGAACGCATAATCCTCTTGAGACAAATTGAGTGTGAGAGCTGAAGTCATTACCATAGCAAGACGAAGAGGGTAGCAAGGTACGTTAGGAGCAGCCAGGCTCAAAACTACCGGGTGAACGAGAGGTTACCCCTCCAGGGAGCTGTTTGACAGAGTTCAGGTCTCTAACAACTCTCCTTGGGGAATCTTAAACCTTATTTTGATCTGTGAAAGCGCTTTTTAGGGAAGGAAATAAATTTTGCCTTGACTCGGTCCTCCTAACTGCCACCCCCCACCCCCATGTTAATGCTGCTGTGGATGTATTCAATTCAACACATTTTTCAGAAACGAAGCTAGAGCCCATCCTATAGATTAGACCTTAGAGGCCTAATTTGGCATGGAGGTAACCCAGCAAAAAATATGCTACAAATACTATAAAATAGTGACCCGAGGCTACAAATTGTGCTGTAGCCACATCCAGTGCATGCTTTTCTGCTACAGTTTCATGCTGTGTTTGTCGGCTTACCCTGTTCTTCTCGATGTGCATCACGCATGAAGTGATGTGACACCTGTTGGGGCTCTTTTGTTACCACTTTTGCTGCCGGTGAGCGCTACTGACGGGTGACACCGCTTCAAGTAAATAATACTATTTTACTGGTACTTAAAAGATAGTTTTCAGCTATCCCAGCGGACGTGGTTAAAAACCAAAACTGATTGAACCGAATACTCTTCCAAGTGTTTCCTTTTATAGACAAATATTTATTAATCTTGGAATTGATGAGGATACGGTATTCACCTGTATGGTGGGCAGAAAGTGGGCAGCATGGGGCACGTTACTCACCGCATAAGGAATTCCAGGTATAGACTCCGGTGGGTCCCAAGAACGTCTGGTAGGGATTACTGACGGCGTTAGTGCAGGTAAATCCAGAACTCAGAAGGGAGCTCAGTAAACTGAGAACCAGAGTCACGACAACGGCAGTGATCATGCTTTTCGCCTTGCTGTTTCTCAGGTTATCTGCAACTGAAATAGAGCGGCTCAGCATTGAGAATCAGCCTTCCCAGCACAGTCCGGTGGGCTCAGACAACCTTTTATCACTTACTGACATGGTTGCAATTACCAGCTAATAACCAGAGATTTGGCTGATCTGTAAGGATCAGGATGTAGAAAGATCAGTAGGTTTGAACACAACACATGACCCCAAATCCAAAATGGGATGAAGGCACATTAGCCTGAAATAAGTGCACGTCTGCCACTCCTGCAGGCACACAAACTTCCCGGGTATAGCGTTGGGTAGTAAACTTCTATTCCTTAATATGCCTGTAAATATTTCTTCTTGACAAGGCTAGGCAGAAACTTTTTGCCCAAGTCAGATCAGAAGACTAGGTGTTCCTCTGCCCATCGGTCTGGAGATGTCTGGCAACTTTTACAGATGCCCGATTTAAAACTTGGCTCCAATTGTAGATTATTTCCTTTTAATATAGCAGCGGCCCCCCTCGTATGGAATAAATGTGACACGGGGACCAGCTTCTGAAAGCCCAGTTTGCCTGGAAGGGTCAGGGGCTTTTATAGGACAAACGTAACTGAGCATGGTCGTTCACCGACAAACAAGGCATGGTTGAACTGGTGTTCGTATCCTGACTAGATCTGTGTCTTTCCATGTCCTGGAGGAAAAAAAATTGATGGAGGCAGTACTTAGTCCCTTCTTTTAAAAGACAGGAGCAACTCCTGCTTTGCTGTCACCAGGAGGACCAGGTGCACAGAGTGCTGTGGCTCCCGAAGGGCTGCACTTCGTGCCTGCGGCTGGTGGCCTTGGGCTTGGCGAGGAGGGGTGAACGTGGGCTCCCGAGGGGCCAGCTCAGCCCTGCCTTGGCCTCCTGCTCTCAAGGTCTCCGGTCCTGAGGCCACGTGTCAAGGGGCCATGCATCTTAACATCGAGCATCCTGCCGCCTTTCCTTTTTGCTCCAGCTTACTGCAGACTGTTGCCTGGTGTCGTTTCTGTAGCTATGTGCGTTCCTGGCCACATATACATGGCACTTGCAGTCAATCCATCCAGACTGTGATAAATTTTATTGTTTTTTCTGCCTAAATCCTTCTAGTTATTTGATACGTTGCTGATTACGAGGCACAAATGTGAATGCAATATACTCAAAGTGTAATTGCAGTATAGCTGTGTTAAAATACATTATTTTCCTCCTTTCAATTTAAAGATTGAAAAGGCAGCTACAGTGTGCCTGTGGCTGCCTTACCCTGTAGCAAATACGACAACAATGTTTTTCAAGCTCTATTCAAATGGGTGTTGTGATAGACAGCCATCTGTAGGAAAGCTTCCTTTCTATGCTGCTTTTAATACAAAGCCATTACTGCAGGGTATTCAGTTAGTGCATACATTGACAAAATCATAGCAGCAAAAAATAGTAAAAACCCCATAAAAAGAAAATAAACACTCATAACAAAAAGAAGAGCTATTGGAAATAAATGAAAAGGAGAGCTTCTCTTCATTTTATGTAATATTCCTGGTAGAAGTTAATTTCTGTTTGAGGAAATGGCAGGTAAAGGGTGTGTTATGGAAATCAGTTGTAAATTTAAGCAATTCTCCTCAAAGAATAGGAAAGGCAGGCATTCGGGAGCCGTCACTCAATTAAATGGAAGCGAGCACGGCACCGGCGGTACCATGCGCTCGCGCTGAAGCAGCCTTGCTGCTTGGGCATTGCCTAGTTCAAGAAATAAGTCTGGAGCCAAACCAGACAGGTTTGTGTAATTTCCCTCTGGCAGCCTCACTTAATTTTATCACTCGGAACATCTCCAGAATCGGCTGGCTACACCTATTGCACCCCCTAATAGATCTTGTTTGTCTCTGACAGTGATCTGCAGTTTAGGGGATGTAATTTTGTCGGGCTCTGCCTGTTGCAAGAACGCCTGCGACAGGACAAGACTAAAGGTTTTGAGGAAAACACTGTTTCTGTGGCGGCAGCCTTTTTTTTCCTAAATAAAGGAGTCTGTGCAAACTGAAGGAATCCACAGTAGCTGATCTACTCGAATGGCATCGATAGGAACCCACAGCTGGATATCCTCTGCATCAGTGTTAAATAAGCTAATTCCAGGATGAAAGCAGAGGTTTTTGCCTTGCCACGTCTCTCCTTAATTTCCTGTATCTTCTCTATTTTTTCATCTTTAACTCTTGCATGGTTGGATAGAATTTCACGGAATCACAGGTTGGAAGGGACCTCAGGGATCATCTAGTCCAACCTTTCTGCTACTGATCTGAGTGTGAATGTTGTCCAGCTGCCAGCCCGGAGGTCTTTTTTTAAGTAGTGTTGATCTGGCAGGTTTTATGAGGTCTATGATCTCTTACAACACATAAAGAATCATTCATTTAAAAAACAAACAAAAAAAGCCAAGCAAACCAAAGTAGAGTTCAGCCTAGATTTCTGCTTTCCAGGGGATCCCAGGGCACATGTGGAAACGGATGATAGCATTAATGATGCTCCATCAATTTTCAAGCATTTGTTATGTAGTTTGAAAGTAAATGGCATCCTCTCTGCTATAGCAGATTTCCTTGTGTGCCCTTGGCCTTGCTGGTCGCCAAGTGTCAGCTAAATCCTGACTTTACAGGACTCTCTGGGCTTGGCTCTTCCTGCACCTTGCTCACAATTTTTGTGTTTGCCTTGGAAACAAGCAAGGCTGTAAACAAGCTCTTTCACAGACTATTATATTCATAAGTGGTTCCTTTCTAAGACAAATCATTAAAACAGCTAATGAAGACTCCAAGGATTTAAGTTATTAAATAACTTTTACATTCTGCCAGGTCATTTTGCTCATCCCCAGGGCCTCCGAAGTAGCCGTATTGATTTATTGCTCCATTAAGGTCGTTCATGGCAGTCTGCTACAGAGGCTGCCCTGACCAGGCAGTTCGTGCACTGTACACTTTCAGAAACCATATTCCTTTGTTTGCCTTTCATCTTTACACTTGGAAATGTCTTTTAACATTGTGGTTTCTAAAAGAATAAGTTATGGCCTTTGTAAAGGCTCTTAATAACTTGCTTTTTTATGGCCATTAGTAAATGCCAACCTGAGCTATTGCTAACAAGTACCCTGTTACCCCCAAGCTATTGTCTCTGATTTACTCTTTTATTATTTCCATTCTTTTCTCACGCTCAAATATGAAAATGCCATTTGAGAAACACACTCGGGGTGCGCAGCAGAGACCCCCTGCCGGGCCAAACTTGCTGAGTGCCGGATCACGCTGTGGTTTAAAAGGACGTTTATAACTCTTCTTACTGTGGTCTGAAATGTTAGAGTGGAGAAAGCAGAGCATTTCATTTCTCCATAGCACAGGCAACCCATTTACTTAAGGATAACATCAAACAAAAGGCATCTGCTGTCTTAGGAGGACCTAATTATTTGAATTTAAAAATAGTATGTTTGCAATTATGTGAAGTCTTTCTTCTATTTCAGGAATGTATGGATGATACTTAATATAAAATGTGACAATCATGCCAGGTATAGAGCTTAAGAATTCATTTAAAATCAGTTCATTTCATCTTGGATATATGCTCAGCTGAGCTAGAGAAGGATGTGGGCAAATCCGTATCTAAACTATTCATAAAGCATGACTTTCGGCAGCTGCTGAAGGCACCTAGCAGCTCCTGAAGCTCACTTGTTTTGTTCATCCCTAAATGGCTTAAATGTGAGAATTGAGATGTTGTTTTGTCAATGATGGGCACAAAACCCTATATCTGGTGGGGGGAATGACCACCACCAACAGCAAAATGCACGTAGACCATGCAAAGGACTGAAATCCTTTACTGACGCAAGCGTTCCACGAGTGCTTGTCGTTAATCGTCATTAAAACCTGCGCGTCAGTCGTGCCCAGGCCCTGGGACGGGGCTGTGTTAGCTGCTGTGCAGACAAAGGCAAGGCACATGCCCCAGATTCCTGCCAGATTGCGTCCTCGCCCCGCAATCCGCTCTCCGTGGGTGGACTCCTGGTTTCGCACGGAGCCCTATTAAAATCGGCAGGAGTCTGCCCACACGGCGCAAGGCTTGGGGCTTGAGCCAACTGCCGTGGGGAGATATAATCATACATAAACTATTTTTGTAAATGTATGTTTACTCTTATAAAATTTACTTTGATTATTCTGATAGGACTGTGAATAAGCTGGTTTGAACGGCTTGTGATTTTGTTATGTAAGGATCTCGATATACACTCTCTGCTTGGTTAAGAACACGGCTGTGTCCAGCTTCTTCATGCCAATGTAGTTGCCATAACGTGAACTGGCTAGTGTGGTAAAGTTTTGTCATTGTGGTAATTCGGGTGCCTGTTTGTACAGGTACAATTTCTGTCCTAAATTAAGGTGGGAGAGAGCCAGGAGATGGGAACCACCTGGAGGCTTAGGTCTGCTGAGCCCTACCTTGGCGGCTTCTCTGTGATGGGACATCTTACAACAGCCTACCAAAACAGAAAAAAATTCTTAAAGTACATCCCTTATTTCAAAATTGTTTGACCTACTCTCCCAAATTTTCATCAGGTTTCTTTTGACTGGCTTTTTTTCACTTCCACATGTGTATATCAGCATCACGGCTTTGACCTCGGTGAGGTGGCAAGATACATCGAATCAGTGCAAATCCTTGATCCTTGCAACGGCTTTCAGGCTTATCTACCTTTGGGCTTTGTGAATGCTTTTCTTCACATTAGTAGAGCTACTTGTGCACAGAGTTAAGTAAATCTTTGCTGAACCGTGTGAAATCAGTATTGAGCCTATGGTCCGTTCTTGGTACCTACAATTTCTTGTTTCTGGTTTGGTTTCTCTCATGTTGTGTGTCTCATACTAGGATTTTTCATGCTTGTCCTAACTTTCTCTAAGGTGACTCTAGGTAAAACCCCTCCTGCTCTTCCCCTGATTTTTAACTTTGCTTCATTCCCATGTAGTATCCCTCCTCCCTTATCTCTTAGTTCTTCTGTCCTCCGTAATTATTTAACCATTTTCATTCTTTGTCTTCTGTAACAATTCAGCCATTGAGGTTAAATACCAAGAACTGCAGATGTACAAAAGGTAAGATCTGTTACATCAATGTAAGAAACAGTTTAACTTGAATCTACCGGGTATTTGCTGAAATGTTATTCTAATAACCGAGTTTCCAACTCTCATCTCGGAGTTTTTTTGGTAAGTCATGATGATGAGGAGTCACCTGAACGCCGTGCATTGGGTGAGGGACGAAAGGCCTCGTAAAAGATGACAAGCTGTGTTGTAACCCATATTTCAGAGTTTAGCATAAGAAAAACAGACATGAGCAAGCCTAAGTTTTGAAAATACTAACCGAACAGTTAAGTTTGATAATATAGTTTAAAAATGGAATGAGGTGCCCTTAAAAGAAGAAATAAAAGGAATATTGTCATTAACATGTAGGTCCAGCACACTTATAAACACCATATTTATCTAAATTATTGTTTTACATGTTTTGTTCTTTTTTCCCTTCAGCAGCCGCCTTCTATAAAATGATCCTAATTTGATAGTAGGTGGCAAAATGTTTTAAATCAAACAATTAATTTAACATAATGAAATTTTTTTTTTTTTAATTCTGGAAGCTGAATTAGGTTTGTAATCCTTTAATAAAATGGTAATTGAATGTTGCTTTTCTGTTCCTCACTGAAAGCTTCTGGAAATTAAAATCAATTTACATAAAGTTCCTATTCTGTATTTTCTCCTTCTTCCAAGATGTAGGCTAAGATCGCAGCTAATTAGAAGAAGTTGTTATTGGCAAGAATGCTGCAGCGTTTCTGTGCTTTTTTTGGGTCTTATCTTATACCACTTAAACCCCCAGACTGGTTTACAGATACTCTTGTTCTCTCCAAGTTTTATAGTCGCAGATGGATAAGAGAATGACCCACAGCTCCTACGCCCGTCACCTGCTCGAGCAAGAAGCCGCCATCCATTTCCAGGCATAACACCACTCACCTTGGAAAGTCTTTTCAGAAACCTGAAGTCCCACGTCAACGAACTGTTCACAGGTACCGCTAAAAAGTCCGTAGGTGAGGCTCACCGTAACGCTGGAGTTTGTGCCAGAGAAGACAACTTTACTAGTTATCCAGTGCTGGGTCGCCAGAACGACGCAAATCATCACGAAAGAGCAAACGCAGGTGAGAAAAGCAAACGCAAACATGGATGTTTTTTTCCTGGACGGCATTTTCCCACCGATTCAGCGTGTTTTCTTCAGTGTAGTCCTGCTTAGCATGAGGTTGTTTCCTCCTCCTTGCTCTCTGGGACCTGCTCTCCGTGCTAGCAGACAGTCACCCTGGTAAACTTTAAGCAGCAGCGGTAATAAAAATGTAAAATAATTGAACTTTGGTCTGGAAAGAGGCGTTGCCACAGTTACACCAAAACCAGCCTGCCAAAGGCCGGGAGGAATCGCCGGCAGACGATTTACGGTTGCCGCGCTGACCCGTAGCTTTTCAGCTCCCGGCTCTGGGGGCATGTTCCGGAGCCCGACGCCTGCGGGCCCTGGGTTCCCAGCTCGCCTTACGGCTTCTGGGAGAATTTTCACACCCTGACAAAATTTTTCTGGCCTGTTCTTGCATTTTCTCTTGAAAAAGCTGATAACTAGGCCAGAAAGTATTTTTGCTAAATCTGTATCTAATTTGTTACGGTAAAGATTAATAAAATGTTCCTTCTCTGTTCAAATTCCCAGATTCCTTAGCAGCTCGCCAGTTATCTCTTTTAAGACCTCTTTTAAATTCTTTATGCTCTTTGTGAAAACACTCTGGTTTTGGGGGTAAGGAGATTCCATCTGCTGTTAGTAGATTAGTTTCCAAGGAAGAGCTCTAATTCTTAATTAAATTCCATTTAATTTCACGCAACTCCTTCCCTTTTTTTTGGACCTTTTTTTTTTTTTTGCCAGAGAAGAAACAAAAACCTGAAGTAGGGATTAATTTCGATGAAGTAGTGGATATGTAAAGGAAATAATACTGAAGAAAATCTCTTCTGGACTATAAAGCAAGAGAATATATTCTTTTCTTCTGCCCAAATTGACCTAAATGAAGACAAAAGACAGTAACAACACGACATCAGACAGAATGTACATGACTTCAGTCTTAATAATAAGCAACATTTCTAGAATTTAAGGTAAACTAGGCATCACGTCCCCATTTTGTTTGCATGGAATATGAAACCTAAATTAATAATCTATTAATATGAAACCTAAATTAATAATCTATTGTTAGGATAAAGTAAAAGAGATTCCATAAGCTTTTATTTGTATTAGTTATAATGTTATAATAACATATAATGTTATAATTCTATGTTATATTGGACCCATGCTTCTGGATGACCTAGCATTTTTTTAAATTAATCTTTGGAAAGCAGTCCATATTAACAGCGTTGCTAAATAAACCTGTTGAGCTGCCTTCCTAAAGCTTGACTGTTTCGTACTGCAAAGACTTGGAGAGACTAAATTTTTCTGAATTTGAAATGGCAAAGAATTTCTCGGGAGGAGAAAACAGCTGTTCTGCAACGCAGTGGTGTTGTACCGTAATTGTTCGAGCGTTATGATTTCTCGATCCGAACCTTTAAAGCAGTAATCACATTTGAAATCAATGCATTTGACTTCTGAGATGTACGGCTGCTCTTTGGTGTGATATGGTCTTGCATTTTTTTTTTTTCAAATTGGACTTTAATGAAACTTTTGTTGTCATTGCTTTTAAGAATTTATACATTTTATTCATAAATAATTTATATGCTTCATACGTACTTAACGTATGTAACAGCAGAAATCAGTCAAAACACGATTTAAGCACTGAAGACCAAAGGGAAGCTTTTCAGCCCTTCTAAAGAAATAAGAAACAAGAGACCTGTCTCTCGTTTCCATCCAGTACTTCAGTTAAATTTTAACCATATCAATATGGCTAAACTTTATTAGACTGATCTACCTCGACAGGTTTCTTAATCCAATAATTCTGTTTGCTGCTTAACGGCATACAAAGATCATAGCCCAAGTATTTATAGTCCAAGGATATTTTTTAATAAACTGAGGTAAAAATCTGCCCTCCTGCCATCAGCCCTGTGCCGCCAGCTGTGCCACTTGTCCCCTATGAAATATGTTTTAAATATATATATATTTAAGAACTGATATTTGTCTAACTTTGAGGGAATAAATTTTCAGCTGCTGCTCAGGGTTCCTCCTTTGGCTGACTTGAGAGAAATTTAAATGAACTGAGCACCCACACCTTTAAAAATACTAAGTAACAGAGACTAAGAGCTGTGACGGATAGCCTGTAGTTCCTTTCTAAGCAATCTTACTCAATTATATTTAGTTTCAGGTGACTCAGCTCAAATTTTTGTGCCTCAACTCATTGAAACTCTCCTGAGGCCGGGGGAATTGCTCTGTAAGTGAGACCGTAATTTGCCTTTTTCTTCCCTGTCACCTTGAAGCTAATCTATTCTCTGCCGGTGGTATGATTGCATCTCTCTTTTTCTCGCAACTACCTAAAAAAAAAAATAATCTTATATCTTGTAATGAAAATCGTACTTTGACATGACACGCCTTGGGAGAAAGAGAAGAGATTGGTTTTCTCTGACTCAGAGAAAATGTTTCCCTACCAGCACCCTCCCGGCTCTGCCCCCACTGACACCGACCCGGCCCCGCACAGCAGTCAAACACAAAAATCGGAGTGATTTGTTATGAATCGGAGGGACAGCAGAGAGGCTTGCAATCCTTTGCTACACAAAATTACACAAGGCCCTGTGTTTTTAAATGTAGCGTGTGTGAGTATTTCTTTTCTATTTATATACAAGTTAGTTTGCTTTAAGCAACCAGATACATAAAAATATAAAATGAAGGCTTTTATTTGCAAACGTTTCATATAAATTTATTTTTCTATGCTACAAACACATTCTTACTTGTGGAAAAAAAAAAAATCCCACGGTGGTTTGTTGCTTTGCCCACAGCTCCAGAGGGATGCCACCTCCCGAGGGATGCTGGCTCCGAGCTGGCTCGCAGGCAAGGGCGCTCAGCCGCAGCCGGGGAAATTCAAGGTGAAGCCACTGCAAGCTATGTCCTGTTCTGTTGCAACCCCAATGTTTAACAACGGTTACTGTTGGTTTAAGAGGAAAAAAAATCCATATTTACTTAAATCTTTCATTTTAAAACAACAGCTGACAGGAGGCAAGGTGATTTAGCAGAGTGGTTGGCTGGCGGTTGTGCCAATATTTGTGATTTTCCTTGGATACCCCCTTTGTGGTGCACCCTTGTACATCACACAAAGCTTTCACGTCCTTTTCATTTTCTGTTTTCCACGTCTAACTGCAGAGGAGCTTGGCATCTGAGGGGGCAAGACCCTGGAGCCGCACTTGGCCCCGAATGGAGTCGATGAAGCCCCACGCAAAGCAGATGTATGGGCAGCGTTGCAGGATCAGGCCACACATTACCAGCGTTGCCTCGACTTCTTCTGAGACAGGTAAATTGTAATTGAAACAAATGATTATAAACATAATATAGGACACTAAGAATGAAACTGATCTTTTCCCTCTGGTCGCTTTGAAGGCAGCATCGCGAGTGGTGACTGAAATAGGGATTTGTTCATGCCTCTTGGACTGGATGAGGGAAATCGGATGCAGCATCATGCATTTTATTGTAGCTGAAGATGAAAAATTTGAGGCTCAACTGAACTGCAAAATTATTGCAACAACTGTTTGGGAAGGCGAGGGGGACGCGATCACAAGTTCTGTGTATCCATACCCGGTGCTGCCGCGCGGTGGATTTGTGCTATTCCATCTTCTGATTTCATTCTTCTCCTGCTCTGACCTTTTTTACAGCGCTATTGGAAAAAAAAAAACATGTTTGGGTGGTTGTTTTTTTAAACGTTGTTTGGATTTCTTCTCAGAAAATGACTAAAACTTCTCAGCTGAGAGCTCCATCACTAGATAGTCATTGATTTCGGAGCCCTGACGCAGAGGCAGGTATTGGTAAGTATGGGAGTGAGAGCTGGAATGTCGTGCTGCCGCCAGCCGCCCCGGAGCAGCGTCCTTTCCCACGAGCAGTCAGCGGGAACAGTGACTGGTGGGGTCCATCTTGAAGGACAAAAAGGCAGAAGATCCCAAAGCCACCGCGCTGGCACCAAGGCAAATGCGATTGAGCAAAATCCTGGAGTAAAATGATTGCCTGCTGCAAGAGCTTTCCTCGGTAAAACCCTCTGAGTAAGCTAGCTGGTGTCTGTACTTGTCTCCTGAGGCACAGCCCCTGCTGCTCTAGAATATATTCACAATACAACTGTGTTTTGTACTCAGGTACCTGAGCAGGTGATGGCCAGATATGCCTGGTTGTGGTGGGCACCCACCAAATCTGCTCTGTCACTCCTCGGCTGGACAGGGGAGAGAAAATATAGCCAGAAGCTCGTGGGTCAAGATAAGGACAGGGACAGATCACTCAGCAATTACCATCACAGGCAAAACAGACTCGGCTTGGGAAAAAAAAATTAATTTATTACCAATCAAGTCAGAGTAGGATAATGAGAAATAAAAACTAAATCCTAAAACACCTTCCCCCCACTCCTCCCTTCTTCCCAAGCTCAGCTTTACTCGCGAATTCTCTACCTCCTCCCCCGACCCAGCGGCGCAGGGGGACGGGGAATGGGGGTTGGGGTCAGTTCATCACAGCTGTATCTGCTACTCCTTCCTCAGGGGAAGGACTCCTCACACTCCTCTCCTGCTCCAGCGTGGGAACGCTCATCTCTCCCACAGGAGACAGTCCTCCAGGAACTTCTCCAGTATGAATCCTTCTCACGGGCTGCATTTCTTCATGAGCTGCTCCAGCGTGGGTGCCTTCCATGGGGTGCAGCCCTTCAGGAACAGGCTGCTCCAGCGTGGGTCCCTGCGGGGTCACAGGCCCTGCCAGCAAACCTGCTCCAGCGCGGGCTTCCCACAGGGTCACAGCATCCTTCGGGCATCCTCCTGCTCTGGCATGGGGTGCTCCCTGGGCTGCAGGGGGATCTCTGCCCCACCGCTAACCTCCCTGGGCTGCAGGGGGATCTCTGCCCCACCGCTAACCCCCCTGGGCTGCAGGGGGATCTCTGCCCCACCGCTAACCTCCCTGGGCTGCAGGGGGATCTCTGCCCCACCGCTAACCCCCCTGGGCTGCAGGGGGATCTCTGCCCCACCGCCAACCTCCCTGGGCTGCAGGGGGATCTCTGCCCCACCGCTAACCTCCCTGGGCTGCAGGGGGATCTCTGTCCCACCGCTAACCCCCCTGGGCTGCAGGGGGGTATCTGCCCCACCGCTAACCTCCCTGGGCTGCAGGGGGATCTCTGCCCCACCGCTAACCTCCCTGGGCTGCTGGGGGGTATCTGCCCCACCACTAACCACCCTGGGCTGCAGGGGGATCTCTGCCCCACCGCTAACCTCCCTGGGCTGTAGGGGCACAGCCTGCCTCACCGTGGTCTTCACCACGGGCTGCAGGGGAATCTCTGCTACCGAGGTGCTACCGCTGTCGCTGATGGGCTCAGCCTTGGCCAGCGGTGGGTCCATCTTGGAGCCGGCTGGCATTGGCTCCACTGGACACAGGGGAAGCCACCCCTGTAGCCCCCCCACTACCAAGCCTTGCCACGCAAACCCAATGCACTGGTCGTGGTAGAGGAGGAAAAGCCACGTTCAGCATCTCTGCTTGCCGTGAGCGCTCCTTGCCCAAATGGGAACGCCGCTTGCCTCACGTGGCGGCTGCAGGGGCAGCCCTTGAAATTGCCTATTCTCAAAGATTTTGAGATTAAGCAATTAGCCAGAGTTAAGTTTTAATAAGAAATTAATTTTTCCATTGGAAAGTTTATCTTCTAAAGCTTTTAACATGAGACATGCCAAGGCAGCTGAAGGAGACCCGAACCTTGGTAGTGGCTTACTGAGCGTCTGACTCCTTGCTTGTCCTGTTTCTCTCCATTTCCAAGTTGTAGAATGCTTGTGGGCTTTAAACAGAACAGCACAGGCTGTTCTGGGAAAAAAACCGAGTTTTTAAAATAAAATTTTGAAAATTTTCTGTTTTTCTTTAACCCCAAAGGTCAGTGACTGCAGTTACCAAAGCAGCTGAGCTCCACTAAAGCCTCTAAGATCTCCGCGGGTATCTTCTTTCCATACCTCAAAAGATGACTTGCAAAACTGATGCGTTTAGGCATTAAAAAGCTGCTGTCATTCATGACTGACAAGTGCAAGTTGAGTGGTCAAGTACAGTTTATTGAAGGGTGGGGGAAAAAGAGCCTTCTGGCCTTGTAAGAGGCAGAAAGTATGGCCTCTGCAGTATTTTCAGTTTAATAAAAATGTGGCTTTGAAGCTGAGCTGAGGTTTGTAATGTTTAGAACAAAACCTGGAGGTGGAGATGGAGAGAAGAGCTGGCAGGGCAGGCTTTCATTTGTTGCAATTTCTGTAACAATTATAAAGATATGTAGCCTTGAATACTTAAATATATTCCTAGATACTCATCATTTTAGATTCCAAGTGTAAAAATCTTATAAAAAGACCTCTTTGAAGTCATTACATTAGCTACCGCTGGGATGTTGCATATTCTCATCCTTTTGCCCAATTAACTTCACTTTAAGGAGTTTTTAGCGTATTTTTAGGCTGAGATGCATTTGCACTTACAGAAATCATGTGTCTGTATCTGCGGTTTGCTGTGCTGCCTCTGATTTCCCAACTTCTTCGGGACGTTTACAATTTGTGTTCCAGCGTATCGGTAAAGAGACAGACCTACCGAGCCGCTACCAAGGGTAGGGTGGCCGTTTCTCAGTAAGCGTGGGAGCCTGGTAAATATTTGGAGAGCTTTTGTCTATGTGAAGGGAAGTGGTAGGATTATGGTCGGTACTGTATGCTTTAATAAGACTATAGGTGCTGCTCCTTGAAATCCTCTCTGTGACCACGCATTATCGCCTTTTGGTTTTATGGGCGTTGTACAGAAAGCAAGAGACATCGTTTTATCTTACCTGGCGCTATCAGGTTCACTGTCGCGCTGGAGCACCCGAAACAAATATTTGGTGTTCAAATATCACCTCTTTTTGTAATATATTTCTTGAGCTTGAAGCAGAGGAGACGCTTTTTGTAACAGAGAGCGGCAAAGTGACTGTAATTGTTCATGGGAAAGTTTCCACCCCTTCTACCGGAATAATGTTACTTCCACAGTGCGGAACAAGGGCTGCAGGTGCCGGGTCCTGCCAGAAGCTGTCGGAGGTCCTGCAGCTCCTCCGGCAAATTGGAAGCCGGGGTGAAGCGGTTGCCAAAGAGCTGACATTTCTGAGAATGTGTTTGATTTGTGATGGAAAGAGAGGAATAGACAGACGACCAGTGGACTGTGAGATGGACAAAGAAAAGCCACTGTTGGAGCTCTATCGGGCTAAACACGCAGACATCCACCGGTTTTCATCTTATTTCTTCTATCGTATTTCAGTCTTAAATTTGTTTTCTGATGAAGCAGCTAAGCTCTGTCAGTGCAGCTGAATTGCTTCAAATCCTAGAGCAGCTTCATTTCTCATCCTCTCCCCTTTCTTAACAGCGCACATTCTCTTCAGACCTGGCCTGGAGAGCACTGAAAATGGGTTTAAAGACGCTTCGTTCTTCGGATCCCCAGCTCCTAGGCTTTGCAGGGTGCTAATCTAGTTTTCTGGACAAAGCCTGTATCAGAGAACATCACACCATATTTTTTTTCTCTAGCCAGCAACTGAAGATAAGATCAGCCTTAGGCTTACTCGCTCCTGTTGGCTCCAGCTCATTAGTGTGTCCTGAAACACATCAGCAGCATAAACCCGGGCTTAGAAGTATCCGGGACTTGACTGCGAGAAAGCAGAGCTATGGCCCCAGGTGTGGAGGTCATGTCCTAGCAATAGTTACACTGAGGACTTGAGTATGGGATGCTGGAGCAAGAAAGATTGGATTAAGTTTCTTTTATAACTTTATTTCACAATTGTACAAGTTATTTAGATATTCCCCTTATCTACAGAAAAATCTCATTCCCCCCAATAATGTATTAATGACTATAACATGCATTTTCTTCGGTTCTTTATTGTCCAACTTCAGCTTCGTGTTTCTTTCTCATGAGTAATTCATTTTGGAACCACGGTATAATAGTACTTTTAATTTCTGCACTAACAAAAAATGTGGTAATTTTATCCAACATGTAATAATTCCATTTATTTTGTTGCTTGGATATAAGCAGTCATTTAAATTAATATACAACTTCTTGCAAATGGTTACCAGCGAGAAAATTGCTGACTTGCAGTCAGTTGATCTACAAACACGTTCATTAAAATCAAACGCCTTCCTGGTGCCGTGCCCGCTTGCACTGCCATGTCTGCTGAAAAATTTTAGCGTTCCACTAAATTGCTGTTTCCTAGCCAACGCGATGCCGAAGGGACGTAATTAGGCTCTGATTAAGATTTCTGCAGAAGACACAAATATTCACAGATGTTCTAACATTTTGTTTCGATGGTCTTTTCATACAATCGCTAATTGTCTGACGTCCTTTGGTACGCTTAAATATGGTGTGCACAGATATGGGTCTTTGAAAGTAACATATACACGAGGCCCTCCTGGAGGAGAGGTTTCTTCTGCAGAGCGCCTTGTTCTGCAATAGGTGGTATCCAAGGGACTGGAGACAAAAGAAAGCAAGATGTGCCTTCCGACTCCCTGATTCTCGCCTTTCCTTCAGTAATCCCCTCCTCCCTGCCCTACTTTTCAGCCTGACGTTTCTATTCTGGGTTTCACCGTCCTGATTCATCGGCCCCATGCAGCCTGAGCTGCTGCAGAGGTTTCTCGGGAGGGGAGGTGGGTGCAAAAGGCCTCAGACTTGTCCCGTCCACCCCAGCCCGGGTGGAGGTGGTGATGGTCGGGTGAGCAGAAGGAGGAAGGATCCCGGGAGGCTGATCCTGACAGGGGCCCCTCAGGTCCTTCGGAGGTGTGTCATACCAGCGATTTTGGGAAAGGAGGACGCCCAACTTCACGCTTGCCGCCCAAGGGGAACTCGCTGCTGTCAAACACCCATCCCTCGTGCTCCCGCGCACCCTCAGCGCTGTCTCTGTGAAGCGCCAGATGAAATGAGGCTCTTGGAGCATGCACAGATCTGACTTCTGAGATCCTGGCGGGTGTAGCAGTGGTGTCCGTGCCAGGCTGGAGCCGAAGCCCTGCCTGAAACTTCGGTCTCAACACACAGTAACTTCTCGTCTGCCGATCAAATCGTTCCCAGCAGGAGGGGGGCCGGCCCCGGGGTGACGAAGCACCCGCCGGTGGGCAGGCGGGCTCGGGCTGAACACGGGGATGGGGGTCCCCTCCACCTCCACCCGGGTCAGGCCCCCCACATCCCCCCGTGTCCCCCCCGCATCCTGCCGCATCCCCCCGCGTCTCCCCATCCCCCTGCATCCCGCCGCATTCCCCGCATCCTCCTGCATCCTCCTGCCTTCTCCCGCGTCCTCCGCATCCCCCCGAGTCCCCACACCCCCCCGAGTCCCCGCATCCCCCCGAGTCCCCGCATCCCGCCGCATGCCCCTCATCCCCCGCATCCCCCGCCGATACGGGCAGTGTCCGCCAGGCGGCTCCGCGCCCGCCGCCGCGGCGCCGAGGGGAGGAGGAGGAGGAGGAGGAGGAGGAGGAGGAGGAGGAGAAGGAGGAGGCGGCGGCGGCGAGGGGAAATTTCCTGCGTGGCTGCCGCCGCCTCTGCCCGCCGCTCGGGCCGGGGAGGGTCCCGCGGGCGGCGCCGAGGGGCCCGCGGAGCCGCCGGACCGGCGAGGTGAGCGGAGCCCGGTGCGGCGGAGAGAGGGAGGGAGGGAGGAAGAGGACGGAGGGAGGCTGGGAGCCGGGGGGCAGCGGCTCCGTGCTGCCGGCGAGGGGGACGCGGCGCAGGTGGTCGCCGGCCGCGCAGGTGCCGGGGAGCCCGGGGCGGGGGGCGATGCCCGCCGGGGGACCGGCCCGTCCCCGGGTGCGGGTCGGGCAGCGGCCGGCCTTGGCGTGCTCCCGCCCGCACCCGGGGCGCTGGCAGCCGCCGCCCGGCGCCGCGCTCGCCCCCCGGGGCTGCCCCCGAGGCCGGCGGGGGCGCGCGTGTCCCCGTCCCCGCGGGATGCCCGGCCTCGGGGGTACGGCCGTGCCGCCGAGCCCGCTGGAGAGGCCCGAGGGACGGGCGCGTTCCCGTGGGAGCCCGGAGGGCAGCGGGCACCCTCGCGTCGAGGCGAGGCGGCCGGGTGGGCTGTGACACCGGGCTGGGCTTCTGGGCGGTGGGGGGCACGGGTGAGATGGCATCGGGGCCGCGGGAACGGCCGAGCATCGGGTACCCCACCGATGGGCATCCTGTTAACTGGCGAGCGCTAGGCGTCCCGCCTTAACTCACTGAGCATCAGGCGTCCCACCGACGGGCATCCCTGTTAACTCGCCAAGCATCGGGTACCCCACTGATGGGCATCCCTGTTAACTCACCGAGCGCTGGGCATCCCACCGACGGGCATCCCCGTTAACTCACCGAGCATCGGGTACCCCACCGATGGGCAACTGCTAACTCGCCAAGCATCGGGTACCCCACCGATGGGCATCCCGATTAATTTGCTGAGCGCTGGGCATCCCACCGACGGACATCTCCGTTAACTCACCAAGCACTACGTGTCCCACCGACAGCCATCCCCACTAACTTGCCTCCATGCCACCCAACTGGGAAGCGGGGTGTCTGAGCTCTCGGGCTTGTCCCCGGCCCCCCAGGTAGGGCTCACGCATGAAATTCAGCTCTAAAAAGCCATTTCTCTCCTGTCAGCACATCCACACTGTTTTCACCCAGCCCTTCCGGAGGTGAGCATGGCTGTCGGTATACACGGCGTTCAGATGCACGGGACCAGCAGCTGAGGGGTGACCTGGCTGTGTGCAAACTCTTACTGTCCCTTGGGTGAGATTAGCCTTGGTTAAAAACCATCGGTTTGGGTTGTAGAAAGGGTTAATGGATATCTGCTGTGAGATTGGACAGGGTTTTTTAATTGGGAAAGCGTGTATTTTTTTTTTAATTATTATTTTCTGTGAGGTTCTTCTCCTTGTGGCTTATTTCCATAGGGTGAGGTGATTTGCTGTGCGTCCAGCTGCGTAGCTTCGAACCCGTCGCCTGTGTCTGTTTTGTACGGAGTAGGGAGTGCTGAGTTAAAAGAAATGACATCGCTTGCCGAGCTTGTTTTCCTAAGATGTTATAAGCTCTATAACAGAAAACTTGGAAAGGAGGAATAAAGAGGCTGAGAACTGAAAAAATATTTATTCTGTGCATGTTGCGCTTTGGGGCTTAAAAAAAAAAGTAACTTTTGATGAAAATTAATGACAGCTGAAGTTTCCAGCTGGAAAATGGATGTCATTTAAAAGAGATTTTTATGCAGATATAATCCGCTCGCCTTATCCAGGAGGCACGTTAAGTTCCCGGTTTGCTTTGCTGGGTAACAAATGAAACCATTTAAGTCTCGATGTGGGGAGGTGGCACCGGCCCCGTCTTCTTCTTGCTGGAGGTGGGAGCTGGGCCTTGAGCGGTCCCTAATGGGAGTAATGGTCTCTACTGGCTGTCGATGGCACCGGGGGCTTGCGGCGCAGCCTGCCTCTGCTTTGTGCCGGGGTGGTGGCACTTGTGGCACCCGGAGAGAGGAAGGGGGCAGGGGCGGAGGTGGGACGAGCAGAGACCACCCGGCAGAGGCTGTGCCGGTGCGGGTGCAAACCTCGCGTACGGGGGCTCTGTGTCGGGGGGAGTGAAGGGAGTTCAGCTAAAATCATTTGTTTCCTCAGGCGACAAAAGCAGTTGTTTTGGAAATGTGGGAGAAGACGGGAAAGAAATAATGTGAGAAACAAAACGGCGTGGGTGTAGTGCTTGGTTCCTTTAATTTGCTCTGCCTTTGCTTGCAAATAAAAGAATGACACAGGAGCTGTGTTACACCAGCCTTGCTTGCTGTGCTTTGACTAACACACTCTGTATTCCTTAAATGCATTTAATATGTTCTTCCAAGTAAATGATAAAAACTGAATTCCTAGTTTAAAAGCTTCCTATGCCCCCGACACCTTTAATAAAACCAGACATCCTTATATACCTCAAATTGGTGTGATGCTGCTGTTTGGCTACAGAAATTTATCCCGAGCCTGGGAACTGCAGGTGCAAAGTAATAATTTTAGCACATTTGGGTCCTAGTTCGCTTTTGTATCTTGTTTCTTTCCCCTTTTCCGCCTCATATGTTTATGTTTATCTATCTGTTATCTAGCTCAATCAGGTTTTTATATCTAGGTGAGTTAACAGCTGGCCTCTGCCAGAACAGCTGTCTTGAATCCCAGTTTTCCTTGGTGGTGTTTTAATTCCCCCGCCCCGTATTGCGTTCCCGGCTGTGGATTATACGGCCTGGCGATGTCAGAAGTGCGCCGTGTTGGGCTGAAATGGTTGGAAGCGGGAAGGTGGCGGTTTGGGGAATCTGCAAGGTCGAGGGTTCTGTAAGACCTTCCTCTTCCACGTGGATTCTCGTGAAGCTGAAGGAGGGGATGGGCAGAGCTGTGGTCCTCGCGTCGCACAGGTTATGTGGGCTCGTGCATGTTCCCAAGCGGAGAGTGACAGCGGTGGCTTATGGCGATAGCGAAGGTTGTATTTTCTTGGCGTCTCTCTCACAGGATGGTGTGTGCTTCATTATAGCAACACCTGCTCTCATTAAATCAAGGCACCTGTCTCATCCTGTGCACACCGTGTGCTTTTTGACTCTTCTGTAAGACAGGTTGTGCCGTGAATTGGTTTATTCTGAGCTGTTGGTTGATGGACCAAAGCTGGAGACTTGTGTTATTGACTGAACTAGTTTTAGAGCACGTTATAGGAGTGCTTCGACTGGTGTGCTTGGTGACCTTTTTCATTTAAGAGGTTACATGAAGAAAAATGGGTGAACACAGGATGACAAACTGCAAAGTGAGAAAGAGCTGTAGGAAGCCTGCGGCGCGATGCTGCCTTGTCCCGGCTACCCTCGGTGCTTTATGAGAAGTCAGCTGCACGTGGTGTCAGTAAAGGGCTTATGTACTTCTTGTCTGATGACGTCCTGCAAATGTGTTCGCCAAGATTTCGGAGCAGGTCAGTTGTACTGGAGCGAAGAACCCGAAAGAGCCCGGGCAAGCGCTGAATGCTGTGTGGGGTGGAAAGCAGAAAGATAATAAGAAATAGTGCACGTTTGCCTGACTGATGTGAGCGCGGTCCACCCTGCTCACTGAAGGAGTGGGAGTTCTGCAGGAGAAATCGTTCAATTATATAGAGAACCTGAGGGTTATGTTTGTACGTCCTTTGAGTGATACTGTCATTTTGTAAATGAGATAGTGTATTTCAGTCCCCGTTTCCAAAATACTCTTCAGTGTGGATTTGTGGCAGGGCTTAACTCCAGCTGGAGATCCTGTGTCTGAAGGTTGTATCAGAGCACTTGAAGGCCATCGGCGGTGAATGAAGGTGCTTTAGGAGAAAAAAAACTTGCCTGTATACAGAAACATTAAGGTGAATGACTCTGTATCTGGAAGCACGCTGAAAATTTCTCAGCAAAAGCAGTTGGCAAGAAAATGGATGTTTTTGCTACAAGGTGCTATTCCATCGGCGTCGGGGGGTGGGTACGAAGGGACCGGCTGGGGGGTGGTGGCTCCTCTCTGCGCGGAGCAGAGGGGCTGGCTGGGGTCTTGCTCCTGCCCGGAGAGTGGGGGAAGCAGCGGCGACCTGCATGCTGCGAGGCAACCCTCTTGTTCTGGGAGGATGATGCTGGCGTTTGAATTTTTTGTATAAAACGTAGCAATAGGGGGCAAAGTGAAGAGATTGCCGAGTATGCAGTTACCTGTTTGAGTTCACTGAAACTCAAACATATAACTGTGCAAAGGAGTTTTGCCTGGATTAGTGGGAGTGGTGCGTTCAAAGCGGATGGAGAGAGGCATAAGAAATTGCTGCTTGTTTAAAATGGAAGGGCTGTTACTGCGGTCGTCATGTTTGAGTTTAGAGACAGCCACGTGGTTTACCCGATCCTGGAACGCAAGCCGTACGCTGCATTTCGAAGAAATTCTTGGTTTGTTGTTGTTTGTTTTTTTTTTTTTTAATTCATAGATAAATAGTGTAGTCGGAGCGGTGCTACTTGGTGACTAACGTATGCAAACTTAACTCGGTTACGTGCTCCTCCTCCAGCACATGCTGGGATGCTGTGGCTTTCCAGCGCCGCATCCCTGAGGCCCGGGGAGCAGCAGTGCAGGAGCCAAACCTGGGGGCTGCCGTCGCGATGCCTGCGGCGAGCAGGTCTTTATTTCTTGATAGGCATTTCATTATTGATTTCTTGATACAGTATTAATGAAAGCAGAATTCCTCTGTAACCTAAAATATAATTTGGTGCTCTGTAACCGAAAGCATTGTCAATTGAATTGATACATTATTAAAGAGTTCTGACTTATGTATTCTTTGTGGAGCGTTGTTTTATGGGTACCCTGTATGTGATGCTCATTTTATGGGTTGAGAGCTGTCTTAGGGAATGATTCAGATGTTGCTTTAACTGATTTGCAATGTGATGCAGCAGAATTCAAGCTGAATGAAAAGTGGCTGTAGCCACCAGGCTGCTCTGCGCAGGCTTTCTGCATCCTTTCGAACTCTGGTCTTTATATATATATATATTTTTACCTCATTGCCTGTGCCCTCTGTACAAGGTTTCATCCCAGTGTAGTTTGATAACAATATGTATTGTATAATTCCAAACGCTATGATTATTAATATTTAAAAAAAGAGGCTGTATTTATTCCAAACCTTTTGCTGAAATGTAACATATCTTTTAAATATATACGTACAACAGGCTGGAAAACCTGTGTAAGCCAGAGCTGAAATTAGGTACCGATAAAACAGAGATTAGAAGGAAGTCAGTCACAGGAATTTATTGAAGTATTAGTACGGGATTTATTTTTGAGTTATTCACAGCGTGGAACATGTTTTTAAGGCATGTGCATGGTGTTGTGCTTTTTCATTCCGTCGTCTTACTGCAGGTGTAATAATTCCATCAGTGATACCCTTGGGCTGCCAAAATCCTCTGTGTTGTCTGCAGAGGATGTCTTTGGGAAATGGAAGAATAGATGAGAGTTTTTCTTGCCGATAGGAGAGGGTGATGCTGTTGGACTGTATTTTGATTGCAGCGTGCTGAGATTTCTCTTCCCAAGCAAGCCGGCCAACCGATTATCTCCAGTGAAACAGCTCCCCGAACAAGCGTAGCATTAAAGGCTGCTTTTTATTCTCCTCCTGGTCCTGGCGGTGAGTTAGGGGACAAGTGGCCTTGCTGACAGTCTGTCCTGGCACCTGCAGCACCCGGATGGGAGCCCTTGCCCTGCCCGGTGCCGGGTCTGCGGGGCAGGGTGGGAGCTGCCCCTGCACAGCCCCGTCCGCCGCTCACCGAGCACATCCCCTGTCGAACAGCGGTGCCCTAAAAATGCCCTTTTTCCTTTGACTCCTGACTGGTGACTCACTGGTGAAGTGGCAAAGTGAAAAGCTGCTTGCAGACATCTAGTGCTTGCCCACGCAGAAGTGATGTGTCTGTGCTCAAAGGTGTTTTCTGGCTAAGGGAAGAAATAAAACCAGAAAGAAATTTGTCGGGGTAGTTTGTTGCTTGTAGTGACAGCTTATTGTCACTGGAAAACGTGGCATGGCTTTGCCATGGGGTCTTTTATCCCTTTTATCCCCGCTGTAAAAAGGAAAAAGTGCTGAGTCCTGAAAACTCAGCTTATCAGAGATTTCCTTTTTCTAATGTAAAGTAATATTTATTGGTAAGAATGAGAGATGTGAGCAGGTCAAACAAAAAACAGAACTGTAAATCAGGTAGAGGCGCGATGAGGTACAAACTCAAAAAAACCACGAGCGATGGAAGCGACAGGTTTTGGGTTATTGCTGTTGAGAAGGGGCGGCTGTTTCACGCAGGAGAGCGAGGGTGCCCCGGCAGCCGGCTGAAGCCGTACCAGTCGCAGTGCCGGACCCTCAAGGTATCACACACAGACAAGGATGCAGCAACATCACGAATCACCGGGAAGAATGCAGCCTAGAAAACACTTTGGGTAAATAGCAGTATGAATTTTTAAGAAAAAGCAAATAGCAGAAGATTTCCAAGGGAAGCAAGGGAAAATTGCATTAACTCACATCACTTAAGATATCAGGACAAAATGTACTCAGTAAATTGGAGGCTAAACTTTTCTGCCAAAGCAAGGGAGTTGCATGAACTAAGACATCTCCTCCTACTTCTAGGTTTTGTTGCTCTGGAGGCATCAGAGGGTAATGAAATGTGCAACTCCGCATTCACAAGATCTTACTCTTCTGCGACCAGTCGCTTTCAGGTTTCCTTGTGGTTGGCTTTTTCTTTAATTGCTGTGGTTCTTGAGTTTTCTTCCTCTTCAGCAAAATCAATCTCTCTTTCATCTGAAATAACTTTTAAAGAAAGCTTAGATAAAATGGAGCGCTGCTGTAGTTCATGCTGGTGCCCCTTGCAAGGGACTGATTGAAGACTAGCAGAGTAATTTTGATTATCAGCCAGAATAACCAAAGGCTGAGGTGAACTGCGGGAGCACGATGCTTTTGAACATCACTTTCCCACGGACGTGGGGTATCGTGGATTGTAAGGGGGCCAGGTTAGTTTGGTTGGTTGTATAGAGCTAGCACGTCCCCGGCCCGCGGTCTTGCCACCTAACGGTCACGGTGCCCCGTGGTCTGCTGGTGTCCTGTCGCTGGGTCCCCGAGGTGCGACCACGCTCCCCGAGGGTCTTGCTATGCCTTCCTTTATCTTGGCGTTTGCTCCCATAATTTGTTACTTCCCTTGGTTCTTCTAATCTTTCGTTTATCAGAAACAAAAGACAACCCTTTGGCGAATGCGAGAAGGCCCATGTAATCACGACTCGAAGCCAGCGATGGGACTTTGTGGTTAAAGACCCTCTTGTTTTCAGTATATTTGATAAAGGATCTGTAAATATTTCCTTACCAAGAGCTGTCATTCTTTAGCTTCAGAGCAGTTTTCCCTGCTACGTGGGATGCATTTTAATTTGCATCTAAGAATTTACTTCTTAGAGGGGCAATTCACTTTCCAACCAACCTTTCCATCTTTTAGTTTATTTTTGGTATAATGTGGCAATTTGTAAGCATATCGGTGTGTAAAATCTGCAGAGAATCTACCATAACTTATTAGGATTCTACCTGTATCTACTAACCCTTCCTTCCACTTGCTTGCTGTTTCTTTTGGTAAACACTGTTTTTATTATCTTTTGTCCTTTAATCTTGTCATCTTTGCTGTTTTTCCTTCGATGATTATTTTTCTCTGCATTCCTAGCCTTAGTTTCTGCTGTAAATATGCTGTGTATTGCTTGAGCTACAGTGCCGTGCTATTCCGTGAGTAGTAAGCTATTGATTTAAACAAGCAATGACTGATGTTTGTATCCTGTGTTCTGCGGGTTTAGATGTCTCAGGTACTTTCTGAGTTGTTATTTTTTTTTAATTAGGTTTGGGTTTCATGAATACATTTAGTCATACTGCACAATGTCACTTTAAAATATTTAATTACTCAGCAATATTAGTAGAAACACAGGCAGCAGAAAAATTCATCTCGTACAATTGGGCAAGGTTTGCAAATTGCTACCGAGAGCAAGATCGTGGCAAAAAAGCTTTTGTAATGCAGAAGAAAAGCCTTTGTATAACCAAGTTAAAATGATATATACTTTTCCTGTTAAATACAGGGATGAGTTTAAATGGATTCACATCATCATTTTGTTTGCAGTTGTCAAAAGCTCATTATTTTTCAGTCAAACTACCTAGCTTGCTGCTTCGGGTTGCTTTTAAATTGCACCTGCACTGATCAATCTTGAGAAGCCAAATTAAAAACTCATCTGAGGGCACATCCCCAAGGCCACAGACGCAACACTTGGCTCTACTCTGTTTTTCAGGGGCTAGCCTCCCACCTCCAGCGCCTCGCCGGTTCCCGGCAGAACTGGGGGCAGAGAGGAAATTTTAGTGACTTAAATATTTCTGGCAAGGCGGGGGGTGGGGAAGGGAAAAGGTGGAAACAGGAACTATATTTAAATGATGACCTATTTGCATTACTTAGTTTAAACTATTAGAAACAAACTTAGGAAGATGCGGTGTTGAGATAACTGGTACTGTCGTACTGTGTGATTTTTTTTTTCAAGGAGACTTGCTCCTATTCCCCCGCAAGCGCCTCTGTGCTTCACCTGAGCACAGCGTGGCTTGACCTGGGCTACAGGCTGATGTGCAGGAGAGCTCCTGGCGGTCGGGTTCTTCACGTCTTTTCTTTTTTTTTAATATCTTTGACTAGCAAACTGCAGAAGTTAGAAGTTATGTGTATATGTGCTTTGACGGAGTTGTAGTTTGTACTGAAAACGCTTGAGAATTGCTCTGCTGGATCAAACTAATTGCCCTTGAAATTTGGCCTCATTTACCAGGATCTTTAGAGGAAGAAACTCAAATAATTTCCTTGAAAAATCACTGAACCCTCAAAACTTTCTCTGTAAACAGTGTTTTACATTTCCAAAGGCCCTTGGTTAGCAATTTGTCCTTTGAAATGAAAGCTTAATGCCTTCCAAAAGAGATTATAAATTTTGTCCAGGGTAGCTCTGTGTGTAGTTAACATCTTCAGGCTCAGTTCTGCCATTCTGCTGCTGTCCCACCAGAGGGTCTGTACACTGCTTTTTCCTCCAGTAATGTTGTATTTAAATATAATAAAGTTTAGCAGGTTAATTGTGCATATTATTATCTAGATTTTTCTTTTTTGGTACTCCGTCCTTCCTCATCTACCAGGCTCTTTCACATGAGTTTTAGCAGCCGTAACATCTATATTCCTGGTGTTGGTTTTGCTTTAAAAAAATGGCAAAAAATGGTGCTGCAGTGGCTGAGCCTCCGTGGCATCTTCTGTGTCTTAGAAGGAGAAAAAACTGGTGTGAAAGTACTGCTGGCAAAGTTGGAAGCAGCTTGCACCATACTGTTCCCTGATAACGTACCGACTTCTTTGGGCATTGCGCTTTCTAACTCACGTTTGGCTGCAGTTGATGTTTTCACACCTGTCAGCCTCTGTGGGAAATGTTCCTCTTCGGGGATTGTATAAAAGAGAACTGAAACTCGGGGACTGTCCGAAGGATGAGGGCACAGAGCCTGGGAATTGCTGCTGGTTTTCCTCCAGCCTGGCCCTGTAATCCATACAGTACTTCTGTTTTAAGCAGTTAATGCTATGCAGGATGCTTTGGTGCTGAAGGTGTTCTTAAAGACCAGTTTCGCTCTGTGTTCTTTTATTGAAATAGGACTTAAAGGTGGCTGGTTATGGAATGCTGAATGGAGAAAAAGGTTTATGTTAGAAAATTCCCACTGGGGGAGGGCTGTGATTTTTATTTTTTTTTAAAGGAGAATTTATCCTGCTTGCAAAATGAGGTGAAAGGTATTCCAATAAAAGATTAACAAAAGAAAAATCTTTTGGTTTTTGAGCCAGTGCATTTATTTACCTTACCCTTGTGGTAAGGTAGGACCCTTGGGCAGCTCTGTATTTTTGGAGACAAAGCTCATCTTGGGCTTCCTGGAAGGTGGCTAAAAAAGAATCCACTCTTCCTTTGCAGCCTGGCTCTGGTCCGCCGAGACCCCTCCCCTCCGGAGAGAAACTGTTCAGCCCCTGAAGACCAGTACAGTGTGATTTGGGGACAGCCCATCCCCGCGCCTTTGTCCCCAGGGCACCTCGTTCCGAAAGCCGGGCTGTGCTGCCTGTCCCGGGGGACGCTGCCATTGCTGGGAGCTGTAATCGGAACCAGCTCCGGAGCGTGGGAAAGGAAGGAACTGTCCTGCCGGACGGCGGTCGCAGAAATATGCCCAGCTGTCAAGGGGCCGGCGGGGGGAACGTAATGTTTTGTCAGTTTTTCAGCTAGAAATGCCTTCACAGCTGTGTACCAGTTTTTGGAGGTGTCTTATATACCTTTATTTTTGCCTTCATACCCAGATTTATATCTATTTCAAGCTCTTAAGTTTAATAACTTAATAACACGGTCTCCTTCAAAACCTCCAGACTCTCCTGTTCTCTTACAGCTGAACATGAAGCTGTTATCCCGTGCTGTTCTACAGCCTCATATCTATCCAACAGTGCTTCGGCCAGCTTTTAACATCGTCGGTGACGGTGTTATTATGCAAAGACATGTTGAAAGGCTGGTGGATTTCTGCTTATTCATTTAACGTATTGCTCAATGTGCAGGGATGTATCTCACGGTGGTGGTGCACGGCTGTCCCGCAGGGGCTCTGCCAATGCTCCGTCCCCCGCTCTCAACCCTCGTTGCGTCCAAGTAGTTAATATCCTCATCACCGATTGAATCCGTCAGGCTGGATTTTTATTAAGCTGCTTGCAGAATATGTCCCTGAAGCTGTCAGTGACTCAGATGCGTGACAGTTACTTCCCCAGAATACGTGTGCTCTGCCTGGAAGTGAATAGCTGCGCTCTCGTCCCCGTCCCTGGGCTTGCACCGGTAGCGCTAAACCCTGTAATAACCGTTGCGTGACTGATAACGGAAACATTGCCTTTGTTACGAATGCAAATTAAGGGCCTGACGTGGTCCAACTGGTTCTCGGCTGTCTGGGCTGTGTTACAGAAAACAGCATATCCTCATTTACTGCTCTCTGTGGGTGTGTTTTGTTACAGCCAAGAAATAGAGGCCGATGATTCAAGGTTGATGCACGGCAGGCCGGCGGGATGTGCTGATAGATGTCTGTTAGTAAATTTTGGATCACTTTGTAGGATCAAAAGTACATTTGTGGAGAATGTTTGCATTGTATTTTAGCTTTTAAAACATTTCAAAAACCCCCACCAAGGCAAAAAAAAAACAACAAAAACCAAACAAAAAACCAGCCCCAAACTAAAAAGCTTGTCCTGCAAAGAACGGTATGCCCCTTTGGAGATACTGTGATGCCCAGGTGCAGGTGCTTCCTTTCTGAGTAGATGGACAGATTGACCTTCAGCGGGGAATAGGTGCTGAATCGCAGGTCAGAATCAGAGCTAGGATGTTCCGCCTTCCTCCCAGGAGTCGGGTTATTCACATAACAGGGAGGATGAAATAGGCCCTGCAGCCCCTCGGAGAGCCAGCCCTCTTGCACAGCCGGTGGGTGTGAGCTTGTATTATTTCCCTGTGTTTGGGCCCAGGTCCAGCTGCTGCTGGGATGGAAGGAGGCTGTGCCCCTGCCTCCTCGAGCCCTCGGACTGCCTCTCGGTGGTCCTTTGGTGCCTGCGTACACAGAACGCTGAATTCACGTATGTAAGAGACGAGTATTCACGCTGCCCGTGATGTAACGCTGCTGCTTTTGCCGTGATCGGACCGGAAGCTTGGTGGTTGGGTAAATATGAGGCATGCTGCTGTTAATCCACTTCTCAGCCTCAAATGTCCTGTTTAATACTGTGGTTTTTTCCAAGACTAATTTAATGTATTCATGCGTTTTCAAAGGCAAATTATTTGTGAATGTCACATAATTAAAGCCTCTAGGAACCTAGATACATTGCTATTTTAATATTACTAGGAATTTGAAAACTTGTAATTTGCAGTTTATAAGCTTGGGTAGGTGCACTCCCCAGCACTGTGCCCCTAAACTAGCAGGCTGGTTTACTTAAGCTCTGTCTTTAATCGCTGGAGAGAATCTTCTGCAGGGATAATTCGGACAACCTGGGGGCTTCTGCCCTGTACTAAGGGCACTTCTTGTCTCGAGACACTTGTCCTGCCTTGTCCCTCTCTCTGATGAGGGAGATTAACTGGTCGAGTTCTAGTGTTGGGTAATGTACATTTTATATATCTCTTTAGTGTCTGTACGTATGCAGAGATTGATCCTTACAGCTGAAAGGAACTTATCAAAGCTAACAGAACAAGACAAACAGACTGAAATATTTTTAAGGTATTATTCATTGTTTACAGATAACAATGATAACCTGATAAACTAACGGTAGACAAAGTTCATGAAAAGTTTGAATGGGAATAAACCAAGGTGTGACATAAAGATTTGATGTGAAACTTCAGCCTGTCGATGTTTAGTTTCCAGGGGTGGATGTGGCTTGTGTCAGGAAACAGCTGTTTGGGGGAAGCCAAGATGAAGAGGACAGGTAATTGTGAACTCAAGAGAGGGCTGTGGTGATGCCTGGGTCGAGTGGCAGATGGGTGAGGTTACAAAACACCCACAGAAAGGGCATGGTTTGAAAGGTGGAAGTGGGTTTGTGAGTTCCTGGCTTTGCTGGTCATCACCTTCTCAGCATAACCAGGTACGGGGCAGAAGTTGCAGCTGGTAAGGGTGATGGGGTTGCCTGGTTTTGCTTTGAATAAGAAGAACCTGAATCCAAAGAACACCTTGCAAGTGTATCCTTACGTGTGTGGAAGACTTTGTCATAAAAGTTATTTTTATGGCAAAATCTGCCCTCATTTTTTTTACGACTTGAATCTGGCTGTGCTGAGGCTTTCACTTAGGCAGGCATGCGTCCTGATTGCCTTTCATTTCAGGATGCTCCGTGGCTTTGATGGTATCATAGAATCTTAGAATACCAGGTTAGGAAAGATCTTGAGGCTCATCTGGTCCAACCTTTCTTGGGAAAAACATGGTCCTAGACAAGATGGCCCAGCACCCTGTCCAGCCAAAGACTGTTTGTTTTTTTTTTTTCTCATTCCATGAAAATATATTGCATTTTGGGATTCCATGAACAACCACCTATTTCCCCAACTTTGTGCTACCTCCTTGAATGTGATCGTGCATCCTTTCTGCAGCATCACGTTTGCTTCTTTCTTTCCATCAGCATTAATATAATCAGTGCACTCAGCTCTTGGCAGAATGGCAAGCCCTTCGTACTCTCAGAGTAGCAGCTGTCCCCAGGCAGGGACTTCTCAGGGAAGGGGGCTCCTGCCCCCTGCGGGACCCCCAGCGCATCTGCCCCCCTGGTGCTCCTGGGGATGGGCTCCCTGGCTGCACAGCCAGCGATGAGCCAGGCTGGAGGTGCAAGCGGTGGGGGCAGTTATTGAAGGCTGCTTCAAAATGCAAGAACAGAACAAAAAAAGATGAATTTTTCAAGAAAATATTGTATTTCTTTTGAGTATTTTTCACCGGCAGTGATAGATACAAGCACATCTGTTGCTGCCTAGCAGGCTGCTGCTCAACCCTGTCTTGAGGAACCACAAGTAACCATTGTGTTGGGCAACACGACCGGCCCCGGAGCTCGCTCGTCATACGGCGCCGAACACTGAAGCTATTCACGGTGTCGGATTCAAGGGGCTGACAGCAATCTTTATCGCTGAGTAGAAACTAGAATTTTCCTCTGGGACAAAAGCAACAAAGCGCGAGGGGAAAAATGACCGTGTTCAGCACCGATTTGTTTCATGCTGCCAAGGGCAAGGCAGGAGCGTAGGGACGCGCCCTCTTCCCTGAACCAAAGGCAGGTGGTACCAGCTCTTGAGTATCTGGGGCTTACGTTCTGTATATGTTCATCTTTCTCACGAGTGAGGTTCTTATTTTTTTAAACTGATTAGATCAGAAGGGAATTATGCTTTCCTTAAATATTCCTGGTAGTATCGGTCTTTACTTCTTTAAAAAATACTGCATTGATTATATATGTATTATTGAATTGTATCTAAGAGATATAAATGCAGCTGCAAGGTGTTGTTGTGATCTCTGGCAGCAGGAAAGGGAACCCTTTTTGGCTAGTTTCAGCATCTAAAATCAATAGAAATGATACATCAGAAGAAATACCGCGTCTGCTGGGAGTTGGTGGCATGTCAGGGTTTGCTGCTTGGGGGTTTGCAGCAGTTGAGCAGTAGCTAATTCATTTTCAAAAGTATTAAACAGATTCTGTTAATTTTCAGGGCCAAAAGGAAACAAAACTCAGAAACCGCAGAGGTATTTGTGTAATTTCTAAACTCTGTTTAAGAATTCCCATGGGAACCTCTTAAAACCGACAGGTATTTTCTAGCTTTTTAGGTCTTTATTGTTTTCTAGCTCTTTAGGTCTCCCTGGAAACATATAAACAATTGTATCACATGCCTGCTCTTTGATCAGAGTCTTGAAATGCTGAAACTCTTATTTAATTGCAACACACTCAGTTCTGTAATGTGAAATTGTGAAGTAGTGTGTCCTTAAAATAGCTTCATACCTAGGTCATGGTAAATACATAACCAAATTCCAGCTGTACCAGGGTAGTCAGTAGTGGAATTGGTAATTGTGGCAGTAAAATTAATTTTGGGATTGTTGGGACAGCAATGTTGTTGTGGGTTTTTTTGTGTGTGTGTGGTTTCTTTTGTTTTCCCTCTCCCGGTTTATTTTAATTATGACCAAAGTGAAATAATTGAGCAAGGATGATGTTTATGGCAACAACTCCTTAGTGTTGCTGGGCCCCAAAATAGGAGGTTTCTCCGTACCGAATCCCTGTAGCCCACGTTGCTTCTGGATTGTTTGGCAGCTCTTCATTTCATTTCATTTTTTCCCAAGGCATGCAAGCAGATACTGAATACGTTTATGCTCTCATGTCTTTCTGTAGGAAGAATGGGCAAACGAGGCATTGCCTGTTTTTATAAAGTTTCTGGAATGCTGGAATCATTTGTACGCTTTGTTTCCACGCAAACAAAGTCAGGACAATGGAGAAAGGATATTGTTATTGGGCCTCTGGGACTCTCCTCCTGCTTTGTATTTTTAAGTAGCCTTTAATAATTCTGACCTGATATTCTAAGCGATATAAGAAATTCCAAGTGGACAGCTAGCTTTCCTTATTTTGGAAATGTCTCTCCTTCCCTCCATTGTATTTATTTATGTATTTTTCTAACTTAAGATGTGGGTTATTTTCTTCGTGCCCGAACAGCTTATCTGCTGGTGGAGGTGGCACCCCTGTATCCGAACAGTTCAGCAAAAACTGATTCTCACCGCAAATCAAACCAGCTAATGTAGCGTCAACGTCCTGCCAGAAGGTAAAGCAGAAAGCAAAAAAGGAAAAGAAACTACGCAAATAAAAGCCTTGCAAAAGGGAGCATTGAGTGTAGGGTTAGGTGATGGATGTTGTTTGAGGCTGTCTTGAGTGTCTGTTCCTGAGCTTTCAGCCAGGCAGGATTAAGTCTTTAAAACCTGCTTCAGGTCTTTCACTTGCATCTGAACGAACGAGAAACCTTTATAGTGTTGAATCCTGGAGGGGACTAAAATTGCGTCGTGGTCTTGTGGTCCAGCGATCTGAATCCAAACTATTTCTCCTTCCACCCTTGAATAACGTTAGCAGGCGTTAGTCCATAGATAGCTGTGAAAACTTTATTTTAAAACGTTGTTTCACGTTAACCGCATGCCCTGGGGTGGTCAGGGATCCCTTGCTCCAGCCTGATGAGAGCACTTGAATGGCACTTCAATATGACAGTCCAGATTGATGCTATCTGGGTTTAATTTAACAGATTTGGGGCATTTTCTTTCTTTCTTTCTTTTTTTTTTTTTTTTCTTTTCTTTAAGAGAAGGAGCAGCTTCCTCGCTGGGGATGCTGAGCAGTTGTTATTGCGTGTGGGCGGGCTGCGTCTGGGCGATGTTACACTTCATTTTGGTTCATCTCTTGGGGGATGCCTTCCCTTCAGTCTATCTTCAATAACATGTTTACTGTTAGCATTTTAAAAAAAATCTGCTAGTTTTCATTTTCCTTTTACAATGGTCCTGCATAACAAATAGAACACATTTATTGCATGTTCTCACTGAGTTACCCACAGTTGCCAGTAGCCCACGAGGACCAGCCAGGAGCCGACTTTGCACAGATTCTATTTCAGCAGTACTTCTGCTACCCTGGAAATAAAAAGTTTACTGATATTGTGAAATAATGCATGGTATTGTGAATGTACAGAGTAGATTATTTCATGGTATTAAGACACAGGGATAGATAGCTGGGCTAACGTTGCGTCATTCTGCACTGTTTCCTTTCAAGGCTTAGGCTTTGTAAGTCTGTGAGTGCCTCTGGTGCCAACCTGGTGCAGGCTGGCGTGTGCAGGAGCTTTCTTAAATTTTAGACAGAGGCATAAAGTGATCATGGCTGGTACTGAAAAGGTATTTTGGTAGTTCATGTCTGTTAGAGGGAGGAGGATGGTTGCCAGATAGGAAATGACCATTATAAGAAGAGGTAAGAGTTGCTGTCAAAGTTGTTTTCCATGGTGATGTACAGAATTTGCTACATGACTGAAGAAACCTCATTAGCAAATGCAGGTTTTGGAGAAGAGGAGCTGCAGAAAGGTGCTTCTCCTTACAGTAAACACAGGAGGCATGAAGAGAGAAATCCTTCCTCAAATGCACAGATGCATTTGCTGTAGCAAAAGTGACTCTGCATATTGTCTCAAAGAGATTTAAAAATTTTTTTTTATTTTTAGAGGAGTTTTTGATGACTTGGTAATAGTCATCTTCCAGCATTCATGCTGTCTTTTCATTTTTGAAGGCTCTGGGCTGAGGTGTGGTTCTTCTCTTTGGTCCCCCCCACCCCCCAAGCTGTGGTTTAGCTAGTGAGAAGCTACTAAACCGGTCATAGCTCTGAGGTCTCGGCTTCCTGAGGGCCCTGAGTTTTAGATTGAAGGATAAAGAACAGCCAGAAGTAATTAAAACTAGATGCCTTCAGCATCTGTCCCCCTGAAACAGATATCCCTGAGAGCTGTGGTTGCAGTAGGGGCCCTTTACACTCCACAGGGAGATGTAACGGAGCAATGTGCATGACCCCAGAGACTGCCTCTTGATTTTCTGCCGTGTCCTCAGAGTGCGGGCTGTCGTTCTCGCTGTGGCCCATCAACCTCCTGAGCGATTCACGTCATTGTCGGTGGTTTGTGGACCTGCCTGCTGGGTCCCATCACCGTCTCCGTCCCTCCAGTGGGATGAGAAGGAGAGAAGAGCACAAAGAAGAAAAGGCCTTTCTAAGCTGCTTGATTCCTAGCTCTGTGGTGTTTATGTTTGAATTCATCTGTGTAGGCCTGTCTGACCACGAGCGTTGGAGGGAAAGGTTCATCTGTAAGATGGACTCTGTTGTTCGAGCCTTTTGAAAGCAACCAAGTCACAGATGGTGACTTTTCTTCATGGAAAAATAGAGAATCACTGCTAACAGCAGGGCATAACTTCCCACTCTTCCCAGTGGAAGAGACTGGGGCGGCAGAAGAACCTGTGGAGAGTCAAGTCTACCACTTGACTTTGAAACCCTGTCATATGTGGACTTGACTCTGGAAAAAAAATTGTAATATATGCATTGGTAGTTATGGAACTCAGGAGGTGGCAGGAGTCATATAGTACTGGTGATCATCCTCAGCCTTGAGCGACTCCTGGAGATCCCAGAAAATATATCGGTGTTCATTATGTGTTTCAGCCTGGAGTTGTAGATCTCCTTCCTCATCATATTTTTGTAAAACAGTGAGATTCCCTATGAAATCTTATATTTTTGAAAGGAGATTTATCTGTTTTCCTTTCACCCTCCCACCGGTAGTTTTTGTTTTGCATCTGGATTTCTGGTTGTTTATCCAGTCTTCAAACATGAACATCTGATGTGCTCTTGGAGCCAGTAGTAATAATGACTTAAGAAAGAATGAAGTTCACCATTTCTCTTTGGGTAATCCTATGGAAGAATAGCTGAAATAAGCAAAAACGGATACAAGTTTGACTTTTCATCTCCCACATTAAGCAAATAGTGGTTCTGAGTTTCTACAGGAAGGTCGTAGCAGAGCAGTGTCCAAGCAAAAAGGTCAAGTCCCTGTAGGAAATATCCAGTATATTCAAGTGAAGGAAACTTTGTATAAATGCAAACATGAGATGCTCCCTGAGAGAAATAGCTTTTATTTATCCTCTCAGTGTTACAGAAAACAAACTTGGAGCCAATTTCTGCTCTTTAAAGCATCACTGCAAGTCTCTGGAGGATGCTGTCCTCCTTCCTGCACTTTTACAAGTCTCCGAGGAAGGGTTCTCTCCAGTCAACTCAACATGTGAAGTTGAAAGTTGCTTCTGCATTAAGGCAGAGAAATGGTTTGTTCACATCACATTTTGTTCTTAAACAGAAAGGAAGAAAAGGCTATAGGTTAACTTGGCATCAAAGCACATTTGTAATGAAAATTGGCAATCGTAAGTGGGAGGGAAGTCATGTCTCCTGTACTGCAACATTAGCCAACACAGTAGATACCTGAATCTTGCTGATTGATTGTGGAACGGTCAGGGCTAAAGCGAGACTCTGCTAGAATGAAGATGAAGGTGATGCTTCAGTGTTTCCTGCTGTTGAGGTATGTGATTGTGAGAAACCCGTTGTGATGAAACTTAATGCCTCAGGAACGGGAGACTGTGTGTACGTGTCTGGAAGTTACCTGTCTTTCAAGCTGATAAAATTCTGAGGAGAATAAAAATAGAAATGGCCATCCGCTGACTTGTGTCATCTCATTTGGAACAGGTTTTTTAGGCACTCTAGTTTTGATGGACAAACGTATTCTTTAAATAATATTTAATGCAATCTGTCATGTTTATGAAGTTGAGTTGAATTATGAGGGCTGTGGAAGAGGGAATTGAAGGAAATAACTTGTTAACTCTTGTCAGTGATCCGACAGCGTGGGTCCTGCTCCCAGGCTGCGGGCGAGCGCCCGTTGTAGCAGAGCTGACCTGGCAGCGCCCGTCTCCAGGATAAGGAAAGGGGTGTATGCTTCTGTTTGCACTACACTGGGAAAAACTCACCTGAAGTCTGCGCAGACGGTTCACAACTTACCTGAGCACTAGGCGGAGGTGACTGCAGGACCCGCGGGCAGAGCCACTGTTGAGGAGCTGCTTCGCCCATCGCAGTCGGTCTCTCTGGTCTGTCCCTTTTGCCCGCAGGGAACCAGTATGTGAAGGCGATTTTTGGACAGGAGAAGTTACAAACTAAGCAGAGAAGACAGACAAAGGCTGAAATAAATGAACTAACAGTGTTCTTGTTTTGTCGATTTGAATGAAGGCTCTTGTGGTTATATGAATGTCTTCTTCCAGCAAAAATCTGTTAATAGGTTTCTGCCTGTCCTCAGTTACTTATTTGTGCCCCTGAGCTGCCACTCACCGAAGATGTACGATGTTGTTCTTTGCGTGCTGTAAATCAGACCAGGGAAATATCTCCTCCTGAAGGGCTCTTGCTTTAGTATTTTATTTATTTACTTTAATCCAGATAGTTTCTCAGGCTGGTTTACAGCAAAGAGTTATGCCAAGACTAGTGGTGGTGTGGTGCAGAGTGGGTGAAGTGGTCCTCAGCTACAGAGGGAGGGGAGAAAAGAAGAAGGGGGTGGGGGGAAAGGGAGCCTTTGATCTTGGACATTGTTTTTATTGCTGCTTGTATCCATGCACATGCTGCACTCTTGTTTTCCCGATGCTGTGAGCTGTGCTTCCCTTCAGCATAATGTTAAAAAGAAGATCCGCTATGGCTATATGGAGTTTTAGATAGCTACAATGCAACTGGTGGTGGTGTTTTAAGGACGCCACATGAAGACAAAAGTAACAAAACTGAACAGGAAAAATAACAACCTAGTTATTGCTGAATCAACATGAAAGTTGACAAGGAGAACCATGTTTCCGTAAGAGCACGGACGGCTGTGAAGGAGCAGCCCTTTCCTTGGGCAGCGGCAGTGGGTGCCGTAGCCAGTACCGCCCGTGGGCTGGAAGGAGTTGCCATTGCCCAATAACCTGAGATGGTGGCTTCAATTTGTGGCTTCCCCTGGATATCCCTGTTTGAGAGCATGCTCTTGTGCCACCAAGCTTGTCATTCTTGTGCTTCGTGTGGCACTCCTGATTGTCCCAGGGAGAAATTGCCTCGGTCTCACTCATCCATTCAGAACAAGCATGTTATCAAACCCTAACGTTATTTCTGGATGTTGCAAAATGAAGATATGTTCAAGGCATATATTGCCACGTATTGACGGAGAGCTTAGTCATCAAGTGTTTCTCCTGCTAATTTGTTAATTAACTATTTAAGTCTTCAATAGCAAATACATCTTGGCTATTTAAAAAGGGAGAAGTCCCCTATGTCCTCGGGGTATAACTCCTATTATCTTCTTCAGAATTACAATTTCTGCCCCGACACAGAGGGTGAATCCAGAGCTTCTAAAGCAGAACCCTGAAATGTTCGCTGCAGACCCACAACCCTTGTTACCTAGCATTTACATAAAACACGCTGACACCACTTTGGGGAGGTTGAGTAGGATTCTTTCTCAGCTGTTGAAATTTGCACACGAGATGGAAGATGTTTTGATTAAAAAAAAGGGTTAGCTGAATATTTTTTTCCATTTATTCCCATGTGTCAAAATCAAAGCAGTGTTTCTCCAGGCGTTTTGCCCGTTTTCTTTTTTTGTTCCTCTTGTTCAGTTGTTTGGATTTCTTTTCCCTCAAGGTTGAGATTTGTTATTTTTTTCTTTTTTCTCTTATTGGAGGAATTCCTTTGCTTAATGAGATAAATATATGTAAAAATGCATTTTAGGCAGAAATGAACATACTATCACTACTTTTTAGATTCCTGTTCATTTTCAGTAGCATTTGTAAATCCATTCTTTTATGTATCGGTATAGGCAGTGGTGAACGCGGGACAGCCAGCGGGAGAGCTGTGAGGCTTCACCGATAATGTCCTCCTGCTGCAGGAAGAGCAATGAAAAGATCACAGTTATAATTCCTATTTTACTTCTACACGTTCTTCTACCTTGTGAGTTTTCTAATATGAAGCCCTTTCTGGAATAACATTTTAGCATGTGGTTGCTTAGTTTATTATTAAGCCGCATTTCAAAAGCCACCTGTCAAGGAGAGAAACTCCCAACTTTCTTAATCAGTGTTGAAACAACTTCTTTAAAAGCATAAAATAGAATCTTATCTTTTTTTTCCCTGCAGTGAGGAAAAACATTCCCTTTCTCATTTCTTTGTTTTTATTTTCTCCGTGGGATGCTAGTGCTTCTGGCCACTCAGCAACTAGATCTTTTTTTAGAAACTAGAGCAGAATTTTCATAATAAACCCGATCTCGTACAGATTCGGAGCCTCCGTTGGGGGGAAGGGAGGGAAGGAAGATGGAATTAGGTTTAGAAGCAATGTAATTTCAAGGATCCACATTCTAAAAAGCCTCCATGGATTTGCTGCTGCTGCCTGGATTAGAAGACCCTTTAATTTGCTTTTAATTAAAATGATTTTCATTTATTCTATGTCTTCTTCAAAGGTCCCAAGGCACCTTACAAACTTGTGATTATATATATGAAACGCAAAATCCATATTCATGCGATGCTGAGGTTTCACGTTGAAGTTAAGGATGAAAAAGAGTTTTACCCTCCTTTTTTTCTGTTAGTTTTTTTTTAGAACCTCAGTTCCCCGTTACAGTGCAACTTTTAAAGCACTGTAGTTGTACATGTTTGACCTCAGTGAAATTGCAGTCCAAAGTGTAAACACTGACCTTCCATAAATATCTTATCTGAAGAATATATTTAAATAGCCATGGCTTTATTTTTGCTGCCTTATTAAGTTGGAGGAAAAAAAATCATGTAAACACCTTTATTTTTTAAAAAAAATAGGCAATGAGCAGAGAGGTCCAAAGCAAAAGGCTATGAAAATGATATAGTAAAGTGGAAGCTGTTACATAGCTTGTAAATATACTTAGGTTACACTAATCTTCTTTTAAATAGAGGTTCTTAACACAAAGTAACTACTCAAGAATTAACAAAAACCTTTCCTAAAGATGACTGGACTGCACTACATTTTACTTGTGTACTCCACAGTAACTACTAAAGGACAGAAGAAATAGGGTTGTTGACTGGGAAATACCCATATTTTAAATTACTTTAGTGGTGGTTTCTTTCTTTTTGGTTATTTGCTGTGGAATTAAACCTGATGATCAGCACGGAAACCTGAAGAAGTGCAAGGAGTGGTATGGATAACGCAGTCTCAGGTAGGAATTTGATGCCCCAGCGAAGGTGACGGTGATGGAGCCAGCGCTGGAGAGAGGAATCGCAGAGAGGGGGAGACCAGCAGGGGCAAGGATGTGCAAATGCTGAATTTTTCCTGAGACTGGCCAAGTTGCTTTTGTCTTGGTTCTGTCTGTTCTGGAAGAAGCATAAACTGTAGTGGCAGAGACGTTGAGATTTAATTTTTTCACGCTCATGAATTTAGACAGTTCTGAATGAATGTTGGGACATTTTGTAAGGACCTCGAGTCTGCTGGAGGCCGGAGCTCTTTGTGTGCTTTTGCACAATGTAGGCAGTCGTACAAATTCGGTAACTACCATGAGTTTTTAATATGCGGTAATTAAAAGGGAAAAAGAGAACAAGGTCCTTAAAACCAATTTAAACACGCTTATTTCATAATAAAATTGTGTCTTGAAAAAAACAGGTCTGTTACTATCAAAGAAGAAAACCTGAAACTTTTGCTTGTTTATGGAGAGCCAGAAATTTCACTGTTCAAGTTAGGGTAAGCAAAATGCCATTTTTTAACATTACACTGTTGTTTGAGGATCTTACACCAGAATTGTGGGCAGCATATTTTCTTATAATACTGGTTTTGTTTTCTACATGAATACAGCAGTGTTTGTTCCTACGGAGGAGTTATTCATGAGGAGTTCACAGAACTTGCTCGGGATCTGGGAGGAGGGTAGATGGCCGTGCTCAGCAGTTTGATTGAGGAGGGCATTTCTGGGGTGTTTTGGGGGGTTAACTTTTGAAAGGTTGGCATCTTTGCGTGGATATCTAATGTACAATTTGAAAAACCTGATGTAATTGTCTACAGCAGCTACAACGCTGTAGTCTGTTGGCGGCCATCTGCCGAAGCTGTCCAGGGAGGGCGGAGGTGGTGCTGCTGGAGCCTGAGGTTGAGTAGCAAGAACTGAGCGATCCCAGCGAACGGACAACTTTGACGTGCAGGTTTTCCCTCCCCAACGCTTGAATGATTCAACTTGAGACTATGGGTTTTTTTTTGTTTGTTTTCCTTCCACCATTATTTCCCCAACCTGTTCCCTGTCTCCTGCTCTACACTCAAATCCGTAAAGTCTCGGTATTATTTTCTGGTATAACTGGTCAATAAAGGTGACTGCACACGTGAAGGCTGGCATCTGGCGAAGCGTTAGTGAAACCTGGTGTAAGGCCAAGTGTCTCCTGAGGGCAGGTGTGCCGCCTCCTCCCCGCTGCGTCCTCTCCTGTCCTCCGTGGTTGCTGGTGGCAGCAGGTTTCTGGTGGTTGAGTCTCTCTTCAGACCTGGAGTGGCTTGTTTCCAATGAGAAGTTCCTTGCAAACTTTGGCCTGAGAATCCATGGATATCTGTTTTCTGGAAATGCATTAGGCAGTAGGAAAACTGTGTTTTTAAAAGTACAAATGGCAGTTGCAAAGTAAAGCTGAAAAGGCCTTCCGTTTCTTTTTTTCTTGTTTTTAGTTGACTCCTGCATGGGGTAAGATGTTTGATTGAATTAGAAAGATGGTTTTAACCATCTTATGAAACCGCTGTGTTTTGTTGCTCTGTAAATAGGTTATAATAAATGACTGGCTTGGGATTGTGTTCGTCTGAGACCAAGAAACATGCTGCTGCAGGGCGATTTCTTGTGAAATTGTAGGCCGTTAAGGTGATGGACTTAGCAGCAGCTATCCACATACAGTTTTATTAAGGGCCAGTTTATGCATTTGTGGTGAAAACCATAGCAGTTGTGTATTTTGAATGACTTTGCAAGGCATCTGTATTGCATCCACTGTGCTCCATTGTTTCATTTAGGCACAGATGTTAGAAAAATGACTGAATGGAGTTACATAAAACTCCAGTGCAAATTGTTATTGTCTTTGAAATTAGGATGGTGTCATCTTGTTTTGGCTCCGGGGAGGTTAGATGAAATGGGCCTCCTAGAGGAACATCAAATACCGCAGTTTGCAGCTGAGCGTGACCCCAAGTGCTTTGTGAGAGCTCGCTGCTCTCCATCCCTTTAGTAGTGCTACCACCATGTGGCACCGGTGTGAATTATGATCCCGGGGAAAATGACATTTACGCTGCGTGTTGCTGCCCGTGGGAGGGCGTCGGCATCAAATAAAGTGCCATCGTGTTGGAAAGGCAGTTGAAGAGACGCACGCTGCTGTCCTGATGTGTTGCTTCGGGACAAAAGGGTGTAGAGGAGGGACTGGAAGTTATACAGACCTAATGAACAGCCTTATAGGCTTCCCACAAAGCAACGTTCAGCGCTCTTTAGGCAGCGCTGTTGTATTTTGAAGGTGAGGGGAAGGTACGTGGAAGGGAGATTCCCGAGATAACCCGTGTAACTGCTGAGGGGTTTGGGCGGGTGTGATCTGGCACAGGTTCACCTCTCTGCTATGTTCAGGAGTTCATCTGTGAGTTTATCTAAAGCTGGATATGCAGCTAATGCTTCAAAGTTGTTGTCGTCTCGTTCGTGCAAGAGAGGAAGCGCAGGGTAGAAGTCATTTTCATAATTACTGTTCTAAAATAAATTTAGGAAATAATCATGACTTTGCTTGACAGTTCCTGGAAAACCTAACCTAAGGCCCAACTTCCCACAGAAGGCTGGACCAGGTGGCCTCCAGAGCTCCTTGCCAACCTCAGCTTTCCTACGATCAATTTTAAAATCACTTGGCATGGATCCTTCAGGACTTGCAGCCTTTTCAGTAGCTGCAATTAATTAATTTCAGGTGGAAATAGGTACTGAAAAGAAGCCTTTGGGGGCACATGTAAGCTGGTTTCAAGCACTCTCCTGGTTTGTTTTTTGGTGTTTTTTTTCGGTGTGGGTGCGGACTCCTTTTAATGCATGCAAAGTGCAGGGTGAGTAACTAGCATATTAGAAATAAATGCAGCTGCACACCCGCCTGTGAGCATCCGAGTTGAGCTATTTCTGCTGCATCGAGGTGTGGTGACATCTGCGAGTTTGTCTTTCCTGAGTGCTTGTGGCAAATGGTCAAAACATTAGCAACTGAAGTCTGCTGAAATAACTGCAGGTCTTAAAGCATTTTATAGTCATCAAGAAGCAATTGTTGTTTATGTTAAGATGCGGTACGGGAGTTTGGATGTTAGTTAACGTTGTCCTGATTTTGTACTCTGTATACATCTAAAACATCCTAACAAACATCCTTTGTACATCAAAAACCTAGAAGGCATGCAAAGCCTGACCTCTGAACACAGTGGTTTTTTCCTGTTTACGTTGGCTAAGACCCTTAAAAAAAAAAATATATATATATATAATTATTTTGTCATGAAGAAGACTACCATATAAGTTCACATCTGTGGGAGCTTGTGTAAGGTAGATAGTGAAACTTGGCGTGTTCTGCATGTTCTTGGCCTTCCAGGAGATCATTCAGAACTTGCGTGTGATATCGTCGTCTTATCGTTGGAGCCACGTGGGATGAAAATGAAGTGACTGCTACTGTGCTCTGGCAGGGAGCAAACTCTGAAGTCTGATTCGCGCAGCAGCTGTTCCTCATTTAATCAGAACAAACACGAGAGCAAAGGTCTTTGCACATAATTTTTTCCACTAGATATTATTCAGCCATATATTCATACGTAACATCTCTGCCGGTGACCTGGATGATGGGATGAAGCGCTCGCGCAGCGGGTTGGCAGATGGCCCCGGTTTGGGAGGCGCGGTTGCTGCGCTGAAGGGCAGGGATGCTGTGCAGAGGCACATCAAAGAGCCTCCCGGCGTTGGCCAAAGCCAAATGCAAGGGCGTGAGGACGTGGAGTACGAGCCCAGAGGAGAGGGCTGGCAGGGTGGGGACTGAACTGCGGTCTGCAGCGACCCGGAGGAAGGTAATGGAGAAGTCCGAGCCCAGCTCTACCCCGAGGTGCACAGTGCAAGGACAGGGGGCCGTGGGCGTAAGCTACTGGTTACATAGGGGGGAATTGCAACTGGTTATATGGGGAGAAGAAAATTCCTATGAGGGTAGCGTGCAGCACTGGAACAGGAGCCTGGGGGGCTGCAGCGGCCCCTCCTCAGAGCCCCCCAGCACCAGCTGACGTCCCAGCAGCCTGGAACTCAGCTCTGCTTTCAGCAGGAGGTTGGGCAGGATGACCCCAAAGGCGCTTCTCAGCCCAGGTTATTCTATCTCATTCAGCATTGATGCCCACCTAAAATCCTTGCCAGGAAGCTGTACGTGCTGTTAAGTGACTTGCTAGTGTTTATTGTGAATTAAGGAAAAAATGCCAAAATCTAATCCTCTGAATGACTTACGAGGGGGAATTCACATCTGTGTGAACTCCAGCTACACCCGGGTATATACAGCTTTATTCCAAAGCGCTGGAGATCCTGACACTTTTTATTATCAATCTGCTTAATTTATTATTATTAATAATTATGATTACTCAAAGAAACTGTTTTAACACTTATGTTCGGAGCCTGTACTGACAGAATAACGTAGCTTATCACAGCAGGTGTTTGTGCTGTTCTGTGGGACTGAGCTGCTTTAAAACATCTTCTGGTTACAGTTGTTTATTGAATTATATTTTAAATTAATTTTCATGAAGTAGGTGTACTGCCACGCTTCTTTTTTTTTTTGTTTGTTTGTTTTTTAGCCGTGCTGTTAGCTGGTGGAACACTGGAAATGAAAAACAATTCTGTTGATTCAAAGCAATGTAAAATTTTATGTTTACCTAAGGCTTAAAACGTCAATGCTTACAACGGGCTATGGGGAAAAGGAAAGGGTTGTTTTCCTGTGGTGTAAATCTGATCGGTGTACTTGACTTAGTGAAGTAAAAATATTGTTGGTAGAAGCATCATTACAGACCATAGTTTATGGTTTTAAAGAAACGAAGAAGTGAATCCATATTTCAGTGGTCAAAAGATAACGTGTTTGAATACTGGTCACTCACCACCACCCACCCTTTGGAAAGAGCTTATCTCCTTGAGCCATGCCACTGTGGTAGTATTTATATCAAAAACAGTGCTTTTCCTAGCCCATTAAACCACAGTGTGTCACACCAGAAATAGTTTGTAGAGGAAGTAAGATATCTATCTGTATAACTTTGTGTGCTAGCTATGCTACATGTACATATACTATGTGTATCATAGCTATACATCTATGTGAGCTAACAGAGTTTTACTCTGTTTCGAATTTTTAGTGTTGAAAGGTAAGTCATTTTTGGTCGAGTTGGTACAGTTAGGTCTTAGAGTACATCTACTTCTGTATTTTCAGTGATGCATTTTGCCTATGTGGCAGAGCACGCACTGATTAAAAGTCAGAGTGGTAAAAGTCATGGATCTTTCTGTTGAAGCAGGGAAGGGTTCCCCTCTGCAGAATAGGAGGAACCTCTGCAGGCATCAAATATCAACAGAAAATGTATTTAGATTTAGATCTCCATAGAAGAAAAAGGTTAGGAAACTGCACAGAAAGGCATGCAGATAAGTTTCGCTTTATATTCTGCTGGGGGAATCGTGTTGGTTTAGAAAGGCTGCTGCTGAATGAATCACTAGAAGAGCTCCTGTGGCCTCTTTTGGGCAATATTTAGGAGAGTACTTAATTACCAGTGCTGGGAGGTGGAGGGACACAGTTAGTGGGCTGCAGCCATAAATCTCGGCTGTTGCAAGCGACTCCCATGGGTACAGTAAATGGTTTAACTGAGCACCAAAACCTCTGCATTTCGTTTGGAAATCACTCTCTGGTCTCGACCGTGCGTGGTGGCAGCCCTGCCTGGGGACCATCTCGCTTTCATCGGTGCTTGTGCAGGTAACTGCAGGTCGGTTGGGTTTCTGGCAGCACCATCAGCCGTCGGGGCCTTGGTACAGCGAGTTGGTCCCCAGGGGTGGGCAGAAAGCCAGGGGCCTTTGCAGAGCCACCAAGATCTTCTCAAGATGTTTTTTATCTACTGAGTTTAGAGATGACTAGTTGTGTGTATAGTCAACATTTTCTACCATCTCCCATCCCCTGTGTGGAACAGGCTGCCCAGAGAGGTGGGGGAGTCACCATCCCTGGAGGGGTTCAAAAAACATGTAGACGTGGCACTTCAGGGCATGGTTTAGGAGACATGGTGGTGTTGGGTTGATGGTTGGACTTGATGAGCCTTGGTCTTTTCCAACCTTAATGATTCTATGACTCTGTGATCTTTCCAGTTTGCATTGGCCATGATTGAGTGGTGTGATACCTTTCCCCAAATCTGATCAGGAGATGTTAACTTTGACCAAACTGAATAACTTTCAACCTGCAGATTTTGTCACCTCCCTGTTTATCCTTTTTCCAGATCCCTGAAGAATGGCATTTCTTTTATTTATGTTGTCCAGGCGCCAGCACAGCTCCTCGTGAAACACCGTTGTGAAAACCAGTAAGTAGTTAGAGCGGAAAGAGGAAGGGGCAGAGAAAGCGGTTCACCTGCTAGTGAGTCTTCACCTGTGTGTGCCCCGTGGTTAAAATGCAATGAAGTCAAGAGCTTCAGTATGATGTTTTCCAAAAATGATCTTTTGGACATGTCCTCCGTCACAGTATTATCCCTAGTGATTCCTGTTTGTGAAATAAGGAGGAAAAACAACTCAGTGACTCCAGGTGACTTGCACTTAACTTCACGTTTTGTGCCTATACGTTACTCCTGAAGCAAAAGTGTTCCTTTATTACTGAAGAATTGAGATGCGCGTTGTTTAGAAAATCCTCCCTGCAGGTTCCTCTTTCCCTAGCTCAAAGGCACTTTAAAGAAGGCATTGCCTTATCTCAGTAACGCATCTTGGAAAGTCATTTAGTGAGCAAATTGCCAGATAATTGCATTGGTGGTAATTGCATCTTAAATTGATCTGCTGTTGAGAAAGATGCTGAAAATGAACTGTTCTTAATCATGATATCAAAATATTGGTTCTGCTCTATTAATTAGCATGCTGTGAAATAGGGAATTTTTTTTTTTAAGGAAGCAACTTAAGCTGATCTGGTTTGCTTTTTATTTTTAGTTAATGCCTTTAGCTGGTTCCCTGAAAGAATGAGAGCTCTGTGCCTTTGTGTGTGAGAGGGAAAACAAAGTTTCTAGGACACCGATGAGTGAAAACACTAAAGATTTTTTTCCATAAAAGAAATGTTGAGGTATGTCTCAGGATTTTGTGTAGCTTTTCTGAAAGATTTTTCTCTTTCCTTCAGCCCTGCTGTTTTCCAAGCAGCTCCTCACCAGTGACAGCACGCGCTTTGCTTTTGAGCCTGTTGTTAGCAGCAAAACCTCTGCATCAGTCTGTCGGGTATGTCTGCATTGTCCTTCGCTGACCTGGGCAGGGATGATGATGACTGAGCAGGCAGGAGATGCAGAAAGCTTCTGTTCAGACGTGTAGGGGGTAATTTCATAGGATGTTTATGACTTAATTTGCTGCTCTCCCACAGATATACTTTCCTTTGTAGCTGATCTACTTGACCTGTGAACAAAAGGTCTCTTGGAAGCCAGTGTGTTTTGATTTTTGTATGTTGTTGGGTTTTGTTTTTGTTTTGAAGTGCTGCTTTGCAAAGTACCATTGACTTAGTATTGACCTGAGTTTAGTTACCATCCATTTTGTCGATAATTAGACTTGGCTCTCTGCTCCCCAGCAATCTTTTTTCTTTTTTTAATGTCTTTGTGTAGCTTAATTCTGTGATACAGCCAAAAAAACTAAGACCATGAAATAGGTGCAAAATCAGTTGGAGCCTGGAAATGAGTTACTATCCCCTTATTTTGTCTCATTAATTTTTTTCATCAACACGACTATGGTTCTTTGGTGGCCTTTCAGGAAGGGTATGTGGTGCACTTGCCTATGAAGGGAGACGAATTGAGGGTATGATTTCTTTTGAGAATCGCTCCGGTGCTACTTCTGATAAGGGTTAGATAAGTTTTATGAGAACAGCTAAGTTGCACTAAATTGCACGTTAATGACTTCAGCTGGAAAAACAGATCGTAAGCACAAAATATGCATACCACAGGGCAGCTTTTTGTAGCTAGAGCCTGACATGATGGAAGAAGGGCTATGTTTCAGGCACAGACTGCTGAGCTGCTTGTAAATGCAGTTTGGTTCCATTTCTCACCATCACTGCTGTGCGCTGTATATAGGATGTATATATATATATTTTTTTTTTTTTATGCTGTTGAAAAGGGTGTGAGACGAGGAGAAGTGCTCAGCATCCCAGCAGTGCCTCCTGCGGTTGAGGTCTCTGGGGATAATCCCTACCACCGCAGGAGCAAGTGGTTCTGCCAAGCATACGGCGCTCAGAGCTATATAAGCAAATTATCCTCATTTTCTTCTCTTGATGGAAAGAGGTTGACTTAAATCTGGCAAAATCAGACCTTCCTGGTGTCGGTTTTGCAGCTGCAAGAAAGATTTTGTTGCCAAAAATCAGTTCAGGTCTTCCATCTAATGAGGCCTCAAGTTCTTCAGCATTTTCAGACTCCATTAACTCAAGTTTATCTGCTGCCTTTCTGAATTTTCCACAAGTAGCAATTGCTAATCATGTCTAAAGAAAAAGTCCTTCTTGTTGTCGCGTGAAACACGCGGTCCCGCAGAGCACGTGGGTGAACTCTTGCTTCTCCTCTTCCCACCGCCCCACGGCAGGTGAGCGGGAGTTAGGCCGTCGGTTGGTGCGGCTTCCCAGAAAGTGATTTCCTTGCTTTTGTGCTTCTGATAGGCTTTAAATTAGCTTTGCGACCCTTGGTTCCTTCAAATGCCTGTAAAAAGAGAGTCCTCTGGAGCCTGCTGGACTCTGCAGACAGAATATGGTTAAGATTACTCCGACCTGGAGATAAAAACCTGGTTACTTTTTCCAAAAGTACCCGTTATCTCGGATTTGTGTGCTGTCTTCAAACACAAAATTTCTCTTTTTCCTCCTCACGAGGTGTTTCCCTGTACATAAAGTAGTTGGAGATGGGATTTTGGATTCAGTCTGGCGCAAGTGGGTTGCAGGAGCGCCGGCCCGCTTTGGGGGCGGCAGGGAGCAGGGGCACCTGAGCGATGCGAGCAGCGCATTAACGTCAGCTCTTAACTAGGTTTAAAGAAGTTGAGCCCCAGCTTCTTAAGCCGGGTTTTCCCGTGGCGGAGAGGAGGCGGCTGCGTGGGAGCATGCTGACGGTGCGCTTGTAGGGATGAAGGAAAATTGCAGAAACAGTTTTCTTGTGACTTCCCCTTCCCTCCTCCCCCAGTATTTGTAAATAGGGTGTGATAAGGCTGAGCACTCTATATTGAGTATTTTGCTTACCTTAACCACAAGTAGATTTTCTCCATGATTTCCTGGCCTGGAAATACAGGGGCAGGTTTTCAGTAGCTGCTGTGTTGAAAAAACAAAAAAGGGATCTTCACCTTGTTGCAGCTTCAACCAGTCATTGATTACCCTGAATGTTTCCTTTTCCAGTCACAGGAGGAAAATTTTGATGTTATAACATGGCCAGAGCCTCTCAGGTTATTCCACTGAATCTGTGGGATGAGCATTTATCACATGCTAAAGCCGCAAGCAAAATATTCAACAATCAGGGTTTCCATCACGAGGGTGGGACTACACAAGCACACTGAATTTATTCTATAAAAAAGCTCACCTCATTTTTTGGCTGATATATTCTGAACGACAAGTTGGACAGACAGCAGCATTCAACTGATCGGAAAAAATGGATCCCACGGGGCAGTGGCGTTTGTCCTTGGGCAGCTCTGCATCAGACGGACAGCAGGTAAATAAAAGGAGAATAAAAATAATCCGTTTGTATAATGTAGTTTAACGAAGCGTGCCTGTATTTCTGGACAGGTGTTGTCTTTGGGACTACAGGAGGGAAATACAGGAGGAGGAGTGTGTCTCCTAGGTTGCCATGCAGGGGCAGATCTGCCCAAATGCTGTTGGGAGGGGGGGCACGGCGGGGGGTGCAGGGAGGGACCGGCAGGGACGCGAGGCGGCACCGCCACAGTGGAACCATGTCTGATATGCAGGTCTTGCTGAGATAGAACTCCACTAGCGTATTTAGCATGAAGGACGGAAAAGGAATCAAAATTACTTATAGTAGGCTGTCCATTGATGGTATAAATGACCTGAAATAATCTCTCCAGCAAAATTAAAATTAAAAAAAAAGTTTAGAAAGGGGACTATAGAACAGCAAAATATGAATTACTTGGGTGAAAAGAGTTGGGAATGTAATTTAAAGGATCTCTTTTCTTAGTCTCTTGGGTTTATAATTTGTTACCCTAAAATGTACGTGTGTGTGACTCGTCTTTATGAAGCTGGTTCTATGATTTGGGCTTAAAAGTACGGGTGTGTATTTGTGCTTCGAATGATTGTGGTCCAGAATGCACAGGGGGGGACCAAGATAATGCACAGGGGGGAACCAAGATAATGCACAGGGGGGGACCAAGGTAATGTTCCCTGCACCAGGAAACACAGACAGCTATGAAGGTATTTTAAATATTCATTGCTTTGAAAAGTTCCTTGTTTTCAAGAGATCGATTTGTTACAGTGCGGTAACCAATTACCCAAAATACAAGATGAAAATGCAAAACAAACACACAAAGTAAAAATATTAGTACCTGTGCATTTGTAAATTACTCTGCTTTTGTACCGGAGATTTCGGCGATACTATTTTAAACCTGTTTCATCAGAAAGGGTTATTAGAAGGAAGTAAGGTTGATGGGTTTAGTTTCATATCCTCTGAAGCTAAAACTGTCATTTAAGTAATTTTTGGGTCCTCCTGTGTCTGACAGAAACTAAAATTAAGTGCTTATGTTTCGGTAGCCAAAGGGAATCTGAGCTGATCTGAAAGTTTTGTAGTTGTCTTATTAAAAAGCTACTGTTTAATTGGCTGTATCGCAGCCGCAGTGTATTTTTATTGTCAGAAGAAGCGATGGGAACATCACTCTTCTGATGCGTGAAAATGTGGCTTGATGCTTGTAAAATTGCACTTCTAGTGAAAACTTCAAATTCTTTTCCTTACGAAAAGAAAACCTATATTCTGAAATAGCCCTGGGGTGGTCGGTATCCACGTGCAGGTGCTCGGTTGTTCTGCGGGTAAGTGGAAGCATGGATTGGGGGTGAGTTTTTTGTCATAACAAATTATTTCCGTAGTGTTCCCTGGTAAAAGCCTGGGAGCAGCCATGCTCCGTGTTGAGATTGGATTAGTAACCCCAGCGTGTACCTACACTGTGTCTGGGACCTCGGGAGCCCCCGACGTCCCCGTAATCCCCTGGGGAGGGACAGAACCACGCCGGGAACCTCGTGGTGCCTTGGCTCACGTTCCTCCTGTGGTGGGAAACACGGTTTTCACCCGTCCTTGCATTCTCCCCCCAAAGACACCCCTGGCCCGTGTTTTATTCTCAACGTGTCAGGTGAAATAAGTGACCTAAATGTCACGTAAGCGAATCACTGGGTGCCGAGCCTGTCTGAAGCGCAGGGGAGTGTGTGTTTGTGCATCCTCCACGTGAGTCTGGGCTACCAGCAGGTTTTCAGTAAGCAGAAACAGATGGCTCGGGCAGACGCAGAGCTCTTGCCAGCTTCCTTTTTTTTTTTCCTTCAGAGGATGCCATAATAAACGCTGGGGCAGGGAAAAAAATCTTTTTTTTAAATAAATAAAAAAAAATTTTAAAACCCGCCCTTTCAGAGCACAACTGGTTTTACAATGGGAGAAGTTTTCCTACCCCGATATTGTGGCGGATGCTGCTGGTGCTTGGCACTGAAGGGGAGCAAGGGCAGGACACGTGCCTGCCAGCCAGTACCGGGCTGTAGGCTCTGCTCTTGCTGGTGTCCGCTGGTGTGTTTGTGAAAACAAAGCTTGCAGTTTTGGAGCTGAGTGTCCTGTACAAATACTAGATATTTTTTTTTTTTTAAAGTTCATGTACTTCTTCCAAAACAGAAATATAATTCTCTTTGATCCTAGGTCCAGGATACAGTCTCAGTCCAAAAAGCTATTCCCATGGTAACAACCCACATTTGACCAAGGGGTATTTTCCACCAAATAATATTTTTGGATGAAACAAACCAGCATCTTTACACATGATGGTCCAGGTCCAATCTACAACTTTGTTACATGTTTCACTCCAAGGAGGTTCCAAAATGGGACCCTTATCTGTATTTTCAACACATGGTGTCTTAGAGAAAGCTGTCAAGGGAAAACACTTTGCCTTTTTTTATCCCTGTCCTCAAAGAAAAAACATTCCTTTATGCAAAAATCCAACTTACAGAGTAGGGAAGAGAAATGTTTTTAGAAATCCTTGCGAAATTATGGTTTTGTGAGCTATAACAAAATCTGCTGTAAATACCTCGAGCAGCACTCGAAACTCGCTTGTGCTAAATACTTCCCAAGAGTACGCTTCGATATTATTGCTATTATTATCGTTCTATTAACCACATACGGGTTTTCATCGTTTCCTTAGTAAATATGTTTGAGAGTAGCAATTCTTTTTCATACCATGTCTTGAAAAGAAGTGATAAGAATTTGAATGCTAACTGGCTGCGGGTGTTCAGTCCTTTGCCAGGGATTTAAGATCCATGTACATTTTATCCACGGTAATGCCGTCAGGAATTGCAGTGATGATTTTAAAACACATTAAATAACAAAATACCAGTTTATTCTACAGAAATTATGACGGTAAATGCATACTGCTGTTGACACCAGCTGTCATTGGGAAGCAGATATTCTTCAGGGTGTTTATTTGCAGGCAGCAGAAGCGATGACAGCACCCTATAGGAAAATCAATAGCTGGATTTTCCACCAGGCGCTGCCTCTTGCCAAACCGCTACTCCTGAGCGATACCGCTTCAAATCAGCATATGTTTGCGCGCTTCTTTGTTCCTTAACGTGGCCGATACCCGAGCAAAAGAAAAAGGGGACTGGGTGTTAATTGCGGATGGGAGGAATGGCGCGCGTAGGAGCGAGGGGTGCTGGCGGCTGGGTTGGGGAGCGTCAGCGTTTCCTACCCCGCGTGCCGCAGTCGTGGGTACCCAGGAGGGTTTCCCTTCCTCCCTGCCAGCCCCCGCTTGTGCTTTGGGGGAGAGGTTTCATCATCTCTTGATTTATTCCTCATCCTATTCCCCCAGTTACAGTACATCTGCAAGTTCCTCTTCCGAGCGATGCTTTCAACCTTACTTTATTGCTTGAAATGATCTACTGATTAAAAGCTACCTTGCCATTTTTTGATTGATGTCCAGCCCCTGCCAACCTCTTCCTTGTCTCCTTCCAAAAAAGTAAGAAAAATGTTGACAAGGACTTACGAGGGCTTTATTCGTGGATAAGCAATGGCAAACTGTAGCCTTTTGGCCTTGTCTGCTAATGCTGCTGTGGGGAGTGCTTGTAGGGCTTTCATTTTTCTCCTAACGTGAGTTGAAAACTGACTTTAAGCCTCTGATGCAACGTGGTGTTCGTACCTGGTGAGGTTCCGGGCGAGCCACCAGCCTCCCTGCTGGTACCAGAGCTGCCCTGTTTTCTGCGCCGGACTTTTCCTTTGGTGGGTTTTCCTGATTTTGCTTAAATATACACAGTTACAGCTGTGTCTCAGAAACCGTCTGGCATCCATCTGCTCCCATCCAGTGCAAGGTTTTCCTGCTTTTACTTGTTTACGTGTGATGGAAATGCATTTTTCTTACTTATTTCACCCGCTCCCTTCAAGCCGTATTTGAAACAAGGGAGGCAGTGGTTTACTGCGCTACGGGTCAGGGACTATAAGGGACTACAGCAAAAGGAGGGAAGAACTGTTATTAATTGTGGAAAACAAGCACTTCTTGATGTTAACTGAGGTGAAAATGAACTTGGTGCACACTTCAGCACCAGTGAAACTGGATACACTATTTGGTAATTGCAGTGAGGGCAAGCAACTCTCTCGATCCAAACTACTTCAGATATTTTTAGTTGTTCCTTTAGTCATCCGCTTCCACTTTTGTCTGCTTCAGGCACCAGTGGGAAAATACAGCAGCTCATTTCTCCAGAAAGGTCACGCTGTTCTGAGAAGATATCATTTCTTTCACTTCTCTTTTGCATGAAGGGGAATAAGCAGGGTTTTGAGCGCTTAGAATTACTCTGGTGAATACTTATTCCCATCACAAAACTGTGATGTTTCTTGCTCAAAGTGTCAATTTTTTGAGGGTTACTAGATAGGTGTTAAACTGGTCTGAGTTGAAATAACCAACCATTGCTCGTGATAAGCAGCTGAATATTTCCTTTAATGAATTATCTTCCCTCTGCAACGTTGGGCAAAACACGAAGTAGCGCACCTGGAGATGTGCCTGCGTCTTCGAGCAATCTGCTGGGTTTTGCACTGACTTGGGTAGCTACCAAAAGACTGGGCAGACTGAACCATTCTTGGCAATTTCCAGTGAACGATGGAATTGCTTTAAAATGACCTGACTTGAAAAACTTGGCTGGGCGAGGCCAAATGTTATAGCCAAGAACTGCCTGGTTTATGGGTCTGCGTGGGGTTCTGCCTTCTTGTGTGCCTCTCAAACGCACTGAATGAAGCGATTAGATTATGGGGGGGAAGTGTACAGTGAAAATGTTACGAAGGGTGTAAAACTCTTCCTTAGCTTCTTTCTTTCTGGTTAGACATTCTGCTAATCTTGAGGAGTCTTGTTAACTGGAGGCAGGAACGTGGTGCTTTCCTGGAGATGGTGGTGTTGACGTGCACGTAAAGGGGAGGATCCGGAGGAGGGAAGAGGTTCCTGAGAGCGCCTGCAGATGTGAGGGAAGGCTGGGTTGACCTTCCTTGTCCCTCTCTTGTTGACTTGGACTGTGCTCATCTGTACCATGTTAGCGGCAGTGAAAGCCGTGGCGGTGGTGGTCTGAGCGCACTTCTGCAGTGAACTGTGCTCATCAGAAGAGTTTGATTCAAAGATAAGTCAATGTTGAGGCGATAAAGAGGAAAATCAGTATTTTAGCAGAAAGTCTCAGGACTCTGATGGGGTCAGAGTATCAGGGCTGAAGCTCTCCCTAGCTGAAGACCTATATCGTACTGAGGCTCATCCGCAGTACAATCATCTTTATCATTTTTAAAGAGATTTGCTGTTTTTCTCCACGTAAAATTTTTCAAAGTAACTTGAGCTTGCTATACCAGTTAATAAGCCCATATTGACTGTAATTGGAAATGAATGGGAGCAAACATCAGTGACAACTAAACCTGCGCTGGAATGGAGCGAGAAAATGGCAGAAACAGAAACTCACCAATTCCCATGTCAAGCTGCAGCAATAATTCAATATAGTCAACTGGGGTCCAAGATCTAAAGCAAGCTGTAGAGCGGGCAGGCAAAGCTGGGGTGAAAAGGGGAATGTCACGCACAGAATAATGTACCAGGCATGTTGAAGTGGTATAAACAAGGTGTGGAGGAAGCAGAACCTTTCATTCTCCCTTGCTCTTGGTCTATGGGGTCAGAAAAGACCTTGGTATTGTAAATGGGGGAATATCTGCCTTTCAGGTGCTTCCTCAAGGTGATAAGCTTGTACAGTGTTTGCCTCCCTCAGAAGAGCAGCTGTAAGGTCCACCTGATGTTCACTGACGTGGATGCTTACTGTAACTCAGACTGTGCACAACCGGAATACAAGATAAAAAAATATTACCGTTACTACAAAATAACTGGTTGGGCTTCGCTGTCTGGACTGGCAGTGTTTGACCATATGTTTGCTGTCAGCTTGGCTTGCAGGTGAAAATCTTAATGTTTCAGACAAACCGACTCTTCTGGGCTCTGTATGTTAAGAGGAGGCTTAGCAGCCCCGAGAGCCTTGTCTCTGGTTGGGTTCAGCGGTGGTATTCTTGTTTCAGCGCTGGGGATGCCTTTTCCTTTAGCTTCTCTAGTATTTTCTCAGTAACACTTGATAATACTCCAGGATTACCAGTGTGTACTTATATAAGAAGTTTACGTATTACTTATTATTTAGTTATTTGTATTACTGTTGTTCTCCCTGGCTTGCCGAGCATGCTGCATTACTCATGGTGCTAAGGCGCAGAAGTCACTTTGCTCAGCAAGACAAGGGGGGGTTTATGCCGAAGGCCAGTCGGGCGTCTGCGTGTCACGCTGACAGTGCTGGACGTGCAGGATAACCTAACTACACAGCTTTAGCCAGCTTCAACTGCAATGATTTCAGTTTTTGGTTTGTTTTTTTTTTTTTAATGTGAGTAGTAAAAGGGAAGGATGCAGCTCTCTTCGTTAATTTTTTTTTTTTTAATTTCCAATCTGTCTGTGAAGCCCCCTCACATTTGCATTCGAAGGGCATTGCATTAAACGGTCTGGTTTGTTGCTGTGTGGCAGGTTGGAGCAAGTGCCGCGTTGCTGCAAGGAGCTGCGCAGGCAAGCCGGTTCATTTAAGAAAATGTAATCACATTTGAAATCATTAGATGGTCTCCCGGTGACTCCGTGGGTGTCATATGGTTTCTCATGGTTGTGAAAGGAAGAGACAAAAATGAAAACCACAGCTTGTTGGGGGCTTTTTGGTTCGTGGGGGTTTTTTGACTTGTAAATTTGGGAGTGTGTCTTGGCATACAATTATTTTAAGTTTGGCATCTGGAATTGTTGGAAAAGTTCACGCTTATTCTGACTTTCCTTAATTTCATAAAATATTTGCTCTTGGAAAGGTATGACTCTAGCATGTAAACTAGTTTGAGTTGTATTTTCATTTTGGACTTTATAGTCTAAAAGACGAGTAATTTGTAAATGGTGGGTGTAAATACAGATGGACGAATATACAGGCCACGGATCTCGAAGCAGTCGTACCTGCAGGATGAGAAAAAGCCGCTGCAGCCTCGTTATCTGTCATCCCCCGGAGACCCATCGTCTCCCCGGAATAGCTGCTTCAGGAGCCAACAGAGCTTCCACTCATGGGGGGGGGCTCGGGGGTGCTGCGGAAGGGGCGCAGCCCTCTCCTCTGCAGAAGCAAGCCGCTGTCGGGACGCCGCGGAGGTTCGCCCCGGCTGTGATTTGTAACCTGCGCTTTGCTGCTCCCTCCTGATATTCCCATTTAAGAGCAGATAAACCTGTCAGTAAATCCGACTGCGGTCTGCTCGTTTTTCTTCCATGGGGGATAAAGCATGCTTCGAGAGTGCCAACCCCTGTTTTAGTCTTCCAGAAGCGAAGACAAATGTAGTAGCCAGCTTATAGGAGGCTTTATTTCTCCCGAATAAAGCACCGTGGGTGACGGGTCTTTGTACCTTTGTCTGCCTGAATTTATGAGTTGAAGCCTGTTGTCCTACACAAGACCTCTTAGTAATGGTGTGGTCCAAAGTCTTCTGAAAGGAGAAAACATGCTGCTTAGGGTGCACCAAAAGCAAGCCTGACTGGAAGTTAATGTAACATGAATAACGTGAATAAATGTGTCTCTTGTTCCGATTCGGCAGTAACTTTGCTGGAATAAACGGAGGCTGCTCTCAGGGAAGGGCTTTAGTATGTCCAAGTTGTGCAGATCAAAAGGAGCGCTGCAGCCCTTGTCTGGTCGGTGGGAAACTAGAGGATAAATAGCGAATGGGGGTTATTTCATCTCTTCAGAGATGACTAGGAAAGTGTTCCTAGTTGGAGCCTACATGAAGCTGCTGGAGAGAAACCTCCCTCCAGTCAAGGTGTGCTGCAAGGGCAGAGGTTTCTGCCTGGCGGCACCTCCCCTGCCGTTTCACGCGTCCGCTCCTGGCAGCGTGGGTTACACCGGGTGGCTGTAGCTCTGTGGTGCTGCCCCGAACGCCCCGGCAGAAGGCAGTGGTTTGATGCTGTGAGCGGGCAGGGCTTGGAGAGGGAGCCGCACCCTGCCGCGCAAAGGGCTCCTCTCCCCAGTTTGTGCCATGCCCAGGTGGGAAGCTGCAGAAACCCATAGCAGCTATGCTGCAACATCGCCATGGCAACCAGCGAAAATAAGGGCCCCTTCTGGGAGAATGAGAGATTTCAAATTTTGTTGCAGCCAAGAATTATTATTAGTGTCTGATAGCAGCGCTATCCTTGGGTCAAAGTTTCTCGTCAATAAAAACAAATGGCTGTGGCTATTTCTCTAATGCTCAGGTGAAGGTACGTGCAAGCCTGTACTGTTGGTTCAAGAAAAATAAATGGGATTGAGCCAAAAATGTAGAGGAAATACTGCATTAATGACATTTATAAAGCTACTAAGTGCAAGATTAAAAACTATAAAAAAAAAAAAGAAAAGCCTGCTACAGTCCCCAGTTCCACGTGTAGCCCCCAAGAAATGTGTGTACATACGTGTGTAAGGCTGGGTATGAAATCAGAACACCTTGATATTCTGTAAGTGAAGTTTAAGGTCTAGTGTTTTGGTTTTATTTTAAGATGTTGGAGGAGGTAGCCATGCATCCAGTCATTTTCTGAATGTGACAACCCTATTTTTAATATTGGGCTCCTTTGCCAGTCCTCAAGGTATTGGTTCTCTCCAGTTCTTTATACAGAAAACTCTGAAATTGTTGGGTGTTTTTGTGGGGATTTTGTTGCTTTTTTTTTTTTTTTAATCAGGAGGTTACTAAACTATTTGAACTATTTAACAAAACTCAAAACCATATAAATAAAAATGGGGAAATTGATAATTACAAAAGCAGTGTGCTGTTGAGTCAGCTTATTTTGCATAGAATTACCATTTCATGTCCTCTTCAGCTAAGAAACAGAACTATATGAGAAAATACCATATGATATTACATATGCCATTTTAATGACACCTATTTTACATCGCTTCTGCTTAGCCTAACTGATTAATGTGAAATGTGAAATTCCAAAGACATCCTACCATTTCTAATGAAAAGTCAGATTTGCTTGGCAAGCCCGACCATGCTTTTTTTTTTTCCTTTTATTTTTTTCTTTCTTTCCTTTTAAATTTTATTTTTCCTTTTCGTTGAGCAGAGGGGTGAGCCCAGTGCAACTGGGGGACTATTTGCATGTTGCTGCGCGCTGCCCGCAAGCAGTGGGGCTGTGCTGGGGCGACCTCCTTCCTTCTCTTCCTCCTTTAATCACGGCTAGTGACAGCTCCTTCTTAAACGTAAGTTCAGGTGAAGGTTGGGGATTTTTTTCCTGTTATTTCTTGCTCCTGAATTTTAGCTATTGATCTGCGTTGATGAGAGGAAGATGGAGAGTAGATGAGAGCCTGCAGCCAGCAAATGGAGAAGGTATGGGAGACTGGAGTGATGTATGAAGACACTAGCGTGCCTGGATTTCTGTGCGGCTGTTATAAATGAAGGCTTAGGTATTTTAACTCATAAATGTTGATTTTATTCTAGTTCATAATGTTGGTGTGGGGAAATACATGGGTCTCCCTACAGCAGTACCCACCGGTCCGGATGGTTGGGGTCTTGGGTTTATATTCTGGCTTTACACAAACTACTCGTATGTTTTGGTTTGAAAGCCTAAATCCATCCAATTTTAGGTACTTAAAGGCACTGAAAGTTGCACAGTGAAATTTTCTAAAGTATCGAGGTGCCAGACCTCAGCTCTAAGATAGAGGATTTTTACCTTTATACCTGATTTGAAGACCTGATATGGTGTCTGACTCACACTTATGATATATAGAAGTAAATATAAACTGTTTTTATATTATAGATATGGATACTGTGAATTTTTCTGTGGGAAAGCTACTTTTCTCATAGAATCTGTAGACTTTGAGGGAACTTGCTGAAATATTTTTAGCCCTCTACATAATTTGGGAAGTACTGCTTCCACTGTAGCATATAAAAAGAGTTTCCAAGATTTACTATGAATTCAGAAGAAGATAACGAGCAATCATTACTCAGAAAAACATACTTCTTTTTTGTAACTGTAATCTTAGCATTAGGTTATTTTCAAGAGATGTATTTCGGTCCATTAAATCTGACTGGAGAACTTGGAGCTGGCAATAAGGACCTGACCTCTACCTCTTTCCTCCCATTATTAATATTTGCAGCTTCTGATGGTTTTCCTCTGTTTATATGTGGAAAAAAGTTGACGGTGGGATAGATCAGCTCCATATGCCATTTCCTTCCTGAGAAAGTGGAATGCTTTTTTTCTGAATGCGTAGGTAGGACGAGGATTGACCGTACATCATTTTGATCATTCAAACCTAATATTTTATAGATTATCGTTGCTACTGTGATATTAAATCCAAGGATTAAGTCGCCTTTATTGCAAAATAAACAGTCCCATATTGACAGTTAAGGAATATTTAAAAATACAGAATTGGAAGTTCTCAGGTTTGATAAAAAACTGGTTTGACCGAATGACACACAGTTTGTGGATCTCATGCTCAGCTGCAGAGATTCAGCCTTGGCTATTACTTGGGCAAGTCATACCGAAGTAAATAAAGCTTTTTCCTTTTTTAATCAAAAGTCAGTACGGTTGAACCCTGCCCAGCGTTCCCATTTGCAGTCCAGAGGAGTTCCCTCTCATTAAGAGATGGAGGAGAATCCCTGGCCGTGCTTCTGAAAGTTATTTAACGATTGCAGTAGTCTTGGGTTGTGCTGCGTTTGAACGAGCCCGTCTCGGGGGAGGCTTTAACAAGTGTGGTAGCGCTAGATATTAGACTTTGCTCGAGTGTTTGAAGTTGTATTTTTTTCAAAGAACCATTCTCAGGTTAACATCAAAACAGAACGTTTTCAGATGATCTTGAACATTCCTGAGAAAGCTCTATGAATTAGCAGTTGAGTCCTCAGGATTGTTCTAGATTATGACGTTACCGGTAAAACACTTGCCTAGAACAGTCCCAAAGAAGACTTAAAGATAATCTTTATGCTTTTGGCTTAAATTTCAAGGGCTTTGCTGGGGATGCATGAAGAATTTCCATAAATTTGTATTGGCTGTATTAGCTTAAGTGGTTAGAAAAACAGTGATGGGAATGGATTGTAATCCTTTGGTTAACAAGAACGGAATAGCAAAGTATTATAGGCTTACCGCTTCCGTTGTCAGGAGCGTACGGGTATTAGGCTGCTTCTCACAAGATGATACGGTCTTTCCCCTGCATCAATGGACGTGTTGCGTATAGGGAACCCCTGTTCTTAGGTGTATCTAAGCGCATTCCAGCGCACGCATTCAAAAATTCTGCACAGCTGCCATTTTTCGGCAGTTATTCACAATTACAATAATATAATGAAGCTATTTAAATGTGGTCACAATTAAAATGATTTTTGTATGGTATATTTACGCTCCAGTCTGGCTTCAGCGTGGGCTGCAGGGCAGTTCTGCAACGCAGATGTTTCCTGTTCAAACTACCTGCAGACAGCCACATACGTTCACCTTCCATGGAGAGCAACAGATTGCCTGGATCAAAGTTTTTGTCCTCATTTAGAACGTAATCCTTCGCCTTCTCCCCAGCCTTCTTTGGTGCCTTGCTTTTCTTGTACATATAACGCCGCCTAAATAATACCAAATAAAAATTGGCTTCCTTTCAGGTAAACAATATATTTCATGTTGATTAAAAAGAATTAAAGATTACAGGCGTATAAAGACAAATAAAAACCCTGAAAATGTCTTAGAAATGAGTGTTCATGCATCACAAAATTATTCTTTGACAGCTACTGTTTGCCAAGTAGTTTTCATTTTGATGAAGCAACGAGCCACTAAGCTGTACTTGCAGACCCATGTATGCATTTTAGAAATGACACGTGAACATTCCCCTCTTTCCGGGGTCACAGCGAAGTTGGGTCAAGCGCATCGCAGTCCTGGCCCTGCTGCGCTAGGTTTCGCAGCTGTTACGTTTCAGGGGCTCTTTAATTTCTTTGGGATGAATTTTGCTTGTGTATTTGAAATACGAATCCTTGTCTTTTGAGGCAATATCTTAAAATTATTGAAGTGACAAATTTGGCTTGGAATCATCTCTTTAGCTAGCTCAAGTGCCAAGAGAGCTAAACTGAAGATTTATCATCTATCACTGTAGTTACTATTGAAGAAAAAACGTTAGCACCGAGTGCCACAGATACACTTTTAGGAGAAGGACCTAAGGTTCGCGTTAGCGGGTCGTTAAGGCGTATCGTACTGTTGTTCAGTTTTTCTGAGCCAACAGGATATAAATATCCAGGAAGGAAAATAAAAGGTCAAGTGTAAACCTCTCACATCAAAGGAGGCCATCCAGCATCTTCCAACTTTCATTCTGTAAAGCTCTGATGAGAAAAACATATTATTTTTTAATGAGGCAAACAAACCAACCAAAAAAAGTCTCTGGATTCACTGGGGCTAGGAATAGTAAAAAGTGGGAGTTAGGAAACGGGCGGATTGGGGAGTGTTGGGGGTGCAGGGTGGTACAGCCCGGGGCGAGAGCAGCGAATGGCTCTGAGTCCTTGTGCCGGATTTTCCTGGGAAGGGACTTTTAAGCTATACCTCTTTGCTACAGCTGTTAATGTAAGTGAGAATGTGCCACGTTTAAATGTGGGTTTTGCTGCAGATAATACTTATTTATCCAAGGGAGCTCAAAATGTTATGACGCTCACATAATTATAACTGCAGTGGAAAGAGTTTATTTTCTAAATATAGTGATGATATTTAATTTATAATTCTCTCCTCTTCTTTGGGGCAAGAAAAGCTACTCTGCAGCTCCGGCTTCTGAGTTGGTGAATATGACTACTGAGTGTATAAGCAGGAATGGAAGTAATTTGTAGAGGCTATACATAAATTCTATATACCGTTCTCCTACCCTGCTAAAATGCTGTGTGATTCTGAGGCTGGGCAATGGGGCAGGGCACACCCCTGCCCAGTTTGCAAAGAGCACCCAACTGGAAGGGTGGCTGGTGGACCTGATGGCTGTCTTGCCATCCGGAGGGACCTGGACCCGCTGGAGACGCGGGCCAGCAGGAACCTGGTGAAGCTCCACGGAGACGCGCCAGGTCCTGCCCCTGGGGAGGGATCGCCCCACGCACTGGTACGTGCTGGGGGCTGCCGGCAGGAGGGCAGCTGGGGAAATGCCGCTGCGTATTTAAATCTGCTTTAGGATCTAACTTTTGAAAGCTACCCGTTGGTCAACTAACGTTATGCGTGCTTGGCTTTAGCCCGGTGGGGTGCGTTAGCTTTTTAAACCTGTTTTTTTAAACAGGAGCTCTTGCAAAAGTGGCTGGCATTTAAAATTTGGCCGCGTGTATGCAAATATTCATTGTGGCTTCATGACTTTGCTCATTTTGAACAAGTCAGCTTGTGATTTGGTTGATTTTTTTAGTGATATTTAAAACCTGCAAGCAGACCGCACGCATGCAGTATATATGGCTCCTGGGTTTATGCTGGAAGTAAAACCTGTGGGAAGGTTGGTGGTAAAGAGCTGTAAGGTCTGCTGTTGTCCAGGGGAAGCCTCCTACCTCCTTCAGCCAGCTCCGCTGTTTTCTTGGCATCTCTTGGACCGAATGGGCCGGCAGTGCCGTAGGATGGCGGTCGCACAACGATGAACGTAAATGTTGAAGTGTCCGGAAGGGCAATAGGTTGGCTCTGCTGTCATTGCTTCTGATTGCTCTTCCCGGCTTTGTTGTTAATAGATTTATGCATTTCAGACTATTTGAACCCTTTGGCACAATTTTGTCCTTTACGGATGCACAACGTCATAGGCCGAAACATCGACGAGTCAAAAGCGAAGAGATAATGTAGCGATCAGCGTTTTGGAAGCAGGTCTAAAATAGATGAAGTATGCTCTTTTCTGAATATTCAGACAATATAAGCCTTGTGAAGGTTGTGCAGTTGTCGTGCATATTTATGAGAAGGTGGCCTGCCCTTGCTCAAGCAGTATCGGTGGCGCTTCCATTGCTGTGAGGTGTCTGGCGCCTAATCGGACCTCACAAACACAAAATTTGTGGCTTAAATGTGTTGTTTTAAGCAGCAGTGAGTAACATGGATTATTTTCCTTAAGGTTTTTGGGAAGAACCTCGCTAGAGAAGTTGCAGTATTATTAGTTCACAATAAACATCACAGCTGAACAGAAAACCTATTTCTGTACTGAAGGTTGCTATTTATATTTAGGTGGCACTGGAGAGAGAAAAAATCCTGATGCAATTATTTAGCGAAGCCCTCAGAACAAAGTAAATACTCTGCCCTTGGTTGCCTGATCTAATGATACATTTTCTCAAAAGACGCAGCAGCTCCAGCGCAGAGAGATTGCTGTATTTTAGGTAAGTAGCACAGTTTTTGGAGAAGGTGGGGAAGCCACTGACCTAAATACATGTTTATCTGAGAACTTATTCCATTGCAGGGAGGTTTTAAAATGAAAGCGATATTAATCTTAGTCCTCTAAATCAGTAAGGGTGTGGAAACTTGTAAGGTTACAGGACCGAATAAATTTGCATGGACCCTTCTTGCATGATTCTGTGTTTATTACACAGCGTCTTTAATAATCTTGCAAGTTATCATTGTCTTGGATGTTCACATATTAGTAATGTGAGCTTAGCATGAAGGTGTAGAACAGATTTAAAGTGTACCGTGTTAGACTGAATATTATACCTAATTGTCATTAGATTTTTTTTTAATGGCTCTTTCAGAGGAGGCGGTTTTCTGGCTGTAACTGTTCAAATTTATTGAATTCTCAGAAGCACGAGGTAGAGAAGCATTTTTCTTTACTCATGAGATGCCGTCAATAATTTTGTACAGTGATTTTAATTTTTTTTTTCTGATGTTCTCACGTCTCTAAGTGGCATCTCTAATGCACTGAAGAGGCTGCAAACGTACCCGCTGTTGTATATTTTATTTTTCTTCCACTTGAACTCTCTTGCCGCTGCCTGGCAGCCGCGCCCTGCGGTATGAGCTCCCCCTCTGAAACCTGCCTTTCCCCGGAGGGCCCCGAAGCTGCTGGCTTGTGCTTTGGAGAAGTGGCGGTGATGGGGAGGTGGGGAGGCTGGAAAGGAGGGGCCAGAGCGGCGAGGGGTGCGTTTGCAAAGGCCTTGTTTCTTCTGCAAAACTGCAATACAAAAAAATAAATCAGAGTGTCAGCTGGGGATCCCGTCACTGCCTGCTCCTTCCCTGAGCACGAAGAACCGTTTGCCGTACGGGGCACGGCTGCAGCGTGCTGTTAATAAAATATTTGTGGAGATGAAAATCAAATTAAATAATAATTTCAGCAAATTGTACTGCGAAGACTATTTCAGCCACCAAGGACTGAGAGAGAGGTCTTGGAGGCAGCCTGACTTTTTTCCTTTAAGCACAGGTTGAGTGGAGAGGAGCAGAGGGCTCTAAGGCAGGAAGCTTCTCACAAGGCATCCCGTCGTCCTGCAGGTGCATGGGGAAGAGGCGCATATCTGGGGACAGAAGTTTTGTTGTGTCACTTCAAGGGGAAAAAGGAAAACCGATGCAGCCATCAGCCCTTATTTAAGGAAAGCTTTCTGCTGACTTGCATAAGAAATCATAAACTTAGGCAGTAGCGCAAAACAAAGAGCTGCCCGCAGACACCAGGAATCACAACCTGAATTTTTGCAAATATAATAACTATAGCACACGATGTAGCATGTGTTTTACTACTCGGCTTTGTTTCTGATTAATTACTAAGTGGTTAAGTTCTTGCAGATCAGAGCCTAAGGCTGTTGTCGTTGGCATTTGGGATGCTCAGACCATGACGCTGGTTTTTCAGATAAGGAAAAAAATAAGTTTAATAACGTTCCAGTAATGAAATTCATATTTTTCATTCAGAAGAAAAAATTATAAGCCATCCAACATTAGACGGAAGAAGTTATCTGTGTGCTTCTTGATGCATAAAGGCTTCAGCGTTAAGCTTTCTGCCTGAAGTGCGCAGCCTTGGGGCAGACTAATTCTAGAAGGCAAATGGCCTTTTCTGAGTTTGTCCGTATATTTTGACTTACAGCTGAGAATGTAAATAATTTTTCTAATTAGCAGAGTTTAAGGTTTCTACTATTTGCTTAAGATACTCCATGTCCAGGTGCTCCTAATGGGCAGGGACATTATTACACACTGAATTTCTGCACTGGGGAGAGCCCATAATTTCTAGCAAATTTGGGATGAAAAGCTAAAAAAACAAAATTGTTGCTGTTGTCGACCTATATGTGCTCTGCCGTTTGGCGGGGGCGTTTAGCATCACTTGAGAGAGGGTGTTTCTATACTGGAGATACTGCAGCTGCTTTTTGAACTTGGTTGGAGGCAGCTGCTGCTTAAGAGGCGGTGACGGTCCCGGTGGCAGCCCGGGCTGCCGAGGAGAGCCGGCGCGGGCTGGTGGCGGCTCTCGGACGCCGGGCAGGGGCACCCAGCCCACCCCGCAGAGCAGTCGCTGGAGCGGAAGAATGGTGGGCAGGCTGCGTTGCCTCTTCTGCATTTAAATTGCTGCTAAATATATTAATTGAAGTAGCAGACCTGTGGATCTGAAATGGAAGCAGGGAAAATTATTATCCTATATTCACACGAATAAACTTCTGGTTAGAGTTCTTGGCCTAGGGGTGTTAGGAAAGGGCGCTGTGTGTGCAGACAAAGGGGAGCGGGGGCTTTGCCGCTGCTCCTTAGGGCTTTGCGCCGCCGCAGACGGAGCGGGATGCTGCGGAGGGACGCGGCGTGGGCGTTGACGTGGGACTCAGTAGTGGAGTTCCTTACGATTCCTCCTATCTATTTCCTCATAGACCAGAAACACAGAGTATTTTTGGCATTTGTTTTTCCCCTAAAAATACATTTTTAAAAGATGGTTAAAATATTGTAAGTTGATATTTATTGGGCAGTTGGGTCTTGCATGCCTCCCTTGTGAACAGTCGTGCAAAAGCATTGGTCTGTACCGGCTTTTCTGAATTACTAGGAAAATAGGTTTGAGTTAGTATTTAGGATTTTGCTACCACCTTAAGTCTGCTCAGGACAGAATGGTGGTTCTGGATGTGTTTCGTTGCTTTGATTCTATGATCCTGCTTTTAGTGACAACCAGCAGACTGATGGAAGTATCATCACAGTGTTTATTCTGAAGATAAATTAACTTTTACCCCAACTTGGCCTTTGAACAGGATCGCTGTACCTCTGCCGAGAGCAGATAGGCAGCACCACCTTCCTCAGCAGGGTATTCGCCATGGTAATGAAAGGATTTTGTTCAGTGCACCGATGTCAGAGAGCTCAAGGAGCTACTGCTTCAGTAACTCCTTGGATGCATAAAAAGAACTGGATGTCTGTCTTACCTCCCTGTCAAACATAAGTATAAAAATCTGATTTTTTGATTTTTTTTATTTGGATACAAAAAAGGCAATCTTAGAGTGCTTTAGCAGCTTCTGACCAATATTATGACAACTCTGACTCAGCCAAAGCAAGTGTGCTTGGTGGCAAATGAAACAAAAAAAAGAATTGGAAACCTTCAGTTTTGTTTTGAGCTGTTTCCTGTATTAGAATAACATTAACTGAAATAGCGTGAAACTGGAAGGATTGTTTATGAGAAAACTATTGCCTGGCAAGGCTAGAGGTCTAGAGAGCGCAGCTGGAGAGCGGCTGGGGAGGTGGATCGGCAGCAGGACGAGAAGGTTGGCAGGGGGTGCTTGGGGAGGGGAAGGGTCAAGCCTAGGAGGAGTGGGGAAATGGGAACAGAAAACTCACTGGGGCAACAGGGAACAGTGGTGGCAGTAATCTTCTTTTTCTTTTTATTCTTTTTAATCTCCTTTTTACGTTGTTTTAACATGTTTCTCAGACTCTCCCACTTTCGCTCGTATATTGGACACTTCACCGCTCTTATTTATTGTATTTCTATGTAGATGAGGTTTGTACACAGTCCCAAAGCGTGGCCCAAGTGCTAAGAACAAGGGAGACGGTTAGCTGGCTTGTTGGCGTGGGGGTGCTGTTATCTTTTATTTTCCTCTCTGTCATTTCCCCCCCCCCACGTTAATTCTTACCGTTTGATCAGAGCATCTTCAAGCTGAGGGTCAATCCAGTTTCTCGTGGGATGGACGCGCTAGCTGGGAAAGTGGGCAGCGTGGCCTTGCACGAGAGATGCTTCTACTTTTGCATTCACCCAGAGACGCCCGGGCTGGCTGCGGTGGTAATTGCGGGGAAGAGTCCTCGCTGCCAGCTATAATTTGACGGGGTGGCAAATCATCTTTTATAGCTCATCAGGAGCCTGGCTTTGCAATATGAATGTCACTGCCTCGAGGAACTAACGTGAATCCATCAATTTGCGGGGCTGTAAAAGTGAGATGATGGTGATGGATGGGAGGTGAGTTAGGCACAGGGGAAGGACATCTCCAGCGGTGTAGCTGTCGATAGTTCATGTAGCTCTACGTTCCTTATCAGCGCAACTGTCAGAGATCATCATCTTCCTTGGGAGATTTTACCTCAACTCTTTGTATCTTTGATTTCAGAATCATTTATCTGAAATGGCCTTCAGCTGTCATGTAATTTGAAGGTAATACCTAGCATCATTTTTAAGCGTATACTAAATTACAGCTCAATTTTTAAGCTTAACCGTGCAAGTAGTAGTGCGAGGAAAAACTTGTACAAAGCTTTATCCTTTTTTCTGAGCTTAATGTAAAGATTTTTTTAAAGCTTACTGTATATATGTTTCAGCTTATACTAAAGAGTGCCTGTGTCCTTTAGGAAACAGTAAGTGCAGGGAAAACGATATACAATAGTGCAGGATGTTTCTAGACCCCAAATCTCACCCGTTATTTTCTTATCAGTGCCTCATCTCCTCCCAGCTACCTATTTCTTGGTCCCATTGCAAGGAGGCTTTGCCAATGGGCTGAAAACATATACTTGCCTACACCTGTTTGTTAATTCTAGAGTATTTTAAAGCCAAGTAAATAACACAGCATAACGTTTGGCACATATAATTCCGGTGCCTGGGGGGTATATTGTCAGCTGCAGAAGAAGGGTGAGTGGTTTAAGCCATTCGTTTGAAGGCGGCCCGAGGTTGGCCAGCTGCTAAGCTGGGCTCGTAAATCCAGCTCGTACCAAATGAGGCGTTCCGCCCGTGAAGACTTCTCCTCAAAGGTAGTGCGAGGTACACAGCGGAGCCGGGAGAAGGAAAGCGAGGGGGGGCGGGGGTGTGTATTTTGAGTGAAACGCCTCTGTACGAGAAGAGCGGAGTTACGACAGGCGAAGGAGGCTTTGAGAGCCCGGGAACTGCAAAAGCGAGCGCTGTTGCTTCCTCCCGGGGTGAAGCACCACGAGGCGTCTCTGCACATTTATGCTTGGGGGGGCTGGTTTTCCTCTCCTAGTGACATTTATAGAAATGTAGTAAAAGTCAAGCTATAATCCTGGGTCAGCTAGAGAGAAGGAAACATGTTCTTCCCTAGTGATAAAACATTGGGTCTCTCTCGGCTGCATTACAGCACATGGCCAGGCTCTCGTTCCTTTTTCTTACCTTAATTTTAAAAAAAATTAAAATACTTCTTTAAAAAAATGTCTTTTTTAGGAAGTTTGCTGCCACTGCGCAGTGCTCAAACTGTACTTTTTAGATGACCTGGACAAAACTGAAAACTCTCGCCCATTCCTTGCCGTTCTGTGGCGTTTCTTGGCTGAGTCGCAGGCCGGCCCAAGGGGAAGCTCTCCAGTTCTGCCTCCGCGGGGCCGGTTCCCAGGGGCTTATCTGCAAAGCCCTGAGTGATTTCCACTTGCTGCCTGTACAGAGATCTTCTCTGGGTTTGGGGTTTTCTTGCTCATCATTCTTTTCTTCGAAGCGATTGATAGATTTTTAAATGTATGATCCTATATTAAAAAAGCAGAGTTTTGGGTCTTGACTCCTACAAATGATTCGTGTTAATATAAGCGGCTACAGGCTACGTGCTGCCCGTCAGAGATTCCGAAGTACTTTTTTTATCGGACTCTATTTTCTTTTTCTTGTCTTAATGGTTTTTATTTATTTCCTTTTAAAACAGAGTTGACTGATTTGTCCAATGATCTGAATTTGGAAAATATTCTCCAAGCTCCCACTTACTGAAGATTTTTTTATAAGAATATGTGGCCACCATGATTAATTTGGAATGGTATGCAGATGTTTTAAATGGAAATTCAAATGTTTAAATTGTGCCTTCTTGCCCTGCCCCTTACTCCTTCCTCTTTCTCATTCTCTGAAGAAGGTTAATTTTTGTCAAATTGCCGAGGGGAGCGGCTGCCCAGGCTCTGAGTATCACACGTGTCTCGGGAAGGACTTCTTTCCAGAGAGATGAAATTAATTTGATTTTCTGTTCTAATATCTTCCAGTAGATTTCCATTTTTCCAAATCCAAGGTGAGCTTAAAGTTCAAGAGGGCTTCAGACTTTGAAAGGCGCTCCAAGGACCGAGCTCAGCCCAAGACTGTTTAATTGGGTTTTCTTGTATTTTACCAGCCCAATGCTTATCTGAGCTGAAATGATGGAAAATTCACTGCATCCCTGCAGAGGCGGTTTCAGTGGTGAATCGCCCTCATGGTCTAGCATCAGTGTTTTGCTGTCAGAGATGGTATTACGGGGCGGAGGTAGGAGTTCTTGCTGCATTTAACCACCCCGACTGCTGCAGAGAGAGCTCTCTACTAATGTCATTTTTCTATCTGTTGGCTTTTCCAGCCTGCATCGGCATTTTCCTCTTGGGGTTAACATTTTATTTTCTACTTGTTCCTCTTTTATGATACTAATTCTTCTTTTTCAGACTTAAGCAAAGACAAATCATCTTCCCCTTGCCAAGAAACCTTAATCCTCTGTTATGCCATGAAAAGTTGCAGATAGCTTATTCAGAGGGGATTTTATTTTGTCAGTGCAGAAGGACAGCATGCGTTCATGCTTTCAGCCCTGTGCCTGGCCTGAAGCGCTGCTCGGGGCAGCGATCTGCCCTCCCACAGCGACTCGTCGGAGCGTGGGGGGGAGGCCCAGGGATGCAGGCACTCAGCATCCCGGGGATGCTGCCCGTGGTTTCTGTGGCCAGGCTTGAGTGCCCGCATCCCCACGCCTCAGCTCCCAGAGCTGCCTGCGTAAACCACGCCGTGGGCTTGAATTTTTTACATTTCTCTATAACTCAGAGGTTTGCTAGTTTAATTTTAATAGTAAATGCAGTTTCTATTTATTTCTTGAGACTCTAGGCTGTAAAGAACTTTACTATCCCTAGAAATTTGCATTTGTTAATGATCATTTTTTTAGATAAATGGCTTATTAGCAGGCCTGGAACTTAGTAATGGATGAGAAAATCAGATGGATTTCATGTCCCAAAGCCTTACTTCGAATTAAAGCTGCTGCTGTTGGTATCATAAATTTAGTTATATAAAGTAAATATATCTGCTAACTTAGCGAGTGTCACAGGAAAAGAGAAATACCGAACCCTGGTGACAGATGCTACAATATATATGTAATGCAGGCCCTGCTGTTGCTTTAGTTCTTACTGCAGGGGAGCTGGAAGAGCAGAGAGCTGCCGTCTGTCCCCAAGGCAGTGATGTCTTTCAAATAAATAATTGGAGTATCAGGGTTTTGATGACTGCTCAGCAAGCAACTAAATATAAAACCAGATGTTACCCTTGAACCCCTGTGCATGTTTCCGCACACTGTTGTACGACGCCAGCCACAAAACAGGTGTTACATGAAATTATCTGGGGTGTAAGTTCAACATCTGGCATAGCTTGCTTCATTAGTTTTGTAATTGTTTCTTACGCATTTAATTTTCTGCGTAGCCTGGCTGGTCAATGGGAGGTGCTTTTGGTTGGAAGGCGCAGGTTTTCGCAAGGGCCATCTATTTCATTAACCTTTGAGCTGGTTGCTCTTTCACTGTGACTGCTGGCAGTCTCAGGAGACCGTTCGATTGCACGAAGGGTAAATATTATGGGCTAACTTCTAGTAGTTAAAGTTTTAGTGCTTATTTGTAAAAAATTGGAGAAAGAGAGATATATATATCTCACTCTCTACAACTACCTGAAAGGAGATTGTAGTGAGCCGGGTGTTGGTCTCTTCTCCCAGGTCACTAGCGATAGAATGAAAGGAAACGGCCTCAAGCTGCGTCAGGGGAGGTTTAGATTGGATGGTAGGAAAAATGCCTTCCCTGCCAGAGCGGTCAGGCCCTGGCACAGGCTGCCCAGAGAGGTGGGGGAGTCACCGTCCCTGGGGGGGGTTCAAACACCGTGCAGACGTGGCACTTGGGGACATGGTTTAGGAAACCTGGGGGTGTTGGGTTGAGGGTTGGACTTGATGAGGCTAGAGGGCTTTTCCAACCTTTATGATTCTATATACGTACACACATATATATCTATTTCCTAAGTGGAAGCTGCAGACGAAAAAAGGCTACAAGGAGTATGGATTTTTGCCCGTTGTAAACTGCAATCTGTGCCTCTTTGAAGCCGGTGCTTTCTGTGACCCCTGGGATGTATGAAGTGAGCGTGGTCCTCTGCTCGGCTCGCACGATGAGTGGCTTAATTTGAACATCAAGAACTCCTGTTGCTTTAGCTTTAAAAATAAATTAATTTATTTAAATTTATTATAAATTTAAAAATAATCCCCAAAGTGACATTTATCGTGTTGCTGTCCTGTATTTTGAAAGATTCTGGTTCATGCTTTTGTCAGTGTTTGGGGACAGCTGGCTCAGCGTGAGGAAGCTGTATCCAAACACCCCCGTAGAGGGGTGTTTTCCTGGGACGGTTTGGGTTCCTGGCCGTGGGGAATTCCCATGGCTCGGTGGCCATCACTCTTGCCTGGCTGGCACCTCGGTGGGTGGATAGCGCATCCCTGCTGCAGACACGGGGGTCTGCCTTGGCCAGGTCAGAGGTCCGGACGTAGGTCATAACAGTTGAGAAGAGGGTTGAGCATGGTTATAGAAAATAATCTGTGCTTAAAGAAAGGGGAGAGCCTATGGTGGGACCCTCAGAGAATAAGGTCTGTTAAGGCATTATTTCAGCTTGAAGGGCAGGTACCTGTCTGTCTGTCGGTAGGATATCAGCAGGATCCAGAGCTGCACGAGCGCTGCCGAAGAGGCTGCAAAGAAACAGTGCTTGTGAGCAAAGCGCGATGTGGGAAGACCCCCGCAGTGTGGGTGTCACCTGCAGGCATGGCCAGACCACTCCTGATGCCGTCAGGGTCAGATGCCGTTCCGTCTGACGTGCCCTGCCCTGTATTTACGCTGCTGCTCTGCAGTCCCTTGCCTGGGCCTGCGTTGCAGTACGTGGGCACCTCAGTTTCACTGGCTCAGCCGAGGGTTGGGCTATGCTTGGGAGTTTGATCCTTAAACTGGTTCAGATTTAAGAAAAAAATAAGCTTTCCTTCCTTCTCCCCCTCATTTTAACCAGGTCGGTTGGCAGTATGATGCATGGTTGCGTTGGCGTAAGTAAGAACAAGTGGGGGGGTAGGAAGACAAAAGGTATAAGAGCATGTGAAGCCTTGTGCTATCAAACCCTTTGTGTTCTACAGCATCAGTCAGAGGCTGACACAGCCCCTCCGGCATTGCCTTTGAGCTGTGCCTGTGTGTACTGGGAGGAGGAGGTTTCATAGAACCACAGAACGGTTTGGGTTGGAAGGGACCTCCAAAGATCATCCAGTCCAAGCCCGCTGCCGTGAGCAGGGACATCTTCAGCTAGATCAGGTTGCTCAAGTCCAACCTGGCCTTGAATGTTTCCAGGGATGGGGCATCGGCCACCTCTCTGGGCAAACTGGGCCAGGGTGTCACCACCCTCATCGTAACAAAATTTCTTCCTTTTGGTCTTGGCAGCTCCATGCCCCAGTGAACCTGCTGAAGGAGGGTGTCAGCCATGTGCAGATGCGGCACAGAGCTGATGAGAGTAATGATAAGCCTTGAAACACATTGGTACTATTACTCCAACTCTACAGTTGCTAAACATTTATATTGCTGTACACAGGAAGCAGCTGAAGGCTTAAACCCGCAAAGTTATTCTACTCAAAGTACACATGAGACGCAGAGCAGAGGAAGCCCAGGGCGGACACCAAGCAGGGAGGAGGAGAGGAGGACCAGCAGGTTACCTGAGGCAGCTGGCCTGAGCAGCTGTGGAGCTATCTCCGTCAGTAAGTCAAGGGAAGGAGCAGTTATTGGCTCTCTTGAGCCATGCCAGCGTTGTGGTGGGGCTGGAGCTCCTGACTTGTCTCACCAGCGAGCTGACCTCCCACACCAGCCAAGGAGAACCTTTACTATTAATGTTAACATTGATAGTCTCCGTTTCAATCTTTAGCGTTGATAAAATACTTCTGTCTTTAAATTTTGCCAAGAGATGGAGTTGACCCTGGGTAATATGCCCAAAGTTTGGCTGCTTCCCTTTTCTTCATGGATAACAACTGGTTTACCAGATCAGCTCCGAAGAGGGGCCGTGGGGTTCACGATGGGATGTGGGGCTCTCGGCCACCGAGCTCCAAGGACCTGGTGTGGTGGGAGCTCAGGTCATGGTGGAGGCAGAGAGGCAGAAGAAGGATCGGAAGCGAGCTAGTTCGCTCTCCGTGCGTTATGACCAAGACCAGCGCCGCCACCAAATGCAGTGCCCGGGTTCCCCATGTCTGGATGCACCATGAAGTCCAGCTTTTAACTTGGGAGCCTGAGAGTTGCTTTTGCTGCGGGGGCATTGTTTGGGTTTGATTTTCTGCGGCGCAAAGCCGTGCTAGACTTCGGATGTACCCGTAAGGTTTCCAAGTTGTCGTGGTTCAGCCTCAGTCGGCAACTAAACACCCCGCAGCCGCTCGCTTGCTCCCCCACCCCTGTGGGACGGGGGTTGAGATAAACTTGTCAGTTGAGATAAGAACAGTTTAATAATTACAATAAAATAATAATTATACTAATAATGATTATGATAATAGCAATAATGATAATATAATAAGAAGGAAAAGGAAAAAAGGGAAGAAAACAGAAACACAAGCGGCACAACCGCTCACCACCCGCTGACCGATGCTGCCCGTCCCCGAGCCACGATCGCTGCCTCCCCCCCCCCCGGCCAGCCCCTCCCAGTAACACACTGGGCATGACGTGACATGATATGGAATATCCCTCTGGCCAGTGTGAACCCGCTCTCCTGGCCGTGCCCCCTCCCCTCCCGGCTCCTCGTGCCCCCGGCGGCGCCTGGGGAGCTGGAAAAGCCCTGACCAGTACCAGCGCTGCCCAGCAGCGGCCAAACCTCGGTGTGTTATCGGCGTTGTGTTCCTACTCAGCCCCGAGCCCGGCACCGGGCCCGCTGCGGGGAAGGAAATTCACTCTGCCCCAGCTAACACCACGACACAAGCCCTGCTGGGCTGAACAGCTTTATGCCATAACACTGCTACCCTTCCTTTCTGTATCACACCTTCTCAGTGTGTTACGAATGAATTCTCAAACATCCAGATGTCACGTTCTCCTTTTCTGCTTTGTCTGAATATAAAGACAGGGCACACACTTGTGCTTTTGTTTTTTCCCTTCCTCCCCTTCTCTCCTCTAAAATGAAATACTTTGCTGCTGAAACACAAGCATTTAATCTGGCCGTTATGCGGCATATAATTCTTCTGTATGTATTTTCCATCATATATAATTAGCTTTCGTTTTCAAGAAGCAATTTTAAATATTCATATAGATCTATTACAAGGGAGCATCTGTATGATGATATGTTTTCTGCAACTGAAGAATAAAAGGACCACTGGGACGGAACAAAAGGCAACTTCTCAAGTTAATTGTGAGATTTTATTGGTGTTTCACTCTGGTGCTCGAGGGTTTCTCCTGCAAATCAATCGCAGACTGCCTAATTTATGTATGCGCCCTGGTTGAAAGGCATCACAGATTGATTTGCTGACAATGCACAGGGAAAGGTGACCCTAATTTGTGACTTAAGTCTCCAGCACAGGCCTGTTGGGAGAGGGGGGATGCTGGAAACCTGCAAAAAAATGTAAATGCAAATTTTTGTGTTTGCTTGAAAGGTTCTCCCTATGTATTCAGTAAAATGTAATTAATTTGGGGTATGGTTAGCTGTTGTTTATTGTTATAGAGGATATTAATGAGAGTTTAAAATCGGTCCAGGTGTTTTTCCTGAAATGTTTGTTCCTGTAAGATTTTACAAGGAAGTCCTGGAACTATTTTTTATTGGTCAATGTTGATTTGTTTCCTTTGTGTCCTGAAAGCACGGGTCTGTTTGAGAAGTCTCTTCTCCTTCTCATTGTTTCTGTGTTAACAAGCTCACTCTTTTGGTGAGCTCACAGGTAAAATAGTAAATAATTCAAAATAGAGACTCGCTGCAGAGATCTTTATTTATCTAAAATGAGACCAAGAAGGATGAACAATGAATATTTATGCAGCAAGACACACATTTGGATCTGAAATAGGAATGTAAAACGGCTGTGGCATAGACAACATGCGCTTTTAAAATAATCCAATGTTTTTTCTTTCATTTTCACCATAATAATGTTCTGTGCTTTAATCTCAACTCAGTCTGTCATGGCTTGGTCCTCCGCTTGGCTCTTGGGCGACTCTTAGCGCTGGGGCTGGTGCGAGCGTCCCCCAGGCTTTTCACTTGGAAGTCGAAACGCGTTGTCCGGATGTAATTTCTTCTGTGCAGAGCATCTGTCTCTAAACTTTAAAGTTTCTTTTGGGGTTTAGCCGCTGATCTAGAATTTCTAGAGCTATGGGGTAGGAAAGGGATCGGCGGGGCTAGTAGGGGTTAGCAGTGAGAGCCCAGGCCATTTATAAACCTCCTCTGCCCAAAATAAGATGAGGCCTTTTCTCCCACGCTGTATTTGAATAGATTGGCTGCTCTTTCTACACTCCAAAAGCTGGGGTTGTTCAAATTTTTGTCAAAACACTGATATAATGTTCTCCTGTGCCGGGGAATGGGGGCCAGGGGAGGGCTGGCTCCTCACTGATTATAAGCTTTTATGTATGTAAAATTGCATGACTGGCTCATGATACCGCTAATGCGATACGAAATGTTCTGTTAACCATTTCATAAATTCAGCGGTAGTTCGAGCAGGTATGGCTTGCTTTCCATAAGTCGTTCTGCTGATGATTAAGAGCAAGGCGTAGTTCTTAATTCTCATGCACGCAGCCCTGCATTGCAGACACCTCTGCTGCGACTGGGCACATTAGCAAAAAGGAAATGGTGAAAGTGGTCATAAAAAAAAGGGAATAAGTCCAAGCCCAGCTGCATGGTAGAAGTAAGAAAAATGGCAATAAACTGGAGATAGTTTGTTCTTCCTGTAAAAATGTCATACAGTGGAGACTCACATTAGAGGATTATCTGATGAGCCTGCAGAAATATTGCAATTTAAATACTGCAGACAACTAATTCAGCTCTTCCTTTAGCTCAAGAAATACTTCTACAGCAGCTTTTGTGCTTTGCATGGAAGCAGTTGGTTGAGAATCACGCCTGTGTATGGGGTCGCTTGCCGGCAGCTGGCGGGCGACGCTGAGCATGGACCGCGGGTAAGATGGGGTGGTTGGGGTGGAGACACCGGGACACGAACGGGTGGAGTGATGGTGGCACAGAGCTCCGGGACTTGCTGTTCTGGGTCCCATTTTCTGCCTCTTCTGTGCCAGCTGAAGCTGTCACGCAGTGGAGTTTGGGCTTAGACCTGGCGTTTCAGGTCAAGGTTGTTACTGCGGCGAGGAGCCCTCTCCCCGGAGCGGCAGTTTGCTATTTTGAGGGCAGAGCCGTGCATTGCAGTTAAGACATGAGGGAAAGCGTCTCTCCCTGGGACCGAAAAGAGAAGAACCAACTTCTCGTGAATTTTCTGGTTTCTGAAAAAAAAGACGTTTGGTTTTGCGAGGTTGATGTCATTCTGCTCCCTCACAGCTGTACCTTCACGAGGGGACTGCGAGCGGTGGGGCTTAAGTGTCACTGAAAGAAATGGTCCTTCAGGGGCTGCATCTGGGAATGCTAAAGGTAGGTGAAAGAACGTGCGGAGGAGCGGTGGCTTAGCCCTCCTCCGCGGCAGAGGGTGCCGAGCGTGTCGGGCGCCTGCCGTGCCTGGGGACGAGCGGGGAACCGGCAACCCACCGGGCACCAGCGCCGCGTGGGAGCGGGGCTGCAGGGGTGGGAACTCGGGCTGCCACAGGGAAAGGGCGGATTCGCGTGCCGGTGAAGTTAGGTGTTTTCAAATTGGGTGGCCTGTATGAAATCCTCATCTGAGAACATTCTGGAAACTGCTGGAAAAATGCGTAGGGAGTGACATGTCCTGTCAAATCAGGCTTTTTCCCACGACGGCGTGACACGCCTTATGGATTTCAGCAGAACCTGTGGATGTTGTAGTGGGGTTTTGTTCTGGTCTCAGAGAGACAATGCTTTTTCAGAAGCATGTTAGGAAAAGACGGATGTGATGAAACCGACGCTTTCAGAGTAGCTCTTAATTGGAACAGCTCTGCCCTGAAGGGTGCAGGTGTGTGGCCTTCACAGTAGCCTGGGTGTTGTTATGTGTTTTGTCTATTAATGGCTTGGCTTGCATGGGGAGCGTTGTATTAATGGCGTTGAAAGCAATCTGAGACTAATTAGGGAAACACCGTGGAGAGGACGGCGTGCAGAGGCAAAGCGATTGCAAAGTCTGAAGCAGGAGTCGTCGGCTGCACCCTGTGAGTTGCTGAAGTAGTTTGTCTCCAAAAAACCTGTCTGATCCTTCCCATGTCACGGCATATGAGATGTATGAACCTGTGAGATGGTGAATGATGTTACCCCTGCATTTCGGGCCGATGAGGCCTTACCCAGAGCACCAGGACTTCGGGAAGCATCTTGGGCCGAGAGAGTCCAGCAGACAATAATGTGAATTACTGGGGTTTGGAAGTGATCTGTTTGGAGAGCCAGGAAGAATTGCTGCTCTTAATGAGTTTACAGAAGAGACGATTAAAGGGAGATGCTGTCTTGAAGCATAGGAAGCTCAAATGGGAATAGTTAGTAACCCGTCTCTCCGGGAGTGGGGGGAAGGAGAGGTGGGCTGACTCTACCAGGGAAAATAAATTTTAAAAAGTGAAGGACTGGGGTACAGAGCTGGGGGATGCTGAAGACCTGGAGGTTTGGATGCACACTTCAGACTAAAGCGTCAACAGCAGGGTAGGTATAGTTGGTCCAGCCTGTGGTGGGGGAACGGTCTTGGTGATTTCTCGAGGACCTTTTGCAAAGACGGCCCTTTTTGCTCCACCGTATTGCTGAGCACGTAACGGCTCTTTTGGTTGTATTTAGAATTAATCCCCTTGCAGTTGTGGGAACACCTAAATAAACATGACTCAATTAATTAGACTGAAATCATGGGACTTTACACTTAGCTTTAGATAGGGGTTACTTTAACTTCCTCCTTAATGATTAAAGCTTCAGTTCATGACACAACAGGTATGAATCTTTCAAAAATATATATATTATCAGGGGATTCTTTTAGTTGATGTAGGTATTTGGGTTTGGGTTTTGGGGTGTTTTTCTGGTTTATAACGGAAGAAACTACAGGAGTTTTGTTTAAAATTTCAGGGATATTTAAACACTTTCCTCTACATCAGGTAAGAAAGTTGTGAAATGGTGTCCTTGGCGCATTGACTTTGGAACTCTAGCTCCTGGTTAGAGCAGTCTGGGCTTGACAGATATCCGTAATGGTACCCATCGCAGCTGAAAATAATGTTGTGTCATCAGGTGGGGGGCTATTTTATAAATTATAATTTGCTTGTTGCCTCCATCCTGATGAGTTCTATTTCATTTACTCTGGTTAGCGTGGACCGGCTTACCCTAGCTCAGTTTAAGTCAGTATTAGTCTCGGTGTTAGCTGGTGGAGATGGGTTACGACTACTTCAGAAAGGCACCTGCTGAGACTGTTCTTTCTCCTGCAAAAGCTGGTCAGACAACAGCAAAAACTGGCAAAAGAGTTCTTTGAAAAGTGTTTGAGAATAAATGTACATCTGTGAGAGAGAGGCTGTATTAATCATCCTAAGCTTTTTTTATTGCAGCGTGGAAATGTCGTTTTGAATTTGAAAATAATTTTCATCGCTTTCTCTCTGAAGTTGTAGTTCCTTCTCTCTTTTGTGTGCTCTTTTCCTAGTTTTGAATTTTTGTGATATGAAAGCTGACTATTCCAGGCCTGACCTGTGTAGTTTTAGATATGATGTCCCAAAATCTTCACAGCCTTTGTGTTGCTTCATTGAGAGTCACTTAGCACGGCATGGAAAAGAAATCTTTCTTTTTTTAATTCATTTCCAGAGCTATGGGGCTGCAGATAAGCCGTGTATGTAATACATGGGCGGGATATGCATGCTTTTCCAAAATGAAGGCTGCAGTCAAAGTTCATTACGTTCCCAGTTTTAAACACATCTAAACCAATCCTCTTTTTAATGTAATTTAACACACGGTATATCTTCAGAACGGCTTTGAATCTCCTCCTGGTGAGCAACAGTACCAAGACCCCCAAGCAAGCAGAAGACAGATCACTGTCATACCAAAGGCTGCCGCCTCCTGGTCCTGGGTGCATTTGTAGAGTGCAATGGATTGAAAAAATTCCTCACCCTTTTTAAGGTGACAAATGTCACTTTGTAACGGTGGCATGTCAACCCCACTGTCAACACCGTCATTTAATCCTTTTCAGAGCAGACCTGCTAATGCAGTGCTTAATCTGCTGGTGACAACCAGTGATTTGTATTCACCGGAGATCTCGGCATTGCTAATTGAAATGGGTTTGAACTAGCGTTAACCATGGTAGACTGGCTTTTGAGCCTCGCTCGTGAATCTGAGAGAGACAGATAGGACCGGCTATAGCGGGTCAGCAGAATTTAAAAATTGCTATTACAGAAGTGGTAAATTTTGTCTGTGTTGTTGTGCATCTTTCTGCATAACTTTTCGGAACGTGTATTTTCTCTATAAATCCTTGTTAAGCTGCTGGTAGTCCCTGAACGCCTGAGCCAGGCAGATGGCCGGTGGGCTTACCTGCGAAACGGGCCTCCGGCAGATCAGAAATCGTCGTTTCTCGCCCGCCAGCTGTAAATTTTTGTCACACACATGCTCTGTGCTGCATACGCTGACCTCATCGTACGAGAAAATGAAAGCAAATGTAATAATTTGTCTACCTGAATTAGAGACGAAGGGACTAAGCGAGTAAGGCAGTCTGTCAGGCTTGATTATTCTAAATGGAAAATCATTTTATACAGTCAATTGGTACTTTGCCTCTCTCAGTCTCTTACGTGTAAGTGATTATTCTGATTTGTATTTTTTAAATCTAATTGTTTCCATCTCCTCTCAATTATCTTTATTGCAGGTATTTGCATAGAATATGTGAGGAATTGTTGTCAGATCTAGTTTTGTGAGTGGTTATATTACATTGTACACAACTTTAAATATTAGATATTTATCCCTTCAATTCTCTTGCTGTGCCTGAAGAGGTCAGAAACAAAGCTTGTAGTTATACGTACAAAAAAACCCAACAGTGAGTGTGCTGTAGGCAGTCCCATAAAAAGCACATTTTTGGGATGAAATTTGACTTTCCCTCAGGGGGTGCTTTCTGCCCTGCCTCTGAGGAACGGCCGTGCAGCAGGCGCGCGGCTGCATTTCGGGAAGGCTTCCCCCGCAGAGAGGTCCCTGCCCGCGCTCCTGCTGCTTGCTGGGCTGCGCCGAACGCACGCGCAAGCGTCGCGACCGGCATCTCAAGTCCTTTTTTCCCTCTGGATTTTAGGACATCCTGAGTCTCTGAGGTAGAATTACAGGGATTCAAAAAGAAGAAAAGGGAAAGATACTTGCTATATTCGATTTTTTTCTAAAGCTCCTACGTTTTAAAGCAGGTCAAAACATGGCACTTTTACCAAACTCCTGGAAATTTGATTTGGGGCTTAATGTATAACTCCAAGTAAGAGATCGGTGTTGAGTGGCTACCCCGAACAAGAGGAATACTGAAAAGCTGTTCCCAGCTGATGCCCCGTGGAGCGGTGGGACGGGCTCCTGGGGGCCTGGGGTGTCCCGCTGCCCCCCGGGCTTTGATGCTGGCTGCCCAAGGGGGGACGGCGGTCGGCCGGGGGCTCCGCTGGGACCCGGCGCTACCCTTGAAGCTGTGCGTCTTGAATTCATCCTCATGCAAGTCCCCGCGTTCCCCCGGTTCCTTTGGAACTAAAAGGAGCGTTTCTTTTTCTAGTTGTTTTGTAAAAACATAATTCAAATGAATAATTGTCTTTGAAGCGCTGCGGTAATGGCTTGTTACCCGCCTTATGACGTAATGGTGCAATAAAGTCGTAACCAAAAATGAAGTCACGCAAGAGCTATTCTGGTTAAACTGTAACTCGGCGCTGCCTGGTGTGCTAAGGTGGGTCGGCAGGGACGCAGTGGGAATGCCGGAGGTTCAGGAAGGGAGACCATCGCTGCGGTCAGCCCATCGGGGGATGAGAGCTGCTCCCGGTGCCCGGGGCTGCCGGCCGGGGGTCGCGGCGCCGCGCCGCCTCGCCTGCTCCAGGTAGGGCAACCCCCAGCAGCTGGAGAAGACAGACACTGCGGCTTCAGACCCTTCAACGGGACCAACCGCGTTTGGGGCTTTATAGGTGGAAAGCAGGAAGAGCAAAAGGAGAAAAGACAGAGCAAGGAGAGAGGGTGGCTTTCTGCCCTTTTAATTTTTTTTTAAAAAACTATCTTCCTGGGTAGGCACTTGCTCTTGGTGTGGCCAGTGTCCCAGGGGCCAACGCATCTGTCAACCTACAGTGACGATGCTTTCATGTGTCTCACTTTTAATTTTATTTTCTGAATCGATAGTGCTTCGCCTTTCAGAATATTACATTTTTAGCACTAAAAATCTGGGGCATGACCTGAGCTGCATGATACTAAAGCCTGAGGGGGGAAGAAACCAAAACCCAACAGTCTCTCCACCATCCTCTGTGTTAGATGAGATGTTTCGCTGTTTTCTTGCTGCTTTAGGAGGATGCAGGGAATGGGTGTCTATTTAACCCCCTCTGAAGTACCTTGTGCATCAGCCGCCTTGGAAAAACGCCGCGCAGCGTGACCGAGGTTTTATTAGCATGTCTTCTTAAAACCCAGGTTTTATTCGTAAGCTGTCAGGTCAGACGAGGGTTCAGTTCTGCAGCCAAAATAGAAATAAAGCACTAATGTAGTAATCCCTGAAAATAATGCTGTTTTCTCACATTTTGGGGAGCTGGGCCATCCCCCGCGGCGTCTCCTTGCAAGAGGCGGTGGCAGCGATCCCGACGCAGGGAAGAGCTGTGCACAGGCTCCACGCCCTCCCCTAATTTCTGAGCCAGTCCTTTATGGATTGCATTTAGATTTCAAGTGCTCTGCCTCCTTGGCAGGGTTTGAGTTGGCTGTGCAATTTTACAGTGATTTTTTTTTTTCTTTTTTGGTTTTTTTTTTTTGGTCGTGGTGTCAAGTTCTCTGTTGGACGTAGAAGCATTTATCTATAACAATGCCGACTTTTAAAACTGTGGTTGTAACAGGAATCTCTGGCACCTTTTTTTAAGGCTTCAGATAATCAGATATAGCTAAGAATCCTTCACTACAAAAAATACTATTCTATGGAGTTTAAGTGCCTGAGCCATTTACCCCTGCATATCCATGAAATAAAGGCTGGAGGTAGTAGGATGTAAGTAGATAAAAATGCATTGTATCCCCACGCAGTTATGAAAGCAGGTCCTATTTCTTTTTCCAGGCGGGGCAGCAGTTGCCTTAGAGCAAAGCTGCGTAATCATGGCAATGTGTGTCTCTACCTCGATCTTCTTTCCGATTTTATCAACAAGAGGCTTCTTTTGTAGCACGTGGTCGTCCTTTCTTGTTCAGCTGTGCTTTTCTACCTGCCTGTGCTCTCCGGAGAGGAGTTGTTAATAGTTTTTTACTTTTTTTTTGCCTTTTTAACTGACTGTGTCATGACCTTGTACCTTCTTAAGGATGGAAAATGCTGCTGTGCCTAGGGCGGTGGGGTTTTTTGGTTAAAAAAATTATATCGTTGTTGTGCTGCGCGTGAAGTACATCGACACATATACAGTAAGGCTTACAGTGTTTCCACGTCGCTGCCATTCGCTCGCCTCCCCATCGCCCCAGCCTGAGGAGGAGACCTGAGTCGTACGTAGGGCCTGGTCGTGCTAAGCTCAGTCTCTTCCATCCGTCTCTGTGCTGCGGCACCCAAATTTGCTCTGAGTTTTAATCCTTCTGCCTTTAGCAAGCAGAAGTACAAAGTGCTTCGGCCAAATGGGAGAGCCCAGAATTTGCATAATCTTTGTAGATGTGTTTATTTTTCATTAGACTGTGGAGCAGCGACTGGTTACCCATGTTACACTTCACCACTTTTAAGCGAACAGATACAAGGTGGCTGGAGTGGGGTTTGTGTCTGTAAAACCCTCATAACGGTAATTTTGGGGGAAACGTTGATGTTCCTTACGCTTCCCAGTCTTCTGGAAACCTGCCAGCAGCTTCAATTTTTTTTGCTTGTTTGTTTCTAATTTTCTTTTCTTTTTAAGAGCCGGGTGTATTTTAAGGGTGAGCCGCTGAACTGAGCGCTCCAGCGCAAAACTGTTGAGCAAAGCAGCGCCCTGTACCTGCCAGAACTGATTGCCCCGAAAGTCCGGTGGATTTGAGCAGCCTTTGCTGAGGGCGTAAAGCATTACAGTGAGGTGCAGCGTTCAGCGCCTCGTTCCTGGCAATGCCAGCCCTCTCCCTACTGACTCCACTTTTATTCTGGTTTAATTCCAGATTTCCAAATCCTCTTCCTTCCCCCCTCCTCCCCTTCAGTTTACATAAACTGCTGCTGCGTGTTCTGAGCTTCCAGCGTCCTAGTGCTTTATGATTCTAAATTGTTAAATTTTGGAAGGTTTTTTATAATGGTAAATGCAGTGTAGCCAATGCAGGGACAGTTTGCAGTAAGCTGTTACACGTAATTAGTTATCTAATCCCAAGAATGGCTACTTCAGGGTTAACCTGGCTGTTGGCTGAGCCTGTTAGTGTTAAGACACCTAGACTGCTTAAACTGTAAATGGGAGGAGGAGGAACTGAATGAGTAACTCTGTCTGTAGGAAGCTGGACTGGGGGAAAAAAAAAGGAATTTAAGAAAGTACAATTTGATGCTAATAATAATTTTTATTATTCTTTCTTAGCTGAATTTTTTCTTTAGCATAATGAGCGATGTCCATTGAGCTTCCAAATTGTAAGAAGGGGAGCAAGAATAAAGAAATGCTGTTAATTGTGTGCTCCCATGTAAACACAGTTTTATACTTTTTTTTTCTCCCCTCCAAAAATATATTTTATCTTTTTACTTTCATGTTGATTTATTGCCTTGCTCCTGTATTCTCACAACACTTGGAAGAATTTCAAATAGCATCCATGGGGCAGCGGGCAGAAGCATCCTGCACCCCCTTCTGGACGGGGTTACCTCGGCAAACCGAGCGTGCTGTAACCGCTTTCAGCGGGCGGAAGGGCTGCTCTGTAGCTTACAGAGCCTTCAGACAGAACACGAATAACGAGCTGCAATAGCAGACGAGGCTGTGCCCGTCCTGGGAGGGTCTGCGCGCTCCCCAGGGCAGCTGCCGACCCCGGTGCCCTCTGCTGAGCAGCGCCTGTGCTGGCCAGAGCCTTGCTGCTGCCGCCCCTCCCAAGCAGGAGGGGAGTCACGGTTAAGTCTGTTTATTCCTTTTAAAGAACACCAGGTGTGCGCTGAGCGTGACTTTAGTCCTAGGTACGGCGGAGAGGCTGGGACTAAGGTTCGCTTCTGGGTAACGCATCAAAGCGCGGCAAAAAGGTGGTGTTGCAGAAGTTTTTTTATACATTCGAGCTTACCCAGAGATTATTTCTGGTGGATTATCCCATGTTACATTGAGAGGAAGGATTTTCTAATGGCTATTCTAATAACTGCCAAATTCCTGGGTATTTTTTTTTTTTCTGTTGTGAGGCAGTACTATGTAAGTCCTGGGGAAATTGTAATATTAAATATATTGTACTGAAACATCAGGGAGCTTTCTTGTGTGGTATCGCTGGGCTTATAATTTTAGCAATGGATGTAGAGCCACCATCTGGATGTGTTCTGCCATTTGTGAAATCCGGAAAGTAAAGCTTGTGTGTCACGTGGGGTTTTTTTTGCCAAAGAAAATACTTTAAAATCAAGCAACCGGCTAATAGATGAGATGGTAGCTTCTTGTAATTAATGTGTTTATTAGGGACTGGATAAATTTCCAGCAAATTGATAACAACGTTTGTTTTTTCCACATAAACCTTGATTTAGAGGGACTAGAGTATTTCTAGACCAGCTCATTTACCCACAGCTGTTAATTTCTAACCTTTGCTGCGTTGGAAATGGCTTTCTGGTCTCACGAAACCCGACATTCTCTGCATTGGGAAGGCTCTGGTGAAATGCTTTATGGTTTGCAGACTCATAGCTGTGGCACACGTGTTCTCCAAAGCAATGTGCTGATGAAGCACCACGTGCGTGCCTGCAGGAAATCCAGGTAGGACGAGGAAACTCCGACGGGCGCTTGTTACAGGTGCTTTAAACTTTGCGTTTGTTACTGGTCTGTAGGTGGTAAAAGCTTTTGCTTTTTGTTTCGGTCTCCGGGCATCTGTGATGCTGGAATTGGGTGTCGAAGTTACACGGCGTTAAAATATTGGTCGTGGTCTTGTGGAGGAAAGTCACTTGGACCCTTAGGATGGGGTCTGGCCACGCTGGGGTTTTGGGCTGCTTTCGCCACCCTGCAGCCCACGCTGCTCCTGCTCTCTGCAGAAGATAACACTACGTGTACTTATGGCAGGAACCGCCAAAAATACGTTACTTTTGCATTTATTTTTTTTTGCCCTCAAGATTTGCATTTATTCCTAAGATTCCCGCTGCTGGTACTTATTTTATTCTTGACGATGGAAATGACTCCCTGACTCCTTGCCTCAGTGTCCTCAGCTGCTGCGTTTTACGGATGTAGGGTAGCTTTTCTGGCCTGATTTCTGTCGTTGTCTTTGAATGATGGCCGAGCGTTATCTTCCTCTTCTTGGGTTTAAAACATTCTTAATGAACTCTTAGTGCGAGCAACTGGTATTTTCCTCCTGCCTCAAATCTGAAAGTTAAGTGACAAGGCAATGGGAGAGTACAAAACAAGTTCTAAAACTTCCCTTATCTAAAGTAAACATTGTTTTTTCTATTAGCTTCATTCTGATGTGAGGAAAAAACGTAATAGGAATTTGACCTGAAAAATTATCTTTTGCTTTCGTTTTCTTTTAGGTCCAGGATGGAACATTCCTGCTCGCTCCTGCTGCTCTGTGTTAGTTTTCTATTTGCACAAGCTTTACCACCCAATGGAACTGAACTGCCAAAACCTACACCGACAACAAGTAAGGGCAGCGCTGGATTCGCGGGGAGGGAGTGGGTGTGGAAAGGGCCGTCCTGGGAGGTCCCCCCAGTGACACAGTCCTGGATGTTTTTCCAGGACTTTGACCCCCATTAACGTGCTTCTAATCTTGCCAGATGACCTCTGTATTTGATCTCCCTATGACTGGTGCTGTACGCTTTACTTTCTTTTTCCCATGTATGGGAAACCTACAGGACAGCTCTGGGAGGGGTGGAGAAGCGCAGGCTGCCTCCTGCCTGGGCTGCAAGCTCTCCACGCCCCAGGAGCTGTCACTGTGGATCTTCAGCGTGACTGGACACAGATAACATGCAATAAAGAAAGATCAGTTAGACAACAGGATGAACATACTCAAACGTTATGAGGAACTACGGTCTTCCTATGTGTTCTGCGTTTTCTAATGATACGAGCTGTCTAAGGCGAGACTGGAGGAGAGGGATAATAGTGCAGGTGTCCTGCATAAGATTAGGTCAGGTGAGAACCAGAAAAGCCTTTTTCAAAGACCTCAGAGCAATCTTCTACGCACCCGTCCACCACAGCATCTTTTATTCATCCTCACTTCTTGTCACGGTTTTAGCTGGGATAGAGTTAATTTTCTTCGCTGGAATTTCTTCCTGTTGCGTCAAGCCCTCCTACCACTACACCCTAACACATGTACAGCCCTGGAGAGGGGCTCATTCAGGTTTGGATATTAGGAAAAATGTCTTCCCTGCCAGAGCGGTCAGGCCCTGGCACAGGCTGCCCAGAGAGGTGGGGGGGTCACCGTCCCTGGGGGGGTTCAAACACCGTGTAGCCGTGGCACTTGGGGCCATGGTTTAGGAGGCCTGGAGGTGTTGGGTTGGTGGTTGGACTTGATGATCTTAGAGGTCTTTTCCAACCTTAATGATTCTGTGATTCTAAGTGAAATAAGGGTCTGTTGGGTTTTTTAAGATACTGATTCTCCTGTTATGTTCTGTGATGGGATGATAGTGTTCACTTGCACATTGCCCTATCCTATGTAGCCCTAGCTATCTCTGAAATCCCCGTGGTGGGGAGTGGTGTTTGTCTGGCAGTGGTTCAATGTTCAGGCGGTGGCAGTGCGTGACACCGTGTTGCCGTCAGAGGGGCACTTCCGAAGGGATAGCTGCTCCGAGGACTTGGTTGAAGGGAAATAAAGCTGATGATGTTCCATGTACGCAGTGTGGTGAAACCTTGACGACTTTTTGGTTGGCTGCTGTTGACACCCAGCCTTTCTAGGAGGGTGGTTTTGTGGTTTGCCTGGGAACCTGTATGGAAGGAGAGCCAAGCAAGAACCAAACGCCAGGAGTGGCTGATGGCCCCTTTGCTTTGGTCCTTGGCTGCATTAATTTAGGTGTTTGGCGTTTGCTTCCATCAAGACCTGAGGCTGGAGGACAGCAGAGGCAGCTGAGCACTGCTCTGCCTGGGCACTAACAGGCTGCAGAGGGTTAGGGGAGCAAGGGGCTCTACCGTGAGTGATGACAGTCTTAGCGGTGTTTTCCTTGGGGCCTTCAAAACAACTAAATGGCTAATAGAAATAAAAATTGGGCTAAGGGCAAAACTGCTGATAAAAGTTTCTGCTGAAATGATGTCAAGTGGTTGTCAGCATCTGGCATGTGGAGCAGCAGCAGAACAAGTTACTCATATTGGTCTGAACATGGAAGGATATGGGAATTGGGAGAGGGAAGTAACTTGTTAGTTGTCTCACTTCCCAGAATTTTCATAAAATTAGTAAAAAGGGAGTTCCTGCATAGATGCTGTTCATCTTCAAAGCTTCATTCAAAATTGTGTTTTTAAATATGATAATATGGATAAGAGTAATCTTATTATCCACGTTTTAATTAAATCTTAATTTCAGTGATGAGAGTTAGAAATGATTAATAAGACTAAACTGTTTTTTTCTAAATATCAAAGCCTTCATTACTTTGCTGTGAGAAGTGAAGAGTATTATTGTCTGACAGACCAGTACGGGCACATTGAAAATGCATTGCTGTGTAGAAACTTCCAAGATAATCAGATTATCTAATACATTTGATGGCCATTGACTTAATACAATTTTTTTTTTTAAATACAGAAATAAAGATTTTTGATTTAACTATCAAGAAAACCCCATTTAAAAGAATATGGAAAGAACCGAAGGATTCAGAAAAAAAACCAAGCCAGCTTCCCTTTTGCATGCTAATTTGATGAATGATCCAAAAAGATATGATGCTTTTGATTCTGAAAGAAGTAGCTATAATTTATTGCATGTCATTATTTTAGCTGGCTTGGTTTAGAAGATGCTTGTTGAATTAAAATACTGTATTTATACTTATTTTAAACATGGAGACCTGGTCTGTGCTGCTCAGTTTTTCAGCACTATTGCCATTTTGCTTCCTACAAGAGTACCGTGAAACTGCTCCCATGAAATTTCCCTTTCATAAAAAAACAATATTCTGGTTTTAATGCACTGCCATTTACCGGAGGAGTTGCACTGCCATCTCCTCAGAGTATTCAACTGTATTAAATAAATATAAACCAGTATTTATTATTTGGATTTGCATAAATAAATGTATATTTCAAGTAGGTAAAACTTGATGCTATCAAATATGTGACAGACTGTTTATATGTGATACTGTCCATAGCATTGAAATAATTCCAGTATTAATCATATCCAGTATGATTATCCAGTATTAATAATCCAGTATTAATCATAGGAAGGATTCTTTTACTTCCTCTTGTATTTTTACTTGTTACGTAGTTCAAATGTGAAAGGACCCTGGGAGTCGCAGTAGTAAAGCTTTTTAGCCCTTTCCTAATGTTTAAATTTCTTTAGTGTTTACTCGATGAATATTTCATGGGTTTCATGCCCACCTTTACAACTTCTTACCACTGCCGACATATTAACAGGCAGAGGTAATGAATTTATCAGACGAGTGGGAGGTTGAAAGGCAGCAAGTGGCACAGTTTTCGATGCCCTATTTATTGCTTGTTTAAACTTTCAAGAAGTTGGTGGGTGTCTTTGAAGATAACTGAAGCAATGCATAGAAAGAATGAAGTCCTGCTATACGATAGCCAGAACGGGACCCAGAGATGGGCACTTTCACGCTAGACTTGTGGTCCGCTTTCATGTAGAAAATGAGGCATCATCGGAAACTTTTGCTCTAAAGACGGAGGGTGGCTCATTTTACCGAGTATTTAAAAGCCACAGGGATGCTTTGCTGGTAGATACTCAGTCGCAAGAATTCATTTGAAAAGCAGAACTTCAGAAGTCGGTATTTTTGGACTGGGGGTTGGACTAGGTGACCTTTAAAGGTCCCTTTCAACCCAAACCATTCTGTGATTCTATGATTGCGGTGGCGGGCAGGGCTGCGCTCGGTCTGGCTGTGTGGCGTTTGGCTCTGGGGCGGCAAACGCATCCCCAGTTGTCAGCTGCGGATCTGCTTCCTCTTCACAGTCAAGGCACGGTGAAGCCCAGTGATTCTGTGCAGGGCTGCGGTTTTTTCTTCCAAAAATAGCGTAAGAGGGCTTAGTCTGGACTTTGTGATGTCCCCGTTGGCATGGGTGCACTTCTGCCCAGTCATCGCAGCACAAGTTCAGCCGGGCCTCGAGGGGATGGGGCGGCTAGACGAAAACTGGGAAAGGAGGATACTTCTTTTATTACTTCAGCGTATGGAAAGCGCACACTGATGTGCAAGAGGCTTAATTGTAATAAATCACTCACTGTTAAATCTGAACAGAAAGTTCAGCGAACAGAAGAACTTGCAGGGTTTTTTACAACAACAAAAAATACTTTCAGTGCTCTGCTACTCGCCCAATCCAGACGTTTCAAAAATGCCTGAGTCCACAGAAAAGTACTGAGGACTACCCAAAACATGCCACTTGAGTGTGTCTTCACCTTAGCATCAGTCCAAAGGATGGCATGAGGACAGCCTGCACCACACGCGCATCCGCACCGTGAGTAGCATCCCGGTGCCCGCAGCGAGGCGGTAACGTGGCAGGGTTTCTGTCCCGTGGCTGTGGGTGCTTTGGTGGGCTCTGCTGCTCCCTGCAGTCGTTCTCAGTGAACTTTGAGAGAGTTCCCCGCTCTGCGGGGCACGTGAGGAGCATTGAAAGACTACAATAAAAATTGAAGATGCTTTGTTGCCCTTGGAAACACGAACAGGTGAAGGAGTAATGTGGTAGATACTCAACGCTCTCATGCGTGATAGACTATCCGGTCTGTAGTATCCCCTAAATAAATGTGTGAGGTCTTGCACGGCCACCAGGCATGCTGGCTGCAGAAGCTGATGCAAGCTGGACTGAGCTCTGCAGCAGAGACACGTCTAAGAGCTCCAGTATCTCGCACACGGGGGATGCGTTATTCTGAGAGAAGTTGTGCGTAAGTACCGACATTGTGGCAAGCTGGGAAGCATTGGGTTTTGTGCCTGCAGGTGAAAAAACGCTTCTATTAAAATTAGACCAGTGTTCTATTCATCATCACCTATTTTGTGACGTGGGACTATTTAAGATCGTGTACCCTGTCTTTGCCACGTGGTGGATAAGGTCTGTGTCAAGATGTTGTGACAGCCGCTCTTCATGTAAAATGAATGACGGAGGAGGTCGGGGTCCTTTGCGGGGCTGGATGTCTGAAACAACACGTCTGACCCAAACCAGGGGCAGGTGTCACGGCCCAAAGGCCGCTGTGGTCAGATGTGACTGAGCACTGTTTAAAGGACATGCGTGTGTCTGCTGAAGGGACAGCAGAGGTGAGGGATGCACCCTGACAAACCTACTTGCAATCTGTCCCAAACAACGGGCGAGAGCAGTTGTGTGTTAGTTTTGCAGAGGTGGAGGGTTAAGTTCTCTGTTTTTGAAAAGAAGCTCAGACCTGTGAATAAATGGAGTCTGCCGTGGGATTTCTTCTGTGCTCGGATGAACAATATCTTGTCTGTTCTTTGTCAAGCACCGGAATAATTTCAGGTACCTGACTTGCTCATCTAGGGCAAGCCACATGCCTTGACTTGCTAGCTTGTTTTTGTAGAGGGAGAAAAAAAGCGTTTTAATCACACTTTTAATCGTGGGCCACTTTATCATTCACGTCCTACATGTGAAGGATCCGATCTAGGGGGATGAAGAAAACCAAAGTTTGGGAGAGAGCGTGGAGGGAGGATCATGGGACGGTTACTGAAGTCTGTGTGCTCCTGTTAGTTCCCTTTTTTCTTGTGGGTGTTTTTGCTTTTGACACACATGGAAAGTGGGAACATCATAACCCTGAAGGAAATGGTGATACATTTCCAGAAAGAGCCATTCAGACGGCTGGGCCGGCGGCACAGGGAATGAAGCCGGGAAGAACCCATGAGTCAGCCTCAGTGGGTGGCAGGGGAAGCACGAGGGGTTGCCACCATCCTCCTGGTGATAGTCCTCCTCTCTTGTCAAGATGAAAGTCACTATTTCATTGTATTTCTAAAAAAATACCCTCAGGGGGATCTTTTTCGTGTGGCTGCGAACAGAAAGCCCCGTGGTTTTGGACCGCGGCGCGCTCTGTGTTGGAGCAGTGGAAAATTTTCCCTGGCTGTGGCTGCAGTAGAGATCTGCTTAAGAGGACATCAGTCTCTTCTGACTGCGTTTACTTTTAGGTTTCAATAGTCAATTTCTGAAGCAGCACTGATTAAAAAAATATTTCAGGTCTGTCTTTCAGTCTCCCCTTAAAATCCCACTTGATACGTAGATAGTTGTGTTGGCCAAAGGTCTTTCAGCCTCTGAGTCTACAATGGCCTAAGCCTGGTTGTAACTTTCTCTTAAAATTTTTGGGCTGCACTTAAAAAATGACTGCTGCAGATATGGAAGAAAATACAGGTAATAAATACAACTGTTTAAAAACCACACCGTGCCTTAAACACAGGTTCTGCAGAGGTCAAGCCGTTGGTGTGCCACTGCAAGGCTTCAAACATAAATGTGCCTGTGTTCAAGGAAGAAGGAGATGTTTGTGGTTTTTGACCTAATTTCCTTGTGAAATGGTGGGAGGAGAGGTGAGGTCTTAATGCAGAGAACTGCATCTGTCATTGTGGGACTGCTCGGTTCTTTAACTAAAAAAATGTGGACGGTTGTCTGGCAGGAGGTCAAACCTATCCTCTGCATTGGATTGAGGCTTTCAGTGATTGTCCGGGAATCAGTTTTCCAAAGACACCCCAAAAACATGGTGTGGGGTACATCAGTTCTTCTGGAAGGAGGAGACAAGGGATTATGTGTTGTGTAATGAACTGAGGGAAATTTTAATTCCCTCGTGACTCAAAGTTGTTGTTTTTCCCCGTTGTGTCACGGGTCTTGACACACGGCTGATGGTAAGAACTAACACAAACCCCTAAATCCTGGAGGATTCCGAGATACTGAGTCTGAAATTTCTAAGCTTCAAAAGTGGGCTAAAGTGGTTCCTTTTTGCCTGTGAGGGTCAAAAATAGACATTTCTTGTTTGTTTCTTTGTCAGACCTTGGTTTCTGTACAGAGTGCAGTATTGCTGAACACCACACAGAAATTAAGCTGTTTCTGGTGATGCACATCCATCCAGACGCTCCTTCCAACCGTGGTTTTCTGAAACCCCGTCAAGTGATGGGTTCCGATTACAATTCTGTCGTGCCTGTCACTTTTGTCTTTACATACCACTTAAAATGCACAAAACTCTACGTTCCTTGCTTTCCCTTTCTTTATACTATTATGTTGACTTGAGATACCTTCTTTCCTTGTATGCCTGTCGTGCACCTGTGCCTCTAAAGGAATTTTTCCTGTGCCCTCATACCCTGTTTGAGCACCCAGACTTTCCAGCTGCTCATGAGATACAGACCAGCACTCAGAGGGTTTTGCAGGGTTCAGTTCTGGTTTCAAGTCAATGGTTTATCCATGTGAGCTCTTCTGTATAACATTGCAGGTGTCGTGTAGTCTTACGTAGCTACTGCAATGTTGTTTTCATGATATTTTATGTTGAGGCTTGTGGCAAGGTCTCTTCAAAAAGCCTTTGCTCAGAGAAAGAGTTCAGGGAGGTGCGAATGCAGGAGGCGTTAGGAGAGTCCTCAAGGGCTGCTGTAGGAATGGGGAAGAACTCGTTAAACGTGGGTAAATGTAGATTAAAAAGAAAAAAGAACCACACCACCATCAACAAAAGTCGCTTTAATTTTGGAAGAGTGTACGTTGGTAAGAAGATATATAGCAAGTGCAAGTGACGGAGGCTGAGGAAGGCTGGTGTAACGATGGAGAAACCGGGGGGTCTGGGCGGCAGGGAGCCGTGCCGGCGGATGCCCAAAGCGTGGGCTGCTGCCTCGGGTGGCTGCTTCGCTGCGCCGGAGGGGAGACCGGCCCCCTTCTGCACCCGGTGGCGTGGGCAACGTGTCGCAGGTGTGAAGGCCCCATCCTTCGCGCCTTCCCATCCGTGGCGGTCTCTGCCACCGCTGTTACACTAACCTGGATTTATTTGTCTGGTCAGAAAGCGAAGCGGGGAGCAGGGTTATATTTTGCTTGCTGAAGGCGAAGGCTGAGAGTTTTGCTTGCTTAAATAAAACATGTAGGTTTTATAATTATTTTAATGTGCAGTATATTGACTTGTTCAGTAGAATTAAAAGGTTACAGAAGCATAATGAAACTGAAATGTCAAGAGTCACATACATAAAAATACTGTTAACAGAAGGATGAGCCTTGCCGTTTACACTAGCTAAAACAAAATTTTAATTTTTTTAATCTCCATTCTGAGTATTTGTTAAAAGTCGCATCATTCCTACTTGTTCTTATATTTATATTTAATATATATAAAATATATCATATAAGCCATAGAAGACGCTGCAGTTTGCACTGTCCCCTCCTGCCTTCCCCCTCCGTCATGCTCAGCGTTTGCTTTACACAGCCAGCAGCGGTGTTCTGCACTGGTAAATAAGATGTGTTCAAAACCCATGTTGTATCTGTGGAGTCAATAAAATCCATACAAAGGGTGGCATTCTTGGGTGATTTCTGTCTGGCTGAGCTGATGCGCATAAGGGCACTGCAAGAAACCTTCCGAATAGGCTTCAAATTTAGTTTAAAACCTTGCACCCGTTAAACTTACTCTACTACAAGTAAACTCTTTGCTTAATCAGTCATTCCCAAAAATATCCTTGGCATTTTCAGCAGCAGATAGTTTGTGCCTTTGAAGGAGAAAAAAAAAAAAAAAAAAGAAAAAATTTGAACTTTCAATTTCAGCTTTACATACGTTAAATAATTTGTGATGCTTCTAGTAAGTACAAGCAGAATATTGCATAGAACCACAGATTTCTGATACACCAAGCACAGTTTCTGCCCGTTCTAAATCAGGCAATCTGTGTCTATAAAGCTTCATGTCGGCTCCGTTCGATCCACAGACTCTACAGAGGAGAACAATTTGCACAAGGACCTGTTGACTTCGATGCTCATTCTGCTCCTGGTCTTCATCATTTTTGTCCTACTGGCCGGCTATTTTTTCAGGTAGGTCTGTGTGGGGCTCCGCATGCAGAACTAGCTCAGTCTCGTTTCGATATGATCTAACAAGGAAATGAAATGCGTACTTACGGTGAGGCGGGAGCCTCCATCACAGCGTAGCGGAGGCTGCCGCGGCGCTGGTGGCGCTCGCTGTGAAGATGAACAGAAAGAGTTTCTCCACAATTTCATGGTTGGTAAAGACTGGTTTGGAAACATGCGTGTTGCCTTTCAACACCGTTCCTGGGATTAACGTGGCGTATGTATTTCAGGTTCAGGAGACATAAGAAAGCTGTTGTGAACTCTGGGGACAAAAAGATGCCAAATGGGATCTTAGAGGAACAAGGTATGGAGAGATTTGCTTTCCTTCTCATTGTGATTTTTTTCATGTGTGTAGGCACACACTCATTCACTAATTAAGAATTCAGTTATTCAGTTATGTTTGCTTTTTATTTGTAAGTTAGAGCATTGTTAGTAAAGAGAAAATTTTTTTTTTTTATAAAAAAGAGGTCCATATTTAAGTATGTGTTTATATAATCTTAACTTTCTGTTGTTGGCTTTAAATATTTTTCACTTTAAGTAGGAATACAGCAAATATCTCTTTGTAAAGGTTTCTCGTGCTCTTTATATATGTTTTATTAGGATGCTAGCTGAAAACCAGGTTTCTGGCACTGTGATCTTTGTATTTAGAGAAAGGATTGCAATATTTCTTCTTAAAAGGGGTGGGGGGAAAGATCCTTAACGTTTTTGTGAAATTATGGGCCTGTTCCTGAACGTAAAGAGAAGCAAGTGAGGGGATGAGCCAGGGCAGCATGGTAGGCCAGCGGTGCTAAAATAAAACACATGCAGGAGCTGAAAATGTTTCTCACTGTATTTTTTTTCAAGTGCGGTGGGTTTATGTCCGTTAGCGGGGGGCCCTTCCCGTGGGTTGCTCCGTGCGGCTCCGTTCAAACCCAGCAAACATGGAGGGAGCCGCTCGTTTCTTGGTTATAAATTATTTTAGCCGTTAACAAAGAGAAAAAACTTAACGATCGAAAGAATTACATCTTTCTGCTGGTTCCACATTGCTACGTCTGAACTGAAGAGTGGGTTAACAAACACAGTCATAAATATACCCGTCAGCTTCCTGTTGGGTCGGTGCTTGTGCAGAGGAACAAGCGCGGCGAGCGCGGTTTGGAGATCCCCACGGTGGCTCGCTGCCACGCAGTGCCTTGGGCAATGAATGGGTAACGCAGCCACCGGTGAGCTGTAGTTTGCGAGTGGCGATCACCCCGTCATAGTCAGCCTGTAGGGAAGAGGTCTTGCCTTTCTGTTTGCCTCCGGTTGTAAATAAAACTTGTCTTCACCAAACCGCGGGCTTAATCCCTCCGCTTCTTCCAGCTGTCCTGCCGGGCAGCCCGTGGCGGTGCTCGTTTCAGCTGCCAGGTGGGCAGTTGTGCTCCCGAAGGGCCGTGAAGGCAGCAGGCGAAGGTGTCCTGGGGCTTTACGGCCCTGCGCGAGCCGAGGGCTGGGTGGGAAGAAGCGCCCGCAGCAGTAATCCCTGGACCAAACTGCGCTGCCGCAGAGCGACTGAGAGCCGGGACTGGGCTGATGCTGGGGTGAGGTGGGATGAGCAGCAGCAACAGCTCATCTCCGTGCAGAGTTTCTGGTGGCCAAGTTAAAGACTTTTATTTTTATTATTATTATTTCCCCTTCACAACTGAAATAATCTATCAGCACCTCTTCGGTGATAGGTACCGCAGGCTGGCCCTGCAGCCCCTGCCCCGTGGCAGAGGAGCTCTGGGTCGGAACGGTCTTCGTCAGCAGGAGGAACCTTCTCCTTTTCTAAATAGAACTTGGTCACATTTTAATCTGGCGTAAATACAGAAACCATTCATTTTACCAATAGTGGTTCTACTTGAATTTATTATGCTCTCAAAGAAGCTACTTGGCCTGTGGTTTTGTTTGTTGGGTTTTTTTAATTTCATTTAAATCAGCTTTATCACCAATTGAAGCCTCATGTTTTGGCATCTTCCAGCATAAAAATTATTTTGTAGTTGGAAATAGCTTGTTATCTGTTGCTCTGGACATGCCTTTAACACGCACTTTCCTTGTCTGACAGAACAGCAACGGGTGATGCTGCTCAGCAGGTCTCCCTCAGGCCCAAAGAAGTATTTCCCTATTCCAGTAGAAAATCTCGAAGAGGAAATACGGATGCGATCAGCAGATGAAGGAAAACTCTTCCGTGAGGAGTTTAATGTAAGTCCTGACATGTGAAGAGGACGGCTGCGTGGCGAAAAGTGGTGGTGGTGGTGGTGGGGCAAGTCAAAACGCCTGCAAATATTAACAAGTCTTTTAAAAATGGTTGGTGCGCCGTGCTGGTATCTGGAGCCTCGGCGCTTGTGTGGGCGTGCTGGTGCTGTTCGTACGTGCCCTGTTGTGCGTGGTGACCCTTTCTCTGGACAAAGTCTGGAATGTTGGCTGCTTTACGGTACGATGATGCCAAATGGGTAATATATTAACTCCTTGACACTTGCTAACAATTAAAGGATCATAGAATCACAGAATGGGTTGGGTCGGAAGGGACCTTTAGAGGCCATCTAGTCCAACCCCGTGCCGTGAGCAGGGACATCTTCAACCAGATCAGGTCGCTCAGAGCCCCGTCCAGCCTGGCCTGGGATGTTTCCAGGGATGGGGCATTGACCACTTCTCTGGGCAACCTGGGCCAGTGGCTCACCACCCTCGCTGTAACAAATATTTTTCTTATATCCACTCTAAATCTCACCTCCTTTAGTTTAAAACCATCGTCCCTTGTCCTGTCACAACAGGCCTTACCAAAGAGATTGTCCCCAGGTCTTTTAGTGTTTGCTTGAAAGTTGGAGGAGGGGAAAATTGAATATGAATCTCTTTAGGATTGATTTTCTTGGTGGGGGTGGAGGGTTTTTATGGGAGGCTCTGTGTTCCACCTCTGTGGGAAGTACTGAGAGAAGACACAGCGTGGTCTTTAATATTGCCCTAGTGAGGTTGGAGCCCCCCCCTTTTTTTTTTAATATATGTTTCTGTGAAGTATCTCAACTTCAAAGTTTTTTCCTTAAAGTGGTGCCTTGGTCAGAAAGGAAATGTTTTCTGCCCATAACCTGAGCTTCCGTTGCATGTGGTCCTACAGATGAGCCCGCGACGAGCTGCCGCAGAGCCGGTTTCTGTGGAGAAACGCAGCGCGATGAGTCTGCTCTCGCATGTCTGCACTCAGTGGCCTCTTCCACACTTTTATTCTCTTCGCTTCCCTTAACAGCAGAAGGAAGTTGCACAGAGCAGTAGCTTAAATATCAAATACGGAGTTGTCAAAGCTGATGCACGCATTGATTAGACAGTCTGTTAAGTTACCTCCTTAATTGGTAGCATATTTATATCTGCAATTTGTTTGATGATATATTTAAAACACATAATTCCTTTGCCTTATCAGAGAGGGAGCGTTGTGGAGATATTTATCAAAGTCAACAAAATGAATGTGAAAAGCGAGCTGACAAGATGTGCTCTTCTGAATTTTGACTCTCCTGATTAATTTCTTCTGCAGTTAAGAGCGAAACAAGCCATCTATTTTTATTTTTAAAACCTGCTTTGCTTGGATTGTTTTCTGCACCATGCTGTGAGCGTGTTTCTGCCTGCACACAGGCGCTGAGTCTGAAAACTGGGGTCCGGTCCCCGTAAGCGAGCAGTCTGAGCAGTGACGGGGTCATGGTACATAAAGTCTGCTTGATGCTCTATGTGGGTTTTTTTCCCCTGCTGTATCTCCCGTGGCTGCTTGCATGGATATAGGAGCTTCTTGCTCAAGCCTGAGAGGGGAAGAAAGGGCAAAAGACAGCTGAAAATCGGTGTGATTAATATTGTAGCATAAACAGGAAAACTGACAACCAGAAGTCTGCTATTGCAGCACTGGAAGGAAAGTGGTTGAGAAATCGGGACCCTTTGGCACAAAGACATCTGTGTGACAACCTCACCTTCCGAGCATCTCCCAGCTCCGTCGTCCCACCAGCTGAGGTTACCTCTGAAGCTGTAGCTGCCGAATCCTGCGGGTGTTGGATGGGTCCGAAGCCGTCCCCTTTGTGCAAGCCGTCCGGCAGGCGAGGCTGCGGGAGCTGCTGCTGGACCTGACTGCAGCCTGGGGCTGGGGATGCTCCGCTGATGGGGGTGCGCCAGGGGGTCTCTGCCCGCGGCTGAACACAGATACAGGGTCGCCACTGCGAATTTGAAACAAATTTAGGCCGAAAACTGTGAGTCCTGTGAGCCGGCGGCGGAACCAGCTGAAGAAGTTAGGTCCTGCGCGGTATTTTTCTGGCAAAAAGAAAACAAAGCCTGTGCTGATAGACGAAGACACGCAGTGGACAGAAAGGATTTTTGAGGATGGTACTCTCAGATTTATGTGCCTAACAGTGTTCTTCAATACTTTTGATTTGTTCCTGAAAGCCTAAATTACCCTTAAGCCTGAATTAACCTTTAGTACATCGTACTTGTTGCACTTGTACGCTAACCAAAAGAGCGGAGGCTCCTTCCACCCTCAGTAGCTTCATGTTTTTTATTGTTTGATTCCTTTGTGAGCAGAAAGCACTAGGAAGAGTGCGTTCTTTCTAAACAGAAGAAAAAGAAAAAAAGAGGAAAAAGAAAAAATATTCCTTTCTGTGTGGGCCTATCATCCATAACACAAGATGAGCTGGATGTTTGAAGTTCATGGTGGCTGGTGTTTTGCCTTGATTTTTTTTTTTTTAAGTCTGAAAACCTTCCTCTAGGAATTTTCTTTTGAAATTTTAGTTTTGACTTGATTAAGACGTCCCTGTGGTTCGTGGAGTGGGGGCGGGGGGAGGGAAGATAATGTGCCGATGCTGGGGTGGATCAAGTCCCTCGCAAGTGGCAGAGAGGTTTTAGGATTCCTGCAAAGTGGGAGCAGATGAGGCTGCGGTGGCGGCCGGTGACCCAGCGCCACCAAGACTCGTTGGCTCCTTGTGATTCGCGGGGTGATGGGGAGGACGTGATGAAGTGCCTCCTCGGTGAATCACGTCCTCCCCTCTGAAGATGGGTGGGAGCAGCGAAACGGGCTGTGTCCTCGCACCGGGATGCAAAACCCGCTTCAGGCAGGGCAGCATGACGTTAGGAGCTGTCTAGGGAGGTGTCAGGGCCTTGCCGGAGTGAGGAGCAGGGAATGGAGAGATTATTTTGCCAGAGAGGATTACTTTTCATAGGTTTTTCATGTGAAGATGCAGAACTTATGTGACTGTTTATTGGGAGTTTGTTGCCTGACTTTTGAAGGTCGAAGAAACCGTGTTTGAAGTGCTAATTATATCTTTTTACGCAAATGATAAATTAAGTTTCTGCATTTTATAAACTGTAAATGTATTTTAGCACCACCATGGGCTTCATTCAAATGAGGAATTAAGCCATTTGCTAAAAGCAGCTCTCTTTTTCAACTCTTCTTTAACGGCCTCACTTCTTTCTTTTACTTGCATTCACAAGTTTAGGTGATATTAAAAAAAAAAACCACCACCCAACCCAGCCCACAAATGCACATTGCTCTGTCCTCTGTGGCGGAGGAGTCCCCCCCCCGCACCCTCCCTTTTAGCCTACGTCACCCTGACAACGCGGATTGTTGCTTTTAAGGGGAAATTCCAGGCCCTGCTCTCTGCCAGGCAAGCAGATAGTTGCTCTAAGCTGTACAGTCGGTTACCATTTTCTTCCTTCCTCTGTGTGATTCAGACTGGGTGGTGGGAGCTGGGATGTAGAGGGGTGGGAGAAGGCGGTTGTGCATTCCCAAACCGCTGGGATTTTACCTCGGTGGGCTCCAACCCGCTAACACGGGGTTTTACCAATTCAATACAAGAAACTCGATGAAACTTGGTTCTTGTTTTTGCCGTTCGCAGCGAGGGGGCAGCTAAAAGCGCAGGGCAGGAGCCTCGAGCCGTGTCTCTTGGTGAAGATGAAGCCTTTCCCAACTCTCCCCCTTCCCTGGGCTCTCCGCCGCAGCCTGAGCTCGGCTGGGCCCCGGTGCTGGTACCTCAGGAGCTTGGAGGGGCTCCACCTCGGGCACCTCCTTGTTTTCACCTTCACCCTCTTCCTCTCCATTTCTTCCTTTCATTTGATTGCTCTGCAAGAGTGCTTTTTGGGGTTTGGTTTTTTTTAAGCTTGACTGATTTGTCTGCAGTCTTAGATCTTGCTGATCACCAGCAGAATTTGACTTGTGCTCATACAGCGACTTTTAGCACAAAAGAACTGGGATTTATTTTTGCTTCCTCCCTTTCTCCCGGAGTTGGGCCCTCACCTGCGGGTCTCGGCAAGATGTTTGATATTGCATGTTCTTAGCAGGGAGCTATTAACAATCAAACTCTATTTGTGTTATTGAACCAACTGTTTTTGCTAAAAGTAGCTGTCGGAGCCGAGCTCGAGGGAGCGGCGCATCCGCACGGCTGGGTCACGGCGCTGTGAATCACCGCGGCAGATGGCGGCTTAAAGCAGCGGCTCAGAGTTAACAATTTCCTAAATAACTGCGATCTTTGGGGTGGGGGGGGGAGGAAAATGACTTATTTTTCCAAAACTGCTGAATTCGTTTTCTGTAGTGAAATCTGCCGGGACGTGGTTTCCTGTTTTAGAGTAATGAAAGTTATTGTGAAAAGAAATAAAAATATGTTTCATTACATGTTGTCTTGCACCCAACAGAAAAACGCTGATTTTCCCTAAGGCGTGCGCAGTTAGCTCTGTTCTAACACCTTGACTTTTGTATCCTTTTTTTTTAGTCATTAACACCTGGATATGTGCAGGGAACATTTGAAATGGCAAATAAGGAAGAAAACAGGGAGAAAAACAGATACCCTAACATCCTGCCATGTAAGACGTTACCTTTTCTTTTTCAATCGGACAACTAACTCTGGCACTGAGCACGCTGGTGTTCGTCTGCTGAAAATATTCAAGTAGTATAATTTTGCTGGTCACAAACGTTCTTCGTACGTTGTATGTGCAAAACCTGCCTGGTTTGTGGCGAGTCTCCAGTACTGGTCTTCTCCCGCTGGGTTTTTCTGTGGCGGTTATCAGGTGCTGCGCTATAAAGCCTTAGCTCTCACGGGGTTCCTCCAACTGACGCTACGTCGGGTGGATGTTTTAGTGTCTCGGGTTAGTTTTGGGCAATCAAATGTGGCAGAGTTTGGGCTTCCAGCATCGTAGAGCTGCAGTCCCGGTGACCTCCAGGTGCGGGAGCAAAGCAAGAGGTTTGTGCAGAAAGTTTCTTGATGAGAACTGGGAGCAGTTCGGGAGACGGCCGGTTTGGGAAGCGTGTGCTTAGCCTGGCCTTCCGCTTGCAGGGCAGTCCTGTATTTCAGATTGATTAACGTGCCAATGTGCTTCTAATGTGTTTCCTTCCAGATGATCATTCCAGAGTGATTTTGACCCAAATCGATGGAGTCCCACCTTCAGACTACATTAATGCATCATATATAGATGTAAGTTGACACTGTTTGCACTTTGGCTAACTTTGACTGTGAGTTAAATAACTATTTTTGTGCTAGCATATGTTGGCATTTCATCTTTTAACTGCTACGATATTTATTTCCATAGGGTTATAAAGAAAAGAATAAATTTATAGCAGCACAAGGTAATTTATTCTCATTTCTGAATTCTGTAGATCTTATGGCCGAGCGTATTTAATTTTAGATGTGTTTTCGAGGTTATTTTCAGCTGCGGGTGGTGGCCAGATGTGAGGTGGGATTTAGAGGTTACAGTCTGAATGAAGTTAGAGTGAGCGTGAGGTAACGCACCGCTTTCAGACCCGCAAATACTGCTCTGAGCAAAGAAGCTCGCCCTCCCCCTTCCGCCCCCACTTCGCTTCTCTCTTCTTAGTCTTCATCTATTTACTGGGGGTTCGAAAAACGTTGTCTCCTGATAATACATTCTGCCTAAGTGGTCCCAATACCAAAGCTAGCGTTTTCACATGAACGCTTATGCCGTATTTAGCCACAAATTTTGTGAACTTGTGTCACCGCAACCCCAGACACAACGTAATCGCTGCCGCTGCCCTTCAGAAACATGCCTGTCCTGCGCAGCACGACGAGCTGCTCTCAGGACCGGTTCTTCTCAAGCCAGGTCGTGTTGGACCTCGGCATGGCCGAGAGCTGCAAGGCAGAAATCCTAAGCGATGCTCCTGCCACAGCCCGCTTCAAAGAGCATTAGTAATATTTCAGGAGAGGAGGTGGCTGCTAGAAATGTAGACTTGGGTAAAAGAAAACATGATATATTTTAAGAAATATGTGGTATATTCAAATCCTGAGCAGTGTGTAGTAAAGAGAGACCTGGGTGGGCCCCCAGCGCGAGGGGCCGGGGTGTCCGTGCTGGTCTCCATCACCCCTCCTGAGCAGAGCTGTATCCTGTCTGCAGGACCAAAGCAAGAAACAGTTAATGACTTCTGGAGGATGGTATGGGAGCAGAAGTCGGCCGTTATCGTCATGTTAACCAACCTGAAAGAAAGAAAAGAGGTAACGCGCTTTCAGTTTGCTCCGGGATATCTCTACCAGCGCATGCTCCAAAAGCAGTTGCAGCCGCTTAGCGTCTGGCCAGTCTTCTGACCACTTCCTTCTCCATTCCCTATTAGCACATCTCAGTTTCTGCTCATAAATGTAGTTTTCATTTCCAAAATACAAATTTCTATAGGTAGACCTCAAGGAAAAAACTTCTGATAGCCGGTTTTGTCCTGCGTAGCCCACAGCCAGAAGGGAAGTTCTCATGCCTGCGTTTTGATCGCAGCGCAAGGCTGCGCTTGTGGGCGCCTTTGGTTAGAAATGAAGAAAAAAAAACTTTATTCATTTTTCTGCGAGTTAGCTTTCAAAATTCATTGTGGCACACGCGTGTAAAAATTAAAAACACTTTTTTCTTGCGAGACCAGAGCCGTTCCTTCCTGTCCCCCCTTCCTCCTCCTACACATCTTGCGTCTCCCATTGTGTGAGACTTTCTACGTGTACTGGCTGAATGCTGAGACGCACATGAGAAGTGTGAAACATTTCGCTTCATTCCTGCTTCGCAGACTTGAGAAGCGGAGTTAAAATATTAAGGAAATGTATCATCAGAAGCATACAAGATGCTTTTTAATGATTTTCTTTTCCCCTGGTGGGGGGGGGGGAGGAGGGTGTTTGCCACACTGAGCAAGCTACATCTTTATTTGAAATATATAACGTCCTCAAAAACACATGCCCAAGAAATAAACCTCATGTTCCTTAAAAGCGTAAAAATAGAGTCAAGTTATCGCAGTCCCCATAGTTAGGCACCTCCTAACAAAAAAACCAAAACAAAAGAAAAGCTCTTTAGGTCTGGCTAGGGTTAAAAACACCCTCAAGGCTGTTTTCACCTTCTCCGCTTAAATTTAAGCGTGCACAGCACTAGCTCAGTGTTAAAGCTGTATTGTGCCGGATGAGAACCCCTGCACGCTCACCCGCGGACGGACGCCCACCGTTTTCACGTAACTTCTTTGTTTTATGAGTGACTAACAGTGAAAGTGGGCTCAGCGTTATAAAACTCACTACGTTTGTACAGGAAAAATGTTATCAGTATTGGCCTGACCAGGGGTGCTGGACTTACGGAAACATCCGCGTGTCGGTGGAAGATTGCATAGTTCTGGTGGACTACACCATCCGCAAGTTCTGCGTTCAGTCGGTAAGTACCAACCGTGCTTTTTGCTGGGTCTTTATTCTAATTTTTGAAGCAAATAGTTACAACGTCAAATATTTGCTTAAAAGAAATTCAGGAAATGAGCTAAGCGTATCTGCAAATGGAGAAAGGCGCGGCACTCGGCCCAGGCAGCTGAGCAAGCTCTGCAGGTCAGCACACGCCGGGTCCGCCGCAGCTTAAGGGACTGCAAGAGGTTCTGCTCGGTTTCTTCTTGTCTGCAGCCCAGGGACACAGAAAGTCACTCCTTGTGGCTGTCAGGGAGGGAGCTCAGGAGCAGTGTCTTGACCCTGCTTGGGACAAATTGCATAGATAAATAAATGAGTTAATTTGGTTACGCTTGGGTATTTGGAGTAGTCTGTGGCTATTAGCTGGCCAACATCAGCCAGCGTGACAGCTTGGTTTCCGTTCTGTCCTTGGTCTATGGCACAAGTTAAAGCTTTAGATCACAAGAGGGATGGTGGGATGACTTTGCTCTTACCCGCAGTGTGTAGCCCTGTACGGGAGCAAATTGCTAATCCTCACCCCCTAAAGGGGGGGCTGCCCTCTTTGTAATGCGATGGCCGTCTAATTCAGACCGAAGACAATATGGGCTGGTGAGAGGTGATAAACCACGTCTAGCTGTGTAGAGCTACGTGGAGAGCTCGGAACCCCTCAAAATATGGGTGGGTTCATTCAGCATTAGTTACAGGTTCTGACCTGTGAAGCAGCCTCTGCTGATTTAGGGTGCAGATAGCTTTGGTATGACTAGTGATGGCTGGGAAGGCATCGCCGACAAACGTGCTCAGAGACACTGTGCTCAGAAGGCAGAACGGGAGAGGAGTGACGGCACAGAGATGTACGTGCTGTGGACAAGCTGAAGGGCTGGAAAGCTTAGGAATGGACCCGGCTGCCTTCCACTTGTTGATCACTGTGCATGTGTTAGGAGGATTCGGTTATGCTTTGACGGACAGCAGGTAACCTTACAAAACTAATTGGCCTTCTCCAGTCTGAAAGAAATGGCCTTGGCCCTGGCTAACAGTCTGAAAGCTTGTGAGCCAGGTACGCTTTCTAACCTTAAGAATAGGCGGTGGTTAGTGAATGCAGGTGAAACGATGCTGAGCACTGCTGTCGTTGCTTCTGTAGTATCTTCTCTTTATTGTTGAAGAGCAGGTCAGATCATGAAGCTGTCAGCGGTGGGCCATTAGAGGTGCAGCCCTTCTTTTATTATTCATCCGTGATCCAGCAAAAGCTGGCACCTGGCATCTCGTAGCGATGCAGATCCTGAATGTTCGGGCTGAATTTTGTGGGTTTCATGTGAGGCTGCTAAAAGAAGTGTGAAGATTTTTTATGTGAAAAAGGATTTGATCCCTTATTAACATAAATGATGGGTCTTACTCTTTGCAGTCCTGTCCTGGGATTATTCCAGTTTTCACTGGAATGCAAAGATGCATTTTAATAACACATGGTAGTCTTACTCTGTGTTTGTATTTTACGTACACTGTAAACTTCTAATCCTTGAGCCAGGCTCTAAGTGTTGCAGGGATTAAAGTCATAAATAAGCAGAGCAGTTTGCTTGTAAATCTTTGCGTGAAAAATGAAATGTCAGACTCAGAGTCCGTGTGTTCCCTACAGCTTCATGATGGTTGTAAAGCTCCGAGGCTCGTTACGCAGCTTCACTTTACCAGCTGGCCTGATTTTGGGGTGCCTTTCACACCTATTGGGATGCTGAAATTCCTGAAAAAAGTCAAAACGTTGAATCCTGCCCATGCCGGACCGATTGTGGTTCACTGTAGGTATGTATGTGCTCTTCAAGCCATTCTCTTAGCTTGGCCTGGAGGTACCTGTAGAATATCAAGGCTAAATTTTAATGTTCTTTTCATAGCCTATGAAATACGTGTTTATATGTACGTATATATACGTTTACTTACATATTTATATATGTAAAGGGCAGTCATATGCTAAGCTTTTTGAGAGCCCAGGGTAGAAACAATTTCAAAAGATCTGTCTTCTGTTACTTTAAGACTCAAACAGAAGTTGTTGTTTTGGTTTATTTTTTTTCTTATCCGTGAGTGATACCCAGTGTTTGGTATAAATATGTTCTTTGTCAGAAAAACAGACTTGTGATACAAATCTGTGGCCTTTGCCACTAAATGCTCCTCTGAGAATTCATCCCCCACTTCTCCCACCATAAAATTGCAGTTTGCTATGTAAATTATCTATTAAATGCCTAGAAAGATTTGGATAAGGACTTGCATTTAAGAGGCTGAAATGCTGCAATTTTAATAATGTACTACGGACCAGTACAGGACGTATCCCCGCTCCTTCGGTCACACGCACGTGAACTTCCTGCTATTAAAGGCTTGTGCTAAACTGTTTGGAATCTTACGTTAATGAAACCACAAACAAACTCCGAAACAGTTTTAAAAGAATGATTGCAATCTCTATAGCAACCGTAAGCTCAGGGCTGAGCACAAAGTGTCTTTCCAGGAGCAATTACCCTAGCGAGGTTCGAATGAAAAGAAAAGAATAGCGGCTTTGTCTTTCTGGGTTTTGTTTTTAAGGAAACTCTTGTAGATTCATGTGTTTGTTTCTTTTTCTCTCGCTTGTGTCAGACAACTAGAAATACTCTCCAAGAGTCCCTGAAGTGTGTACTCTTGAAAAAGAGCATGTTTGTCCTGACCAAGCCAGCCTTTTTGTTTTTTCTTCGCGTCCATCCAGACCTTGCCTTGCTAGGATTCATCTTCTCTCCCAGGTGCCGTACATAGGAGGCTTAAAGAAAAGCATTAAACAGAAAATGAAGATTTTAGTAGTCTCACATAGTCTTTCCTTCAAGAAACCCACAATATTTTTATAGCCTTTTGCTGTGATGTTCTGTGGTGACTCACGTTGGGTTTGAGCTTTCTTTCGCACCAGCAGGAAATTCTGTACTTAGTTTAATCAGCAGAATTAGAGACAAAATAAAGGAAAATATAAAATCTCTTCATAAAAGTCTGCAGAGATTTCAATATAACGGTCCAACAGAAGGCAGTAACCCCGTTAACGTGGCAGTGCTGGGGGCGAGAGCAGCACTCCGGCCTGCTGTCGAGATAAAGAATGAGAGAGGTGACTGTTTCCGTTACAGTTCAGGATATGACACTACTGAATTGTTGAAAAAAGGAAAGGGAAACTGATCGATAGTGAGTAACCATCCGTTCTTAGTGAGCTTTTATAAAAATGTCACCCAGTCATTCCGAGCAAAAACTGCTCAGTCGGAATCTTTTGGAAGTTAATAAAAGGCTAATTTAGCATTTGGAAGTAAAGAATTGCAGATAAAAAGGGGGCGGGGGGGGGATTTTTGCCCCTTTTTTTCCCCCAGAAGTTTTCAGAAATCTATTTTTTTCAGTGAGCAGAGAGCTACTCTGAGCAACAGCTGAGTAAGGGATTCCCTGCAGGGGGTTAAGGCTGGATAAAATCAGGGAACTTCCAAGGTAAATGTCAAGGTTGGTGAAATTACCAACTTTAGCAGGAACATGCAAGGATTGAATTAAGTCCTGATCTGAGGTAAGGTAACCTTGGGGCCGAGGCACGGGGAGGGAACAAGGATGTGTAAAAAGGGGTTATATCTGCAAAGGGAGAAGTGAGGAAGCTGAGCGCGGGGCCCGATGGGTTGAAGCTCGCAGGACTGAGCAATGACGGGCAAGCGCGAACTCGCCGCGAGCAGCCCACGCTCAGAGGTGGTGTCCAGGACACATCAGGAGGAGGAAAACCTCTGTAAACGGAGAGTCAGGACAGTAGGACCCGCGGTGGACTCGTCTGCTGTGGCAGAGGTCAAACACGGGTGACAGGAAGCGAGAGGGAAGGGAGCCTTGGCTACCGTGGGGTGGAGGCTGTGGTGGCCCGTGGTCAGTGGCCGCAGAGGGGACAAGGGGGACGTGCGGGTGGAAGCGCCGGGCCGGGACACGGCTGGGCGAGGAGAGAGGGGAGCCTGCCAAACCGAGACAGAAGGTTCTAGTGGGCTTGTTCGCAGTGAGGAAGTTGCGTGACGTATTGGTGGAGGGCCGTGGGGACTCCACGGGTCTGCTCATCTCCATCATCCCCCGGCCTCGGGAACGGCAGGGCTGGGGGGCTTTGGTTTCACGGGGCGTTTGCTGTTGGAAGTATGTGTGTGTGCGTATGAACTAAGTCGTATTATGCACGCAATATATGCTGGTTTTTCTGGTGTTATTTAAAGCTGAAAATTAATCTGTATCTTCGGACACGCTGGGATGGGTGGAGAGATTTTTGTCATGTTTCAGAAAGTGCTTGTGGACGCTACAGCAGTTGCTGTACAAAGTCAGCTAACAGAAGGTTAAAGGGGAGCGAGTAATGCCTAGCACAGGATGCCATGCCCTTTTCCTCTGGGAGGAAGAGCTGAAAGTCGCTGGAGTGGTGTAATTTATAATGGTCGTGCTCCCTCTCGCGGCTGTTGAAGGATATATAAAAAAAAAAATTGGGGATGGCAGTTAGGAAGTGTAGAACTTGTAACTATTGTCTGTTTGGCGTGTGACAGCAACCATGCAGAAAAAAAAGCAAAAATTAGAGGAAAAAAGAATGTAAATATCACTTCAGACTGAACTTTTATACCTGGTTAAGCAGAATTTTTTTTCCAAAGGTCTTCTCTAATATAATTTTGATCTTACCATTTTAGAGCTGTTAAGAGGTGACTTTTTATGGTGAGAACTTAGACCCCTTTTTGCTGCCATTATTGCTAAAATTAAAAAAAAAAGTTTGTTTTTTCACAGTGAGTATTTCCGTCCAGCATAAACCGCCTAAGTTCTGCTTGTGGCATCGCGGTAGCAATTCCTGCAGACTTGGTAATTCAGCTGAGCTTTTGTTTTTCTTTCCTTTTCAAGCGCTGGTGTGGGTCGCACAGGCACGTTTATCGTTATAGATGCCATAATAGACATGATGCACACGGAACAGAAAGTTGATGTTTTTGAGTTTGTTTCAAGAATCCGCAATCAGCGTCCACAGATGGTTCAGACTGACGTAAGTGGACTCGAATCGGTTGAAATTACAACTTTTCGCGGTCAGAGAAGAATGTATTTCTGTATGTCCACTCTGATACGCGTCCCAGTATGTCCTGGAAAACTGGAAGATAAGCAAAGCCCAGTAGGAGGATGAGGCTGGGGAAGAAGATAAAGGCATGTTAGGGCTGTGAAGACCACCATAAGCCATGTTATCTTTAGGTATCGTGTCCAGCTTTCCCCATGCACACGAGAGTGGACTTTTAGAGAACGTGAGCGATGTAACAGGAAAACTCTGTTTTAGCTTAAACTATATTTTGATAATTAGTAGATTGTAGACCAAAAGCGATAGATGGAAGTGCCAGAGTCCCTAGTTTCGCTTCCTCGCTTCGCAGCACGCTTATCTGCCTCTTTGTTCGTTCCAGATGCAATACTCCTTCATTTACCAAGCCTTACTTGAATACTACCTCTACGGTGACACGGAGCTAGATGTGTCATCCTTGGAAAAACACCTGCAAACATCACACAACGCCGCGCCCAACCTTGTCAAAATAGGGCTAGAAGAAGAATTTAAAGTAAGTATGAAAGTCCTTTGCCGTAGGATTTCTAAGCGTGGAAGCATTTAAGCCAAAAAGAGACTTCAGAAGCGGGAAAAGTGTAACCTTGAAAGCAAAGGTCCCTCAAAACAGCACAACTTGTGTTATTTTGTGCTTGCTGTGAATGGGTCCTGTGGAGACGGTGAGCGGGGCCTTGCTTCACATCCTGTTCTGCAAACGCTCATTCGGAGCTACATCGTTTTACAGACCTTTTCCTATATGCTTCCTGTTTGTTTATAAAAGAAAAATGGAATTATTCTTTCGGTCTGGTACTAGATGCCAGATCAGATAATGCTGGAAGAGGCAGCTGGATTATGTGTGCCTAATTTGCATCTCAATGGGACTGTTAACTCAGGGATGAGTGATGGCAGAGAGAATTGCAGAGAATTCCCACGTCTTGTGCTGAACATGCAGACCTGTCTGGAAAGAAAAGGGAAATAAATAAAAACCAAAAAACGAAAAAAGCATTTCTGTTTGGTGGCGAAGCCCCACATGCAGAAAGCAACCACGCTGGCTGTTTGTGATCAGTGTTTAAAATAGACCTGAATCAATTAATTTAAAATAGTCCTGAGGAAATGGCTAGAACTTTTCTATGACTTTTGCTATGCTGAATTATTTATTCTATATATAGGTGTTAAAGTATTAAATGACATACAGGTGTTAACTGGAGTTCTCCCTTTCCTTTAAAGGGTTAATTTAATCAGAAATCGGGAACTGGGAAAAGAAAATGACATAAAAGGAAGCCTGACAATATAGCAACAAGTTCAAAAATCTAAAGTATCGGTCTGTCCGAGGGAAGGAAGCAAGTAGAAACATGAAGTATTCTACTTTTCTAGACTTCCTAGGTTTGTGTTCCCCTGTGCCGGCAAGAGCGCACTGAAGTGCAGAGAGCAACGTTTAGTTCCGCTGTGTATTGTGAAAAGCCTGTAGGTGGCCCAGGAGCACTGAGCCCACCTACCCCAAAGAAAGAGCAGAGCTATGTTGTACCCGGTGTGAGCATCTCCGCCATAAAGTCTATTGAACACTATAGAGCACCCGAAAAGTGATTTCTCAGAGGTGGGGCTTTTCTTATCAATGGTTTGCTGCCGGTACTAGAGATTTTACTGGAATTGAGATACGCTCTTGAAACTCAGTACCTGGCAAAGGCATGCCTGAAGATCTGCTTGCAGTTTGAAAATTAAATTAATTTTCGTTTAAATTGAGTTTATATTAAATAGTTGCTGAAATGCAACTGCATATCTATGGTCGTTATCTGGTAAGTCCCACCCCAGCAGAAGCAGCCTGTTACTGCTCTGTTATCTTGCACAATCTTGCAGGTGTGACATCTATGCTGTAAAAAAAATGGTTGGGGTAAAAGCAGTGTTTGTCTTGTGTTCCGAGAATGCTCTTGGCAGAAACTGAACAAATAGTAAGGAATGTTGGTCTTTTCACTAGCAAAAGCTTGAAAACGTGTAGAGCCAGGTTGCAGGATTTGGTGCACAAGCAGTCCATAAACTCGTGCGACCTTGTTACGCCAGAAAGGGGGTGGTGTGCCGCAGGGCAAGCCCAGTCCCGAACCAAAGGACCGGAGTTTTAATACTCTGAAAAGGACTGTAATAACAGTAATAAGAATGAATCACAGAATCACAGAATCATTAAGGTTGAAAAAGACCCTTAAGATCATCGAGTCCAACCGCTAACCTATCGCTGCCAAAATTAATGAGTATGAATTCAGATCATGTTTTGACCGTAAAGGAAGTGAAATCTATAAAAGAGAAGTTCTTCAGTACTCAAAGCCTGTCCCTGCAGTGCCCGGCGGCTGGAGCGCCCGCTGCCTGCGCTCCTGATCGGACCACGTCATGGGTGCTGTGCTGGTCCGTCGGCCTCCGCTTACCTAAGGGCTGGAAAGAAACAAAATCGATTCCATAAAATGGTACGCAGACCTTTGTATTAAAAGGTATTTTCAAAAGTGGCTGATTTCATTGAACTAAATTTCCAAATGTCAAGTTTAAGAAACTGAGACCTTTTCAAAGGGAATGGATGCTCTGTGCTCCTGCTCTTGGACAGTCCAAAAGTGTCTTTAAAAAACAAAAAACCCAACCCAGCCCCAAAAGGTTAAAATCTGCTGTCATTTTACAGCCTGTAAACTTTATGGATATGCCTTGGGAGTATGTTCAGATTCTTAAATATTTATCAGGATGAAAAAATTACATGACTGTTATTCTTAATTCACTTTTATAGGCAGGATAGTGAAGTGGCTTTTGTGAAAGGTCAGCTTCGCATTGACCGCGTTACTGTTTTGTACCCGACAGAGACACTGAGGAACCCTCCGAGGAGAGGAGACGGTGGGCGAGAGCCACTGCTCCTCCAGCGAGTTCTCATCCTCATTTGTGTGTTTTATTACAGAAGTTAACAAATGTTCGAATAATGAAAGAAAACATGAGAACTGGCAATCTTCCAGCAAACATGAAGAAAGCTAGAGTCATCCAGATTATCCCATGTAAGAGATCAAGTTTTTATAGAGAGAAACAAGTGCCATAAACACAGGCTCACCCTAAGGCTGCCGTGAGTACACGCGCTCTAGCTGTACGTTGACAACACCACGGCTCAGGGCAGCACACGGCTCTGGTGGGATAACTCAGGAATAGAGGCCCTGCCCCAGCTTGGAAACTGGAATTCTGCACGTAATGACTGCAATATGTCTCAAAGAGAAAAAGTTTTAACCACTCTGCCTGTAAAATTCTAATGCTTTCAAAACCTATTGGACCGTCCAGGCCGGTAGTTTTTGGTTTTGCTTCGTTTTTAGCTAGAACGCATTTTTTGAGGGTGTTTCCGTTAGCTGCCCCCTCGGTTCTGTTGTCCTCCCTGCAGGCACGTCTGCTCTAAAGTTCCTAGAGAGCAGCACTATCTGCTCCTTATAATGTGCAATGCCCTTAGAGAGTGTCCGCAAACAATTTAATGCACTGGTTTTCACTTTATCGATGTAAAATGTATTGCGATCAGACAGTTTTCAGGACTGAATTAAATAATTCAGCAGTTTCACCTGTTAATCCAGCAGATTTTCTGAGTGATCCCTTGCATAGTCTGGAGCAGCGCTGTAATGCCTGCACCTGAAAATGAAAGCTCCAGACCGTGCTGGCCGTAGCCTGTGTGAATGGAAAAACAAGAGCAGAAAAATTAGCGCCCTCCTCCGCACACCTCGTAAATCCTGGATAAGATCTTTGAGACACTCTTTGGCTTTTAGAGAAAAGATTTTTGTTGGTTTTGTTCTTTCACAAGTGTCCTAGCGGAGCGATCGATGTACAGGTAGCAAAAGTAAGGCTAGACTATTTTTCCTTTTTCCAGATGATTTTAATAGAGTGATTCTGTCAATGAAGAGAGGGCAGGAGTACACAGACTACATCAACGCTTCCTTCATAGACGTACGTATAAAAACTTTTCATGTCTTTAAATTGCAAGTCGAACGTTTTGCTGTCGCTGATAAGACTTTTTAAAGAGACACGATCAGCTTGGCTCGTGAAGAACGTCAGCTTTTTTGGGGCCGGCTTATGAGAGTTTCCGAATACGTTTCTTATCTGGTGTTTTCAATTTCAGCTCCAACGGTTGTGCAATTTAAACATTCTTGCTGCTATTAGATTTATAAAGTAAGGTCTTTATTAAATTCTAACAAACAGGCAGCGAAACGAATTAGCTATAGATGTACCATCCAACAGTTCCGTTATCTCATTCAGGTTAACGGATGTAAATGTGTGCTCTTCTGAGGAAAGGAGAAAGAAAAGTCCGTATTTAGCGCGGTGAAAGGCTATCGCGTGTGTGGGAGCGGGGTTTACCTGGGCAGACCCGCGTTAATTCCTAACTTTGCTCCCGGCTCCCTGTTGGAACCTGGGCAACACCTTCCGCTGTGTCTTGTTTTTATTTAAATATGAGAGTTAATTGTATCCTTAAGCAGTAAAAACCCATTAGTGATTGAGGATATTACAGCTGTGAAGATCACATCAGTATGTAAATAGAACTGTAGCTCAAAAATTGAGTTAAATGTTAACAACTGCTAATTAGCTTCACTATAGAATGATGATAATCTCGTCGTGAAGTCCTTTCAGCTACCTATTACTGCAGAATTTCATCCCTTCGGCCATGACTGTGAAAAATGATAAAACACAACTCAGGATTGTGAATTTAGGGGATTTTTTCCCCGCCCTGCGTTTCTGGCAAAGCGCCAGAATCGGGTGGGCTCAGCGTCACCGCCGTTGCAGTCACCATCCCATGGCCCAGCAGCGCGGCGCATGGGAAGCACCGCTTTAAGCGGCGATCTCCTCTCCGACCATCGCCTTCCGTCCCGCTCCACTGGTCCTCACGCATCGTGACATAAACGCATCGTGGTCTTTCTCCGCAGGGCTATCGCCAGAAGGATTACTTCATTGCCACCCAGGGACCGCTTCCGCACACGGTGGAGGATTTCTGGCGGATGGTGTGGGAGTGGAAGTGCCACACCATCGTCATGCTCACAGAAGTTCAAGAGAGGGAGCAGGTACGCGTCCCGCAGCCGCCGCCTCCAGAGCGCAGCGGTTGCTGTTAAACACCTGCAACATACGAGCGTTAATATTAGATGAACTATTTGTTGCCCACAGATTCTAGCGATATGAGCTCTTGCTTCACTATTTGCTGTGGGCCAGTGTTGCTGCTTTGGCTTGAATTGGCAGAAACCCCACTGAAACTACTGAAAATTGCGGTTTGTGAAAGGGCCCAGTTCACATTGAAAGCGCAAAATTTATAGGGATGCCTGACACGGAACGGCGGTTTGGGATTTGGGAACAGCTGGACACAGCTTTTGGGAAAACTTCCCTCCCTGTTCTGCCGGTATGAGCTCCAGGGGCTTATTCTGAACCCCACCTCGTATATCATTAATTAATGAAAAGAGTTACGTATTTTATTCTAACCTGTTTTAAAGCAGTATGCACCACCTGTGACTCCTAAGCCCTTTTCATCTTAATGGTTTATATTATAGAAATATTACTGTATTTTTGGCTATTACATTTCATTACAAAGTGTTTAGAGCACATTTTTTATGCTGCAGGTCAACTCCTCTATCAGAGATTCATGACAACACAGATAACTGGAAAAAATAGCAAGGAAAGTTTACAATTCTCTCTCAATTTTGCAGGAAAAATGCTGCCAGTACTGGCCATCAGAGGGCTCTGTAACTCACGGAGAGATAACCGTAGAAATAAAGAATGACAGTCTGTTAGATGCCATAAGTGTAAGGGACTTCCTAGTTACCTACAATCAGGTAAAGCTTTTAAATTACATGAGGGTTTTTTTTGCATCTGAAGGCATTTAAAAATCTGTTTATTTAACTGAAATTGTGGAATTTCTATCTAAAGAGAAATGTGGTTAATTGACATCCGACATTGTATCAGTCAAGAGGAAGCTTATATGAAACATATTGGCTTAAAGCCCCATGAAAATTCTGGTCAGTAAAACACGTCCTTGGTCAAAGTGGGGTGTGGGGTTTTTTGTTTCTTTGTTTTTTTAATGTTTGCTGTTGCTGTTCTCTTGTATTTTCTCCCAGCTTCCACATACCTATAACATTTGATTTGTTATTTTGAAATCCTATGAAGCATTTTAACAGCACGTGCACTTACCTCTGCCTGCCAGCCCTTCCTTTACGTTGCTCTGCTACAGGCATGATCTACTCAAAACCTGGTTTTGATCTTTTGGGCATGCATCTCTTCACTGACTGCAGCATTTCTTTAGCATCTGATTTGCATTGCTCTTTTTGAAAAATAACCAAAAAAAAATACTTGCAGTTAAGAATTTAATTCATTTAACTACTTACTGCATTGCTTATAATTTATGTACTGAAATAGTTGGCACATGCAAAGGAAAAGGATTTTAAATTTAAAGTACTCTGTATTTCCTTCTGAAGGGGGGTGGTGGTGGATTAGGCGTGAATCACCCCGTGCTTCACCGAGCAGAGAGTCCTTGTCAATGTGTTGACTTCTGTCACATTGGAAAGTATTTAAAACTCAAATAACAACATTTTGGGTAACACCCAAACAGCAATGCTTTTGCACTACAATCCAGCATCGTTAGAAGCATTTGCTGCTGCAGATCTAAGAAATCTGAGTAACTTCTGTATTGTGCCTGAGTCCAGCTCGACTACATCAATGACATTCGAAGCAATATTACGTTTAAAGATCTCCTGCGGGGCTGGGAGGAGGGAGGATTGACCAAGCCTTTTTCCTTGTACTGGTGAAATCTTCCAGGCTTCTAGTACAGAACAGTGTCCTCAGACTCCCCGTCAAACTCGTTCACTAGGTGTCCTTACAGTGGACGTGTGGAAAGCACCTAGCATCGGCAGAGACCTCGTGTTTTCAGCTCTCTGTGGCTTGCAAGAGTTGATGATATGTAGGAAAATTGCCAGAATATTAACGTTGCATCCATATACTATTATAATGCGGTCACGGGAAGGAGCAAGCAAACATTGTAGGGCAGTTAAAGCATAAGATGAAGGGCCTTTGTGCATCTGAACCTGTCTAGAACTAACTGCATTGGCAACTTTTAGCGTGCTTTTAATCAGCAAGCATAAAGACAAGGCAAATAATTGTTAAGGTTCAACACAGCAGGTAGCGTTGTGCAAAGATGGGTGCGTTTCATGAATTGGCGCTTCTGATTTGGCCTGTGCGCGATGAAAGCTTTCAACCACTGGTATTCAGGATGAATAATCTTTAAGTGCCGCCTTGGTACGACCCAGGTGAAGCAGCTGTGCAAATCAAAAGGAAAATTATAGGGCTACATTTTCAGCAGGTGGATGGGGAACTTGGAAACAGAACTATCAGCTCTGCCTGATCAATGCATTACGGACCAGGCTGCAAACAGCCCGCTCTGCTATAGCGGTGCAAAATTTATGTTACAAACGTTTAAGGTAAGAAGCGTGATTCCATTTTAAAGTAACAACTGGATAAATCCGGTGTTTTCCTGCACGCAGGGTAACCAAGAGAAGCAAAGCAGGCTCGTCCGGCAGTTCCATTTCCATGGGTGGCCAGAGATTGGGATTCCTGCAGAAGGAAAAGGGATGATCGACCTGATTGCAGCTGTCCAAAAGCAGCAGCAGCAAACAGGCAATCACCCGATTACGGTGCACTGCAGGTAAGAGCTGCCTCTGCTACGGAAATAGCTTGCTTTTTCTCCACTCTGGTTGCTTTTAGAGTGGTTTTCCTTTGTGAGGGGGTAGACAGCATCCTTAAAAAATAAATAGAGATTAAGAAATACGAGGAAAAGATAGAAGAAAATCTAGCATTGCGTAAAGGATTTTTGACTTTCGCTAAATTAGCACTCTAGCCTGAATGGCTGGGAGTGAACAAATGCATTATTAACTTGAGGTGTTGTAGTCTTGCACCTGGCTTTTACTAAACGCAGTGATTAGGAAGGTAAAGCTGTAGGTTTGCTGCAGTGATGTGTAATACACCGCACCAATACAGAGCTCAAATATTCCATTGGGGCCAAAATGCTGTTGGTTTTGACAAACTATCAGGAGAATACGATATAGCCCTAATCTAAGCAGAAGGCAAATGTACCCCTGTCCTTGAAAGCAGACAGGAGAGCTGGGAGGATGGAAAAACAATGTTTACATTAATGGTAAGAGGTAGCTTGTGTACGACTTCACACATGATGACTAAAATATATCTTTGTTCTGTGCCAGGTTTTCACTCTACTTTGTTATTGCAGCATCTTCCCTCCCCCCCGTCCCCGCCTTCTTTTTAAATGGTACATATTGGGCTTTTCCACTGTTTTTTCAAATGATGTTTTTCAGAGTTTAGGGGCTTATATCAGTCTTTTAAATCTGTCTTTTCCCTTTCTGTACTACATCTATTGATTAAAAAAATAGTAGTGAAACTAGTATTCTGCCTTTTCCTAATTCAGAAATCATACCTTGCTTTTAAAATATTTTAATCTTTATACATCAATAAAGCTTATTCTGCTTTCTGGTCAATACAAAGTCAAGCTCAGAGTACACAGGGACAGGGTCAGCAGGCTTTCAGAGCCCACAGAAGAGAAGTTCCTATGTTTTATTTTCTTTTTTTTAAATAAGAAGCTATTAACCTAAAGAGGTCACCCTTTGACATGAACCTCTTTTCTGCTGTGGGCTGCTCGGACCTGCTCCGGGAGAGGCACTGACTAACTCCGGCTGCTCTTCCCAGCATGGAAGTTTTCAGAGGCCACATCTCTCTGCTGCGTTCGTGTAAGACCTCGTGCAGTAGCGTGTCTCTTGCGGTTGAAGCTCACAGGCTCAACCACGACATAAAACCAATCATTGTTTCTTCTCGAATTGCCCTCAAACCCAATTGTTTAATTCCTGCTAAATATTGACCTTTTAATATTTTCCCCTTGGGCACGTTGTACAAGAAAAACTGGGTTTGCTGGACCGTGGCCACCTGGTAGCAATACATGGAGGTCAAGGTCTCGGCATCTTTGGTCTAACAACGTGTGTTATATTAATTGTGGTATTTTCTCTACCACTCTACTCAGCACTTGTCAGGCCACACCTGGAGTGCTGTGCACAGTTCTGGTCCCTGCTGTACAAAAAGGATGTGGCCAGGCTGGAAGGGGTCCAGAGAAGGGCCACCAAGATGATCAGAGGACTGGGCAGCTGCCATATGAGGACAGGCTGGGAGAGCTGGGTTTGTTCACCCTTGAGAAAAGGAGGCTTAGAGGGGATCTCATCATCATGTACCAGTAGCTACAAAGAAGATGGAGACTCCCTTTTTAGAGGAGTCCCATGGAGAGGACAAGGGGAATGGACACAAGTTGCTCTTGGGGAGATTCTGATTGGACACGAGAGGAAAATTTTTCACAGTGAGGACAGTCACCGTTGGAATAATCTCCCCAGGGAGGGGGTTGACTCGGCCACGTTGGACACCTTCAAGAGTCGTCTGGACAGGGTGCTGGGCCATCTTGTCTAGGCTGGGCTCTTCCTAGAAAGGTTGGACTCAATGATCCCTGAGGTCCCTTCCCCCCTGGCATTCTGTGATTCTGTATTTTCATGTGCTGTTGAAGCAAAGAGATCCTGGGAGCTTGAGCCAGGACTTGGATGTGTTGGTGTTTCGGGGCACGTACCAATGCATATTCCTTGCTCAAACTTCCTCCTTGCTCAGGAACTGTTTTGCTCTTTGCTGTTTCCATACATTTTTCCCTAGGGGACTGCGGGTTCCCCTGCCCTGTGGCGGCTGCACTCAGGGTGATGACGACATTTTGTGTTTGGTTCTGCAGTCTGACAAATTTGAACAGCCCCTTTTTTTAATTGCTAGGGATTTAAAGTTCTGAATGATAATTAAAGCAGGTAGAATACCTGGGAGTTCTAGCCAGTAAAATAAGAGATAAAAGTAACGGATGTCTTTGATATGCACAAATTAGATGTGTAAGAAGTATCTGAGGTATACATTGCTTCTACTTTTCCGAGGTTTTATGCTTGCAGCCTCTCTGAAGCCTTAGCTTATTCATTTAGCATGCATTTGTCCTAGATTTTTTAAAAATCTACTTCAATCACTATAAAATGGATTTAAACAAGAAAATAAAACCCCAACGACACAATGTATTCTAGGATTTTTGATGTTGAGAATCCTCTCTTGCCCCTACTTGGACAGTCTGTACATCACAGCTTTTGAGTTACTTGAACTTACCCATGAAGTCATACTTGAGTTTTCAAATGTAAATGAACGTAACGTTACCAATAAGTGAAGAGGTATCAAGTCTAAGACTGATTTTTCAGAGCGTTCACGTGAACTTGTAAAACCTTCTGTTCGTTTTTTCCAACTATTTATGAACAGATTAATTAAAAACATAATTCTTAAGTATAATCAAGACATAACTCTAAAGAGTTTGGAAGGGTTTTGCTAACTGAGTTGCCAACAGAATTCAAAGCCACTCTGTTCTAAGTCCCAACTCCCTCTCTTCCAGCGTGTGTCTGTGGCTGCCTTCTCTTCAGTTCACGGCTACCTATGCTTTTTCTCTCTTCAGTCTCCTCCTTTCCGTGCTCTACTAAACCATGCAAGGCTGCTGTGTTATGTAGAGATCCCTTACTTTTGTCTTTTGCCCAGCCTTTGCCCATTCTACATGTCCTCTGCCTTTGAACTTCCTCTCTCAAGAAATGAAGTTTGAGTCAAATTTAAAAGTTATCCTATTTTTTAAGGGAATTGCAGAAAGAGAAGCGAGTATGCAAAGAGTAGTGCTGTGTTCCCATGAGACCACACATATTTTCCCCTGCTGCTCAAATGCAGTTTAGTTTTCCACGCATCCATATTAAAAATTCTTAATTCAAAAACCCGACTTGTATGGGCATTGAGGATTTGCAAAAAGGCTGGTTTTGGAAGAAAGGAGGGCGAGCCTAGCACAAGGAGGGTTAAAAGTGGAGTGCAAAGCAAGGCGTAGCTACCTCTTCTCAGCATAAATGAACAAGCAACATGTGTGGTGATGTGCGTGTACGGGTTTACTTCATGTCTTCATGTCCTCATCTTTTGGTAGTTGTAGACGATTCCAAAATGCATCGCTCACGGGTTACTCCAGAAACCACAGGTGGTTACCAGAGATGAGCTACCTACAGATACATCTGAATCCATTTAGATTTTGTATTTGTCTTTAGCCTGATAAAAGCAACTGTCTAAAGGGAATAATACATCCAATACGTTGTACTTGTTCATTTTTCCTCCAACGGGACTTTTAATGTATCCAGCTGAGGACACATGCATTTGCACTTAATCCTTTCATATGGCTTGTGCTTCTCAGATTTTGTTTTTATTTGATAGAAATAATGTAGAAGCAATGCCATGTGATAACAGCTCACCTACGTACAGTTAAAACACATGAAAATTTTAAATTTAATAAATTTTGTGTTTATCCTTATTCAGCAATCCAGTGAACCCCCCACTCTGCCTTACCACTGATTCCCAGTTCCATCCTGGTTTTAGTAACTGTTCCCTATCAAAGCTACTGGTCTTCCACTGCACAGCCACTGTTTTGTTGGCGTCAAGTAGTCCCTAATTAGTGTGATTAGGAGAGAGAAAGAAACCTCTTTTTTTTGTATTATTCCTCTAGACTTTGGCATAATAGATTAGATAATAATTACTGAAATATATTTCACGGAGTCGTGCTCTGAAACAGATATGAGAAAATATACTCAGACATACTGAAACACAAGAAACCGCAGTTGCTTGGGAGTACGTTGGGTTGCTTATTGTAGTCAAGATAGAGGCAGAACAGTCGATTTTAGCTTCTTGTATGTACCATAACCTCACGTATAGTCTCACTTCAGTTTGTCCATATATTAATACATCTGTTTGAGAAATTGCTTAGATCCTAAAAGTCATTAAAATCATTACAGTTGGAATGGACATTTTCCATAAAATTTCTTTGGAGTAGTAGTAATAATAGTAATAGTAATAATAGTAATAGTAATAATAATAATAATAATAAGAAGAAGAAGAAGAAGAATAAGAATAAATAATGCTTTCCTATCTGTCCACCACGCCAAAGTATAAATCACAACCTAACAGAAAGATGTGGGTTTGATGGCACAGTGCTTCCTCGTGTTATAACCAAGTCTTGCGACTGAAAGTCTAAAGGTTGTGTTTTCCCCCACCAAGAACAAAACCCAAAGCAGAGTGTGGGAGCACCGAAAGTTGTCTCTGCTGAAGACGAATGCAGGTTTGAGAAAGCAGCTTTGCCTGTTCATTATCTGCATCTCGGACTTTGGCTGAGGGCGTCCACGTGCTGCCGCAGCCAGCTCAGGATCTCCCCTTTGGGTAGAGAAGCTGTCAGTAACAAGCCTGTATTGGTTCCAGCCTGGCTCCGAGTTAATTCCATTAATTCCAGCTCCCTTTGGGCAAAGCTGGGGTGACAAACTAAGCACAAAAAATGAGTAGAAGTTGGCTAATAGGAGTATTTGGCTATTCCATATCATTATTTCTCTTTTAATGTTATCCTACTGCGTGTCAAGCAAATGTGTTTACGTTGCAGTGCTGGCGCTGGAAGAACAGGTACCTTCATAGCACTCAGCAATATTCTGGAACGAGTCAAGGCTGAAGGGCTCTTAGATGTATTTCAAGCTGTGAAGAGCTTAAGACTGCAAAGGCCACATATGGTGCAAACACTGGTATGGTATTTAACAATGCGCATCTTTGTCAAAGGATGTACGTTTCTAAATATTCTTGGGCGGGGAGAACAAAGGGGTTTTTTGCAGGTTGAAATAAATTATGCATGGTGGCTGTCTATGTACAAGGTATCATCAGAAATCTGTATTTTTAAAGATTTCTTTTTCTAGCATTTCTAAAAATACAACTTGGCTAAACGTTCTGTGTCTGTTAGGAACTGGAGACAGTCAAACCAAAATCAATTCTGAGTGTTGCAGGTGACAAAGCCCATGAAGTAAATGGCTTTTCAGCTACGTATCAGTTGTTCTTTCTTACCTTAAAATGTCTGGGCTTAAATTGGCTTGCAGTTGGTCACTGAAAGGGTGAAATGTCTTTGACTTCTTTAAAGTCACCTACAAGTAATATGCGGCGCTTGGTCCAGACACTTCTCCCTATTGAACAAACATTAACAATTTTTTTTGAGTCTTGTGTTTTTGGAAAATATGCAAAAACGCTGATATTTTGTATTTTGGTAGCAGCTTCCGTTCTGTGATTTGAAGCTTCTTTAGAAACAGTATCTCAAAACACCTTTTTACAGGTAGACGTTTTCTCCATCCTACGGATAGGAAGAAAGGGCTTGAAGAAGTAGAACTGGATTATCTGCAGTCACGCTGAGACAGGGATGAAGCATTTCTGTTGGGGTTCTGGCTCTGTGATTTAATAATGTTAGTTAAGGGCGTAATTGCCACAGATATTCCCAGCTGAGCCTGCAGACAGGCTTCTGCTAAACTCTGCTTTCTAGCGTGAGTGAAGTCAGATGCTGGTTCTGTTTATTAGCAGTGCTGTCACAGATTTTGTAACCCAGCAAACCACATCTAAGGTGTATCAGCCCGCCTGGAAGATCAGGAGGTGTCCCATCTTTAGGGTGCAGCAGGCTGGCGTAGGCAGTGGATAAATACATCGCAGCCAGCCTTGGCAAGGGGAGCTCCGTCTCAGACAAACGGATGCAGAGGTTTTTTAATGTCCTATACGTTTAAAGTTACGTTGTCAGAAGTTACATCGTTGCTTAGTTTCTGCTGTAAAGCTCATAAGATGGAGCCCAGAGTTAAAGAGCCAGGCTCCCTGGGGAATGCACCGGAGGCGTTACCTGCTGTAGCGTGAGCCGGGAACAGGCAGGTACAGTAAGCTGCTTAATTTAAATAAGCCAGGCCTAAGAATTGATTCCGTTTAAGAACTGTCACCTAGAAAGGTTAAAGAAATCATTCCAACTCAAGAGCAACAATCAGCTCGTATGTGACAAAAGAGCAAGGTACTATGGCTTTTATTTAAAAAAATAAGTACATAAAGAGAAACCAGAACAGGCGAGTCCGCAGCTGCTGGTCCAGGTCTGAGTGAGAACGTGTCGTGCTTATCACTAGGGTTTGCGAAGTACGAGCTTCTCCAGTGTAATCGTACGATGCACATGCTGATATCTTCTTATTGTTTTTCAGGAACAGTATGAATTCTGCTACAGAGTGGTACAAGATTTCATCGACATATTTTCCGATTATGCTAATTTCAAATGAAAATTCCTGCCTTATTTTTTAATGTGTCTGTATAAATAGTTGTATATTCTGTTAATTTATTCCGTGTCGTTTTAATTGTTGACTTTACTGTAAATATGACCTTGCGCTTGCTCTAAAAATTGCAATTGCTGTATAAAGTTACTTCTTAAATATAAATATCTTCTAAAGCGAAGTATAATGTTCATATACAGTATATCACTATAAGATGGTATAGAAATCTTTATTCTAAACAACAGTAAATTAATTCTTGAGGGTCTATTTCTTTGACTTTTTCCACTTATAAGTACTTATCGATAACGTTATATCCCAGTTCTTGAAACTTTACACAGGTGATTTACATTTCATATTAAAAAAAAAAAAGGGGGTTGTGGTACATATGTTTAAACTAAACATGGTTTGGCCATAAACCTTTCTTCGCTATGAAAATAGATGTTTATTTGGGGACACGTTCTGATCACCTGCTCGGGCTTACTTGGAATTTATTTCACAAAGAAGGCAAAGAAGTGCTATTAGTGATAAAGTGATAAAGGTATCAGGATATGGCCCTTCATGTGTAATGATGTACAGTCCAGCTGCGAAATAGAACTGCTTTTAAAGTCTGCTTTTAAGAACCTCCAGGTTGATGGCAGTTCTACTTTGAGCCTGGCTGTCAATAAGATATAATCAGTATAAATACAGACGTGAATGTTTGATTTAATATAGCTTTCAAAGTCCATTTATTTTGTTCTTTCCTAAATATTACACCAGCTTAAATCAATTTAGAAAGACAATAATGTGAGTTTGCCACTATTTTGAGAATATTTTGCATATCAGAAGAGTATATTTTGCAGCACCTGAACTTGTCTACTTGAGGTGGCTTTATAGCCCGTGTCCGAAATGGATGTAAAGCTTCTCTATATACACGTGCATAATTTCCCACTTCTTTGAGAAAAGGCGAGAGAGATGAACTCTTATTCTTTGATTAGACCCAACAGAACAGGTAACAGTATTTGCTAAAACTCTGAAGAAACATTTTGCTAACAGTGCAATGCTAGCCACATTAAGCACTGGAGCAAAAAGCTCCTCTATGTTCTTACCCTCCCATATATATTATCAAAAAAGGAAATATTCCTTTATCTAAAAGGGGTATATGATTGTGTATATAGATATATTTTTAATGAAAATACTACTGATAATATAATTGGTGAAATAAAGTTTAAAAGTCTTTATTGTAGCCCTGAAGAGGATACGCTTGGGGGTTAGAGAATCCAGAAAGTCACAGGGCATCCGAATGTTGAATAATTAAGAAGTATATCTTTTTCCACTCCTTAAAATGCATATATGCATTAATGAGCACAAAGTATGCGAATATGTACTTTAATTACATAACTAATATGCAATAGTTCTGTCTTGTCCAGTTGGTTGGGGTTTTTTTCAATGCAAACATAAAAGCCTTATTTAAAATAAGCAACTTACACTGATCGTTTCTCTATTGTTCTTGCACTATTTTATCCCATGAGCATTTTTCTTTTCCGACAGCAAATAGCGTTACTCTTGGTAATGATGCAAGGAAACGGGAAGGTGTTCTTACTTCTCGTTTCATTTCATGCTGAACGGAAAAGGCGCAGTTTAGAGATCTCTAAGCACACTGTTCTGAACACTGCCGTTTACTGCTTCTTGTCGTCCCATCGATGCACTTCTGTATTTATTTGTACAGTAAATTATGCACTTAAAAAAAGATTGTTTAAAGACTAAACCTTTGATGCGAGTTGCTATGAGAAGATACGCTCAAGACGTAGAAAGTGTTGAGTATCGCAAACGAATGCCAAGTAAGTTTACAGTACCGCTGCATGCTGAAAATTTATCAAATTTTAAAAAGCCATCAAATAAATTCAGTGTGGAAACCAATACAGTGGGGCTTTCAGTATGATCATTTGGAGCGCAGGGAGACTCGGAGAGGTTGAATGATGATAGAAAATAATGCAAAGAAATTTCCACTGTTTTCCAAAGAAGCCTGTTTTATGGTCCCATTAAATCCCAGCATCAGGATCTTTCCAAACATTTAGCCTATGTTTGAAAAATAATTTCTCTGTTGGACAGCCTTTTGGGTCCCTTAAATAAAAGCCTGGACTAAGAGCTGCCTCGTGACGCAAACCTCCTCAGCGCAGTGGCAGTGCGGGGTGGTGTCCGCCGGGACCCACGGCCCCCTGACAGCGGCAGGACAGACAGCCGAGCTCCACCCGCCCTCCGGGTTTCCTGCAAGGGGGTGTCCTGCAGGGCGAGGCAGCTCTCCGTAGTTAGAGCACGGAGTAGCATGGAGTTAAGCTGGAATAGCAGATACAAAGTGGGTACTCAGATTTTAGTTGCCCAACCGTATGAAGGTATCTAGGAGGAGGAGGAAACAGAAATACCTGTATCGTATTGCAGAAGTCACACAGATTGCTACATAATGACTTTTTTAATATAATATGAAAAGCTTGCTTTCCAGTTCTTGTGTCAGTCAATAGACTGCTCACTGCAGCAGCCCAATAACTGGGGAGCTCTGTCTCGATATAGATATATATGAACTTTCCTTTAACTTTTCCTATGTTGCATGGAATTACTTTAAAATGCCAAATAGTTGATTAGAAGTCGTACATTCTGATCTGTACATGGTTTTGGTCACTATGTGACTTGACTGTTTTCATGTGTTAAGCTAGGTTCCAGCTCACCTAAGCATTTAAGCATTCGCTTCATGACATCTCTATTCCACGAAACGTTTAAGTACCGTAGGTTCTTTGTTCTTGAAGCAATCCCTTAAGTGCTTTGCTGAATTGGGCCTTAACGAAGAATGCATACTGTAATTACCAGTGTTTTTTAGGGTATTTTTACGTATCAGTTTTTTAAACTTTTAAAATGAGCCTGACCACCTGTGTTCAGTATTTCGAAATGTTTTCATTTCCCCTAGTACCATTTTTAATGTAAAGTTGTTGAAACTTTTCTGTATAACCAAATTGTATTTAATTTGTCAAATCTTTATAATATATGTATGTATTATACAGTTTCGGCTATTATTATTTTCTTTTATTACATTTATAATTTGATATAGCTGTGTTTTTAATGCTGGTGAATGTTGCTGAATTATTTGTATATGCAAATTGCAAGATCTAATACATTCTGATGCAAGAACAAAGCTTCGTTTTTATTCTCAAACTGTATTACTTTCTTTAAATCTTTTCATTTCATTCCTATACTGTGTGTTCATTTAAATTAAGTATTCTGAAGGAGTTGAAATCCATTATCTAGATAAATAATTTTTCAGTACTTATCTGCAGCTATGTGGAAGTAATACTCTGATTCGCGTCGCAACTGAAGCTTTGTGCATATAAAGTGCGCGTAAGCTCAGGAGAGCGATCGAAAGGCCGGGCCTTCCCAACCGGTGTTAATAAGTAAGACCTGACAATACAGAGGTTTGGCATGACTCGTCCCATTGCCCTTCTGAGTATAAATGTGATGATTCAAAGCCTGACCTGCCACAGCAGTTACTCCTCCGGTATATTGGTTCAGCACCTCGCGCCAGGGCCCTTGGCTCATCGGTCAAGCCCTTCCTCTAGCCCGCCCTTGAGCAGAGCATCCGCGCGGGGCAGAGCTGCGAGGAGCCGGGGTTGTGCTCCCTTTGAGGGAGGCGGGGAGGAGCGGGGGAGCCCAGCGCCATTTGCTACTCCGTGGGATGTAGGGGTGGGTTCGGCCTCTGAGGGAGACGGGATTTCACGAAATGGGAAGGTCAGTGAGAGGGGAGCTCACTCGTAGCACACAAAACCTTCCTGTTCCTTTGTATGTAAGTTTTCATAGTTCTGTGGTATGCTACGGCATCATACCACGATAAAAATAGTAGCTTAACTTTCAGTTATGTCACCCGTCGTTGATGGAAAGCCCACTCTAGTTAACAGCGATTTCTTCATTAATTTCAACAGGCTTGATGTCGGACCTCGGGCCAAAAATAATCGAGATGGCCCGTCGTTGTGACAAGAGTCAGGGGAGATCTATGTAAACCAGGAGTAACTACGCTGACAGGTTACAATCCCAATGTCAAGCCAATATCACTGAGATTTGAAAAGATGGGACGTTATTTGTCAAGTATGATTTAAAGAAGCAATATTTACGTGTTTGACCCCTCTAGCCCTGTTTGTTCTGGTACGCCTGACACCACACCCGTGCGAGGTACCTCTTACAGCGTCGGTAATATTCTGATTATTTTATCTGAACTTGTAAGGAAGAACTTTTAGTTTGCGTGTCCTTCGCGTGCACTGTTGTACCACTGAAGTGTTTGCGCTTGGGAATCATGCCGCTTTCAACACAAATTGAACCACCCAGGCATGACTGTAGCAACGTTTGGCAGTGGTAAGCGCGCCGTTGCTTTCTGAAGATAGCAAGCACGTGCATCCTGAAGGGATGTCTTTGCTTCATCGAAAAGATAGATTTACTAATCGAGAATTTGCCTGCAGGGTTTTAAATACAGGGATACGCCACGCTGAAATACCAGAGCCTTTAGGAAATTAGTGTTCAGGAAAATATTGCTGTTTCTTACTGTGACACTAAATAGCACCAAATTAAGAGTAATCTCTTTCATTCCATGTAAAAGCTATTAATTTTTTTTTCAATCATTCCAGATGAGCTGATAAAGTATCTCATGTGATCAGATCGTATACTTGTAGCAGATAGCAAGGTGCACAGCGTGTGAGCCCACTGAAAGTTAACTTTGTGTGAGGACAGATACCTTTGCATGGTTTCAGAAAATAGAAAAATCTCAAGTATTAATCAGTTATTAATTATTCCTTGGTTAATTTAAATAATTATTGGTAATCGTAATGATTGATTACTGCAGATCCGCGCAATTTCTGGTATAATAGGGTTCTGTCTAGCTGTACAGTAGAAACACCATTTTATATTGAAGCTGTGCCAGGGGAAGTTTAGGTTGGACATTAGGAAAAACTTTGTCACCAAAAGGGCTGTCAGGCATCGGCACAGGCTGCCCAGGGAGGTGGCGGAGTCTCCATCCCTGGAGGTATTTAAAAGAAGGGTAGACGTGGTGCTTGAGGATATGGTTTAGTGGTGGCCTGGGCAGTGATAGGTTAGCGGTTGGACTCGATGATCTTACGGGTCTTTTCCAACCTTAACGATTCTGTGATTCTAAATAACGGGCTTACAAGCTACACGACAAAGAAAGACTGTCCTGCGATCATCTTAGTGCCCAGCTGCTGGTCTGCTTCTGTATCAAGGTCAGCAATACAAAGCACCTTCGTTAACGTACAGCCCCTCACAGTGGTTTTATTAACCAAACTAAAGTTGTAGAAAGGATTTGGGTCCACTTGGCCCTCACCTCCTTACAGCAGCTAACAGACAGCTGTCCAGCTGCTGTGTTGATAATAAAGTTGTCCTGTTTGCCCCAAACGTCCCGTAAAAAGAGCTTTTGGAGAGAAGGTGATGGTATTATTAAGATCCAATGAGTGGAAGTGTTTTTCTCACAACATCCACCCTCTGTTCTCTATTGTGTCCCATTTTAAAGGCAAATCTGTAGCAAACAGAAGAATCATAAGCCTTCACTGGAATACAGAAATAATACATCTATACAGCGACTACGAAACCTGTATCCTTTCCCATCTTGTTTCCATACACAGATTCTATTTAATTACATGTAAGAATTAAATTTTCTCATTGTGCAGTTTCCCAGTGGTTAACTTTTCCCGGCTCATCTGATGAGGATGTACATGTTGTTTTCCTATTTCGAAACATTACAAAGAAAAACCATAAAGGCCTTTTGCTTCTTTATCAAGTTTTTGCATTTTACACCTCATGATGCTGAAGCTGGTTACGTTTTTAGAAACTCAGCTTTTAGAAAAAATACAGGTTCATTGTAAACTGTTCTTGAAATATATTTATTTTAATAGGTTATTTAAAAAATATAAAGTAAGCAAGCTCAAAGACGTTTGCTCTGTATAGGGCGTATATGTCACGTCTAAGCTAGGCTTTCCTTAATGCAGAAATTGTTCAATGCGTCTGAGAATCTTTCAAGCGATTGAACTTCACTGTGAATGTTCTTCATCTTGGGTATTAAAGGATTATGTTGTAATTTAGATATTTTAATAAGAGCTTTCTTCTAATGACTTTTATACATTTTCCTGTGCTACTTCACACGGAGTAGGAGAATTACTAAATTATTAATCAGGTTGAGAGTTTGCCAAGGAAGTTCTTTTCACAAATGATAATTTTTTTTCTTTCACCTGTTTCCATTGCATTAGAAATCGTTCCAGCGTTTTCATCAACGTCACGCTCAAACTATTTACAAACGTTGAACAAAAGATCTGAGCTGTGACTTTATGCCAGTTGGGTAGACACAAAGAAAGCAAAACCATGCCAGTCTGGAAGCGCTTGCGAAGGAATTATTCAGCACAGTCGCAACAGTGCCGGATCACGAAGCTCGGGTTGTGCTCGCGGTGGCAGCGATGTGACACCGGCCGACGGGGCGCAGCAGAACAGCCTGCGGGCCACGTCTTTTTTGTTTCCGTACAACAAGCAGTGAGTGAGCAGCCAAGGGCTGCCTCTGTCCTGCTCATAGACTCTGCCAGAGAAGGTCACGTTCCTGTCTTCTCGGAGACACCGGTACTGCCTTAATCTTCATGAAATATATAATTTTTATTTTTGACTTTACATTACTTTGCTTCAAAATGTTATACAAGTATTTTCTAGTTGAGATTTTTATGGTAACCATGCGGTGGCCTATGGATCGAGTACAAGCCCTTTCCAAGGGAGCAGCACCTGGAATAGCGTTCCTCCCTTGTCAGAGTACCGCGCTCTTTACTAGAGGTTGATGTGCTTTGCTGAGTGGTGATTAGTCTGCGCAAGCAGGGCTCAGAGGAGTCTTGCCCCGGTCATAACAGACAAGCGTACGACCCACTAACTCTTGCACAAATAGCAGGTGTGGAAAAGGCCGGAACGGGCGATGCGAAATCCCTTTGACGGCCACTGTTAGGATTACACGTGGGCTCTCGAAGTTAGGGATGCAGCTTCCCGAAGGAAGAAGGTCGTTCCCAGAGGAGAGGGTTTTTCAGTGCGTTAGTGTCCGGAGCTGTCAGCGCTGCGTTTCGTGGCGAGCAGTACACTTGGGTGTTACCTGAGCAGTTCCGTGCCTTGTAATTGGCAAGTCTGTTATGCAGCTGCAGAATGAAGCCGTGCCCGGTCCCAGATACGGGCTACAGAGCACTCATTTACATTTCAAAAATGCTATGTTTCACCACGATGCTGTACAGCTTGCTTTCCAGTCATCTGCCACGGCTTTGGAGGCTTTATGTGAAAACAGCCTATTGGAAGGCGAGTTTTGAAGGTGAAGTTTGGTTTTGTGAAATGCAGAAGTTTTTGCTTTAAAAAAACTTTTACAGCTTCACATCATATACAGAAGTTTGATCTTTCACAATTTCCTTCCCTCAGTATTTTGTTGCGCCGTGTTCTGTCACCATTTAAAAGAAAGAAAAATGTATTATTTCAAAGTATTTATTAAAGGTGAATAGAAACCGTTTTGGAAAACATACCGCATTTGTTCATAAACTTCTGCAGGTGCCTCGCACATAAAACCGTCTGTCCGAATTCAGTTCTGTGTCTGAACCCAAGCATTCATACAAATCTGAGGTGCAGCAGTGTGTCAGCGTAATAAACCATCATTTTAAGAGAGGAAGTCTATTGCCAAAGATTGACTTTTCAGAGATTCATCATACAATAACTTGGCGATCTCGAGACTTTCTTTACACAATGTGAATAGCCTGAAGTACTTATTTTTCAGTCCCCGATAAATATTCATAAATTAAATCGAATTGAGAACTCATCGTGATGACAGTGCCACTGAATGTATGCTAAACCCACCTACATGAACACATTTTTGTTAGAAGTTAGCAGCTTAATCATCTCGTACCAGGTGTAGTTCTGCCTGGACTGTTTTAGTTCTGGCAGTTCTCGAAGCAAGGCTTATTGTGATTGTCCTGTTTGTGCCTCCGTTCATTTCCCTGCTGTGTCTTCTGGATCCACTGGCCAAATTACAACTACATTGAGAGGGCACTGAGATATACAAGGTAACTCCGTTTTCTAAACCAGGGGCTGATTAGCAGTGATGGCCTTTCACTGATGCCAAAGTTGCTGCCTGAATTTAGTACCTTATTTACTTAATACCTATGTACCTTATAAAAACTCTAATCTAGGAAAAGCTTTAACTGGAACTTGTGCTTTCTTAGACTTTCAGTTAAAAACCAGTAGTAGTAAAATCTGTGAGAAATAAACTTCATTCCTGCAAGCGCTTCCAAACCACTTGTTCAGAAACTAGAACAAGCGACCTTGTGTAAGGATCTTCGTAGGAGAAATTAAGATGCTAATTTTTCTAATTCTCTTTATTTTGCTGTTCTTCTTGTGCTCTTGGCTCAAGACTTGTATTATTGGGCCACCATCTTCCACTGGTAAGTCTTATCGTTATGTCCTGAAAAGGCTCTCAGATCCACACATTGGTCTCAGTGAAGAAGCCGTTTCCTGATTACCCTTCAATTGGTTGAATAAGTTAAAAATGTCTGAAAAACTGGCAAGGAGACTCAACGACTGATTTAAAACAAACTGTTTTTTCAACACAGGCTTTGAAATTTGACAGCTTTACTCCAACAGATAGGCAGATGTGATTGTCCACCTGTACTCCTAGTAAATTAAATGTTCACAGATACAAATTACCCTCACGGAAAATTTAAACCTTGAAGAAAATGACATTTTTTCCCTCCTATAGGTCTGCTTTCACAAATGTTTGTGTATCTACTATTTAAGAGAGCACTGCTGCTCTTGAAGACAGATTTAAAGGCACGCTTAAAGCCTTTATTATAATTTGTGTTTTCCTGTAAGTATCGCCGTGTTTGCAGAGGCATTTATCACCAAGGACGTGACAGGATTCTGTGTGGTAAGTGCACTAATAAAGCACAGTATGGCATGCCAGAATGTCCAGTTATTGGCACGCTGCCGGTTTTCTTTTTTTATTTTTTTCTAAACTCACCGAAGCCCTTGTCAATGTGACAATGCCCGTATAACGATAGCAGCAAAATTGTGCTTTTGCTGTCTGCCTCAGTTTGATCTGCCGAGGGCTGGTAGAGACTGTAATAAAATTAGGCTTTCAGTGAGTTTTACTAGTATAAACTGTTTAGATACAGAGTTCAGGTATAACTGCACTTGTAAAGACCCCCAGGACAGATCTGACTTTAATATCTGTATATTGGCAACGATACCCACTGTTAGAATTCTGATTTGGTCTGTTTTACACCTAAATACAAGATTGTCCAGTGGCAAAACGTTATCGTGACAAGTGGAAGGTATGATAATAAGGTCATGACTTAATATGTTGAACTAAATTAAAACCCCACCAAAGCTTCTAAAATAGACTTTAGAGTAATTTAATTCAAAAGAAAAAAAAACCCCACCATTTAAAAAGCTGCTTATATGTAACTGCATCACATCTAAAGTACCCTAAAGTCACCACACCACATAGGATAGTGTTTGAGGAAAGCTAGATAATTAAATAAAATAGTAGTAATATCAAAAGGAGTTCTGCTTTGTGAAAGATCTGAATAGTAGAATTTAATCCCCTGAAGCACAAAAGACTGGATGACCTTGTAAAAGGCCTTTCTCCCTTTGTATCTTCTCTTTCCCCACACACACAGAACTTTAACTTGGAATTAAGGTCACCAGATTCCATATCTCAGTTACACATATTTATTATAAAAATTAAAAATCAGGCATCACCCGACCTGTCTATTTTGCCTTGGAGTTTCCCCAGCCATTTGGGGGGGCGGGGCGTGGAAACAGGGACAGGGGACTGTAAAATTGGGATGTTGGGGTAGAAAGGAAGAAACAGGGCAAGGTTGTCTTTGCTGTAATATAGTAAAAATAAGGTTTGCTTTTTGAAGGGATCTGGTAACTGAAATGTTTTGGGTTTATATGTCTTTGATACTATGGTGTGTAACAAAAATACTGTGCAAGTTGGAACCCACACTCCTCCTTCAGGATCTTTTCCCTGTCGTCATCTTAAATGATAAAAAATAGATTTAAGTGTTAGTTACCAGTTCATGTTTGGTGGCTGGGAAATAGAGGGGGAAAATATCAGAAATTCAAACTTACGTTATGCAGGGTATGTTTTAAATATAATCTGTAAGAGTAAATTGCTCTCCCTTTTTCTAAAATTACTCAGAATTTCTGGAAGTACTCTGTGCTTATTTTAAATTTCACAGAATCCCAGGGGGGAAGGGACCTCAGGGATCATTGAGTCCAACCTTTCTAGGAAGAGCCCAGCCTAGACAAGATGGCTCAGCACCCTGTCCAGACGACTCTTGAAGGTGTCCAACGTGGCCGAGTCAACCCCCTCCTGGGGAGATTATTCCAACAGTGACTGTCCTCACTGTGAAAAATTTTCCTCTGGTGTCCAGTTGGAATCTTCCCAAGAGCAGTTGGTGTCCATTCCCCTTGTCCTCTCCATGGGACTCCTCTAAAAAGGGAGTCTCCATCTTCTTTGTAGCTACTGGTACATGATGATGAGATCCCCTCTAAGCCTCCTTTTCTCAAGGCTGAACAAACCCAGCTCTCCCAGCCTGTCCTCATATGGCAGCTGCCCAGTCCTCTGATCATCTTGGTGGCCCTTCTCTGGACCCCTTCCAGCCTGGCCACATCCTTTTTGTACAGCGGGGACCAGAACTGTACACAGCACTCCAGGTGTGGCCTGACAGCACTGAGTAGAGCGGGATAATGACTTTTTTATCTCTGCTGGTGATGCCCTTTTTGATGCAGCCCAGCATCCTGTTGGCCTTCTTGGCCAACTGTTCACTCATGTTAGGCTGCCCCCCACCAGGACCCCCAGGTCCCTTACCACAGAGCTGCTCTCCAGCCAGGTAGATCCCAGTCTGTGCTACACTCCCGGATTATGTTTTCCCAGGTGCATGACCTTACACTTGTCCTTGTTGAATTTCATAAGGTTCTTGTTGGGCCACTCTTCTAGCCTATCCAGATATCCCTGCAGAGCTGCTCTCCTTTCTGAAGTGTTTATTTCCCCACTCAGTTTGGTGTCATCTGCAAACTTCATCAGGCTACAGTTGATCCCATTATCCAGGTCACTTATAAAGTTATTGAATAACATTGGGCCCAATATCGATCCCTGGGGGACCCCACTTGTCATGGGTTGCCAGTTTGAGAGAGAGCTATTTACCACCACCCTTTGGGTGCGGCCTGTCAGCCAGTTCCCTACCCGCTGCACAGACCACTTCTCTAGGCCATAACACATTCATTTCTCCAGGACGAGGCTGCGGGGGACCGTATCAAAGGCCTTGGAGAAGTCCACGTAGACAATGTCCACCGCCCGCCCCATGCCAACCAGGCAAGCCACTTTGTCATAGAAGGCCACCAGGTTTGTCAAGCACGATCTGCCCTTAGTGAAGCCATGTTGGCTTTTCCCAATCACGTGCTTCATTTGACTTGTGACGGCCCCCAGGAGGATTCATTCCATAACTTTCCCAGGGATTGAAGTAAGGCTGATAGGCCTATAGTTACCCGGATCCTCCCTCAAGCCCTTCTTGTAGATAGGGGTAACATTTGCCTTGCTCCAGTCCTCTGGGACATCCCCCGCTCTCCACGACTTCTCGAATATTATGGAGAGTGGCCTCGCAATGGTGTCAGCCAGCTCTCAGCACCCTCGGGTGGATGGTGCCAGGGCCCATCGATTTGTAGGGGTCAAGCTCCTGTAATAATTCAGGTGAAAGAAGGGTTAGTACGTGAATTATTACAGGAGCTTGACCCCTACAAATTTCTTTTCTATTTACTTCTCCAGCAACAGAGGTTAATTTGGCTTAGATTTCTGTGAAACCACGGCCTGAAAATGAGGTTTCAGATAGTCTGAACAAACCGATGCCAAAAGAAGAGCCTCGCTCCCTGTCCCCCTCAATACCGGCCTGCCAGGCACATCTGTTCCCTTAGTTTTAAGCACTTTCCTACACTGTTTTATGAAGGTGAAAACAGCACCTTCCAATCTCTTTTCTGGAAGTCTAAAAGCTTTCATGACTCCCTTGGACATCAGAAAGCAAGCAAATAGGTAGCTTGTTTAAAACCTAATATTGTGCCTCACATAGAAGAGACTCCAGAGAACAAAATTAGGTGGTTGGGGCCTATATTTCGTAATTTCAGACCACCACCATGAATGTTCAAACTACAGGACGAACTGAATGTAACGATGGAAATTGCAGAGTCTCAGCAAAATCTGCATTTTTCTGCACAAATTTTTAAAAGCATTTTAAAAAGATATCTTGTGCATTCTGGAGAGGGCTATGGTTAAAAGCCTTTCCAATCTGAAAAACGTTTGATCTGAGATTACATTCAAAGGTACCTTCCTCTCCTTGGTTATTTTCAAATTATGGCTTCTTGTCATTTTTAATACCAGGAGATTATCTCATTGATTGGAGATTAATCGTTAAATTTATATGGACACATGATAGCGATATCAGAAATATAAACCTGATCAAGTATGATGATGGCAATGATACTGGATTTGTCTAGAAACAGCTCTTTCTACCTTTGTGTGACTGAACTAAGTTCTGGTTCCTTGCCAGGTTTTTCCCTTTAATTTTTTTTTCTTGTCTCCAAACACGGAGCAGCTCAGCCAGTGCTTGTCTTGATTGACTGTCCTACAGATTCTCAAATTCAAGTCTTAGTAACGGATTCCTGTCAGTGAGCAGAGAGATGGGAATCAGTTTTTGTAAGTAAGTTTAGCTACCTAAACGGCTGATTAAAAAGGACTTAAACTGCTAGTTTAGTTTTTACTGCTGCTTTCTCCCTCCCTCCCTCCACCTTTTTTTTTCTCCTCTCCTCCTTTAAAGCCGCTTATTTTTAGGTTTAATAATATTTGAATCTGATTACCAAAAGACTGGTGCAGTCGGCAGATACAGCTGCTTATATTAGCCTAGAAAACAGTTGCCTAAATTAAGCTGAAGCGATATACACTGATTCTGGACCTTTTTTATTGGCCTAAGGAGTTCTCGTGCGGTTCAAGGAACATTAGTAGCTAGAGAGGTGCACGTTAAGGACCCAGCCGAGCCCCCCTCCTCAGCCGTACCGAGGACGCCCGCTCCCGCCGCGGGGGGGGGGGGGGGCAGAAGGGGCGGCAGGGGCCGCCCTGAGGCGGGGAACCGCCTGCGCTGCTATTTGAAATCAAACCGCCTCCGCCCTCCGCATTGGGTGCGCCGCGCGTTCACGTGACGGCCCTTCCACCAATCGTGAGCCGTCGCGCGCCTTTTCGAAAAATAACCGTAGGGTGAGTTTGGTGGTTCCTCTCTCCTTCCGCTAATCCGGCTCAAAGAGTCCGGCCGCCGAGGGGCGCCTGTCCCCGTCGGCCGGCCTCAGCACGTCCCCCCGGCCATGGCGGCTGTCAGCAGGTGAGCGCGGCGGCCGTTCCGGGGTTGTCTGCAGGGTGCAGGTGCTCTGTTTGGGCGCGGCGCAGGGATACATCCACGGGGATGGGGGGTGGGAGGGACCGGTGCGGCGAGGCGCGCGCGGGAAGGCTCAGTCAGCGCCTGGGCCGGGGGGTGGGGGGGGTGGGGTGTGACAGCGTCGGTGCCGCCACATTGGCCCCTCCGCGGCCGCCGGTAGGAGCCTCCGCGGGCTGCGGTGGGCGGGCGAAGGACCGAGCGCGGCCTCTTGGGGAGGAAGGGCCGTCCCGGGAGTGAGGCGGGAGCGGCGGAGTTGAGCCGAGCTGCTCCCCTCGGTGCCGCTCTCCGCCGGCTTCTCGGCAGCCGCCCCCTCCTGCCAGCGGGGCCGGGACGGAGCGGCGGCCACGGGGAGCCTGGGCTCGCAACGGTGGCCTAAACCTGGGCTCCTGCAGTTTGCGGGGCGCTTATCGCTTGTAGGAGCTGGTGGAAGCCGTGAACGGGGAGCTTCAGGTGAGGGACACTGAAGACTGCCGCTTCCTGTGGCGTACAGGTAAGGGCTTTTCTCCAGGGTCCTGTCAGGTTTGGCCGGGGGTGTGCTTCGTTTTGGTTTTTTTTTTTCAACAAGTGTTTTGTCGTACGAAACTCGGCAAAAGGGTCCAGAAGGATCGCGCGTAACTGCATCGGGTTCCTTGTTTTTAACTTGTCACTTTCAAACGTACTCTACCGGACAGTCTATTTCATGTATACTTATTTTAGGCTCGCTTGTACTACGTGGTACACGCGTATTTATATATGAAAGGAATCGCGTATCTGGTTGTGCAGACGCTGTGGGTTTAGGTTGTTTTTTTCGGGTTTTCTTGCAAGTTTAACGCCGTTGGCTGCGCTTTCTCTGATCGCGGGCGCCCAGGCGCCCTGGCCAGCGACGAGGTGCCGGCAACCGCACACTTTCAGCCTCCTGTTCAGCTCTCTGCCTGCGGGTACCTCTGATTTTACCATCCTGAACCCCCTTCGTGGCGATGCCGCCGTTTTCTCCTTTCTCAGGAGGGTACAACTATAGTCAGTTGGTCTCTGTTTACTTTAATCTCAAGCCTAAGAACGTATAATATCTAGATTTGAGTGAGGAGTGACTGTTTATGTGAAAGAGTTTTAAGTTGCATATAGGATGAAATACAGTATGTGTTGGCCCTGAATCTTTGCAAAGGCTCTGGTGGGTCGGTAGCAAATACCTATTGCATATGTAAAAGCGGCGTAACTGAGTGTACATGAGCACGTGATGACTGCTCTTGCCACCCTGTATAAGCGTTAGTTGCTCCAAATATGTAGTGTGATGACAGTGGTTATCCGGGTACGTAGTTCCCCGTTCTCTACACAGGCACGCACATGTCCGTGGCGCTGAGGTTCTTCTGTCCGTCGGAAAATGTCTCTTGGGCAGAAGTAAACAAGATCATGACATTGACTTACTTTTGTAAATATGTAAAGCGCTGTTTGGATGGGTAATTCTGGCGTTCTTTTATAGGTAAGATTCCTTACGTTTGAAGATGCCGCTCTTTGGGAATATTATTGTGATTAAACGGAATGGGACTGATGGAATTAGTTTTCCACTCACTGCAAGTTCTTGTTTATTTGGAAGGTGAGAATTAGTTGAGTACTTGCATACATCAAAATAATATTCATTCTCTTTTTTCCTACAGGTTATACATCTTAATATTTATTTGTAAAAATAAATGTTTGTTGATTTGTGAATGACATTCAGGGGAGGGAAGGTGGTAGTGGACTAAGATTAATTGTAGGATAAGAAAGCTGATCTTAATTTTTGTTACTGCTTTTTGCCCTTTCCTTGCCAGAAATATTTTTTTATTTTTTTATTTTTTAATTTCTGGCCAAAGGAAATCTGGGGAAGGCATTGAAAGTAATACACAGCTGGCAAGCAAGTAATGGTATTCTTTTATCCAGAGGTAGTTTCCAGATACTTGGCTACTGAAGAGAAGCGAGATCTGTGGCTTATTTTTGACCATCTTCATCACATCAGTGCTCTTCTCAGTTGTAATTTTTGGGGTTTGGTTGTTGGTTTTTTTTTTTTTTGGGTGCTCCAAAGCCTCAGTAATGGAATACATCAGCCAATATCTAGAATTAGTATTAAAAATTAACAGAACTTCTAGGCCCTCCTTCAATCTTGGAACTTGCTTTGACTTATACAGTTGAGTCATAGTTTGTTTTGAACTTGATCCAGCTATTTTACATTAAAAGATAGAATTCATATACCAGAACAGTCCATGTGAAGACTTGACTATGTTATTTTACTGTAAATAGGCTTCAACTAAAATGTTTGTACTTCACTTAAACAAGGTCTGTTTGCACTTTACTGATAGATATCTTAAATAACTGTAAATATTCAGTCCGGAATCAGATTCCATAGTGAAAGCCTATGGGAAGCACTCCAGTGTCAATAATACTGTTCTTTGGCTCCAGCAGAGTTGCCCAGTAGCGGTACAGGCATTAATTTCTGCCAGCTGCACCAGTGAGAGGTGTTGGGCACTTCTGTGAACGCTACCTCTGGTGTGATAGCTGGTATGTTTGCTGCCGAAGTCCTGCAGCGTGTCAAAAGCATTAGAGAGTAGCTTGAAAGAAAGAAAAAGTCTATACATGTAGAAACACAGTTTTCACTTACTAACAACTTTTAAGAAGGCAGAAGTGGCTATCCAGGTGAGACCAAAGCTCCATCTACCTAATATTCTATCTCAAAGCAATCGGTAACGAATGCCGAGGAATGAGCTTGAGAGCACATGCTGGTATTTTTTAAAAATATTCAACAAGTCTTGGCAACTTGCAAGTCAGGAAACACGTGATCTCAGACCACCGCGTGTCTGTGGTAGACATGCCTCTCTTGGCTTGTTGTGAATAGTTTTTTCAGATTTTTGGTATTTGACTTTTTTTTTTTTCCTGGTATGGATTCTCTGATGTTGTAGAAGTGTAACTCCTGTTATTTTTTTTGCCACAGCTGAAAGACTTGGGTAGTTTGTTTTCTTCATGTTACCAAAGTTAAAGTATCATGCTGCTGTACAATTATTAGCTGAAAAGTTGGGAAACGACCTAATTCTATAGCAGTCAGATTTTTCTGTCTTCTGTGTGTCTTGAAACTCCAATTGTATTTTCACCCACAGGAGAACAGAATGTGATATTCGCATCCAGTTGCCTCAGGTCTCAAAAGAACATTGTAAAATTGAAGTGAATGAAAACAAGGAGGTAAGATATCCGTATTTTAATGACATAAACATTGCATTGTTGCATCTCATCAGGCTGCTGAAATGTTTGTTTTCTTTTTAGGCAATATTGACTAATTTAAGTACAGTAAATCCTACGCAGCTGAATGGTGATTGTTTTCAGCAACCCGTACCTCTGAAGCATGGAGATGTGTTAACAATTATCGATCGCTCTTTCAGGTAAGTGCCAGTGACAAACTGTTAATGCCTCGATTCCAGAATGCATTCTGCAGCAAACAGTGCAGAGAGCTTCCTGGACACAGGCTCTTACTTGCTGGATGAAGATACAGAAGGTGGCTGTAGATAAATGGGAAATCAAAATGTCCTTTTACCGTCTTCAGAAACAGAAGTTAATCTAGTTTATCTCGTATTGCTTTACAATATTTTATACGCCACCTTCAGAAGGCAGGATTGCTTAAAAGACTTTTTAAATCATTTTTATATTATGTTAATCTAAACCAGTAAAGATAGAATTGTCTAGAGAGATCATTTTGATTTTGTTTCAAGGGTAGTCATTTTTTGGGGAAAATTTAGAGTTATTCTGATGTAGTTAAAGCCTTTAAAAGTGATATGTGGCTATTGTTGGGAGTGGACAGCTATTGCTAGGTCATGTATCTTAATAGTGGGAGCTTAGTCATCAGCTACTTGACAAAAAATGGTTGTCTTTTAAATTATTTCTTCTAGGTTTGAATATCCTCTCCAATCAACTCCAAGAAAGAAGCGTTCTAGATCTCCAAAAGATGAAACACTGCAGGTAAGGTTGTGGCCATAGTCTTATTTATTACAAGGACGTTGGCATTAGTGATATGGTATTTCATTTTCTTGTTCTGTTTTCTTACGAGGAATAATTTTTCAGCCATTGACTGCCTTTCTGTTTGAAACCACAAATGAACTCCTCCAGATAAATACTTTTAAAAAAAATTAATAATTTATTAGTTTTAGACTTGTCAGTTTCTGGTAAGAGATACTTAATAATCTATGATGTTACTAATACAGGTAAGCTATTAAAAATTAATGCTTAGCTTTTTTTCAAGAGAGGATGGGATGCAGGAAATGCAGAGCATGGGCATTGGTTATCCTTGTACTTTAATTGGGGAAGTTTGTCCTAGGGAATGAGCATTCTCCTTTTCAAAAATAATCTGTTCTCTCTGCTAGCACACTAATGTATTGTTGGAATTTATAAATATCAAACTAAGCCTACCTTTTAATAGTTTATTTTCATTAGTTTCTTTTTTTTGTTCTCAGAAAAGTTTTCTCCCTTAAAGGGCATAGTTTGTGAGTACTGTGGCTATTGAAAGGGGTTTTTTAATGTCCTAGTTGTCTTATTTAAACAAAAATCTTCCACTAGGTCTGGTAAGAAGGTGAGATTCAAATGTGCTTATATATATATTCTTATGCTACAGCTGCTTTTAGAGCTAATGATTTCAATGATAAAACAAGACAAACTCTTGCTATGTAGGGCCTCAAATATTTTGAAATATTCTAGGATTTCATTTGGATACTTTTAAGCCTGTTTGGTAAACAATGCATATACTTTTATAAATCTAGCAGTTGAAAGCTAAACTGTAAAATATTTGTTGCTCTGCTGTAATATTGTACAAATTTACAGGTTCTTCATGTTCAGCAGGTGGCAGAAGTGGAATTACCACGCAAACAAACTTCAGGACATAAAAGTCTTCATGCTGCAGGTTGGTACTTGTTTTAAGGCAGGGTTATTTTCTTCTGCCCTCTCAACTGCATTTATCCTTAGCATAAGACGGAAACCAAGGTTGAAAAGAACAAAAGAACTGTATTTTAAGACTTCTCAATCTGAGTACAATACACCTCGCTATGTCAGTGAACTGTCTCATCATACTTAGACCCTGGGATTTACCAAGGCTACGTCCTGCCAGGAGAAATCAGTTTAATTGCATCCTGAAAAATGGACAGTAACAATTAGCCTGGAATGGGCAAAATGCACATACATAATGCTTTAAGTGATTTGTGCAAATTGTTTGTGACGATTATAGCTAAGAAGGGAGTTCAGTACGGCAGCTTTGCAAATGCAGTGCAAATGTCAGTTGAAACTGGTATGTGAAACAGTTACTTATTATGTCTTACTTTTCAGTGGTATCAAACAAGTATAACTGGCAAATTCGCCTTTGCGATTAAAGTTTAACTTGTGGTTCTCTGCTGACCTAGAATACAGCTAAATCCCTTCTGAGCAAATATTGCATTACCTCGTGTATGCTTTCCTAATAAGAAACGGAAATGGGTATAATTTTAGACGTATATAGAAAAGGTTAATTTTGCTCATTGAAATAGATTTACAAGAGCTGTTTCATGTAGACCCAGTAAAAATCTTCTACAGCTATTAAGTCTGGGTAGGTGTAGACCACGGACTGGTTAAATGCCTGGACTTCACCTTCCCATCCTTCTTGTCTTAAGTAATGCCTCCTTCATGGGAAGATACAAGGTTTGTTAGGTGGAGGCTCTTTATTTACAGACAGGTTTGATTTTTGTGACCAATGTTTGTTCCGGTGCAAAAAATCCAGGCTGTTTCAAAATGTTCCATTTCAGAGGGCTGTTGTGAGTGCGTCTGCTTTTGCAGGGCATGGGTGATAGATTCCCCAGCACTGCCCGAGGATACAAACCTCTGTGCTTCATTGCTCTAGCAACTTTAAGGGACCAACTTGTCAGCTGCTAATGTACTTGCCTGCACTTGGGTAAAAGCTTTCATAGATGTAATTTCCTGTTCTTTCCCATGTTTCTCTCCCCCCACCCCCCGCTCCTTTTCCCCTTTCCCAGACATAATTGACAGGCTCTTCCTTGTGTGTTAGAGTCTCTGCCTTCATCTTTACATGGATTATTTCCCATCGCAATTAAGAAAAGTCAACATGTTTCGGCAGGCGTTCATGCTGACATAAAGTAGTGTTGAGAAACAGACTTGTAGATGTACAGATATACACGAGGTCTCAGCTTCCTGTGGCTTAAAAAGATACCTCTTAACAGGTGGGCTCTGTTAGCTTGCATATACCCCTTGCTTGTGGAAAAGGCAAAGTGAAGCACGCTACGGCAAGCTTCCTTGGATGCAGCTTACAGGCTGTAGTGGAATGGCAGCACACGTGCAGTCACTTGCTATGTCTGGGAAGTGGCAGCTCTGCTTTATTGTCTGCCTTTACCCTAAAGAAGCATTGCCACAGTTCAAGCAGTACAGCACCTGTGTAAACGCAGGACAAAAACCAGACTGAATTGTGGTAAGCCGATCTAAATGGTTGTTCAATTCTATGCTCGTAGATTTGCCTTGTGGCAGCCCTGAAAGACGGGTATGAGCCATTGATTGCAAAGAAAAACGAAAGAGTGAAATACCAAGTGCCTTACCTGAATATGGGATAAATTCGAGATTAATACTTAAAATTCATGTTAAAGATTTAGATGCTATTGCTTCTATTACGAGGGAAATTGTTACTGTTAAGAGAGCTTTATTTACAGTACTGTATCCTGGACCCTGGTTGACCATCTTGGGAGAGGAAAGGAAGAAATTTATCTCTGTATTTATGGAACTCATATTTATAGTTCTGCAATTTTTAAGTAACTCTGCATCTGTATTACTTTTGGTCTTGCTTTGCTTTGCTTACTTTGTAGATAATGCTGAGTGTGAAGAAAAAAATGCCAATGAAAATAAAGAAAGTACAGAGGAAAATACTTACAAAGCTTTACTCGTCAAACTACAAACACCCAAATCTTCACACAGAACACATCAATCTAGTAAAAAGCAAAATGAAATGTCTCCCTTTAGTAAACTCTATGAAAAACTGAAACATGAGATTAAACTGAACAAAGCTCTGCAAGAGGGAAATGCGTCTAAAGATGCTGCAAAAGAAGATGGTAAGAGTGTTCTAGAACCAAGTGCTCGAATTTCGTCATCGGGTTGTGTTTATGATCTGGGAAGCCTGACTAAAGAAAAAGAAATAGGCAAAAGTGAAAACACTGAAGAACGTAAAATAAAAATAAACCAAGAAGTAATCAGTTCAGAGCTTAACCAGATCGCAGCTGTAGGAGGTGCTACCAGGAAAAGTTTTACCAGAAGTCCTCGAACTTCTGTTTCAAAGGAGATGTCAAGAGATATTGGTAAAAGAAGTCACTTGCAGGATCATAAGGAACCAAGTACAGCAGGTGAATCTCAAGGTACCGAAGGTACAACCAAACCCCCTAAGGAGAGTGATGGAAATGCAGCATTTTCATTGAAGCCGTGCTCTATAGAATGCTTGGATTATGCAGATAAAATGAAAATATACAGCTCTGCAATAGCAGCAGATAAACTAGCACAAACCAATAACAAGATAAATGCTCCTAAAGTAGGTGAGGATGCTCTGTCTACACCAACGTCCAGAAGGAAGAGTCCTCGGTCTCATTTCTTACCACCTACAAAAGCAACTAGTGGAATGAACCCTGTACATACTGATACTCCAACAACTCAACACGTGTCACTGAAATGTGACCTTTTTTCAGAAGTTTCAGGGGAAACTCAAAGGGAAGATTCAGCGTGTGGAAATGATAGCCTCAAACAAGTGCATTTGGCAGAAAATAAATGCTTAAGACAAAGACGAAATAGTAAACAACATACACCGGGAAAGCCTGTAAAAGAAGTAGTGCTGCAAGAAATTTGCGATGAGGCAAACACTCCTCACTCAAAAGAGGGACATTCTGAAACTCCTGTCTCTAATTCCAAGAGTCCCAGAAGAAATAACAGGCAAAGTAAAGAATTATCAAACAAAAGTGTCCATTCAGAGACACTGGCTTCAGAAGAGGCAACATCAGATTTGGCATCTCCCCCTGGTCAGAAGTCTGACTCTGGAAGAAAAAGGGGTAGGCCAAGGTCCTCAGGACCGCAAACTGAAAAAGCACTGGAGACGAATGCTGTTCAAGAACATCCTGGTAAGACTACAGACAGAAAAGACAGTGGAATTACAGAAGAGCTGGCCATGAAGGGGTGTCATCAGAAACAAGATTTGGAAGATGCCAGTATTACAAGACCTCGTAGATTATCATCAGAGAGAAGGTCTTCTGGTAGTGCTGCTGTACTGAAAGACAATGAGACTGTCTCAGAAACGAATATTTCTGGCCTGTTGGCTGGAGGAGAATCGGGTAAATACATTTAATCCTCTGCCTCGTTGGTTTTGTATTTGAGAAATTCTCGTAGCATTTTTATGAGGATTTTCCCACTTACATAAAACACACAACTTACTGCTGACATATTAGTTCTAAAATATTTATCATGTAGTTATATCTGACTGTAAAACCACACGATAATATGTATAGAACTTTACTCAATTGAATCTCTTTAAGGCAAGTCACCTTCTTATGTTTCCAACTTTAAAATGCACAAGTAAGCACTTTTCTATGCTGGTTAAAATGTTTTTAGATATATAGAAATATTTTCAATTGTTTTTTTTAGGCAAGAAAAGAAGGATATCTCAGAAGAGGAAAAGTGGTGATTTGGTACTTCAGCCTTTAGGAAAAAGAAAGAGAGTGTCTTTTGGTGGTCATCTAAGTCCAGAACTTTTTGATAAAAGTTTGCCTCCCAACTCACCCCTTAAAAAGGGTGCGATTCCTGTGAGACTGAGCTTACCATTTGGAAACTCGCCGCGTGCCGTTCTGAAAAAGGCTCAGGGATTGAGGCACTTTTCAGTCCAGGTAAACATTAAAGACTAATCACGTTGCTGAGACAATTAATGTGAATAGAATTTATAATTTCTAAGACTTATAAAAATTAGTGGTAAACCTTGGGAAGTGAAAATTTTGATTGCCAATTAAAATGGTATTTGAAATCAGCAAATTTTCATCAGCATTTTTTTATCTTATCTATTGTAGGAAAGGGCTCAGCTTTTTATATCTACCAGTTTTTTATACAGAAGGTGTGTTTTTATTCACCTCACCTGCTATTGCTTGCTCTCAGGAGTATGCGGGAGTATATTTCTGTACGTTTGTGCTTGGCAGCGGTGTCTACAAGCTCCGGTTTACCATAAATAACAGAAAACAGAACAGTAGTTTGTTGGCAGATTGTGCAAGCTACTGCCGCTGGGGTTTGGCCAGAAGTTTGAAAACATTTGCTGTTGATTTAAACTAGTTAAAATGTGCATAGTGTAGTTGATGTGAACAAAATTTTTGAATACAGTAGAATAATAAGTTCAGTTAATTTATTCAGTTAAATTTACATGTCTCTCGAGACTGTTTTGAAATTTAAAACTTGTTACAAGTTTATTTCAGAGAATAACATCTAGGACTTTTTCATATGATCTGATATTTTATACTGTTATATTTACTTGTCAGCGATGTAGACGAGCATTTATAGTTCAGCTATGTGCAGTAGTAACATTTTATCTTTATGGTTTTTTTGTGTTGTCAATTTTTTTCCTCCCAGGAGCTTTCTGAAGATTTGCAGAAAGAAAAGATGTCGCCAAAAAATTTGCCAACCCAGAAGTCCCCAGGTGCCTCATCCCCTGCCTCTGGGAGGGCAACACCTAAACTTACTTCAGGCGCTCTAGCACCTTACACAAAAGGACGTTTCTCCATTTCTCATGTCACAACACAATTGCCAGTGGCAGAAGAGAAGGATGATGTTGCAGAAGAAATTAATACAAAGGAGGAAAATGGAGCCCAAGTGAAAACACCTAAACCTTCTTGCATCAACCAAGATGAAAAGACCTCTTTTACGGCTAAACCTGACAAACTAACAAGAAGTGCACAACTTGCCTTGAAGGTCACTCCCATGAAGAGGAGAAGCGGGGCTGTGGCAGTTATCAATGCAAAAAGAAGAAGTGGTGCCTCTAGTGCCAACTTACTAGGTTTGTTACAGCAGTTAATTTTTAATATTAATTTTAATGCTTTAAAATACAGGTACGAAACTGAAGTAGGCCTGTTTCTGCAGAGGCCACCAGATGATTGGCACGTCTTCTGATAGGTGTTGGACTTGTTGAAAACCTGGAATTGCAAAGTGTTATATTCTCATATTCATAAAGCAAATTACTAAAGCGTATATAAAACTGTAGTTAGAGTACAAATGTTAAAGTTCAGAAGTTGAAAAATGGAAGAATTAAGGTCCTCTTTGGAAGGTTAGTTGCAATAGTGATCCTTCAAGTCCTTCAAGTTCAAGTAGTATTGAATTGAATCAAATTGTATCATTACATCAATTTTGATTTGAAAACGTCCACTTTATAGCAATCTAGCTTCAGTTTTTCTTTGTGCCTTTTTTATATACAGTTCACAACCTTTGCCCACAGACTGGACCGCACTTAAATGTTGACAGTGGTATATAACAGATATAATTAAAAAATAGAATGATAGTGGGGTGTTAATGTGAATACTTTGAAGTTGAGTATTTGAATGTTGAACACTGGTTTGATAACATTTTGACAGCATTGGGAACATTATGGTAGGGGAGCTGTGGTTCTTGAAACCGTTATCTTTGAAGAAACTTACAGATAAGGTGTCTTTTGTTACCTGTTTTCATAAATTAAATTTGCCTTTGAAAGAGTCAAATTGATTTAAGTCTTCCCACCAACACCGCCATTCACCCAGGCATTTTTATTGCTTTTTACTGTCTCCACTTTTCTAGTGTCACTTTAAAATTTTGAACAGCATGCTACGTGCAATGTCCCAATGATGGTCTCATCATCATTGTTACATGATGAGATAAAATTGCAGGCCTTCACAATACTTCCTGGCTAATACAGCTGAAAGTGGTATTAGTCTTTTAGCGAAGTGTGGGTGGTGTGTTTTTTCAGTGGCTTTGGTTGTTCCATTCATCTTAATAGCACCGGAATACTTCACATACTAATGACATACCATTTTTCACCACCTCTCTGTAATGTGCAAGTGGCTGTTAATATCGGTGCGTCAGTTTCTTCTGTAGTATTAAAAGAGCACCAGTTCTTAAAAACTTGGGATGTCTACTTTGTATCCAAAATAAAACTTTGTGTTTCTAGTGCTTTTTCATATGATTTCCTGCGTGCTTGGCATATTCTACGTACCCTGAACACCCCAGCAGTAACAGCTTTTGAAAGTTCTTTTTGTTTACAGACTTATCACACCTTGCACAGCAATTCTGATGAGAAAATAATACTATCCTTCAGGAGAAGCATTCCCCTTTTTATCTCTACTTAAAAAAAAAAATAGTTTCTTCTATATGATCCCTGTCTTCTCATAGCCTATTTCTGAAGTAAACAAGGCAGATGTCCTGCCAACTTACAGCTTCATCTATTACACAGTTGTAACTAATTCCCTGATTCCTCTGCTGTGTACAGAATGATGCTGTGATAAAGGTAACCTTGCTTTGGGAATTTTCAGAGTATGTTATAAGGAGAAGGTGATATAAGAAAAATTATTGGACATCTGTGTAGATCTAAGTGCTGCAAGCAGTATAAATAAATTATTTCCTGACTGGAATTCCTTGGGAAGGCGGTGAAAGAAAAGCTGGATATGTTTCACTTAGAAGGCATTTCTGTTAAATCTCCTGTCCCACCAGGGAAAAGTTCAGGTATAATAATGAACGAGACCGAAAGGCTCAGGGCAAATTTCTGTTGGGCAAAACTACCTCCTGACAGGAAGAGTGAGGATAGAATTGGGTCAGCATTCAGTTCTGGGATCTAATGTCTATTGGACACCGTATGAAGCATTTTATTGCTGTTGGTTGTTTTGTTGGAAATAGCCATACTGGGTACTTGGATGCTTCTTAAACTTCAGCTGAAATTGGGTCTTCCAACTGAAAGCGTTTCACAGAGCACTTCAGTATAGGTGTTGTCAGATGATTAAAGAACCACTTTCCTATGCCTGACTGCAGCAAATCCATTGGAATCGTAAAGAAATAATTGTGGACTTCCATTTATACAACTAGGAATTAAAGTAGTTATTTCTTTTTTGCTTTCTAGTTGCAAAATCTTGGGCAGAAGTGGTAAAATTAGGTGTTGCAAGACCACAGGCAAAGGCTGTTAAAAAAAGTGTCCGAAAACAAAGATCCCTAAAGCAGAAAATCCGATCACCAAAGGTATTTTTCTTTTTTTTTTTTTTGTTAATTTGCATAACCACAAAACAGCTTGTAGGCCTCTTGCTACAGAAGCTGGACACTTAAGAGCTTTTAGTGTGATGTTAAACGGGTGTTGATGTCTTTGTCATCAGCGTATAAGAAATGTAGATTTTATATAAAAGGAATCTTTGTTTACTAACTCTCCTTCCCACCCCCCCACCCCACCCCCTGCCCCACCCCCCGCCCTTCTTTCCCCTCTGCAGACTCCAGAAAACAAAATAAGAGGTCCTTTTAGTACAGGCCATGCAGAGTCACCTGCTACAATAGTGGTAGGTAGAGCTTATTCCACCAGAGTCAGAACGGCTGGACAGGTCCCTAAAGTGGTGAAAAATCCTATCTTGAAGCTAAACATGAACATGGATGAAAGCTTCACAGGTGAGTTTTTAAAGTCTGTTGCTCACTCTGCCAGCTGTGTAGATCATCTGTCAAAGCACATGCTCATTTTTCTGAATATAATTTATAGGAATGACTGAAATGTTTCAAACGCCAGAAGAGAAGAGTGGAAAAACATTACCGTTGGCTGCTGTTCAGAAGGCTGATTTTACACCAACTTGTACTGAGGCAGAAATCTCTGAATTGCACACTCCTGAAGAATCTGGTATGTTTGTTATTTGAAGAGAAAGGAAATGTTTAGGTATATTTAGGGGTAGTGGTGCGTCCGCTACTTGAGAGAGCGAGCTGTCTCAGCCTAGGCAGACTTGATGAATTGAGAAGCAGCATCTGATAACCTATAGAAGGAACCATTGATTTTTGTCAGGTATTAAAAGACTTTTTTTGTAGTTCCAGTTAATTTTTAAGTAGGTGTTATTTTTTTCTATTTGTTCTATTTGGTATGAAACTCCAAAATGTTGAAGTATTGTTTCAGGTGAATCTTGTGCTGAAGCATGTAGCTTTCTTAATCAATTGTCGGTTGATACATCTAAAATCAGTGACGAAGGTTCATGGCAGGGAGAGGTTATTGTGTGACCTTGCAGAAAAAGTCTATTTAAATTATTTTTTAAAAAGTGTCAGGTTAGAATGATTTGTATTAAGATGGTACTTTGGGTGTCTCCTGCTAATAACCTCGCATAGCAGTTGTTGTTTCCCTGTATACCTCAGAATTTTTGAAATTAGAATTCTGTTTTCTTGAGAATGTAGCAAAACTGAGCATCTACTGAAACACCAAGAAAAATCAAGAATAAATCCTCCAATATTTAATAATAATAATAATAACAGTTGAAATTCATTTTGGTTTATTTCAGATGTTGTGGAAGGTAAGCTTAGTTATAACAAACTTTGTTGTAACTTCAGAAGGGAGTCCAGTAAAAAGTGTCTTCTTTGAAAAGAAGAAATAGAATGATCTTCATCCATATGAAGATATCCATTATCAGCTGTTATTTATACTGTTATTTAGGTCTTTCCTTTATGGTGGGCAAATGAGCCTTTAATGAGCCTTACACATTGATCCTTTTGTATGTCATGAATGCCTTAGTTTTCATAATTTAGGGAATATGGACTGAAAAAACTAGTTTATTTCTTAATGCTGCTGGACCAGGACTTTGTAAGGACTTGAACATCTATTGATTAGGACTTGACCAGATGGGAACTACCAAGGCAAGTTATCGCTAGATCCTACAATCCTTGATTTTGAAAACTGACACCAGTAGACATGTGTACTGTATTTCTAGTTTGAAGATGAGGGTTATGCTTTTAAAATGAACCAAGAGATACTTTTAAGGCTGAGATTATAGTTGTAGTTAAGGGGATAAGGGAATTCTAGAGTTATCCTGTTCCTCCAGCCTTCAGTACTCTTCCTGGTTACTGGCCTGCAGGTAGAGGCTAATTAACTGCAGCTCTCTGAGCCTGATCATCCAAGCAGTTCTTAATTCAGCTAATTGCCTGTTTGTCTTGCCCGTGATGTTCTTGGTTTGGATACCAAAATATTGTGGGAGACAGTGTTGGAAACCTGGTTAAAGTTGCATGAAATAATAGCCACTGCTCTCTTTTCATCCCCAAACCTGTTCTTTTTATCATAGAAGATAATTGGATTGGTCAGGTATGATTTTCCTCAGATAAATTGATGCTGACTGTTCCCAATTGCCCTGTTCTTCCTGTGCCCAGCAGTGTGTTTCAAGAGGACCCCCTCCACTATTTTCCCAGGGACCAGAGAGAGGCTAGCCTTTCAATATTCAAGGTTTAGTTTTGAGTGTATTATTCTGGAAATAGCATTTCTGGCATTATAAATTTGGTCTAAATTGTGTTTCTGGAAGAAAATACAACTTCCTGTAAAACCTTCTGTGAAATGTTCTGATCAGACTTTTTTTCCATAACTTTCCCTTTGTTTCAGTTCTTTACAAGTGGGAGAGTTTATGGTTGTTTCTGTTGAGCAACAGCGTGGTTATGCTTGTTTTAGTGCTCATGCTTACTGTGCTAGGAAATAATGAAGGAAAATAAACAGCCAGAGAAATTCCTTTCACTTTTCCCAAGCTTTTCCTCTTGATTATCCTTTTCTGCTAAGCATAATGAGCAGGATGCAAAAAAACTCCAAGAACTCCAAAAGTCAGTGCCTTTGCAGGGACCATAATGAGTATTTGTGAAAAGTGTCTTTCCAAGTACAAGCCACATGCAAACTGAGTGTAGCTGGCTGATGTTATTGTGGGACCTCTCTCAGTTATTTTTTTTTAATGGTCTTGGGAGTCTGGAGAGGTCTCAGTCTGGAAGCTGGCCAATATCCCAGTTTTCAAGATAGGTAAGGAGAAAGACCCTGGTAATTACAGGCCTGCCAGTCTCGCTTCAGTGCCTGGTAAAATTATGGAGGTTATTCTGGGATGTACTGAAAAACACTTCAGAGAGAACGCAGTCATTAGTCACAGCCAGCACGGGTTCACGAGGGGGAAGTCCTGCTTTACCAACTCCATTTCCTTTTATGACAATGTTACCCATCTAGTTGACCAAGAGAAATCAGTAGATGTGGCGGTTTTGGATTCTAGCAAAGCTTTTGATACTGTCTCTCACAGTATCCTGGATAAACTGTCAACCGCACAGCCAGACAAGGCTGTAATATGTTGGGTGAACAATGAGCTGATGGGTCAGGCTTGAAGGGTTAGAGTAAATGGGCTGTCATCAGGCTGGCAACCAGTCACCAGTGGGGTCCCTGAGGGCTGTTTTTAGGGCCAGTGCTCTTTAATGTTTTCATAAATGATCTGGACACAGGAATTGAATGTACGTTAAGTAAGTTTGGTGATGATACTGAACTAGGAGGAGCTGGACTCCCTTGAGGATAGAATGGCTTTTCAGAGATATCTGGATAGTCAAGAGAGCTGGGCAATCACCAAACATGACATTTAAGAAGAGCAAGTACTGGATTCTCCACCTGGGATGGGGTAATCGTGGTTATGCATACAAACTGGGGGGACAAGGGGCTGGACAGAAGCCCCATGGAAAGAGATCTGGGGGTTTGGGTTGATGGCAAGTGCGTCAGTAGTGTGCCATGGCAACCAGAAGGGCCAACAGAGTCCTGGGGTACAACAAGCACAGCTGCACTAGGTGGTCAAGGCAGGTGATTGTCCCCCTCTGCACCGCACTGGTACAGCCCGACCTCGAGTAGTGTATGCAGTTTGGGGTGCCTCAAGACAAGAAGGACATGAGACTATTAGAGTGTGTCTGGAGGAGGGTGATTAAGGTGGTGAAAGTCCTCAAGGGTGAGGCTTAAGAAGAGTGGCTGAGGTCACTTGGTCTGTTCAACCTGGAGAAGAGAAGGCTGAGCAGTGACCTCATCATTGAAGGGTGGCCTCATCGCAGTCTACACCTTCCTCAAGGCAGGCAGTGGTGGGAGAGGTGCTGATCTCCTCTCTCTGGTGATCAGTGATAGGACATGAGGAAATGGAGCTATGTCAGGGGATGTCCAGATTGGACAATAGGAAAAAGTTCTTCACTGAGAGGGTGGTCAGTCCCCTGGAACAGGTTCCCCAGGGAAATGGTCACAGCACCAAGTCTGTTGGAGTTCAAGGAGCGTCTGGACAATGCTCTTAGTCATATGGTTTAGTTTTAGGTAGTCCTGTGAGGAGCAGGGAGTTGGACTGGATGATCCTTATGGGTCCCTTCCAACTTAAAATATTCAATGATTCCTTCATAAAAATTTATAAAAATCTCTTGTCATTTTTTTCTTCCTTGGTGTTGGAAAGGTCAAATGTATGTTCTTTAATGTGACAGTTTCTGATTTATGTCTGGTATTGCTTCAAAACTCAACGGAAATTGCAGTACAAAACTTGCACCGTTAGAAATTTTAGGGACAACAAAAAACAATTTTTATTACAGATTAAATAAGAAAAAATAATTATGTTTTTAATAGTAATTTTTTTTAATGTATGCTGGGCCTTGTAGAAGCTAATTACCAAATCAATTGTTGATGCACATATTTGGATTTTGGTTTGTAGAAGGCTCTGGCTGTTTGAATCCATTTTACTTAGTTATACAGCAATTAGAATGCTTGGACTTTCTGCTTAATTATTTCTCCAAATTACATAAATTTATTACTTATTTCAGGAGAGATGATGGTGTCACCATTAAATAGTTCAGATACTTCAGAACAGAAACAAGATAGTCCAGGCATTTCTCATCTCCTGAGAGAGAAGGGGTCTCTAAAGTCTACGTTTGATGCAATTTCCACAAAAACTCCTGAAAAAAGAAAAGCTATGCTGGAAGAAAGTAGTGTGGATAGTTTGTCAATAATTCTGGAAACACAAGCATCTCGAGTGAAATCAGGAAGTAAAAGGAGGACTCCAAAGCAGAAGTTGGAGCCAGCTGAAGTTGTATCAGGCATCAAGCAGCTTTTCAGGACCCCGGAGCAAAGGTCAGAACCAGTAGAGGCCTTGTCAGGCATCAAGCAGCTCTTGAGGACCCCGAAGCAGAAGTCGGAGCCTGTAGAGGCTTTGTCGGGCATCAAGCAGCTCATGAAGACCCCGAAGCAGAAGTCAGAGCCTGTAGAGGCCTTGTCGGGCATCAAGCAGCTCATGAGGACCCCGAAGCAGAAGTCGGAGCCTGTAGAGGCTTTGTCGGGCATCAAGCAGCTCATGAAGACCCCGAAGCAGAAGTCGGAGCCTGTAGAGGCCTTGTCGGGCATCAAGCAGCTCTTGAGGACCCCGAAGCAGAAGTCGGAGCCTGTAGAGGCCTTGTCGGGCATCAAGCAGCTCTTGAGGACCCCGAAGCAGAAGTCGGAGCCTGTAGAGGCCTTGTCGGGCATCAAGCAGCTCTTGAGGACCCCGAAGCAGAAGTCGGAGCCTGTAGAGGCTTTGTCGGGCATCAAGCAGCTCATGAAGACCCCGAAGCAGAAGTTGGAGCCTGTAGAGGCCTTGTCGGGCATCAAGCAGCTCATGAAGACCCCGAAGCAGAAGTTGGAGCCTGTAGAGGCCTTGTCGGGCGTCAAGCAGCTCTTGAGGACCCCACAGCAAGAGTTGGAACCAATTACAGATGAAACTGCCTTTAAAAGATCAATGCAGACTCCAGAACAAAAAAGGGAAGCAGTAAAAGATGTGGCAAGTGTTGCTTCAATCAAGAAAACTCCAAAGCTGAAATATGAACCAGTAGAAGACATGTTTGGTGTCAGCCGTATTTTCAAGACACCAAAGGAAAAAGTTGAACCCATAGAAGATGTGTTTGGTATTAGTAGATTAATGAAGACTCCAAGAGAGAAGTATCAACCAGTTGATGATTTTGCAGGTCTGCAGAGGCTTATGGCAGAACCCAGGCAGAAGTGCTCTGATCTTGAAGTGGACTATGTTGGAGTTGCAGAAATGTTTGATATACCAGAGGAAATTAAGGTAAATTCCTTTTTTTTTTTTTTTTTTTTATTTTTTTAGCTTTAGGAAGGAATGTATGTAGACTTTGAAGCCTGTGGTTGAAATGAATTCTTGGGGGTCCTAGGATGACATCCTGTATGTTACAGCACTTCAAATATACCATGCCGTAACCTCCGGAGGAAAAGATACCTACTAGAGAGGCACCTCATGTTGATTTGAAAACTGTACAGATAGCAATCGTTTTTCCTTGGTAGCTTTGTCCAGGCGAATGCCCCCCCTGCTAGAAGATATAGCTTATTACAAATTTGAATCTGAGCATTGTTTTTTTCTTCTGCTCATTTGTTCCTGTTAAGTTTAAAGCACCCTTTAAATTGCTTACAAACCATAATCCTTTCTCAGCCTTCCTTTTCATAAGCAAGTTGTATGCTTGGGTGTTTTGTTTTGTACAGCTGCTTCATACCCTACAGATGAAATTTTAGACTCTCCTTGCACATCCAAAAGTGACGAGCATTTGACAGAGCATGTTACTGTGTGACCAGCTGATTGCTCACTATGCCCCTAAGTCTTTCATTCATTGCTTCCTCAATGGCTGCCTATTTTAGAGAGATAGCTTTATCGCTCTACATTTGCTTGTGTTAATGTGTATTTTCTTTGAAGGAACCCTGTCTAAGTAATTACCCAGGTTGCCCAGGGTTACCATTCTGACCTTGTAATTCACAGCTTCATCACTCTTGTCATTTGTGAATTTTATTAGTATCGATTTTTACGTTCATTCCCAGATCCGTAGTTAAAAATGACGAGTATCACTGGGTTTAATGCTCATCAGTGTAGAACTACAATAAAACACTACAAAATACTGAAATGATTTGGATTCAATACCCCAAATTCCTTTCGAGCACTCATTTAGACACTTTCCAGCCAATTTAATTAATACTTTTTTTAACTTTATGAAATGTCTGTAATCTCTTGCTTTAAAACCTGCTACAGTAGCTCAGATGGCAAGTAGTAAGTTTGATGTATTTGTGTGCTAATATCAAATATGTGTATGCAGTTAGAAAACTAAGTTGATTTCATTTTTAGATAGAAGTATTTGACAAGAGTTTTTTCAGCTATTACTATACAATATTTTTGTATTGGTTGGCTCCATTATTTCTTGTCCTGTCAGACATGCATTTATTGATTATTGTTTGTTCTCTTAGGTCAGATCAGTAAATGATATGGATTCTAAGCAAGAAGATACTGCACCTCCTTGTACTAATTCCAGTCATAAATATGGTAAGTACAGATATTTTTGCTTTAATTACAGGAATAATGAATATATGAGGTAAGACTTGCTAGAGAACAAGTGTGCTGGGGAGCAGCTGAGGGAGCTGGCAGGGTTTAGCCTGGAGAAGGGGAGGCTGAGGGGAGCCCTTCTCGCTCTCTGCAGCTGCCTGAGAGGGGCTGGAGTGAGGGGGGGGCTGGTCTCTGCTCCCAGGTCACCAGTGACAGGACGAGAGGGAACGGCCTCAAGCTGCGTCAGGGGAGGTTTATATTGGTTATTGGGAATAATGCCTTCCCTGCAAGAGTGGTCAGGCATTGGCACAGGCTGCCTAGAGAGGTGGGGGACTCACCGTCCCTGGGGGGGACAAAAAACATGCACACGTGACACTTCAGGGCATGGTTTAGGAGACATGGTAGTGTTGGGTTCACAGTTGGACTTGATCCTAGAGGCCTTTTCCAACATTAATGATTCTATGATTATGAAGTTTTAACATAGGTTTTAACAATTCAAAAATATACAGTGTGAAGCATGCATAGTGCATGGAATTTGTGCAGTCATCCCTAATGAGCACCAGGTGCTGGACTTCTACTGGAGCAGAAGTAACAGTGTGGCAGTTTGTTGGTGTGGAACTACTGGCATCTCCAAACGCAGCAGTGTAAAAAGCCTGATGTTAAGGTCTCCACTTAAAATTATCTTTCTTTGCAAAGACTTTGAACAACATATCTTAAATCTATGAATGTTGTCAACATCTTTGGAGCCTGTCCGTTAATCTAGGAGTTGGTTAAAGCCTGGCTATTAATGTAGGAGTTGGTTAAAATATGTATGTGTGTATGTATGTATCTTTAAATTAAGAGTATTAAGTGTGATTTGTTTGAGCAAGATGACTCTATTAGGAAAATGGAAACTCACAGATACTTTGATCAGGCGCAGTAGTGTATAACTTTTGTCTGTGCTCTTTCCTATGTAAAAACTTTGAATGGGGTGAAAAAAAAAACATTTTAGAAGACAAAGCAAGTATTTCAGAAGGTGAAGATTCTCAACAGAAGGAATCAACTAATGAAGACCAGTCTACCCAGAGACTAAGAAGGGGCAGGCAACGCAAGGCAGTACAACCTGCTGCAGCAAAGCAGTGTGAAAAGGATTTGAATTTAAAAGAATTGCAAGGTCAGGGAAAAAAGAGCACCCAAGAGGAGGTGGGAGAGACCAGTACTTCAACTTCAGTAGCTAAAAGTGAAGTAAGAGGAAAGAGAACAAACCGCTGCATACAAGAAGAAATTGTTTCAAAGCACCCTGATCAGGAAAAAGTTGAAAGTGTTTCATTTGTGGAAACACATGAAGCTACTCAAAGACCAGGGAGAAGTAAAAGAAAAGAACCGAAGGAGTTAAAACATCCAAGCGAGAATCTTGAGTTTTGTCACAAAGATTCTTCAGTGCTGCAAAAAGGACTTGCAAATATGAAACAGACTTTGCAGGAGTATGGCATCAACGACATATTAGAAACTGAAGATGATCCAACCATAAAGACAGTAAGTGTATCTGGTAGCATTCAGAATGAAAGTTGTCAACTGCAAACAGGTTTAAAAAGACCTCAAAACAAATCTAATGAAGGTGGTGTAGAAGACAGTGAAGAAATGCTTCTGTCACCTGGGAAGCGGTCTAGAGGAGTAAAACAAGTAGAAAACATAGAACCACTGGTTCCACCTAAAAGAGGAAGAAGAGCTAGAAATGACCGATTTAAACAAGCTTCTTCAGAGGACCTTAGTGGGACAACCAGGAAGCTTCGCAAAGACCCACCAGAAAAGCTGATACAAAGAGATGAACAGACTTTTGACAAAGATACCGAGACTGTCACAGCAGAAGAATCTGAAAATGGACGTAAACTTGAAATAAAGGTAACAGAGAAAAGAGTTAAGTCTTTAAGAAGTGCTAGAAAGCACTCAGCTGAAGTAAAAGCAGACATCTGTGGGATGGCACTTGAAAATACACAAAACATTCAGAAAACCAAGGAAATTTCAGCTGAAACTGGTACTGAAACACGGTCACGCATCAAAAAAGAGATTAAAGTATCTCAGGGAGATGAAACAGAAAATGCTCAGGAAAATAAAACAGAGGCATCTCAAAGATCAAAGGCAGAGTCACCTTCTGGAGAGACAAACAAAATGCCAGTTACTGCTCTGAACTTAGAAGCAAATAGAAGTGCAGTACAAGAAACAACCAGAACTAGAAACAGGAGAGGCAAAAATGACTCCTTGGAGAAAAAGGCTGATGAATTTGCTGAAGATGTAAGCAACCTAGAACTACCTACCTCCAAATTTAAGTCAGAAACAGAAACAGACAAATCTTCTTTGAGCTCTGTTTGTGCCATGAAGGACCAGAGCGACCCAGCTGGCACATCAATACTTGCTGCAAACACTGATGGTCTTGCTCATAGCCGTCAAACGCGGACGAGAAAGGGACAGGGAGTACTTAAACCAAAGCAAACTGAAATCCTGCAGGAGAATCAAGAACAAAAAGGTGGCATGGCGCATAGAAGAGGTAGAGGCAGAAAAGTTAATTTTGAACTTGAAGAAGGCAGTTCCAAAGTGGTTGGAGGAAAAAGGAGTTTACCTGGGGATGACAAAGGAATGGTTTACAAAGATGGTCAACATGAGACTTCAGAAAATCCTTCTTCACAGGTAAGGAAGAGCAGAAGAAAGGAAGCTGATTCCGTGCCACAGATAGCTTGTTCTGCCTTTATGGAAAAACAAACATTAATTGCAGATCATAGTAAAGATGAGGCTTTTGTAAAAGAGCAAGATTCAGCTGTGGAAGCTACTCCCTCTTCGACAGAAGACAACCCACTGAGACGAGGGAGAAGACGAGAGGTTGCTGCAGCATCACAAACATCTAGATCTCTTTCTATCAGAAGAAGACGTGGGTTGCTGGAAGGTGATGATAAAAAGATGACTGTGAGAGAAGATCAAAACCCAGCTTTGGGAAGTAAAAGTTTGCAGGCAAAAGCAAATGCATCAGCAAGGGACAACAGGAAAAAGATTGATCTAGCAGCAGAGGCAAAAAGTTCATCTTCTCCTCAGAGAAAATGTGGCTTGTCAGAAACTGATGATAAAGAGGAGAGTACTAACGAAGAACAAAATATGCCTTTGGAAACAGTGTCCTCTGCAAAAGAGAAGCCATTAGGAAGGGGCAGAAGGAAAGAAACTGCTTTGGCATCACAAGCAACTAATTACATTTCTCTTAGAGGAAAACGCGGTTTGTCAGCAGATAATGGTACAGAAGAAGCTCCGAAAGAAGGTCAAAACGTTCCATCAGAAACTTCTGATTCATCTATAAAAGAAAATCAACTGAGAAAAGGCAGAAGGAAAGAAATTGCCATCTTGTTAGAAGGCGCAAGTTCTATTCAGGGAAAACAGGACTTATCAAAAGAAAGTGGTAGAAAGAATAATTATGGGGAAGCAAAACAGCTGATTTTGGAGAAATCTACTTCCCAAGAAAAGATTGATCTTTCAAAAGGGAACTCGAGGCAAATGATCACTTCACTGGCTGTTAGTTCCACCTCACTTCAAGGTTTGCCAGAAGACGGTAAGAATGAAACTCCTGAAGAAGAACAGAGTATACTTTTGGAAGTGGCTCCATCTGCAAAAGAAAATCCGTCAAGAGTGGGCAGAAAGAAAACAATGTCTTCCAAATCTGAAGAAACTAATTCCACTTTAATCAGGGAAAAACCTGGCTTGCCTAAAGATAGACGTCAGAAGAGGATTCTTAAAGACAATGAAGATACATCTCTAGAAAATAATTCATCCCAGGAAAAAACAAGACAACTGAGGAGTAAAAGGAAAAAGGTAGAATTCACATCAAAGGCAGCTACTTCTACTCTCCGTAAAAACGGCGACTTGCCAGAAAATGGTAACGCTTCAGAAACTCAAAATGTGTGTTTGACATCCACTGGTTCGGAAAAAAATGATCGGTCTGGAAAAGGAAAAGAGGTTAACACTTTGCAACAGGCATCTTCCACTTCACGCAGAAGAAAATGTCAGTTGCCAGCAGATGACTTAACATCGAAAAAATTAAAATCAGGTGAGGCAAGAATTTGCTTTCTATTTTCTGAGTATAGCTACGTTGTTTACAGGTATAACAATAATGGGTACAATATTCTAGGATTACTGTGGGCTGCCATGCTCTAGCAGAGGTAAGAGCTCTTCAATATAGCAAGAAGACTTAAGTAAATAGGGTCTATGTTGTCTTACATAAACAAGGTGTTTTTCGTAAGTAGAAGGGATCAGTTTTATGGGCTATGACATGTATTCTCCCTCTGTTGGGGTATTCACATGTCTTCATGCTCTTCTGTAATACATTCTCGCTCAATCCATAACAATAAATTGTAACAAATAAATTGTAGTTTAGAGTAAATACAGCAACTAACATACATGCAGAAGGAGGTAGTAATGACAGAACATGATAGTCCCTTGGTCTCAGCACCCTGTTCATCTTGTTTTCTCCTAAATACCGTCTAAGCTCCTGCTTTTATATCTCTAAGTTTTGGAAGACCTTTACTAGTCATCAGCTGGTTTTTTGCAGTTGATGCTAAAAGGGCTTGACGGTGCATTTGAGCTAAAGAGACAGCAAAAGTTCTATGCATCTCCCATTGCCTCCGGTACGGTTTCATTTTCCCCAAGCCAATTGAGCTCTTGCTGCAGACATCTAAAATATTCCCTGGAATTTGCAGCTTGATGCGATGTAACTTAAAAACCACCACGATGCAATTAGAAAAATATTATCGAATAAATGTGTGCAAATGGAAATAACAACAAATCTTTAGAGCCTACGTATTGAGGAATTTCCAGCCAAACTGTGTTAAAAACCTTATTGCAATTTGACCATGGCCTTTGTTTCATTTCCCTCAGGCTCTTTCCCTTTTCTGTTGCGTGTGTTTATCCTCACGTTACACGTACGTCTGTTTTGCCATGCATCTGTCTTTGTTTATTGAGTTTTCTTTTGTTTCCCCTGCGCGCTTGCTAGTTCCTGCTTCCTGATACAGCTGTAGGTACTTGCTGAATGACTGACCCCTTCTGATGCTTTACTGCCTGCCTGGATTTTCTCTTCCGGGGAGGTCATCTTTCCCCACGTGGACTTTTAGTGATGCTTTCTCTGCCTGGTGCTTGGGTTGATGCTTATCTCTTGGAACAGCGTAACTTTTCTGTGCTACCTAGATATTTCTGTAGGTGTCCAGTCTTGTCTTTACAGTTAAAGCCTGCCTTTCCAGCTTTGTCTGGGCCATAAAACAGTTGCTGTATATTAATTTTTGCAGGATTTTTCTTCGGTGGTGGGTATGTTTTAGTTTTACATATCAGTAGAAGGAATTTTAGCTAAAATGGTAGCTAATTGGTTTTGGTGCTCTCATTAATGTTAACCTACTTTCAGAAATAGCTGTAAGTCCTCGGGGATCTATCTTAAAGGATATTGGATGTGCAGAAGTATAGGGCTTGTAACTGGTTTGTTGAATTCGTAGATGTAATCTTTGGAACGTAGTCATTAGGGACATTTCCTTTAAAAACAATGTAACTGAAGATTAAATTTGGTATAAAATGTTTGATTTACGATACAAATTTACAGTTAAATTTTTTGTGTACAAATAGAGAATAATGAGAATAGATCGCTACAAAAAGGAAGAAGAAACAAAAGTAAAGAAGAACTTGGCGAAGAGGGTGTGAGGGCTACTCGGACTGCTGGAGGGTCGGACAGGACGACAAGATCAAGCACAAGAACAAGTGCAAGAACAAGAAAATAGTCTTAATGGTCACAGAACCAGTTTTTAAATCAATTCAGCAATTGAAATTGCAGGCTTTTTAATGGAAATTGACTTGCATTCAATTTTAAGCTTAAATTTTTGTAAAGCAATCACTGATTTACGATATCAAAATATATTTCTTATATTTCTTAACTGGTTGCAGATGCAATGTAGATATCTGTTTTAATAGATTTGTTTATGTGTAGTGGCTCTTAAGTCTTGAGGTGTTAGTGCAAAAGTGCAAATCTAAAAAAGAATTATTTTGTAACAGTATTTATCCCCCTTTTAATGTTAATCAGTAGAGCAGTCAGTAAACCATATTGCTTTACTGACAGTTTAATTGTAATCTATTTTCTGCCTAAATTTTCATGTGTTTAAGTTTTATTTTTTCATTACAGTTCTGTAAATATTTTTTAAAAAAACTATAGCTGTATTAGCAGGGCTATTACGCTGAAATTTTGGTGTTTTTTTTTTTAAAAAAAAAGAATCTTTGTACTGAAAAGTGGAGATTTTTAAGCCATTAAATTTGTAAACAATTTGGGACTCGTGTGTTGTGTCCTTAAGAACAGTTAAGAATGTGTAATTACTACTGTCCCCTTACGAGCATATTTCAAAGATTCATCCTTCCTCATAGAGTCGCAGTTAATGGCGAGTAGCTGGTGTGGCTGGGAGACTGCTCTGAGAGATCCGTGTCTGCCGTGCGTGGGTCATAGTGCTGTGCTTTCGTCTTCGAGGCTGGTGGCTTCCTGTCACCATGTCAAATGCAGAAAGGGAGAAAATCCATCTCGGGCATCTAAATTTTGTGCAGTTTTAAAAAGTTAAAAAGTTCAGTCTGTGAGGAGTTAGACGTTTCTACAGAAGGACAGTTGGATGCTGTGTTGGGATGTTCATCTTGGCTCTTCTTTTTGGGAATAACAGCCCTTCCTTCAGGTGAGTTCCTGTTTGTGAAGTCTGTTGGGTGGTTCTTTCAGAATCCAAAGGAGTCACGTTAAGTTACGAATGCATTAGGTGCTGTCCAGAAGTTCAGAGCTCAGGTGTGATGCAATGTTAAGATTTATTTTTCATTTACGTGGGGTCTGTAAGCACATGGAATGCACTCTGTCCATATCCATAGTTTTTTTTAAATGCTTTGGGCCTTTTTGTCCTGTTAGAATGCATTTATTTTTTCTCTATACTTCAATTCTAGCATGTAGATTTTAAGTGGAAGACACTGTAAATCTAGTCATAATTTCAAATTAGCTTTTGCTTCCTGCACGTGTTTGCTCTACCGTAGTAAGGTGCTTCCCACTGACCAGGACCAACGCGTGGTCTGGCCCTCTTGAAGTAGTAGCAACTCACCAAGCCTTTTTTGTGATTAGTCAGTACTTGGTGACGCTTATTGCTTTATGATTGAGAATTCTTTTCTCCAGCTTTGATTTCAGCCTCCAGATGTGAGGAACACCTTTACCCCAAACATCTGTCTGGTCTGTGGTGCAGGATTTGCCATCTTCCTAATTCTCAGGTCGCGTAGCTTCACGCACCGTGGCACAGTAACAACTGAAGCAGTCGGTCCGGACTGTTACTCTCAAGAGCTTTTCAGAATCATACCTGTTTCATTGGATCTATATTTATATTAAGGCCTAGCAGGCTGAGCAACTTCTCCAGCTTCCCCTCGCCCTACAGAAATGTGGTCTTTTTCTCCTCATGGTCAGTTCATGGCTCTATGTCTGTCTAACTGCAAAACAGACTCCAAAACTCCACCTTCATGAACAGGTTTCTTTTATCAGCCCATGCTGGCTGCTTCCTAAGCATATCCCCTGCCGTTTTCAGAGAAGCCCAGAGACTATCACCATCAGTTGATTCGCAGCAGGGGAACAGGACAAAGTAACTCAGTACTCGTAACCTCTTGAAGTTCATGTACAGGGAGGGGATCGCTTTGTCAGAACCCCATTCCCACTATGGTGAGCATCACGAGGTTAAAAAACCCACAACACCCAAGCGTTGCAGACGCTGCTGTACGTTTAAATCCCTAAGCTAAGCTATTATTTAAAAGTTGTGCTAAAAGGAAGATTTTAATTGTTAGCATTGATGTCGTATCATTGCTTGCCCTGTTTTTCCTAGCATCTGACGTTCTAATGGGAAAGAGGGTCGTTGTCTACGAGCTGGATTTTTTGCAGAAGATGGCGAGATCTCGGCAGAGAACGAGGGGAAGGATTAGTGATGCACAGTAATAAACGACAACGTGCAGAGAAAATGAAACGCTGAGCATGATATCGAGGTAAAAGGGTCAGAGCACTGCTGTGGTATGCGTGTGCCGCTGCGCTAATCTATGTATCTTATGTTGCAGAGGGTATTTCTGTTTGGAGTACTCTCTTTCCTTGGCGTTCAACTCCTCAAGAAATCATTTATGCACTTGTGGTACCCTGTTCTCTATTTGATCCATCTGTGTGAAGGTTTCTGCTCAGATCTTGGTGTTTCTGCTCAATGGCTGCTCACCTTTCCCATTTACATTTCACTGAGCCGTAAGGAGTGTTTGCTACTGCCTGTCCTGACTGCACGGACACAGCAACCTCTCCTTATTTTGGCTCCGTAGCCTTCGCTATGAAACATGGCTGTAAAGAAGAAATAGAGTAATGCTTTAACCTCCTGAGGTTTTTGATGTAAGTACCCTTCTTCCAGGTGAGCCCCACAGGCTTTGCTGATTTTTGAGCTCACATCTGTAAATATTCTCCCCTGCTCTCATAGTTATGGAAGAGAAGCAAGTGCCGATAAGTGGCTGTACCTCTTTCCAGTCTTCGATATCATTCTGTAGTTACTCAAGGCAGTAACTTCTGGCCTAATGGTAAATCAAAGTCTTAAGGCAGAGGCCAAGACTTTTTCCAGAACAACAGAAAAGAGTGCTGAAGGCTGCTGCTCTGTGAGAAAACGCTCTGTTTGTAATTGCACGATATGCAACAGTTTTTTAAAATTACAGGTCACACCATCTTCTCTAATTTAGCAAGTGTTTGGTGGTGAAGCATCCTCCATACCGAAGGAGAGCTAAGCTCTGCGTGGGTACATTGAGGGATGCTGGCAGAGGAAGAATATTGAGGAAGTTTCCACCGCTGTCATGAAGTAATTGTGGTGTTTTTCATCTCGGCGCTGCCGCTACAGCAATAAACCATGGCATGTTGGCACCCTGGGCCGGTGAACTGCTGCATCTATTTCTGAATATCAAGGTATCTATTGCATGTTCAGTGTAAAAACGAGCTGTGATTAATTAGAGACAGAAGCCTGGGCAGCTCTGGTACGATGGGTTAAAAGCACAGAGAGTAGCTGAGAGTGCTCTGCAATTTACGTGCCATTCTTGAACTCTTCGCAGCAAACAAGACGTAGGGGCACGTTGGCCACGTTATTCGCTGAGTGGCCTTATAGCATACGCACAAAAGGCATCGTGCAGACAGCCGCACATGGCGATGCGTCCACTGCGCAGGAAGATAAAGACCAGAAACTTTCCAACGCAATAGATGCTTCCCAGCAATGTCAGAGTAAGTTCAGTCTCAGCTGTATTTTAATCTAAGCCTGCATTGGCAGTCAGCTTTACAGATGGATGAGAAATGGCTGTGCTGCTCTCGATTAGCTACAACTACGGATTTGATGTTGCCCTTCAGAGGGAGCTGGTGATGAACTCCCCATTATTGGGGAAACGGAAGTTGGGGATATTTCAGGTAATGGTAAAAAATGAGGTCGTTCGGACACCGAAGCCTGCTTAGTCACAGCAGGCTCTTGCAGATCCATTACGTACCTCTTAGTGCTTTCTGGGCGGTGCTCAGAGCTGCGCTGGCTGGCTGCATTCGTTCTCCAGTCTGCTGACTTAGAGTCAGAAGTTTTAAGTGTTGTGACAATACAGGTCTGACCAGTTCAGCTGCTGATGAGTTTAGGGCTAACGAACCGTGCTAGAATCCAGCCCATCGCTGCTGTGTGCCTAACAGCGCGGCGATGTGGTGTCTGAGCTTGCCCTGTGTGTGGATACTCAGGCTTATTAGTCTGAGCTCCAGTCCACAAGAAAGTAACTGCTCTGTGTTTGTTTTCTGTTGAGCAGCTAATGCCCACTCTAACTAAATGGACTTTAAATACCTAATTAATACCTAAAAAATAGTCCATAAATAACAGCTGATACCAAAGACAATGTCTCTCTTGACAAAATAGTTCCTAATGGCCTATTTAGACAGTCCAAGAAATTCCCTCCCAAAGATGATTTTTGGTTTGTCCTCTTACTTTAAAACCCAGCCTAGTCCTAACTGACACTAATAGAAAGAACGCTGTACTCTTTTGAGGCTTACCTGTTTCAGGACAGATGTAAGACAATATCTGTTGTTGTCTCATGTCACAGAACCAGTGAGTCTACATGTTACACTAAAGGCTTTAAAGAGGTTTTTTAATCTGTTCTGTAGGTCTGATTTGACTAGTAAGCTGAAAAATATTCTGGTTTTTGAATAGGATTTGAAGATCAGCAGTCTATGCCCTTCATTCTCAGAACCGAAATGGTGATTTAGAGTAAATCATGTCTATTTTACACAGGGGAGGTAAAAAAAGTTGACCCAAGCAATATAAATGACACTAGAAGTAGAATACGTTTTGGCTTTGGGTGGTGTTTGTTTGGGCGGTTTTTTTGTGTGTGTGTTTGTTTCCAAACTGTTTCCCAATCATGGCATCCCTAAAAGTTTAGCCTGAGAATCTCAGAGGAAAGCAAATTCTGACCATCTCATCTAAAATGAAAAAGGTCTCCTCTGCATAAGCACATATGCAAACTATATGGCATGGCTGAGAAATACAGGTAAACCCTGAGGAATATTTTTCTGACACTAACGAGTCCTTTTTTCCTCCAGTGTCTCTGTTTGAATGTTATGTTTTGTGTTTGGTCCTAGCCTGAAATCTAACAGGCCCAGATCAGACGAAAGGACTGTGAATTCTCCTCCATGGCTGACATTTCTCCCCATCCAGCCAAAACTGTCTTTCAGGAATTGTCTACTTCTCTCATTCCTACTTTCACAGGCCGCCCCACTGTTACGCGGATTTGGTCTAAAGCTAAGAAGGAATACTAGTCGCGACCTTCTCTAAGGTAGGCGGTAGTGTCTCTCCTTAAGGAGTGCTCCCCTTGCTTTTCTGGAAAGAGGAGCGATCTCTGAAGTTAGGTCATGGTGTAAGACTAACATCCATTGTAACGCTAGGAACAGACATATCCTGGGGCCACCTGTGGAAGTCCGGATCCGTTTCAGGAAGAGGTGAACAAGATAGGATGGGAAGTCCCTAAAGGCAGAAATGTTCATCTAGGGAAGTCTCTTAGTAGGTGATGATGTTATATCAGTTGTGGAAATGATCTCAGCAAACCAGGAAAAATAGCAGGAGAATAAGATAACAGGCTGAAGTATTTTATTGTACAAACCCGTATTTGGTGGTGAGAGTGCTATGCAAACACAGACTAGCCCTTTGCTCGCTATTTGGGACGGTGCCAAAATAGATTTACCTAGTGCTCTCTTGTAGAACTGATATTTTACATGAATTCACGTTGATTCAAACTCTATAAAGCTGTATTGTGTTGGCACCTGCATTTCCACTTGAGAACTTTGAAACTGCAAGTCTACCTCAGCTGCACCTCCAAAGTTTGTTGATGAACTTCCCCGGATGAACTGAGGCAAGGCTTTTAATCGAGGGGTTACCCAAAGAAACAAGCCTTCTTTCCTCTAGAAAATTTCTTCCCTAGAAAATTTTCAAATCACCTGATCTCTGTGCTCTGTAGTGACACTTCGTCGCCGTTGGTAGTGTGCCAACATGAACTTTAAAAAAGGAAGCGTTAGAAAAAGTTCATTGCTAACTTTTCTGCATCATCGATCTTTTTGATCTTTAATCTGGGCAGATTATTTTCTTGAAATGCAGAAAAGAATGGAACCTGGAGTCAGGAAGTGGAGGTTGTCATGGTCTTATTGAAGAACTCGAAGGCAGTAGCTTTTCTGGCCATTTGTGGGCTTTTCTGTATCTCTGAAGGATGCTGTCAGGAGAAGTTAAGGCTACTTTGCTGCAGTAAAGTGTGTTTCTGAAGTTGGGTGATTAAAGAAAAAGGCAGTTTGGCGCTTACCTGTTGTTCTCCGGCTTCCATTGCCAGAATTCTGAACGATCAAAGTGACCATCTTCGCTTTCCTACTTACTCAGTATCTATCTTATTCATGTTTTTAATGGAAATGGCAAACTCTTCTGGTGTGATTGGTATTTAAATGTTTGATGTCATCATTAGATGCTGTGCACTTCATTGGTGATACAGAACGGTCTTTTTGAATGGAGGATGTGTGATCGCTGCAGTATAATCCATTCACCCATCCCAAACCCACCCTTACCCTCGAATCTCTTAAAATCCTTCTATTTTCTATGTGTATGTGAAGTATGATTATCAAAGCTATATATTTAATATAAATATTTCTTTCAATGTGGAAAGAAGTTCAGATTCTGCCTTGCTGGTACATAGAGAACATTTCCTTCATAGTATGTTAATTATTTAGTTATAGTTAGTTAGGTAATAGGCCGGTCTCAGAGGGAGGAAAGGTGGCTTTCTGACCAAATTCTGCCTGGAAGTGTCCAGGAACCAGCAGCATTTCTCAGGTCAGACAGGAGCGCTCTACAAATGTGCAGGAGGAGCGTTAGAATCTGTTATCTAGATTAATTGTTGAGTTTAAGAATCTTAAGAACTCCTTGGAGGATTGCTTTGAGTTGATGTGTATGTGACCTTAGGGAGAAAATAGTTAAATAACAGTTTACAATCCCATGTCAGGATCCCCTCAGTACTCAATATTAAATGCAAATTTAGATAAATTACGTCTGTGGATTAGATTCCAAGGTACGATATGGACCAAGACTGCTACACCCATCTCCTGGCTGCCAGCACTCCCGTACCGGCTCAAGGATACCGAGAGGTAACGCAGCATTGCTTCGCTGATTTGCACGGGTCAGTTTGGGAGCTGGTAGCGGAAAACGTCAGTTTTGGAGACGCATCTTGCCATGATAAATATTAGCTGTAGCATCATAGTAATTGAGGTGGATGGAGAGGAAATGCCTTCATCTCATCAGTCTGACAGTCAGTTTGTAACATGGGAAAATACAAAAGTTAGAATTATTTTCTGTAAAAAAGCGCAAAAATTACCTTGCAGTTTGTTCTCAAGTATAGGTAAGTGTCTCAAACCAAGTCAGTCTTTCCTCAAACGCTTTACTGGCAAATACATGGGTGAGAATGTGTGGTTGTCATCCTATGCCGTGTGCCATTTGTTGTCTCTTGAATTTGCACCGGTATTCCCTTCCTTTCAGGAAAATGTGGTTATATTTCCCAAATGTATACCCTCTGTACATTATAAATGCTACTAATGGCCAGATATTTTTGCCTATGCAGGAAACTGAATGCCTAGTTTAAAAAGCCCCTATTAAGCTGCAAAACGGTGACAAAATAATTTCCAAACTATTGTACTTCTGTTTAATTCTTTCTCTTTTAAATTTGTTTTTGGTAGGGTTTTTGCTTTTTCTGGAAGACCTTCTTTTGATCGTCCGGATGAAAGATTGAATCAGCTGGGCAGATACAGAAATCAGGTAAAACACTTGTGGCTTTTATTTTTTCTAATGAAAGTCCTTGGGAATCAGAAAATGAACCCTAAACAGGTGGTGTGGAGTCCTCAAAGAATGCAAATACACAATTGTTTTACTATGCCAAAATGTCTTCTAAAAAAATGGGCTGTTATTCTAAGTCTTATGATAAGTAAATATTCCAGGGAGAAACAAGGGTCCCTGTGCAGAACTTCTGGACACAAAAGTGAAATATAGTAAAAGTTAAACCTATGTTAAAAGAGTTCAGAGAAGCTGTAATGCTCATACTTGATATAAACTGATAAATATCCTGTGAGGAAATATTTTTAACTCTCTCAATTACCTCAATTTATTTACCTTTGGGGCATGAGTTTCCAGTGTCATTTTCTATCCCACAGTATGACCTAGAAGTGATTGCAGCAAAGGTGCAACTAAGTTTTTAGCATACTGTTGGAAGAACACAATTTATCCTTCATTTAAATGAAGATTTGTATTGTTTTTAAGGGGCATAAGCTGAAAATTAAAGATGGATGAACCGCTGACCTCTAGTGTTGGAAGAGCTTTTGCAGTTCTTAAGATCCGGAGTGTCAGGCAGATGTTGCCATAATGGGTTTGTCTGCAGTAAGGTGTTGCTCTCCTAGGTAGTGCTTTGCTCATCCACCGAACTGGGATGTTTTCATTGCCAATTTTGAAAGAATGTAATTAATTTTCTATATATGCCTCACTGCTTTTAATGCCGTGGTCCTAGAAAGCTTTTTTAATTTTTGTGGTGATGAAAAATTTAACTTTCTCATAGTTTTTTATGACTTTGAATTTCAGGGATGCATAAAAATGTGCTTAGATTTGTCTGTGGCTATGTTTGCATTTACATGTTTCTATGTGTGTGTATATATATCTCTATATTTTTATATCTACAAATCTATTTAAAATATGATTATAAATGCAAAAAGACAATAGAGAACAAATAGTAAGTAATGGTGGTGAAGGGTGGTGCTGAACATCCCTGGTCAGGTAACATAAGCTAACCCCAAATCGATATCGATAACCATCAGCCTTTTCCTCAGCAGCTTTTTCACTTTAGACCAAAGAGTGGGGGGGGAAAGAAGAGTGTAAGAAATTGAGAGGTGCCGAATAGTGCACAGAAATACCGGCAAGTACGTTAATATAAGATCAGCACATTTTTTAGGAATGGTATAATATATACCCTTTAAAAGGCTGTTACTTTGTAGTACTTTTAAATAAAATGTTATGTCGATATCATAAGACAGTGAATATACAGACAGAATATTTCTTGTCTGTTTTTGTGTTTAAGAGCGTGGTCACGCCTTATTAAATGTGGTCACAAAACTATTACCTTTTAAGGCTGGGCTTTTAGTCAACCTGCTATTCGGATTTGTTTAGTGATCTTGAACCAGTACTAAAGAAAGAAAGAAAGATAGATTTTAAACCTTGTTTTCCATAGGGAGAGCTGACTGTTGATATTTAGACTCACAGAACCATAGAATCATTTAGGTTGGAAAAGACCTTTAAGATTGAGTCCAGCTGTAAACCTAAAGTGCCAAGTCTACCACTAATCCATGCCCCTGAATGCCACAGTACATGCCTTTTAAATACCTCCAGGGTATTTATTATTTAAGCAGAGGTTATCCTAGGAGATGATATCCTATCCTGCCCTATTTTTCTCTAGGAGTATTAGTATGAACAGCCTTTTGCGGGCATTTTCACTACTGGGCTGTTGCTTGTCACTGCACTACATTAGTTCACTGTAGGAACCTGTGTGTATACTCTAAATTGAATCTCCACGCTTATTAAAAATATATGGACTTTCTCCTTCCATTACATAAATAAGGTTGAAAAAGCAATTTGATTGTCACGCAGGGCTTAAAATTCCTGACAACAAAACTGGATTTTAATATTTCAAACCTGCATTTTAATCAATGCCACGATTCTGTCTGTTCTTGACATTGTCTTTCATATCCAATATCCTTTCAGAGTACTGTAAGTTCTTGGCTTGAAAGAGTTTCTTGACAGCAAGATCAGCTGCTTAATTACATGAGGTGTGGAAAGAAAACTTGCATTGGTTTGAATTTTCCACCTTTTAATTTGCATCTTTCCGCGGCATTCCTCTCCTGACTTGACACTAAGGTGCAATGCTATTTGGGTAGTTGTTAACCTTGATGCCGAGCTGTAAACACTATCAGGTTTGATAATTTCCCAAAGGCTGAGATCTGATGGAGGCAATTCTCAACGATTAAAAGATATCAGGTAATTGATGACCTTTGAGGATGTTGTCTCCATAGATTCCCGCTTCAGCTTCTTTTCCTGTTTCTTTAGAGTATAATTTATGGCCGGTACTCAGAGGAGGTCGCAAGAAAAAGCGGAGACGGGTGAGACTCACACCCTTTTCAAAAATTGCGTGTGAGGTTACACGCAACTCCAAAAGTCATAGTCAGGCTTGTGACTAGAGGTGCAGGCACTTCAAAGGCTTGGATTTGTGGAGGCAGTAAACTTGAGGAACATCTTGTGAAGTAACTTCCCCTTTTATAGTACTAAAAAAGGTAACGAAAGCCCAACTAGGATTTTAACTCTCAGGTGCATTGGATCGTCTGCTAGCTTTTTTAGTGCTCACTATGGATACTATTACATTTTTGTGGTTCACATGAGTATCTGTGCCTAGCAGGTATTTTAGTACCTGTCAATCTGTGACTAGCACAGTCAGCATTATTTTTCCTAAGTCATCTGTGATAAAGATGATAAAGCATGGTAAAGAAAATAGCAGTAGATATTAACACCAAAAATTGGAGAAACATCAGTGTATTGGAAAACTCAAGAAAAATTAGTGATCTGATCTTCAGTATTAAAAATTTCACCTTGTTTTTTCAATGAGTTTAAGCCAGTTCTCCATAGTAATGTAGTACAGCTTTAGTTCAAGAGAAATTTTTTAATTCCAGTGGAATGCAAGATAGCGTGTGGCTAAAACACACCCTTTTAGTCCAAAACTGATGTTTGGTGGCCCCAGCTTCTACAGGACAGATGGCAGAAGTAGTGATGAGGAAAACCTGCTGCGATCTTTCACTGTGAAGTACCAGTTTTAACAAGAAATGGATGCAGTGTTTCTTTATCTAACCAGTTTTAGTAGAAGAATTTTAAACCTGTTGCAAACGCAGTGATAAGCAAGTACAAACTAGAGTTCGTTACTTGTCTTCCAGGCGTAAGCATGTGGGTTAGGCCCACCTCATTAGCCCTGGCACACGTTTTATCAGCTGGGGAAAGAACCCAGTAAAAACCGGGATGATCCTGTGGGAAGCTTGCCGCGTTTGGGCTGGGATGGTTGTCGCTCTCGTGCGTGGCCGCGTGGGAAAACGGTGGCCATATCCTCACTGAAACCCTGTGATCTGTGTTATGCGATACCTAAACAAAGGCCGGCCTGTGTCGTTTCAGAAGTCATACACTCTGTATTTCATACTTAGCAAAAAAAGAAATTGTAATATTTAAGAGTGTGGAAAGTAAATTGAAAATTATATTCCCTGCTGGATGTCTTATGAACTCAGAGACCTACAGCCAGAGTTCAGAATTAAGAGTGTAGGCACAACCATATAAACACCAGGAGGGGAAAAAAGTACTTCAATATCCAATTGCATCTGGTTTTGAGCGTCATAATTCAGATCACCTTGTCCAGGTCACTCTAGATTGTATGGAAATATTTTAGCCAAAGCCAGAAGAAATCTAAGCACTTTGAGACAAATATTCCTGTGTTTATGTATATTAAGGAAGGAACATAGGCAACAAATCAGATTTTTTAACACTACTTTTAATGCTATTATTAGAATCACATGAATAGAATTACTTCATTTTAAAGCTTATCATACAATACTAAGATCAAAGAATCAAAACAAAAATCTTGGCAGAAACACCTTGTGGCTTGTTTTACTGCCTTAAGATGTATGGATATTTAAAACAAAAACTGTGGGGGAAGTCTCACTCTTAAGTGTTCATTTAGGACTAAAAAAAACCCCACATTTTGACTTCAGAACAGCAGTTTAAAACAGGCGGCTGCTACAAATCCTTCAACACAAATGGCCAAGCATTAGGAGAGATCTGGGCTCGCTGACCTGCAATACTTTGAAAGAGAAGGCTAATCAAGTCTGAATGCTTGAACAGACACCATATTTTGTTGGATTTTTTTGTTATTTTAATGGACACCCATAAGTTTTTCCACTGCAAGAGAAACTTCTTAACAATAAAGGTGCCATAAAGAAACTTTCATAGAACAAAGAAGCTTGTGATTTCCAGAAAAGGAGCATTTTTTTTTGCCATTGATGGTAGGAGATAAAAGGACTGCACAGATCTGCAGCCATCTGAAAAGAATTTCTAAATATATGTTTCTTTCTAATAAAACAATTTAATGTTTAGCTTTTACATTTCATTTTCATAGTGTTATTTCCTTCAGTGAGATGATCACATTTTCTAGGTAGAGATATAGTTTTAGAAGTGCTTGCGTGATGGGATGGAAATTAAGGTGTTGTGCAATCAAGAGCCTTTTGCAGGCTGCTGTATAAATATCGAAAGCATATAAGGAAGTCTAAATGGCTACTGTGAGGCATGAGCTCGTGATCTTTTCTGCTGGCTTCAGAGGGAGCTGCATCTACATCTTTAATACACTCTAGAAGTATTTTAAAATGCAGTGTTTATGAATACCAGGGGAAGATGCAAGTTTCATTGTCCTTGAGAAAGTAAAAAAAAATTTCCTAAAAATCAACTGATTAGAGCTGTAAGTTATATTTAGAGACTGTGCTTTGCTTAACTGCCTAAGAGCATTTACCGTGTAAATCTCTGAAGCAAAGCACACTTGTAAACCCTTGCTTTTCTTTGAGAGAGAAGATATTCCACAAGCTAACCAAAACTGTGTTGCACAAACTTTGTAATTAATATTTTGCATGTGTTCCGAAAGCTCTGAATGACCTATTTCTAAATAATGGAAAACGAGAAAACCCTCTAGGAGGGTCAGCCAGATCATTTTGTCAGAAATTGTACATAAGACAAGTTAAGGGCCAAATCCATTTTAATTGAACCCACGGAGAGCATGTTTTCAGTCAAAGCCTGCAAGTAAGTTGAAAACTAAAGCTGAGACTTCCAGAAGTCTAATCTGGTAGCTGGACTAGGTGAGAAACCATCAACTTTCATCTTTTGAAGTTCAAGCCTGTCAATTTACTAAGACAGAATTGTCTAATAATTTTATATATATATATTTGTATACGTACACTGTAGCGTGTTTTGAGTGTGTGCACTACTTTGTAGCCCTCCTCTTAAAATGTGTGTGATTACCATCTGCAAAGCCAAGACCACCAATTAGCACCAGCTGATTTTTTCCCCTTTTCCAGTGTGTGCTTCCTTTGTTACGCTACGCGTTGTTCATTAGTTGGTATACCTAATGCCAATTAGGGACTGAGGCAGGCACAAAGACTAATTTGATCATCCGGAGACTTGCCTCCCAAGATCCCTGTGTAGTCAGCAGAGACACGGCAGTTCCTCCAGGGCACTTAAGCCTGGGTTTCTGCTCTCATTCGCCCTCTAGAGAAGCCTGCTTCTTTCCATTAACTAAAGGGAAAGACTAGCATCCCCAGGCAAAAGCTGGCCCTTCTCAACCACGCTCCCATTTTAATAAAGGGAAGTCACAGACTGAGTTTGACTTTGGAGTTTCAGGGCGAAGGCTGCTCGTCTGCCACAGTGAGAAGAGGCCCGTTCACGTCACCCAGTGAAACATGGGCACCACCTTCCCGCTCCACCTCTCCCAGCTTGTTTCAGTCCGTAGGGGTATCGTGCCGGGCCGTAGGATCGCTGTTGTCCATAGCCTCAGCAGTTCCCTCTTGGCAAGCTGCTGTCTTTTCTGAGGACATACTGACCTCACCAACGGCAGGTCAGGGAGGAACGGGAGAGTGGTGAGCCTTTCACGTGAGTTAAAGTTGTTAAGTGATGTTGGATGGGGCACCTAATTTCATTGAATCATAGAATCATTTAGGTTGGAAAAAGACCTTTAGGTCATTGAGTCCAACTGTAAGACTTATTTCACAGACCTATTCCTTGCTATAATTAAGACCCTAAACTTTGGAAGTTGCGCTTAAATTGACTGCGAAGTACGAAACCCCTTGCACTGCACGCTGCTGTTCCCCGCTTAATGCCAGTTTTTAAAAGGCCAAACCCTCCTGCGCTGTGTTAGGACAGCAAAGCAGATCTTGGCTGTCTCTTACAAGGTACTACCTACCGCGTTATAAAATGAGGTGCGTCCTCTGGAAAGGTTCGGGAGAGCCCGCGCAGACTGGCTCCTTCCTCCTTAGTGTTTGACCCGTAATACAGCTGTAAAGAGAGGAAGCGGACTTAATACCTTTTCATATTTAAAATTGCCTCGTCATTTGCGTAACAAGTTCTCTGTGCTTTACGGTGGAAAAGATGACAATTGAGTTTTATTTCAGGTAGAGTAGGCAACTAATTTGCTAAACCGCTTTGGCAGCCCAGGTGCGTTGCTAACTGAACCAAAATTATTAACCTTAATACAATTTTTAAACAATTATTAAGCTAATCGGATGCAAATTAAACAAAATGAACCTATAAATATATGTGTTTTTCAAATTAGTAATTGGATTTTTTGATGATCTTTGGCTTGACATTGATAAGCTGCTTCTCATAACAGTCTAATTAGGCAATATGTAAACTTTGGCATTCGGTTCTGTCCTAGTGGCTTTTTCAAATGATGTTTGTAAAATTTGCAATTTCATATTACAGATTAAAAATTAAAAACTGCAGGAGGCTAACATTAAAATGAGAATTCATTTCATGGAAAGCCCTGTAGACAAAATTCACCCTAATAGAATTGTGCATAAGGGGCTGCAAATCATGATCTATAGTTACACAGGGGAAGGCTTGTCAAAACCAGTATTGTTGGCCTGTAGTTCTATTCACAGTATTAAACCCATCAGTGAAGTCACTTTGGGGAAAATGCGAACATTATCAAAGAACAGTAAATTAGCAAGAAATTAAAGCATATACCCTTGCATTTCCAAAACAAAAGATCCCTTCATTAAAAACCTTTCATCAGTGGTTTAATATTCATAGCAGTAATTTGCATAACTAAATCAGTTTTCACTGATGAGAGACGACCAAAGTTTTTTCACTAATTTCTTTTTTGAATGAGCTCTCTAGTTTTTTGATTAAAATTTCACACCAGTAGTTGAGCAGAATTGAATACATGACTTAACCGTATTTGCGAGCATCATCTTTTAAAATGCCAGGTTAAACGTTGCTGCTGCACGAGAAAGGAACGGCTCAGACTGCTTTGTTTACCTTCACGGCGTAATATCCCTCCCGTGCCTCCAGTCCTGGAGTCCGTGTCAAATTCCAAACCGAAAAGATAGGGGTTGGTTGGGTTTTATTGGCTTTTTCACGTTCTTATACCTGTACATAGACACAGAACAAAAAGATGAGCCGTGATCTAGTAATTAAGAGAAGTCATTAGAGTACACAAGTTAAGAACTTTCCAGTATCTCTCTGAAAGTGATGTTCTTTTTCCAGGTCCAGTTTTTGGGGTTTTTGTGTTGGTTTTTTTTTTTCCCTAATGTTTTGAAAAGACCATTTCCCTTGTGAAAAGCAGGAAGGAAAGAGGAAATACATTTGCCTTCGGGAATGAGACGGACGAGTCTTTTTCAGTGTGCAAAATACACGTATATTACGCTGGCTCAGGACCACATAATAGCCCTTACTAGAAATCATTTTAAACAGCGTGTTTCAGAAATAATGAGGGTTAATTCTGTCCGAGTCACTGAGAGATGCCGTGGGTAACCAGTCATGCAATATTTACGTGGAGGTGGTCCGTGCAATGATTTGTTAAACTGAAATAATTTAATTCATTTGAATCCTGAGGTGGCCTCAGTCACGCAACTGCTGCATTGAGAACAGGACACTTGCAGACGAGTGCTAGTGAGTTTTAGTGTTTTCTGTCACATAACCTGATTTCAGGTAAGTTAGTTTTGAATGAATAGTCCACGGTCAGAAAAGATTAGAAGTTATTAGATTTTATCCATTTTTTTTTTTAATTGGCCGACACTGAAATTTAAATTAAAACACAAAAAGATGAGAGAGTGACAATGAAGCGTTCTGCTCATATGCAGAGAAACAGAAAATACCTGTAGGAACAGGTAACAAAGTCTTCATTTCTCCTTTTTTCCTCCAAATTTTTTGTCTTGGTGTTATTAGAACTGGGTAGTACCACTTAAAATGTTTAATATTTACCAGTGCATCCTGTGTGCTCTTGATTGTTCAAAGGTGTGGTTTTCCAAAGTATTTCTGCTTAACCACAAACTATATTTCATGCAATAATGATATTTTAGTTTTACCTTGCTGTAACTCTATTATTACACTCATTACGAATGAAGGGCACGGCAGGTCTCGTTACAGGTGTTTCTCCACTGCCACGGCACTCGCTGATCATCGCTAGGAAGAAGTTATCAACCTCGGTAAGTTTTTATGCCGTTTCTCTGCTACCCCTGTATCGTACACGGCGGGGAACGTGCTGGCTGTCAGTCTAGGCCAAAACTTCTTGTATTTGCTCTGTGACCTTTTGTTTGCTTTCTGCATACCACAGAGCCCGTATTATCAAGCAGAGGAGGTGGTTTTCGGCAGGCCCTGCTAGCTGGGAGGCGCCAGAAGTTGCGCCCCCCGCACGCACCGTGCCACAAGTAGAGCTCCTGCCACTTCTGACTGCAGGTTGCGAGGGTCTGACAAGGTGAGCTCAGCTTTCTCTGCAGCGTACGTCAGCCTCAGAGACTACGGTAATGCTACCAAGGTAAACATGTAGAAGCAGCTTTCCATATTCGCTCAGTTGTGTTGACAAAGTCATTGGAGGTCTCCCCAGGGGGGCGAGCGCTGGAGAGAAAGCCGTTCACGGTTTTCTACTACTTACGTAGAACCCGGGGAAATATTTCTGACTAGATGCTTTTCTTGAAGAAAAAATTTTAAAAAAGGAAAAAAAAAAGTATTAATAAAAAAGTCACAACTTTATGATGTTTTATTTCACTGTAATAAGCATGAATGAAACCCATCAGTTAACAGACATTTTGGGCTTTAGAACCTGGTGCTTGTCTCCATTTAATGTAACGAAAACTATTTCTATTTAGATAAAAGGGTTGCATGCAGGTCTAAAACCAACGTGGCAACCTGCCTCCGGGGTTGGGATTGTACGTTGGGACAAAAGGTCTCCATTTTTTTCAGGGTCCCCTTTGACTTTTTGAATGCCAACCAATAACGTTGATGCAGATACCGACAGACTCTTCTAACTTTATGTCCCATTTTTAAAGAAGGACTTAGGCAGTTCCTTGGCAGATGACTTCTTAGATCTATTCCAAGGCTTATGAGATTCACTCTGATATGGAAGTTTAGTGTGTGCGCTGGCTATGGAGCAATTTGCTTATGTACCCTTGTTACTACCGTTCCGCAGTTTCCTCCCTGCGCACCGAACTGGCAACCCATCACGGAGCCCTCCTACTGCCATGTATCGCACTGATGGTAAAAATTCTTCTTTTTTTTTTTTTTTTAAAACCAACCTTTCTGGCCTTGTTCAGTAATGTAGCTCTAAGCTTTGTCATCCTTGTTTCCTGAACTACCTGTCTAATCTCTTTCTAATCCAACGTGCGTATTTTCTGTCATGAAAGGCTGCAAGCAGACCACTGACGTGATACAAACAGGACCTGGAAGAAGATGAGAATAAGCACCTCTGATTAGTTTTCATGCCACTGATTTTACTACTTTTACAAATTTTGTTAACAGTTTGAGATTTCTTTTCTTCCTGGAAGAAAATTTAGGGTTAATGAAGAACATCAGGATGTCCCTGAAGGGTAAAGGGAGGAGGATGTTGTTTCTACAGTGCCAAAGGTGGACGTTTCTTGGCTTTTTGTATTCGTCTGTCATTTCTTTGGATGGTTCATTCCATTAGAAGAGCTATTTTATCATTTTCTTTTGCTCTAAAGTGAGCAATAATAAACAGTGTCCAACTGTGAAGGCATGAAAGGAGTCAGGATAAATAACAGTTGCTTGTTGTTTACATTAATCAAATATTTGTATGAATACTGAAGTATCCCCTTTGTTCTTTCAAAAGACGTGACAGTAGTGAACATAAAGCTGCTTCACGTGCTGGTAATTGTGCATTGTCATGAAAAGGTCCTTTCAGAAAGAGGCAAGTGAAACCCTCTAAAATAAAGAGATTTTAATATTTCTGCAAAGATACAAGGAAAACTTGTATCCTCACCCCACGTCTAGAACGTGTACCTTCAGCTCATGTAATACGTTGTCCCGTGTGATAACCTGGATATATCTGTGATAGCGACATTTTATTGTCCTGAGCCTTGTTCTTGATGCTCCTAGAGTTTTGGATGAAGACGTTAAGGTTATATTTCTAATATTTTTTCATGAAAATTTAGTGAGGAAGTTTCTGTGGAAGCAAATCCACTACATGTCCACCCCGTGGGCTGAAGGCTTCCCGGCGAGCCCTGCTGCCAGGGGGTGTGTCGGCACCTACGCCTGATCGCCCTCGGTCTAAGACAAGAATCATTTCTCCAGCCTTGCCTATCCTAACACAAACTCTTTATGGCCTGCATACGAGACAATTAAAACCGAACTTGAGCTAAATAGCTCACCAAACTCCGAATGATAATTAAAGTCTGTGTTTAAAAAATAACATAATTTCCAGCATTGTGTTCCTCATTAGTCACCTAAAGGACAAGGCAGCAGAACAAAAAAGGGACAGACGGATTTGTTATTTTGCTTAATTATGGAACTATAATAACATTGGATAATATAATGGGGACTGTAGTTTAAGGATCTGTATCATAATGATAAAGACTGAAATTTGGTATTAAAACATTATTGACTTATTGCAGTCTAAAATATGATTTTGCTAAAGGTGTAAGGCCTCCATCGGTTACTGTCTTTCCGTAGTAATTATTTGTAAAAGTGTAGAATACCCCTTTGAAAATGGAAGCTGAGACGTTTGAGGAGGCAAGTTCACTGTGTGTAAGTGCCTGGGTGAAATAAACTTTGTTCTAAATACAATTTTTATCTATTTTGCGGTGCTGACTGCGCTGTTATTGTAGTATATAAGCAAGCCTTGCGTGCGTGACTAGCCAAAACGTTCCATACAAAACTTTTTCATGGTTTGATTTTTTTTTTTTAACATAATATCATCTGGATTTCTAAAGAAACCCTAGTGGTAGCCCCTGACCCAAATGTACATCAAGTGCTGTTCCCCTATGGCCCTGGCCTATTTATTGCTTTCCTAACTACTTGAGTTCAAATAGGCGCTCAGAACAAAATTGAAAATGAGCTTGGGGTCTTTTTCTAGTCCCAATTTGTTCACTTCCAAAACCACTACCCAATTTAGCACAATTGGCAGCGTCTGCTCAAGAGAGGGCAAAGGCTGGAATAACAGGGATGCAGAAGGGCAGGGCTGAAGTGTACTGGCAAAACAGCGTGGAAGAGCTGTTCCAGCACTGCGCCGCCTGATGTAATCTCTCGGCTGTACGAGCGTGACAATTAGCATGAAAAACCGAAGAAGGCGAAAGGGAAGGTGTTTTTTTTTCTTCTACTGCCTACTCAAAGTATGTGTATTTGGGTGTACAATATACTCTGGCAGTGAGGCAACTAAATCATTGCTCATGACTAAATACCGATGCTCTGCTGTTCATCAAAGGCGCTACTGTATCGTGAGGTGAAAAAGAGTGGGTAAGCAAGGGGTATTGCACGTTACCAGAAGAAACTTTTTTCATTTGGCCCTAATGTAGGAGGAAGTACCTGTCATGTACGTCATTCGTAGGTGCTTTACTGTGCAGGGAAAGGGTTTGTGGTTGCAACAGCAAGGTGCGGGACACCGTCGTTGCTCACTGAAGTCGGTGAGAGTTGAGGGCCCAGCATCTTGCAGAGCTGCAGTTCTGGTTTGCAGATTAACTGGTTGCCCAGAATTGAAGCATGTCTTTTCTTTTTATACAGAGGAATGACTTCCCTTGAATGGTTTATGTGAATGCCTTTCCAGAATGACATCGTATTGAGATAGGTAAGTAAGTATCTTTTGAAGAAGGCTGAAAATGTGAATGAGAAGTGAAAGAAATAGGTCTCATTCTTGTCCTAGTGAGAGGTCTCAAAAAGAAAATATGGCATTAGATGACTTAAACTACCACTCTTAGATTAATCTCTTCAGTAACCTTCATTCACCAGGACTCATTTTTCTCCTGCTTCAGGTTATTTTCTGGTGTCAGCAGTTGCTATCTATTATCTGCACGTGATTTTGTAAATACTTGACTATGGGCAGTTTAACTGCTTTTGGGTATACAATAGATATACATGAAAACTGTCCTGCTGTAAATTAGTAGGAAAATCAACTAATTAAAAAAAACAACAAACAAACAAAACCAAAATAAGTAATAAAACCAAAGACTTAAAAATGAACACCAAAACTCAAACGAGCTTTTTGGTTTGCTTGGGGCATTGATGGAGTGGCAACAGGAAACTTGCACAGACTATTTCTCTGGAACCATCTCTTCAGATGATATTATTGTTCTCCTGACATTTTTCCCTTTAGCTTCATGTGTATTTGATGCCAAGAGACACCCATCACTCAGCAAAGCTCAGTCTAGGCAGAAATAGAATCAAACCTTTAATAATCTTACATTTGAAATATTGAGGTGATCTTGTTTTATCTGTGCTTTTAAGGTACACTTATTAAAAATACATGTACTTGAATCTGTGATTTATACAGATATCAGGTGAAACAGACTTCCTGCAATTAATTGTGCCTACAGCCGCCTCAGCTAGAAGCGTTTACTCTTGTCAGGTAAGAAAAAAATCTCCTCTGCCCACAGGTACTTATATTTAAAAAAAAGACTGTAATAGGAGGAAAGCCGCCTTTGAAGGACTCGGTATGAACCATGTTGGTACAATTTTGCTAGTGTTGAGTGCATTAACGACGGATTTGGCTTTAGAAAAGATGAAGCAGTTTAAATGTGAACGGGGTATTTGTTATAGTATTTCTAATCTTATTGGAAGATTGTAGGATATGATTCTTCGTAGACTCTCTCACCTTTCTCTTTTGGCCAAGAAGCCCTTAACTGTTACAGGCATTTATGCATTAAGAACAGTCAAGCACTTACAGCTGCTTTCTGTTCTTCTGAAGTCCTTGTCTCACTGGCATCTGCCTGCAAACAATATGTACTTTTTTTTTTTTTCCCTGCCCTGTCATTTCTTTCTGGTAAAATCCTGTTTTATAGCAGATATTTTTGTTCTTAGTCTGTTTCTTTCAGCGTGGTGGGATGAGGACTGCCAGCTGCCCTGGTCAAGTCCATTAGTGCCAGCACAACTCTAGTGGTTTCCTCACATGTAACTTTACCCTACACTGGTCTCCAGTGTCCTTTCTCAAACAAACCCAAAATACATTCCCCGTCTTCAGAAATCTACCCATGAGGTTGCTGCATCTGGAGATAGGATTTCTGACCTTTTGGTTGAATATTTCAAATAGGCGCCGAATGATACTTTAAGCCTTATCCGTTCCATTTAGAATATATTAGGTAAAGCGTTTCAGTTCCAAAGTTGCATCAATTTATGCAGTGTATTGGCTTGAGTTTTGGTAGAAGTGGAAGTGATAGAAATCTAAGTCAGGTTTTGCGGTGAACATGCCTAAAAATAACCCCTCTGTGTAAAACCAGAATTAAAGATGGGAGATCTTTGTAGTTTCACAGATTTCAAAACAGAAACATACCTAATTTTGGAAACCCATGTTAGCTGACAGCAAACCATGCTTTCCTGAACAAAAGCACTCTCTGCAATAAAGATGGACAAATTTTACTGTTTGGCAGGGCTTTTTCCCTCCTAAGCTATAAAGGGCTTTTTCACATCTTGTTGGGAAAGGAAAGAAGCCGATCTGGCCACCGACGGCCACCAGGCAGCGCAGCGCGGCGGGGCAAGCTCGCCCTGGGGTAACACCGTCGGCATCAGTCCAACGAAAGTGCGCTGAGCTGGCGATAGAGCGAGCTATGGTTAAAAATGAATAAGCCGCTGAGCAGATGCCAACGTCTGTAATGTTCAAACAAAGCATGTTCCCTTTTTAATATTAAGGTCTAGATAGACATACTCTTCATCATCAAAACCCAGGCTTTATTATTTGGATTTATTTTTTTTTCTTTCAGAAAAGTAAGTGAAAGTTCAGAAAGTTCCTAAATGGTGAGCCAGGACAGAGCTCAACTCTAAATATTGACTGTTTTGGCTTCTTGTGACTCCTCTCTCCACAAATTCTCAGTTTACCTTCAATAAAGGGTTGCTTTTCCCCCTTTTCCTTAATACTACCATCACCTATTGAATCTTCTTGTATATTCTCTCTGGTTCGGATCAAGTGTTTGGGGTTTTTTGGAATCCTCTCTAAGTTATTTCTTTCCCAGAGGTTCAGTTGAGCCCAGACCAGTAGTTTCATTCAGCTGAGGCCAGGAATCTTGTTTCATGGGTCTGTGAAAGCCAAGAGCCAGTAGGACTTTCAGAGCTACCAAAGAGGACAGCTGTTCCCCAGGGCTCTTATCACCCCAGTGGAAGGCTGGGCTGGGCTGGCTACCATCAGTAGCTCAGTAAGTAACAGGTCTGTCTTCTCCAGGTGAGCAGGCACGGGACTTTCCACTCAGCTATTTCATCACTGACCTCTTCTGATGGTTCTATGACCGCCCACCAACTGTTTGGAAAGATCATGTGTCTCCAAGGCCATCCTGTCTCAGGGTTATCTTCAGTGATTCTGTTCAGCATAAAGTACCTGGATTGGGAAGGAGGTTGAATATGTTTCTTTTTCTTCTTCTCCTGTAGTGTGGGAAGAGTTGACAAGATTTCCCTCTGCTCAGAAGAAAATGAAAGAAAACAGCAGGGATGCCTGAGCCTGGTTATTTCTTCTTCATATACTTGTCTACACATGCTCCCCTCATTCTTTTTTTTTTTTTTTTTTTTTTTGATGCTGCAGGCACAGGAGTTTAGATTTCTACAACACAAATTCCTGCCTGTGCCATCTTTCGGTTTTAAGATTCTTCTGTTGCTTAATTGATTACTTCATTCCTATAGCAGGAAACATCCCCAGCACTGACGAGTCCAAAATATTTACCTAAGTCTTCAAAGTGCAGCCTTGGCTCTGGGAGCGCCCATATCGTGTGTACCTCCAAGAGCGGGGGATACTAGTAGTGCCTACCACCACGTCCACATTAGCAGAGGTTCTGGACTGAATGTCGCCGTACCAGAGCCAAGAGAGTGAAAAGCAGGTTTTTTGCTAGGTATCAGCTTTACCAGGGTACTGGTACCAAACTGATTGGTAGTAACCCATCAATTTCCAAAGAAGTTGGAGAGATGGGGTTTGGTCAGACTCATTTTCAAGTCTTCAGATTTACTTAATCTAGTTTCTTTTGAGAATCTTTTGACTTTTGAGGAACAGAGCATGTTTTGAAGCATCATGAGCACATAGGGGAACAGTTGGAGCAATGCAGAGACTTCTGGAAAGCCAATTTCCAGCTGCCTCGCACAAGGTGTGGACGCAAGTATGTGTGTCTCTGTGATAAATTAAGTTGCGGAAAACACCTTGCAATAATTCTCATCCTGACACGATCCACGTGCCTTTGAACAGGCTGACAGGCCAGACTGGTGAACCTTCCCTGCTCTTGCACAGTTCTAGCTGAGAGGGGAGACAGACATCCAAGAGCAGTGTTGACCAGTGCACCTCAGCTCCTGGATTAGAGAGTGGTCAAAATACATCATCTACAGCTCCATCGGGAGCAGGAATTTATGCAGTTACCTCTGGGAAGGCCATCTGGGGTTCCACCTGACATCCTATCCTTTTTAATATGATGTCCTTGAAATAATATATGTTTTCTGCCAGCTACAACTGTCGTAACAGATATCTTAATTGGAAGTTGGGAACTTCAAGTTTGTTAATTGCTGTCTTCTTGCAACAGAAAGCTCGCTCTAAGTTCTCCCAGGGGCCAGCAGCATTCCCCTGACACGATCTCCCTGTAGGTCCCTGGGATTGCAGGCTGTAGGGGCTTTCACTCCCATACTACAGCAATGAGCAGAAACCGAAGGAACGAGGTTGTCGCTTCGGTGCTAGAATGTGATTTGTCTTTGGACTTTAGAGTCAATTTTACATCAAATCTCAAATGCCGTCCTTTGTGGAGCTCCGAAACATGCCCTATAGCAAGTCCTTCCTGTAGCATGGTTTCTCAGTGCCTCTGCCCTGGAAATGCTGCACAAGCAGAAACTTTTGTTCATCACTTCCCAGTACAAGTGCCAACAGATCTTCTCCAGGGAGAAGGCAAGTCCAGGCTTGCTGCCAAATGCTTTTACCCTGTCTTAGGCCCTGGCATTGTTTTATGTCTTCTTTCCAGTTCTTATAATCTCCAGGACCACTGGGAGGCTCACACAGGTCTCGGGCCACATCATTTTGATAACCCAGCTCGGGACGAGCAGTACTGATTCTAAAAGTGACAAATTTCTTGGACAATCGACTCATCATCCTTTCATTCTTTTCCAAACTCCCATGACAGCACTACAGACAGATGTTACACCCTGAACCCTACTTCTAGATGCTCAGCTTGAATCTTTGCCAGGGACCATTCAGGGGAGAGAGAGAGAGCAGTCAGCCAAGGCATAGGATATCCATATGGTAGGGCTCCCTTCCTTAGCTTTACTTAAGTGGTGAAGAAATTCATCATGTGGCTCAGCTTATCCACTTTCTGAAGGGGTATCAGTAATTTGTAGCTGTTTAAAATCTCAATAACCATTTTGTCTTTTTCTGAGCGTGGTCTGGCTGTACCCATTCTCTTTATATTGCATTTATTATATTGCTATTTATCATATACACGTCTGTCTATCGGTAAATCATCTTTGCCACCCAGAGGTTCAACGCTCATACATGTTTACACTTCAGATTTTTGCACGCTGCAAGCATTATTGCTGCGTAATTTTCGTAATCATCGCTGATGATTACGTCTGATGCTGACGTCTTAGTCCTTTTTATATTTGACAGAGTTATATTGTGAAGAGGCTGCCTCATGCCCTGCTTCCTCTGAGATGCCCAGCAAATGAGAAAACATTGAAAATCAGCAGCTAGTAATGTTTTCTTTTCTCTCCTAGGCCTATCTGTGTCCTTGAAATTACCTCCTTTATGATTGTTTTTATCTCCTTGATGACATTTTGGTCACATATGGTCTTTCCCCAGCTTTGACTCAAGTGGACTAAAGCTTTTCTTAAGTTATTTTTGCATGCGTCTAGCTTTTCTGGGTGATATTGGTGATGTTCAGGTATGTGCTTTATTCGAGGGGTACATAATTTGCTCAGATGAATACATCAGGTTGCTTATTCCTAGCAGGTTTTTCATTCAGGACTAGTTTCGGGAGAAAGCTGAGAGCTTCATTGCAAGGATAGGCACCCTCAGAGCCCAGTTCCAAGTCTGGTTCCTCCGGCTCAAAGCTGGCTCTAAGTTCTTCAGGGGAGAGTTGTTGTGTTTCTCTGGGGAGGTACCAGGTGCCTTGTCTACAGTTCAGCCTAGGTTGGAGTTCAGAGAAAGAGAAGACCCAGACGTGCGGTTGAATGGAGTTGCTAATATAGTTCCTCCTATCTCTCTTTTATCCCTGTTAAATGGAATTTCTACTAGAAGGTTTTTATTTCAGTAACAGGGGATTGAACCGTGGCTGCAGTGGCCCCTCCCCAGCCTTGCTTTTAGCAGTCAATAAAGATTGAAGACTGTCAGCTGCAGTCACAGTGGGCATGGGTATGCATAGAGATCCTGATCTCTTTGTATTCCCGGGGCAAAGGATCGCGTAGAAGGGAAGTAAATTCTGTGAACAGCATGAAGACTCCGGGGAAGCGGGAAGGAAGAGGTGTTTTTGTCAGGCTTGGCAAATAACCACATCCTTCTTTTTGCTTGCAGAGGTTTCATAACTCCGTTGCTCTTCCTTGAGGACTTGTGGAGAGGGTGGAATCACAGGAAAAAGCTGTCATACATTTGGGAGCCAAAGAGTAAGTAGACAGTAGTTGCTGCCATGAAAAGCCAATGTGAAGATGGGGTCAGGTCACCAATGCCCTTCTGTTTCTCTCTTTCAACACAAGTCGATCCTTCTCTCTCCATTTCTCCCTGTTTTTCAATACTTACAAACGTTTGACCTTTTAAAGTACAAATGCATAATGAATTGGTTTAGTGAAATATAAAAACTACCCCACTTTCCCCATGGTATTTATTTTTTTAAGTAGATATGCAAGGGATAAATGAAGTAACGGTGACATACACAGTATTTTCAGGCTACAGAGGCTTTTCAGAGGACAGTTGTCATTTCACGTGACTTTATTCTGTACAATGATCTCAAATATTGTCAGTCTGTGATGCAGACTCTGCATCCTTTGCTATTCAAAATAATTAAATAGTCAAGTCACAGTTTTGAAAAGTGGCTGCTGTGAATAGGGAGTTACCATATATTATCAAAAATATAATGAGTTTAATGTACATAGTTACACAACACTTGAGCGGCTCTTCAGATTAAAGCCTGCCCAAAATACAGGCTGGCACAATAGGCTGTAGCTGCTCCAGTCCGGTCCATCGCTGCAATGTACTAAAAACGGATTCTGAGCACGTATTGAGGGCGCATCTCCAGAGAGCTGCACTTTGGCGCTTGTTCAAAAGCAGTAGCAAAAATGCAGTGTGGTACCTTCTGTGGCCAGAACTTAATTTTCAATCACTTTATTTTATCTACAAGCTACGTTTCTTTAAACATTCAAAAATATTGGTCATCCATGAGTGTCAGTAAAATACGTATCTTTTAAAGAATCTGTTTTAATTGTTTTGGGCTCCGAAGAGAGCTTCAGGAAAAAAATAGTGTTTCCACGTTCACCCAAATGAGAATTAGACCAGATGACTTGACAGTTTTTGCAGCTATACAAAATGATTGGTCAGTCAGGAATCAATCAAAGGTTTTACCACCATAACTAGGTGCTATTATGGAGACTTTTCTGTCCTGTGTATTGCATCTAAGCAGATTGAGTAGTGGTGACTTATGAAGAAGTTACTAAAGACTGTGTGGCTTCGAGAATGATGCCCAAAGTGCTGCCCGGAAAGAAATGGGAGAGAAAAGCTGGGTGAAGGCTGAGATCATTCACAGGACAGACTCGCCACCGGCCATGCTCTCCTCAGCATAACTAGAACATCTCCCTCTGGAATATTTCTCCCCTCCTTGTGTTTCGGCAGCTCACTGTCCTTCCTGCCCTCCTGCGCTTTGGCATTGATATTTAATGCTTTGTGCTCGTTTTGTGATGCTTTGCTCCTCGGGTCTTGAATCTTGGTGCTATATCTAGCAAGCTCTAACCTACAAAACAGTGTTATATGGCACTCCAGTGTTTGGAGATGGCAGGAAATAAAGCCTAGTCTGGAGGAAAAAGGTTCTACAGCGCGAAAAGATAAATGGAGGGAAGTAGCTAGATCTGTCTAAACAGATCTCTCTAAGCTGCTATATATGTGAATCTGCTAAGATCTTGGTCTGATGTCGTAAAGAACAATTTAGGCAGCCTGAACTACAAAAATAACGTTGACTTATTTGTCAGTGAATAAGTTCATTTTACATAGAATTCATTTTTCTGCAAATGCACGTGCGTGGGAACTCCTGACTAACACGGCATGCTTGGTAAGGTCGTTACAGTATCAAGAACTAAATTTTTGTGAGGAACAGAGAGGAGAAAATTTATAGTATTGTGCACTAACATGTTGCCACACAAACATTTGTTTTAGTGGTGTTGTGGAACTACGTTGGCGTGTGGTCTGGGTCAACGGGATTGTGTCGTCCCACTTGCAGTGATGGGTCTATGATTGTTTAGATCGATGAAGTCTGAACCTGAGTCTGTGAAATGTGCAGCTGGATTACCTTACCAGATTAACTGTGGCCTGAGGGTTATATAGTTTATTGACGTGTCAAGACAATACTCCATAGTTCAACTTCACCAGCTATTTTCCATTAAGCCTGAGCAACCCCATTAAAAAATAGTAGCAGATCTTGATGAACACTTTTTACTATCATCAGAACAGTTTGTGATCTTGTGCTTGTGAGTAGTGGAAAGTGTCACTTCAGGATTATGCTCAAAGAAACAGTGAAAATTGGTGTATTGGTTTATATTAAAGCTGAAAAAATGTGTGCAGTTTCCTGTAAAATACTCACTGTTATGAACCCCTGTTCTAGTGTCTTCGTTACAATGACACTGTTCAGGCATCATCTAGGGATAACCTAGGGTATGATCGCCTCTTCCCGAGTGAAGTCTCCGTGCACCTCAGCTCCAAAACATACCCTGGGGCCAGTAGATCGCTTACAAAAGGCTCAGCATTTCAGAGCCAAAAAAGCCTGAGGTCTGGACTTCCATTTGCTTTTGTGGAGGTTCCTGTCTTTATGCAGCAGTTGCCCTCTGCGCGGTGCCGTGCATTGTCTCTAACACAATGGCAGATAAGTACCAGCAAATGGAAAAATCGGGAGAGGGAGATGGAATTTTATACATAACTAGGAATTAATTTCTTTGTGGTTAGCAGATAAAATAACATGCATTTCCAGGGGCCAACCCACAGTAAGAGTCGGTGCTTTAGGTCAAGATGTGTTTAATTCAAAGCAATATGAAGTCAACGGGTTGACTTCTAGCAGGCTTTGTACCAGACCCGTAAAATCCCAGTGCATTCCATAGCAAAAAGGCTGAATAAGGACATTTGTTTCGTGGGGAGCCTGTAACACAGACTAGTGTTTGTAGCAGCTTTCTAAAGATGTATTTATGTGCAGTCAAGCTCATAACTTTGTGTGTGTATGTTGTATGTACACAATTCGGAGTAGAATTCTTACAGCATTCAGAGCAATGTTTGTTTTGTTGAACTTATACTATTATAGATCACGTGATTTTCTGCCACCCATGAATCTTCCACTGAAGGAAAACCTTTGCCCAAAGAAAAAAATCACCTTGTTCATTTGTTAGCAAGGCTGCTTGTAAAGACTCCTCCAGAAAGTCTCGGTCTGACGTGTGAGCTTTGTTGTGCTAAATAAAACCTTGGTTATCAATAGAGGCCAAAGGCTTCTGTAAACCTCTGTACAAACATGAGTGCCCAGAAAATTTGGCAAATATTGTTGACTTATTCCATTATGCCAGGTGACAATCAAATTTGATCAAATTCATTGCCGCGCACAGACGAGGCAGCTGTGCGAGGACTGGTGCCTGCATAACCTCGTGGCTTGGTCCGAGTTTAGCATAAGAAACTTAGCTCTTGTTCTGGATTCTCCCAAGTGAAAGGAGCCTTGAACAATCTTACAGGCCTAAATGCAGGAATAGGACTTACAGACAAATTTTGTGATCTCAAAATGTGGCACAGTCAGTGATAGAACTATGCAGAAAATAGCAAAAGCAGAGCAGCTTTGGGACTCTAAAGGAATTCATGGAATAAAAGTGGGACCTGGCTTCTAATATAATAAATAGCTACAGTGATGCTGTCATCACTGATCCTCTGCAGGGCTGTGAGATCTGGACAATTACAGTCATCAAATTATGCTCTGGAGTTGGTTCCATATGTAGCATCTTCATGCCCTTGTATAAGATGAGATCCTCGTAATATATCCTCATAAATTAGACAAAATACAGAACAGCAACGTGTTAGAGCATCGCCTACAAGCCAGCACCAAAACTGTGTTTGTCCTGCTTCAGCTTTATTGTTCTAAACACCTGCTTTCTGTGTCAGGAGCCCACCAGCACTCGTTGGTTATGGCCAACTAAAACACACTGAATGGCCGGGGATAACTGAAATGCTACCAAGGCAAGTGCAACCTTTGGCATCGCTGGCGCGGCGCCGCTTCCGTGGCGTGGGAGCGTCAGGCACGACGTGCAGAAAGCCGTTACCGCGGGCGCTCAACATCAAAAGTGGTTGAGAAAAACAACTGCCAGAAATACAGAAGGCTATGCTGGCGTCACATGTGGCTGTTAACCTGTGACAAGACTTACTTCTCATCAAAGGACTCGCTAAAAGCAAGTATTTTGTTTTTTCTGTCGTAATTCCCCACTTAGTTCAAATGTAGCAAAATTGTGATACTATAAATAGACATTTCTGAGGTAAATTCAGAATTGTTCCACCTACTCTTTGCACTTTTTAAGCTACCCCAGTGAAAATAAGGAATTTTACACAAGTGTGGCTAGGCAGTACGATTTATGAAGTTGTCTTCTGTGTAGGTGATGATGAATCATTATGTTCGTGTTATTTAACAATGGATTTGTGATATCAAGAGAGACTATCTGGCAGAGGCAATTAAAAAAAAATACAAAGAAGGGAGAGCTGGGACAGTTCTAGAAGAACCTTACCTCTGCAATTCCTGACCACAGACTGACTGGCTAGTTTTTAAATCCATAAATACAGTTAAAAGCTTTGCATAGTATTTTGCTTTTGTTTCTAATTAGAGAGAACTGAAAATTAACACTGAAGCTTCTAGAGCTGTTGGTTTTGGTGTTTCTGAAACTTTGGGTCCCTGTGACCAACCTCTCTTGAATACCCAGGAAATCTCTTAATCTTTATTTGTCAATGTGCATTCAAAGGTTGGATAACTTCTCCTTATTTAATACCCGGTTAAATGCCTGGCAATAGCTAAACACACTTCCATTAAGTAAAATTTGTGGTTGTGCTGGTCCGATTGACTAACAGGCGTCTCTTTCAGTGTCATTCAAGCTTCATCTGTTTCCTAGGGGATATCTCCTCAGTATAAAATTCATTTCAGCAGAGTTTACTGCAATAAAATTGTAGCAAAGTTTAGCACAATATCATTTTGCATTTTAACGGTCTTTTTCTTTCCTTTTTACTTATCCATTGCAAAGGAAACTCTCTGGGCACACCCGTGTCTGGGAGCGGAGAGCAGCAGCCTGCCGATGTGCTTGACACGAGGGCAGTTCTACAGATCCCTTCTGCAAAACACACCGTGTGCTTCCCCGTGCCTTCGGAGCAGGAGAGGCTTTGGTCTGTGTGGTGGGCTCGGAAAAACGCGCTGAGTTCCCTGCAGGTAAATCTGGTTAGTCTCAGTGGAGACAAAGAGTGATCTCGCCCTGCAAAAGACTGCAGAGAAACGGTGGTAGTACTTCCCACTTCTTCCCTCGGCTGTTGTTTGAAAGGCCTAAATATTTGTATGTTTTAGCATAAGTAACAACTTAAGTGAAATACTGAATAACCTCAAAGCTGTGACCTAAATCAAAATCCTAGCTGAAAATCCAATACTGCAAATGCCACACCTGGAGTGCTGTGTGCAGTTCTGTTCCCCGCTGTACGAAAAGGATGTGGCCAGGCTGGAAGGGGTCCAGAGAAGGGCCACCAAGATGATCAGAGGACTGGGCAGCTGCCATATGAGGACAGGCTGGGAGAGCTGGGTTTGTTCAGCCTTGAGAAAAGGAGGCTCAGAGGGGATCTCATCATCATGTACCAGTAGCTACAAAGAAGGTGGAGACTCCCTTTTTAGAGGAGTCCCATGGAGAGGACAAGGGGGTTGGACACAAGTTGCTCTTGGGGAGATTCCAATTGGACACGAGAGGGAAATTTTTCACAGTGAGGACAGTCACCGTTGGAATAATCTCCCCAGGGAGGGGGTTGACTCGGCCACGTTGGGCACCTTCAGGAGTCGGCTGGACATGGTGCTGGGCCGTCTTGTCTAGGCTGGGCTCTTCCTAGAAAGGTTGGACTCAATGATCCCTGAGGTCCCTTCCCCCCTGGGATTCTGGGATTCTGTGAAATGATTTTTCTGAAAAAAATTGTTAGAATTGGAGTTCCCAACCTAGAAGGATCATGTCCTTCAAACTTCATTTGTTCCTCAGAGCCATTAATACCTAGGAAACGGGCAAAAATACTCTGCTGCTGAACTGCATGTGAACGTTTCTTGATTGTGGGACTAAAGCAAATTTTTTTGTAAACATTTGCAGAGAGCAAAACAGGTTCTGTTGACTCTTCCAAGAGCTGACTGTTTGCCTCTGGGCGGAGATCAAACATGGAACATTTCAGCCCCACAGGAATTTGAGAACATTAAGAGCAACTGGGTTATGAGGACTATAATCACCGCTGTGGTTCGGCTCGAGCTGCCCCCTTTGCTGTCGCCGTTGCTGCCATCTATCCATGGCATCGGATATTCCTCCTAAAGCGTAAAGGACCCTAGTATGCTTTATTTTTGGAAACAAAACCGGGCACGAAGCCAACAATAATATGCAGATGAAACTGCAGTAGCTGCTTTCCACCCGGTGTCAGGTTTGGGGCTGGATCTCACCGCTGCGCAACAGGCGGGGATGGGGACCTGGAGGCTCGTGGGGACAGAGGTGGGCATTGCTCTCTGCCACCTTCGGTTTGTATGACAAATGTGTCAATAATGTGGAAAACATGTTATTCATTATTTAAAGCTGCAGCAAGCTGGGTGACAGAGGTTCAAACTCTTCTGAATGAGTCTCTCTAGGCTTGCAAAGTCACTGCCATTTGCCTTTTAGGCTTGGGTGAAATGCAGATTTGAGAGGTGCCAGTGTGATTCACAGTGGGACCGGGATGAGAGAGGCAGAAACAGCGTCTGTCTCTGTGAAAACAACAACAAAAAAAGCAATCTGGTATTTTTCCCAGGCTCTCACAATGTTCACATTAAAACAACAAGTGATACTTAGCCCATTTCTAGACAGAATTATGAATCACAGCCTTCTGGGAATGCTGGCTTGTACACCTATGAAATTGGAATTTGTGCAGACTTGAAAATAAGCTTGCTTGTAATACTTTCCTTGTTTTCTTTTTCCTAAAGTCTAAAGAGAAAGGTCTTGCCTGCATGTAAAAATTGCAGTGTTATAAATAATTTGTTCTTTCCCTTTCGAGACTGACTGTAAAAATGGAAATGTTTGCTTTCAACCTAGTTTGTTTTCTGTTGACTTAATTTGATAGCTGTCCAGATAAAAATATTAGCTAATATATTTTGACATATTTACTTAGAAAGCGTGTGACATCAGCTAGCTGTTACTATCTTAGGAAATGTCAGAGTGATGTCATGCAGTCACTTTATTTGAAATGAATTAAAGATGAAATATGACTCCTCTGCAGGTAGTTACACAAAGTATAGCGTCCATGAAGCTACACAGCCAAATTCATTTTGTATGAGCTTATAAGCATTTCAAGTTTTGTGGCGAAAGCAGAAATACTGAGCTGGTATCTAAGAGACGGGAGAAAGAAAGTACAACTCAAAACAGGGTCTTCTTCAAGATATTTATCACTGCATGCTTTATAATTTTAATTTATATTTGCTGTGTGACCTGTTTTTCTATGGTCTTGACGTTGACAAATACAACCATCGACTCTTTGTATGACTGATTCATGGAAGAGTATAAATTACCAAATTAATGCCTCTGCATGTTTTCTGCACTTAAGCTAATAGTAAGGGTATTTGCATAGGTGACCTCAGCGCCTTAAAACCTGACATAAATATAACATAATGAAAATGATCTCACTCCATTATAAATATGTCCAATTTGTATTGGGAGCGTGCTTAGCATTCCTCCATTTGTCCCCCTCTTAATTACCAGGTAATGAAGTTATTCCTTAGTTGAAATAACAGTAATATTGGCTGGTTCAGGCAGCTCGGAGGGGTATCGAGGCACAAACAAAACCAGCTGAAGATCCATGCCAAACTGATCATGTTGACGTGTGATCCCCTGTAAATGAGGTCGCAGATTGCAGAAAGCTTCAACCCTAAGCCACACATAGGCTTCAAAGAATTAAAAAGGACCCAATGGTAACTGATAAGGCAAGAATTATGATTTCTGGTTTTACTATGTGCTGCTTAGCTTTCTTTTGGCCACCTTCCACAGCCCTAGCTCTGGGGCATGCTTCACTACCGTCTCCCCAGAATCAGATTTTGCTGTGAATGGCTTTTTCTATCGATAGCCACCATCCACCAGGCACGTTCTTACCACAGGTAAGAACGTCATTGATCTTGGGCCTCCGTTCAGGTCAAGCAGAAGGGAAGTCCACCAGTTAAACTCAAGGCTGGAGTTACTAAGTCTCTAGTTATGACACTGGTCTGCAGGTGGTCCGAGTCCACCTGCAGTCCAGGCCAGGGTCTCCCAGACTCCCCGTCTGTGCCGCTGTGCTCTGCAGAGCCGATGATCTTGGGAGGTTTGTCCATGGCCTTCAGGCGGCCGCAGCTGTTTGCTCAGTTGTCCCCATCTGGGGCCTTCCTCTTTGCCACTAGCAATTAAATTCTGCCTCTGTAGGCTTGCTTAGTTCTGGTCTGACATTTGTTTGCCTGCGTAGCTGCAAATATTAATCACTTCAAAACAGGCCAAGCAAAACCAAACAGAAAAGCCTCGGCAGGCCAAGATGCTTTTACCGCCACGTGCTCTGAATACGTCCACTGATGACTGATCTTCCACCTTCTGCTCATTGACTTTCCTATTGTACCTTAAAAGTTCACTCTAAAAAGCATGCAATAGTAGTAGCAGTGTGATATGTATCTCTAAATATTTATGGTGATAGACACTTACTCATTGATTGGTGGTGGCTGCAATCGCTTATTTAATGGGGACTTTAATTAGGCTCCAAGGTAGAAGCACTCACCACATGGACACACTTCCAGAAAGGCTGTCAAAGATGACAAACCCCCATTTTTTTCAGCTTCATGAAGGAAGATCTGGTAAAAGAAAACCCTTGGTAGATGCCATAGGGTACCTACATGCATGGTGTGAAAAATGAGTTCTCAGTAGGATGAGAGAAGCGTTCTCTTCAATTTATTTTGTTATCCAAGGTTAATTGGGGAACAAACTACTTGAGCTTCACTAGAAATAACTGCATAAGACTCGGGAGTTCTTTACAAATTTAAGCTCTAAATAAGACCCTGAATTCATTTTTTTAAAAATGTGTTTTTGTACAGAGTTTCCTGTCACTGGGTTGAGTCCAAAAGCCTGCACTCTCTATGCATTGCTCAAAGTGGATGTTTTAGATGTGACCACATGAGACAACCAGAGAAATGTCTGCATGCCTTTGCAAAGACCTCCCAGCCTTCCTGCTCTAAGAAGGAAGACCCCATAAACTGAGCCATGTGCTGAAGAGCGGTGGAAATGGGGAGTATGGGGAGGACAGGCTACCGAGGTGGCTCGATTAGCTCTGCTCTGGCTGGGGAAGAGCAGACGTCTGGGCTCCAGGAGTACAGAGGTGGCATGTGGCCAGGGGACGCTGGTGGCTTGGTCCTGGCCCAGGAGATACACCAGAAGAGGGCCTGCGATTACTTCCTTCAGTTCTTAATTTACTCCTTATGCTATGTCCTATTCAAACATCTATTTTGAGAAAATCTTGCTTTGAATTCACTGGCTGTGTAGCTCAAAACTAGGTGTCTCCGGTCACGTGAAGGCAGGAGGAGCTCTTGGCGCGTGTGTGCAGGCCAGCCAGCGGAGCAGAGCCCCGGCCAGCTCCCCGCACGGATGCGTGCCAGCTGGGACACACTGCTCACCCTGCAGCCCGGCCTTTATGCTCACATATTGATTAGCAAAACAAGCTCATAACAAAATTGAAGAATTTAATTTTGATTAGTTTTGTCTTCCCCCAAGGAAAACTCACAATCTTCTCTTTTTTTTTTTTTTTTTTTTTTTTTTCCCCTGAAAGATAGTGTTTTAATTCTCACGTTCTTTATTTTACTAGTGACCATCTGGTACTTTGTAGATACTGTAGTCGTGCTCGATATTGATTTCTGTAACGATTCCCGTGCAACCTGGATCTAATTATTTGAAATTTGTTTTTCCTGTAGATTAGATGCTATTTTTTGATGTTGGCTCTGATCGTGTGCTTTTATCCCCACAATGAAAAAAGAGGAGGCCTAAATGTAAATAAATGAATGCTCTTAAAAAAAAAGAGGAAAAAGCCAACAAAGTACGTAACATTCTTGTAGAAACGGTAAGACGTGCCACGGAGACTGCGTTTTCACTTGTTGCACTAAGCAGGCGTCTAATGTGTGCTTTAGCAAGACTTGTGGCTTTGTGTAGATGTCTCAGCTCACCTGGCGAGTAAGGACGCAGTGGCCCTGGCTGCGTGGGACAGGACCCCATCAGAGACACGCATCCACAGGGCATTTTTTGTTTCTGTGCTTCCAGGCTCTGCTGTGTGTGCTGCCACTGAGGAGAAGGCTGCAGCCCCAAACCGGTGGCCAGGGACCCCTTGGAGCCTCTCTCCAGACTCACCCGGAGCCAGACAGCAGCAGAGGACCACCAACACTTTGGGCGAGGTAGGAGCCACCTCGGTTCTTGAAGGCTTTAGCAAACATTGCCCCAAAACCTGATGTTGACCTCTAGATGTGCCTTTTTGTTGCATCAGGCTCATCTAAGGTCATAGAATCACAGAATCATTAAGATTGGAAAAGACGTCCAGGATGATCAAGTCCAACCCCCAACCCAGGCCTCCTAAACCACATCCCCAAGGGCCACGTCTACATGGTTTTGAACCCCCCCAGGGACGGTGACTCCCCCACCTCTCTGGGCAGCCTGTGCCAGGGCCTGACCGCTCTGGCAGGGAAGGCATTTTCCCTCATACCCAACCTAAACCTCCCCTGACGCAGCTTGAGGCCATCCATATGGCTATCCATCACCACGCAGCCCGGACCAGCGCTTGCGGCTGCTGCCCTGACCCCGGCCTGCAGCCGGGCTGCTGCCCGCAGGCGGCCGCTGCTCCGCAGCGCTGGTCCCTGGTGTGGCCGGGGGCTTCCCCGGCTGCCTGCGGGCCCGTGCGAGCTGCCACAGCTCTGCCCAGGGCTGCGGGCGCCCCGCCGGGCGTGGAGCAGCCCCCGTGCGCTCGCAGACCGCGCCAGTAGAGAAGCGATCCCAAGAACCTCTTGGAAAACACTTATTTTTGTGGAAACCTCCCACTGCATCCTATTAAAATATTTATAGCGTGCAGTTCTGTTTTATCATTCCTACACCAATATTGAAGTTTAATGTCAATATTAGTATGAAGTGTCTGTAAGGGTTTGGAAAATAAGAATTGGAAAGATCAAATATTTTATTTATGCACGGTAAATTTTTAAAGTCTCCCTCGTGTTTTGATCGAAAATGCATATTACTGAACAATTTAGTTTCAAAAGTCTTTCTCTGATGTAAGATTTATTAGGTATCTGCGATGGTCTGATTGAAATATGTGAAAAGTCAACGTTACCCTTGCCTGCACCCCGGGCAGAGCTATTTAAAGGTCTCCACTGTTCTGGGGTTCCTCTGTTAAAAGAAACAATACTCCCAAACTGTGTGCAGTAGGTGTTGTGTGTCTGAAGCAATGCACAGTTTATAAATGGTATCTATATATTCCTTGGTTGTTTTAAAACTACCCCCTGGCACAACCCTGGGGCTCCTGCCTGTCGCTGCAGCCCCGGGAGCCAGTATCGAGGCTCCAGGTTTTTGGCTTTTTGCAGGGGATCTCCTTTTTTTCTGCTGTTACAAACGTAGAGCAAAACCCTGCAAATAATACTAAGGGGGCAGATAGTCGCAGGTGACTTGCAGATGCGGTTGCAGGGGTCACTGCGAGACGAACCCTGTGAAAAGCACCCGGCACAGCAGATTTCTGCTACGGAGTTATTTAATTGCAGTGCACTGCAAGAGCCCCCATAGATGCATATATTAATACTGCAGTGGATTTCTGAAATGTTTTCGGACAGACTTCAGCTCCCTGGAAAATTATTATGATCCTAATGATATACATATATTGCACTGAACTTTTTTTTTTTTAAGTTAGTGATGGGCAATTAATATATCCCAGGCTTTTATTTGTAAGGCAACATGTTTCCTCCTTTTCCTTTGAAATAAAGTGATGTAAGTAAGAATAATACTGTAAAAAAGAAATAAAACTCCCTTTAGAGACAGATTTGTTGATTCTTAGGAATAAACACGTTTGCCTTTAATAGCAGTGCTGTCACCTCCAGATGAAGCTGCAACACAAGCTGCAGGAGGCTTGCTACCTTTGGTAGTAATCTTTTATATAAAATAATCTTTTTAAAATATTACGATGGTTACTGTTAAACCCTGATACGTTGCAGATTACTATATTTTTTTTAAGATTTCTGAGTATTTAGAAGTGTGCTGCATCCATTTCTTCTTGAAACTGTAGCTGGTGACAGCATTTTGTTACTGAAGGTACAATGACAGCTCCTTGCAGTTAATCCCTGTTTACGTCCCTGCTTCCACAGTTAATTTCACACATTCAGAAGCTGAGCCAAATTCCGATACCACTCCAGAGTGTTTTGCTAATGCTTTTGTTGTGGGTCTGACGGTGACCGCTGTCATAGCAGTGCCGTTTCTCCCCGAAAATCTGCTTTGTGTAGAACACCTTCAATTATTATTATGGTTTAGTACATACATATATAGATATATACATATACATGGATAGATGCATATGTATTCATATTTGTGTGCCTGTGTGCATATAAATATAACTTTTCAAACATAAATGAGCCTCTCTTCCCTCCTAGGATACTGCTCGGTCTGCCTGAGCGTGGCCAGCTGCGAAGTTTTTGCTTAAGTCACCCGTATCTTGCTGAGGATCCTGTTCTTAATTTAAAGCTAAAGGACAAGTCTCTTCATTGCACAGCAAAATTACGGCTCAGCTTCCCTCTGCGAAGTGAAGAGCGAGAAGGTAAGTACCGAGCGCCCACGTCCCGGGACGGAGCTGCCGCGGCCGGCTCCGTGGGGCAGCGGCGGAGCGGGGCTGGCCCCCCCTCCCCGCCGCCGAGCGCGGAAGGGCCGGGGGCCAGCGGTGCGACTGCCCGTGAGACCCCGCTCCCGTGGAAATGCAGACCCTTCCAGAAGCGTCCCCCAATCCAGGGGGCTGCACGGGGGGCGGTGGTCAGCCCGTCCGCCCACGCCGGGTGAGGGCTTCAACGGCAGCTCGTGTCTTGGTCTAGGCGCGCTGCTCTTGTCTGTCTTTTACGGAACCAAGCGCACTGTCATCAGGAAAAAAAATAAGCTAATAATAGGCTAATTCTGGGCAGGCAGGCAAGTATTTCTGGTTCTTTGTATCCCACATGACAGCAGTGGGCTTTGCAGTCACACACGACTTTCCCCTAACTGCGTTCACGTCACTTCTACTTTTCATCGTCAGTAGCCGTAACTAGTGAAAACAGCTCAGTCAGTATAATTTTCACCACTTCGATATAAAAGGCTTTAAAGATTGACTTTTTTTTTCTAACTTGGCAATGATTTTTTTTGGCGTGGAAAACATCGCTACTAGATAATTCCTTTGCTCAAACAGATAGCTCCAAAGCATACATATAGGCTATAAACGTACCGCTCGTGCCCTTTTCTGCCAAGGTTCTTTATTGGCATATAGAGAAACAGTTTGTGATTAATCAAACTGTTCATTATAGCCGTTTATTTTACGCGGGAGCACCACATAGGTATTTATCGGAGGTGATGGCGACATTGCCTGATCAGGATCCCTGTCCAAGGGCTGGAGCGTAATTATAGGACTGCTATCATTTGCATATTGCGAGGATGCTGCCAGTAAATATTAATGGATTGCTTTTTATTCATTTAGCCTGTGTTTTTGAAAGATGCCTAAAAACAAAAAGATCATATCTGTATGTTGTTTTTTAATTTATTTTCACCTTTTTGTCTCCTTTGGAGACCCCTGGTGTATCAGCACTTTGTTTACCACAAATTAAACCTTAGCTGATTGTTTACCAGACTGGAGACCCTTGTGCATTACTCCAGCACTTTCCCTTTTTTTAATAATCACAACCTGGGATTCATTTGCAAGAGGCCCTAATCTGCATGAGAATTATACAATTAACTTTTGATTAACCGCCTAGTTCTTCTCGAAACCGCAGTGTATAGGATACTCTGCATTTAAATAATTTTCCTTAAATTGGGAGCAGGCCTTTCATTAAACTGGTGAGTTTGACTAAACAACAACATTTGGAGATAATCAGGGTCAAAACAATAGGCAAGGCTGCAAGGCTAGAATGTCATCTTTAAATATAACAGCTGAGATAAAGGCACCCAGATTGCGCCTTATCGAAACACAAAAAATCAAAGCTCTCTCTTGTCTGTGGCAAAATACCAGGCCCTAGTGTTTAGGGCGACCATTGTTTGGGCCTATAAGTGTTGCAGGATTTGCATTCAGAGAGCCAGGTCTAACACACATTACATCACGTAGGGTACTTATCTCGGAGTCTGACAATAATTATCAGGAAGAATATACTCAGAATGACTTTTTTGTGATTTTTATGCATCCCCAACACAAGGAAGGGGAGATAACAGCATTATGAAAAAGGGGAGAGTCTCCAAAGGCTCTCCCTGGAGCTGCGTTCTTCGATTAAATTTGCTATGCCACTCTGGTGTGCTGAACAAGTGGAAAGAAAGACTATGAGGCTTTTATAGAGGGTAATAATAGTCCTGAACACAGCCCTTACCAGAAGATAAGATCCATTGTCAAAACAAACAAAAGAAGCAGTATTAAACACCACTTGAAGAATATATATGAGCAAAGTTTGAAATCCTTGGCTTTTTTTCATACCTTGAACCTGGCTCTGTCGCGTGGCCATGTTCTAACCAGGCACCTCTGCAAGTGCGGAGGATCTCCTCGTGCCCCGCATCAGGGGTTCTTCTGGTGGGGTCTGTCCGTGGTTCCAGGAGAGACAGAGAAGAGGCAGCCCAAGGTTGGTGTCTGCTCGGCGTTTTTTGACAAATTTGCTGATGATCCGGTGTTTTGTTCCTATAATGCCTTTGCTGAAGGGCGCTGTAATAATTTATCGCTCATTTTTCACAAGATGGCTATGTTTTTGCATCAAAGCTCAGCCACTGCTCACTGCAAGACAGCTGAGGGTGATGCACACTTGGGCACTAACGGCTCGATGGGCAAAGCTCGGACAGCAGCGTGGTAATTCCCAAAGACACCCTTTGGCACTGGGTCAGTCTCTCCCTGGCTCCAGCAGTTCCTCACTGCTGCTGGCTTTGATTTTGGTGGAAATACGAGCATCCATTTCTCCCTAACAGACATTGATTTGACCTGCAAATTCATCAATTGAGGTGCGCTCTTCCCCAAAAGTGCGAGGGCGATGCTTGCCGTAGCCGCGCAAAGGGAACGTGCGTCTGGTTACAAAACTGTATTGGGAAAAATCACAGCCTCAAGGTACAAATCATAAACCTCGATTATTTCCCCCCCACCCCCAGATGTTACGATTACTGGGTTAGGAATAGATATTTGGCAGCAAGAATGGCATATGGAGAAACAAACGTATACATAAACGAAACGCTCATCAACGCAGCGCTGAATTTGACTGCAAAATCTGGCTACCACCAGGCATTCAAGAAAGCCAAAACTGTGCAAAACAACAGGTACGTTCTGCGTGTTACTTGCAGTTAAATTTAAAGGCTACTTCTGCATTTCAGTCTTTGAGTTGCTTAGTGGTTATTTCACCTTTCCGTCATAGCCTGCCGTCGGTATCGCCTTGCTCTCCGCCTCGCTACTGCTCACCAGCCTCCGGCGCAGCCGAGGAGAGGGCGCGGAGAGGAGCCGCTCGCTCCTACACCTGCTCTCAAACTTCCCTCTGCTGACGTGGGAGGCTGCCAGATTGCAATTAGGCTGTCTGTGGTACAGTCAGCGCTGGCAAACCCCTCGGAAAAGAGAATCAAAGGATTCCCCCCAACACGGCTCCCCGACCAACGCGTGCGGGGAGCCGCGGATGCTTTGCTGGGTGCCTGTGGCTGTTAGCACAGCAGCAAAGCTGACACTGTGCCCGTAAAAAGGTGCTTCTGAAGCGCTTCTGAAACGCACAGTGTACGAGGCACCAAAAATACAATTTAAGAAATGCAAACAACATGTGAAAGAGGGGCAGGGAGGAGTTTTCAGGCTCCTTGTTGCAAATGACTACCAAGGATGCTTTCGGAAACTGTAATCCCAGTGGCTGAATGAAACTGAAAACGCGAGCTCAGAGGTATAGTCTGGTTTAGGCGAGAATTCACTTACAATATTTGTGAAGAAAATAGTAATTATCCAAAGTCAGAGAGGATGTGCTAAGATGGGATGTGGTCAGTACGCTTTCCAAGGATCAAGAACTTTTAATACCACTGAAGACACTTTTTAAAGGAAACCAGAAGGTGTTGACATTGGATTGTCTAAGAGTGATCCCAAGCCATCAGGGAAGCTTGGTAAGGTGATTAGAGACAATCCCCAGCAAAGAGAAACACACCCAAAGGTGTTTCTGAAAAGAAAAGCCAAGTTTTGCTATTGCCTTTATATCTTTGTCTGCCCAATAGTCAACAGCAGCATGTCTCAGAAAGGGGTACGTGCCGTTAAGAAGTGGGACTGATGGAACTTTGCCGGCGTCGTACTAAATGCACGTGAGAACTTTTTCTGATACCGTGCCTTTTGCATCATTTATCCCACATGCTTTTAGAATGTGTGTGTATATATAAAAAATAGTATGTTTTTAGGAGTGACAGAGGCAGTAAGTGCAATCTCTCTTAAATATACTGCACCTACTGAAGCAGAGAGAGCTGAACAGATTTTAGCTCGGCTGCTGCACCTGCTTTTCCTTCTGCTGCCCCCTCGCGCTTGGTGCTGCCTTCCAGCCCCCGGCTCCTGCACGGCTCTGCCTCCCAACCTCAGACCCGCTCCAAAGGTCTCCCAAGCTGACTCCTGGAGACCCGCCGGCAGCAGGGAGGCTGAAGCACAGCTCCGTTACCTGGGGACTGATGAACGTGTTTTGGGGAGCAATCGGTGAGGAAGGGTTGGGGAGGAGGAAGGAGGGAGCGTTGGAGACGTGGTTGGAGTCCAGGGGAGTGAATGATTCATTTGGTACCTCAGAAAGTTCACAAGTTCAATCCTGACAAAGCTTTGGTGGTTCAGATAAGTATCTTTTATAAAGGTGTGACCCTTTCAAATCTTTGTTTCAACCTTCTCTTTTTTCCCCTTTTTCGCTTTACTCCTTTTCCTAAGCTTTTATTGCTTTCAGGGGACCCCTTTCTTCTCCTAAATTGAATCCAGGACCTTGCTTCTGCTCCCTTCCTGCTTGTTTTACCCTTTCCCCCCCCCCCCCCCCCCCAGCAGGCTGTGTACCTTTTTGTTAGAGCATTGTCAAGTCACTTGTGGTATTCAATTCTTTATATTATGCTATATGCCAATGATGGAGCGTGTCTCATAATGCACGAGCAATCCCAAGCATTCAGGAGTTGAGGTGAGTCCCTCAGAACATGTCATTTGGCTTAAGAATAAGACTGTAAAAAGAAAAATGTCATTGGCGTCCCTGTATTTGGCTTCTGGGTTTTTTAACCTTATGGGTACTTAAAGAAAAAAAAAAAAAAAAGGAAAGGAATCTGAGATGTACAAAGCGCAGCTTTGTGAGTAACGCTGAGTATCATGGGGCTTGTGATTAAATCTGTATATAACATTTGAATGGCGCAAGAGAAGATACTTTATTTCCTAAGTAAATCAAAGTGCTTCGATATGGAATAAACTGCAAGCGTGTATTTATATGCTGCTCTCAGCTGCTCTTGTAGAGCATGACACCCACTCCGGGGCATACCAGCAAGCAGCAGCCCTGATGCAACCAAATATGCGGGTTTCTTCAGCACACAAAGTAGATGTCTGATTTTAAGCTTCAGCTATTAAGAGGCCGGCAGCACTGCTGCATCCCAACGAAGTCAGGCAAAGCAAGCCCCCCGCCCCGGGAGCTGCGGTCCTGGGACCGACGCGCTCCTCTGCCAGGACAGAGGGGACGAGCCTTCGGGGGGGAAGCCGAGGCCACGGAGGGAGGGTGACGGCTGCTTGTCCTACGCCCCAGGCAATGGTGGCATCGACCCGCCCTCGGCGGGTTTGGGCTGCCCGTGCTCGCGGGGAGAGGAGCCAGGGGGATGGGAGGGCAAGATCCGGGGCTGCTGCAGGCGAGGCTGAGTCAAGGTGTGAAGCCATCGCTTTTAACACAGATTTCACCAAAAATAGGTGTAAAGTAAGTTGCTGCTAAAAGGCTGCAAGACAGATGACCTAATACTGTTTCTAAAGCTGTTTACTTAGCTGCTTCTTACACATTTTATGAGTGATGCCGCAGCTTTTCTCTATACATTTTTTGATTTACGGAAAGACGACAAACAGGCGTTCGGCTGCCTTGACGATGGCCGTTGCTTCAGTCCAGCTCCAGCAGACCCAAGTGTGGAGGGGCTGAACCCATGAGGGCCACTTCTTGCCTCTGACAGCCCGGCACAGCCTCTGCTGCAGGCTGACAGAGCTGCTGCGCTGGGTGTGACCTGGACTCTTGTTATTTCTGCATTATTATTTTTAATATGAACTAATTGTCCCTTTTACGCAAACACTTGACGCTAAGGTGCGGTGATGATGAGGCGATATTACCAGGACTATGGAAAAGACACATGCGTGCAATGCTAAAAACAACACCTGTTTAGAGAAGTCAAACAGACTATTACAGACAATAGCTGGAGGATGTTATGTATTAAGGTTGCTTTATTTTATTATTTACACCTCTGAACTGGCCTGCCTGGAGTTGTTTTGCTGCCTTTTCCCTTTCGCCCTGCAAGAAAAGTCCAAACTTCCAATTTTGATAAAACTTCTATGCCAAGATGCGTCTCAGTTTCAGGATGAAATTCATGCTCGGGGTACGAGGGTGCAAAAATAGCAAAGTGGCGAGATAATTCACCTTGGACGTAGGAAGTTTCACCTGTATGCTTCTGCACCTGAACCCGGCACATCACGGGGAAAGATTCAAGCCCCTGCCACCAAATGAACGTCCCGATCATGTAGCACCAGGCAGTGCTGGGGTACGCTCTCTTTTTCGTAAAAAATACGACAAACCTTGCCTTCATTTGCACTGGCAACATTGCTGGAATCCCAAAGCAGTCCTTGATTGGAAAAAATTATTCAGCTCTACTCTCAATTTTCCTTTGTGTTATCTAGGAAGACCTTTCTTTTTCTCCAACCACGCAAAATCATCCAGAGTTTCAAGATGCATTTACATACTCTGGTTTCTTTTCAGATTGTATAAACCTTTCGCCTTTTACTAAAGATTTCCATGGAGAGGAACTCTTTATTTTTCAGCCTGGGGAAGAGAAGGCTGCGGGGAGACCGTATTGTGGCCTTCCAGTGCTTAAAGGGGGGCTGTAGGAACGATGAGGGTGACCTCTCTGGCAAGGCCTGTTGTGATAGGACGAGGGGTGATGGTTTTAAACTAAAGGAGGGGAGATTTAGGCTGGATATTAGCAAAAAAAATTTTATGATGAAGGTGGTGAAACCCTGGCCCAGGTTGCCCAGAGAAGTGGTCGATGCCCCATCCCTGGAAACATCCCAGGTCAGGCTGGATGGAGCTCTGAGCGACCTGATCTGGTTGAAGATGTCCCTGCTCAGGGCAGGGGGTTGGACTAGATGGTCTCTAAAGGTGCCTCCCAACCCAGCCCATTCTGTGATTCTGCATTTTGTTAAATGAGCCAGCTCAGGTTATATAAGACTTTAATTTCTCCGACCCATGTTAAGTATCTTTGTGGGACTGAAACGACCTCTGCAAAGCTGCCGTTGGTGGTTTCACGCTTGTCGTGAACTTTGAACACTGGTCTCTGAACCAAAGTACGACTCAGCCAGGACAGCTTTAGCTGACGCTCCTCGAAGAGCCGCAAGCCCTGGCAGACAGCAGGGTGTGCTTTTTCCGTTTCAAGACAATGCCTTAGTTTGGTCCAGAACTTGGGAGAGGAAAAAAAAAAAAGAAAGTTAGAAAACAACATACTACACAGAAACAAGATGCTCACTTATTTTCTGACAGAGTGGAGAAGCCTTTGGGGGATCTTGAAAGCATCTACAGCCAGAAGGCATGTGCGAGGTGCAGCAGGATGACAGTCTTGCAGCAGGAGCAGAGGCTTGTAGCTTCTCCACATGACAGAGTCTGGCAGTCTAAGTCAGTAATTATTATGTTTAAAAAACTGTTGTAGCAAGTAGGAAGGGAAGCATAAAACCTTGGAGGTATTAGAGTATCTGTGATTTTTTAGAAATATATTTTTATATATTTAAATGAGAGTTTTTCACAAGAATTTCTGCTCTTTACTCTGCACTAATAACCAGGAACAGGCGGCTGTTGCACGTGGGAGGATTACGGCAGGACTTCAGAGGCTAGCATCCCTCCCGCGAGCCCTTCCACCGATTTCCTCCTGTGGAAAGTGCTACATTTCTGCCTCGTCCGACTCCCTCTCCCGCACTTGGCTGCTTTATTAGCTTTTCTTTTCCCCCTGCCTGTCTGACGCCCCCAGACGGGCGCGGGCCAGGGAAGAGCACGCTGGCCGCCGCGGCCCTGCGGCGCTCCGTGGCCGCCGCGGCGCTGAGCTGCCCGGCGAGGCCTGCCCGAGCGGCGCCCCTGCTGCGCCCCGCAAACCAGTGTAACCGGCCGGGCCCTGCTTAGCGGCGCTTGTGTCCGTTTAGCGTAGCCATTGGGTCCCTCCCGCTGTAGGGTGTGTAAATGTACAGAGGTTTCATTCTCACCCATAACACAGTGTGGAAATTATTTCCCCTGTAACACCTTACGGGCTGGGAAAGCGTTAGATGTACACCTGCGTATTGCGGCGCAGTGCCTTTCTAAGAGCCCAAATCTAACACACAAACTTTTCTGTTTCATCATATAAACCAACCCGTAGCATCTTCTCCTAATGAGGGACTTTTTTTTACACCTTCCTTTCTACTACTTGACATTTTTTTCCAGAGAATTTGCAGAAAATCATTAACAGTTTCTAGGTTTTATTTCCAGATTTTAGATTTAGCACATCTAGGTATAAGGCTCTGCATCTGTATTAACGTAACACTTTTTTTTCTGATAGAAATCAATGTTCATGGATGCATTTACAAATAACAGCACGGGTACTCATTATCTTCATATCTCTGTCAATCTAGTCACCATTAATTGGCTAAAATATTAACGGTAAGATGTCACCACCGATGACCTCTTCATTTACATTTGTGAGTGACAGGAAAGATGAGAGTATTGACAGGGCTGACAGTGAATTTGGGAAGGAGGGTCTCTTAAGAGGAAAGATCAGGAGTCTAATTTTGGTGACTTTAAATTAGAATTTGCATGGAGACATTCAGGAATAGGCATCAAAAGAGGGAGTGAGAGGTAAGGCTGAATAGAAGGAGACAAATTGTGACTGGAGAGGTAGATCTGAGAGTTATTTGTATAAAAATGGACATTAAGCTGTCTATATGGATAAGCTGCTGAGCCATCAGCCTCGTTGTCAGGAGCAGCAGGAGTTCTGTTGTAGGATGTTCTGCAGAAGATGAGGAGGGCAAAGGAGGAAAGCGATAACTGAAGGGGAAGGGTAAGAGAAGCAGAAATTTCCAGAAAGGCTCATGAGTCCTGGGATTTAGCCCTAAGATGAGTATAGGCTGCTCAAAGAAGATTGAAACAAAGATGGAAATTGTTGACAGAATTAGAGAACTGGCCTTAACTTCCCTGAGAAAAGAGATTTTCTCACTGGCGTACGGCAGGATTGTCCTGTCCTGAGCTATTCCAGGCCGTATTCCAGATTAACAGGCAAATATATTGTGCGGTTTTCTTGTCTGGGAGGAAAAGCTTCAAACTGTTGTTCCCTTCCAACCTCAGTTATTGTATGACTCTTACAGATACCAATAATATAAGGTAAGGCTATTTGAAATACTCGGCAGCTTCTGAGCCGTACTCAGATTTTTTTTGTTTGTTTTACTTTTGTTATTTTTTAAGGAAAACTATCTTTCAGTGCAGGAGAAGGTTATACCTGTATTATATCATACCAAAAAGGGTTCAGGAAAGTTGATTTAACGTACTGTCAAAAGATGGTCTGTGTTGCCCATCACAGCGCAAAGGTGAAGGGTGAGGAATTATTATTGCCTGAATTGTACAGGTAGGAAAATGGGATGAAGAAAGAGAGAAGCTCAAGGTCACACTGAAAGTCTGTGACAGAGCTGGAAACGGAACCCAGGCTCTTCACTCCAATCAATACATTAAGAATATCAATGACCATCTCGCTTACCTCTTTCTCCCTTGCACATTGCCCCGGTGAGGAACTCACCACTTGGTTAAAACACTTGTGAGATTAACCAGTACTGCTGAAAACGAAGCAGCAGTCACAATAACACTATTTTGCAATGATTAATTCTCTAAAATTTCAGGTGATGAGTGGTGCTGATGGCATTAAGAAATTGCTCTGTGAGAAGGCAAGGCGCGATTGAGTCATATTGTGTGCTCTCTCACCTTTAAACTGCCTTGCCTGGACCTAGGAAAGTCAGCGGAGAGCAGGTGATGTTTTTCTGATTGCTGCGTTTCAGTTGTGCAAAATAACTCCTAAGGCCAGTTTAGAAGTGTTGCAGGACCATCGCTTACGGTGGAGCTGTTGCCAGCACGAACAAACAATAGTAGATACGGCAATAAATGATTTTGAAGAATCTGTTCTGCACTGCTTCCAATCTAGCAGGAGAGAAAAACAAATGAGTTGACAGATTTGCTGTGGAGCAAAGGTTATTGGTAAGTAGTTGAACTCACAGTGCTCGTTTCTTTTTGCAATGCATTTTACATCAAGGCTCATTTTTGACTTCCCAAGTCAGAAGAGCCTCATCCTCTCGCTGGCGCTGAGTGAAAACTCTACCGTTACATGCTAGCAATGTTAGAGCAGGGCTTCTCATGCATTATCACATTATTTTTGCTATCAGTTCAAGGAAATGGACACTTGATTCATCTTCTCGCATATATTGATTCAATCCTCCTTTTAATTTAGCGCTGGAGAAGGCTATTAGCCTCTATTCGCATTTACAATAAGATAATATAACCTGATAGCTGTTCTCCCAATCCATTATGGAAGAGGGATAAATAGTTTTGTTTCTGTATGTAAGGATCTATTGACTTATTCTCCTCAGCCGCATTTATAGTGGTTGCCGTCCTCAGTGCTGTATGTCTTAATAGCGTTTCACCTAGGTGGAGTATCGATGAAAGCTCCCTCTGAAGAGCAGAGATAAAGGTTCAGGTAATGCCTTTCGCTCTGAAAAGGAATCCAGCTTTTCCCCTTGAACTTCTGTTGGCTGTATTAAGGGCTGTGCAAAACGCCACCCCTGCCATCATCATTAATCATGCTTTCACAATCCTCAAGCTGCAAACCTGGGTAAGTGCTCTCCTGGCAGCATCCCTCGCTCCCTCAGCGTCGCTCGCGTCCCCTCTAGGCTGGCCTTCAGCCACATCGCCCGCGCCCGGGCTCCGGCGCGGCTCGCTGTCTGCACAGCAGGTGCTTGATCGGACCATCCAGGCACACCTGTGGGCTTGAGACGTGCTCATTTAATTCATGTGTGACTGTAAGCCTGTCTTGTCTCAGCCCAACTCGCTGCTGTTGCCATAGGCATCTCCATGGCATCAGCTCCAGCACCCTTTCTCCGTGTCGCTGCTCCCTTCCTGGCCTCGTTACTCAGATTAGTCACACCAGGATCTTTAAAGAAGCAATTCCTAAGCCGTGTGCTCGAGAACCCTTTTCTTTTATTCAGAAACCAGTGATTTTCTTTTAATTCTTAGTTTGGGACAGTCTTTTGAAGGATAGACACCGTGCCCTGCTGCCATAACTGCAAGCCCCGATGGGGTAGAGGTATTTAAAAGCAGGAGGGAGGAAGTGGGGGAAAATCTCAGAGGTTTTGCTAAATGAGTGCGAAGCCCAAACGTGTTCTGCCGTGCTACACGCAGAAGCATTGGTTGCCCCCTCCGTTTCAGCCCTGTGGGGAGGTCAGGAGTCGGCGTATTCCCCAAGAGAGAAGCCAGCGCGCGGGGGTGGATGCGCTGCACTTCTGCGGCGTCCCCCGTTCCTGCGTCTGGCGGGGAGCTCGAACGTCCTGCTGGGTCTTTTATGCTCCATTATCAAAACCCACTACGGCCAGTAACAAACGTTACACCCATCTGTACCCTCCTATGACTACCCAGCAACCAATAATTCATTTGCAAAGTGAAAGACGAGGTATGGGCAGTGGACAATTTTATTTTAAAATATTGCCCGTCTTGCCTTTACTTGTAATAGAGTGGCAGTGATCCATTTCCTATTTGTTTCTGTTTATATTTCTCGGACAGGATAAAATATATCAAAAATCAGTAAGAATTTTATATGATGCTAGGGAAAAAAAATTCTTTTGTCACTTTTCTTAAAAAGAAAATTAATATAATGTGTTAAAAAGTCATGATTCTAATTGTTCTTGCCAAGGAAAAGGTACACCTGAACTAAATTAATACGTAGGAGACTTGTTTCGTTCTGCAGTAACTACTACTGTTTTTTGAAAGGCCGTTCTGTTTCTGAGTTCCTTATCTGAAAAGGTTTACCATGTCTTCATGCAAGTAGTTGTCATGCTTTAAAAAAAATCACAAGCGGCAAAAAGTCAGAATTGTCAGTTCAGAAGACATTGCTTGTTCCACTGGGTAAAACTGAGAAAGCAACGCTGGCAAACGATCTTTAGGAAAAAAAAAAAAACAAAACACAAAACACAAACCCGATGGAAACAGCAGCGGAATGAAGATAAAAAGGGTTGCAGGCTTTATTCTCGTTGAAGGTTGGCAACGGGAAATCTGTTGGAGTAGAAGAAGAATATCTGATAGGTCATCTGTTGTCTAATGAAGAATAGAAGACAGAAGACAAGCTAGGAGAAGCAAGGTGATTCCAAACCTCGGAGGAATGTAAGATCTTGTGAGAAAAACATGAAAGCAATACCTTTATAAACTGACCAAATTTAATTTACTATCAACGAGCCTTGTAAGACTGCAAGCTGACAAAACCCATTTATAATGTTATGAGTAAGGCTGAAGTCATACATTTTTCTCCTATGGAATGATTTTATTATGTATTTGTTTCTTCTTCGTGCAGGTTTTCTGATTAAAAATTACCACTAAGATGTCAAATATTTCCTCGTCCTCTGATATTTGGGCTTAGTTACCCAATAACTTATTCTGCCTATCCATCTTCTTTAGCCACAATAAAATGTGTTTTCAAAGGACGAACAAAAGCAGATAAATATGCTGTCATTTAATATGCACGGTTTTCAGCAAAATGTCCGTATCGTTCTGCTCTCTATGTTCCTTGAGAGACACTGGAGTTGTCAGTGTGTTTTGTTGCAATATTTTAAATGCTTGGCCTCGTGATCAATGAGCATCGTGGCAAACGCAGTTGTGATTTCAAGTAGAAAGTCAGGAAATGCTCTGCATGAGGTGGTGGTCGCTTTTCTTTTAATTTGTGACAGTTGGAGAGGTGTGAAAACTGGATGCGTTAGGCTGGGAAGACGTTGTGGGTGGGATGTGGTAAGAGCGGATTGGCATTGCACTACGGGAATGCTTTGGGTACCGACATCCCCAGGCCAGGCTGCGTTCTCCTTTGCTGGGTGGAGAAAGAGAAAATGCCTTCCAAACTGATTTTCAAATTCAATGATGGCCACTAAGAGACTCCCTCGTGTCGGTATGTTTCTGAGGTTGTTTTTACAGAGCCGGTAGGAATCTTCGCTCTCCACAAACAGAGCTGTTCGCCCCGGGAGGAGACTCTGAGCTTCGTGGTTAGGAGGTTTAGTTCAGGGGGAGGAAGGTATTACCGAGTCCCACCAGTTTCTGAGCTTTATAGGCATGGGATTCCTTAACAGGACTTCTCTCTGGTCTTCCGCGCCGTGGAACGCAGTTGGGGTTGGAGTTCTTCATGCATCCACCGAGCTCAGTGTTTCTCTGCAGGCCAAATGGGTGAGGAAAGCAGAGGAGAGGGCAAAGCTTCCTGTTACTACAGGCTTTGGAAAATTGTGTCTTGGTTTAGCCCTGATTTAAAGGGGCAGATCTGCAGGAGGAGACGTCCCTCCCCGTTGTTCATGGAAAAATGGCTAGAAAACATAGGGTTGATTTTATGGAGGGGATAACGGAGCCCTGTGGTTGCATTTCCAGGGTGCGCAGCCCACGCTGGACGAGGAGTCCACCACGGCCCTACTAAAAGCCTGATCTCCTTTAGCACCGGTGAGCCCACTTCAGGGACTCAGCTGCAACTTGGGAGACGCTGCAGCAAAGGGCAAACCAACTTCTGTACAACATCGTATGGAAAGAAAACATCAGCGTTGAGGTGTCGTAGTGGCAGAGTAAGCTGAAAGATAAGCATGCGTTAACGCTGAGCGCTGCCTTCCGCTGTAACGCTGGGTTGCAGGGCGGCAGTTTCTTTGCCAGAATTGTTCTCGAGCCATTATGAAAAGAAGCTCTGTGCGGGGGCACGCTAATTTTATTTAGTGTTGTTTTAGAAATCTAGTAGAAAACCAGCTAAATTAGGCTAAACCACTCGATTCTGCTATGCGCTTTTAAATGCCCTAAAGTAAGAAGATTATGTTACCCCCTTCCCCATAAATCAGGATTAAACTTGCATTTTCAGGTTTTTGTGCCAACAAAATCCCCAATTTGCTGAGCCTAATTCTCTAATCATAAGCCAGAGGCCAGAAGTAGTGATGCACTTCAGAAACGGCAATGGCCGTATTATGTACGTGGAAGAATTAGGACTATTTTTTTCTAAACTATCAGGGCACTATTCCTCCTGCCATGGGAAGAGCATGTTCCTTATCTCTATAACCGTTGCGCTTTCTCAGCGCGGTCCATGTCGCCTTGTTTCTCATGCGCTTGTGTTAGAATTGGAAAATTTCACCTGCAGCACAGCATGCATCTATTAAAATCTGTGCCAACGTGCTCATATTATTTTTAAGAGAATGTAAGTTTTCCTTCATAAAATTCCAGTGGGCAATGAATTAAAAATGACAACTCTATATACGGTGAAAACAAGAAAATAAAATATACAAAACATTGCTAATGATCAGTTCTTGAAAAATTTACCAGACACATGCTACCCAGGGAGCTAAACTCATTAGCAGAGACTGATACGAAAGCTGAGATACTCCAGGATGAGGCTCAGACACAACATATTCAAATGAAATCTCTTCAGCAAAATTGTTTTGTTTCCTTCACAGAGATATTTGGCAACAGCATGTCTTCCTTTAAACACAAGAAGTATCTGGGAGGTTGCGGCACCTCGTTAAGCAGCCACCCAGATGTTTACGCGCTCAGGAGCTCTTCCCTCCTTGGGGAAGGCGGAGGAGCTCCTAACGATGGGCCGGAGATGTTCCCTGTTTTGTCAGGGCGGGTCGCGGTGTCGTCGTGCTCGGCCGCGGCCCCGCGTCCCACCGGGTGGTCCTGCACGTCGCCTTCTCCCCCGGCAGAGCCGATGGGGAGCTACAGACCCGGGCGCGCTGCAGAGTGACGCGGGCCATCCGCACGGTGCCAAGCACGCTGTCAGCACTCAATAAATTGTAGCGATTGATAGTAATCTGGATGACCTCACTTGATGACCGCGTGACATTGGATGTGTTGGATGACAGTGTACGCCAATCCGTTAAATTAAGAGAGCTGCGTACATAGTGTGTGTAGCACTTGAATGCTGACACCTTCTAGAAACAGACAATGGTTTCACACCTCATTTGCAAACTAAAGGAGATATGAAATGAATTAAACTTCCTGCAAACACTCAGGAGGTTTACAAAGAGTCCTATCTCTAAGTCTACTGTACTATTTTGCATAAAAGAATTCAGTATCAATGTAATTATTAATGATAATTCTAAAGTAGTTGTGCTGCTTCAGGATTTTTCAGATTAAGAATGTAATGAATTAGTAATAAAATCCTAACACAAATTTATTCCTAAATACAATTTCCTTTCTGGTTGTGAATCTCTTTGTATTTATTATAAAAGATGTACTTGTTGAAATAGCTTTTCTCCGGCGGCGTGGTTTAAAGATGCATGTCTTCGACAAAGTCAAATTTCTATTAGCGAACCACTTCAGGAAGAGTCTGCCTTTTCTTTAAGCAGAAGGAGGATTTGACTGATGTGTCCTTGCGTGCCGTAACAATAAATGTCTTTATAAATACCCGCCTCATCCGCAGCCTTACCCTACGTGCAGCGCTGGCGGCGCGGAGAAGGGAGAAGACTCTGAGAACTTGAGCTGCTCCTCTCCCTAATGAAGCCCATTACCCTGCAGCAGCACCCAGCCTAATAACCATGCCTAAGTGAGAAAGTCAGGCCCGTTTGCTCTTGATTGCTCCTCTTTGCTGGCTGCCTCCGCGCTCCCAATGTAAATCCTCCACCTTCTGAACTGCCTGCACTTACCCTCCTAATCGTTAACACATACCTTTTTATTTGTTCCCTTTGCATGCCGTTAGGTCTGTGTGACACCGCACATCTGCGCCTCAGCATGCCTTTTCTGCAGACCAGTGAGTCATTAGGAGAGATAAGATGAGTCCCAGATGTTGAAGAAACGTGGTAGCACTTTGTGGATTACAACTGGGACAAATAAAAGCCAAAGGTTTAGCTTTTATTGGGCACCACGAGGTAAGCAAGTTCATTTAGTTACGTGGAGGTGGTGACGCTTTGTAGCTTAATTTTTCTTTTTAAAATGAAAAAAAATCTCTTGAAATTATTTTAAAATAGTAATGAAATAATTTTCAACCGGTGAAGGTTGAATCCCAGCTGCAAAGCAAGAAAACCTTCCATTTTCTCCTCCTATCTCTTCTCCGCTCATTGCTTTCCCTCCACGAGGCAGCTTCTGCTCCTGGGACATCGGTACAAAGGCTGGTGCAAATTCTGCTCTTGCTGGGTTTTCAGTTTTGGTGAAAGACGTGTTTTTCCTGGGAAATTGTAGGGCTTTGTCACCAGCTCTAGGGAAGGTTACAATTTTGTGTTGGTAATTTAGAACGTTTCTTGTCTGTTTTGATATTCTGTGAAATGAGAAAAAGCAAAATTTAGTTAATCTGGTCGGTGCAGTAAAATCTGGAGGTCGGTTTCATTCAAAACAGAGGTCTGCTTCCTTATTTAATACCCAGATGGGAACACACCTTCCTGGTTTGATGGCGAGGTCTGGCTCCGAGCCCTGGTTTCCCATCTTCCCGGTGGATGCGGTCACTCTGTACCTGCCAGTCCTCAGCAGGAACCGGCCTCCAAGCCCAGTCCTTCCAGGGAAGCTAATGGAGATGAAATTTTCCATAACCTAAAGAAAAATCCCTGTGCATTTTATATATATCTCCAGTTTTGGCACCCTACCCTGTGCTAACTTCTGGTGACAAAGTAAAAGCTAAACCCCGTGCCCCCATCGCAGTGATCCACCAGGTGACGATAACCCACCCTGGAAACGCCTCAAGCCCTGCCACGGATGACTGTTATCACCTTCCTGCTGCGGCAAGGCTCGCGCTTAAATGGGTGAAACATTGCTAAAATATTGATTACTTGGCATGATAAAAATCCCAGAGGAAAAAGTACTTTTGTCCTGGAACAATCCCAGAGAAATTTTGCAGTGGCAGGGTTGTTTAATGATATTACCATGAAAAAGAATTGATGTTTGCTGAAAATGAAGATATGCTCTTATTCCATTCTCAACTTTGGCCTCCAGAGAACTAATTTACCAAGACATACTTTTTCTTGTATTTAAGGCCACTGGAGCACACGCTTTACATTAGACATCCTGATCTGTGTTAATGATGGCTCTGGTAAAATTTTCATATATGAATGTATTTTTCCTAGTGATCCCGTTTTCTGTTCAGATTATATTAGCATATTTAATGTGAATAATAGTAGATTCCTGTTTGTTTCAAACCACCACCAGAGCTCTGGAAAAGTGGAGTGGCTTTTCCTCTGAGTTCTCTCCAGAAGTGAGAGCTACTGGATGTGGCACGTCCTCAGCGTGGCGTGTACCTGTGCTCTGACACGGTGCTGGGTTTTAGTCTTAAAACTGAAAGGTTAATTGTCTTTAAAATTGTTTGCACATGGGCAGAGCTGCAAGTCCACGTGCTTATTTGCCTTTCCTTTCAAGCTGAAGGGTGTGGAGAATCAAAACGTCCAAACTGTTTCTTTCAGGTTCGAGGCTGTAAATGGCCTGTTACTACCAGACTTTCTGAAGGAAACAGTCTAGGAGCAGCTTTAATTTACACCACGGAGAGTGGAGAAGGAAGATTAGTGGCTGATTTTATTCTTGCAATACCTAACTTCTTGGAATTCTTTTGAAATGCTATTTCTAAAACCACCACCACCAAAACCTGATTCTGGCCCCAAGTGTGGGATCCCCACTGGCTGCAGTCTGGGAAAATCTGGGCACGGGTCTGCACCCACGTTGAACCTCAAAGTAAAACCCCGAAGGAGAGATCCTAGTTAGACCCAGCAGTCATGCCTAGACTTGGAAAAGCTTGGGAGTTGAAGCGTGTGAATATTTTAGATCTGGAAAAAGAACTTACATGATTTGTTGTAGGAATAAGTAAGTTTTATAGGTTCCCTGAATTTTGCTTCATTAACGTGTAGAAAATACTAATTTTGCTTCATTAACGTGTAGAAAATACTAAGGTACTCTTGAATTTGCCTTACAAAGTGCTACCACAGGAAAAAAAAAAAAAACAAAAAACAGGAAAACTGCTATAATGGTTGGTTAATGGTTAGTTAAAAACCTGTGTCAGAAACGTTGCAGGCCCCTTCGGTGACAGATACCCAGGATGTGATTTTCGAGTACGGGACGCAAAACGGCGTTAACATGAAGGCCACAAGGAACGGCTGTCACAGCTCTGACCTGTCTGCCCAAGGGGGTAAATGGGAAGAGAAATAATACCTCATATCTCCTCCTGGGGTCTCTTGCGGGAGCCCTGGCACTCTTCCCCACTGCTCTCCAACCTTGATAGATGCCACGGAGGATTGTGCTATTGCCCCAAAGCAGGGGAGAAATCCGCTTTCCTGTATTATCACAAGGAGGAGGCAGGGAATGCCTTCCCACTCTGAGACTCAGGCTCAGGGGCAGCTGCTCCTAACTTGGGGCTGTTTGCTAAGTCATTATTTAAGCTGAGCTGTGCAGGAAACTGTGAAGGAGGAAGTTATTCTTTGTAAATTTGTATTTTGGTATGTATTTTCTCAACTAGCAGCTCTTCAAAATTCTCACTGTGAAAAGTGCTACATGTTTAGTGTTTGAAGAGACTCCCCTTTTTATTTAATCCTGAAGTTTTTGCATCGTGGAGAACAGCTTTACGCCTACCCTGGTTGCCTGCCTTATTGTGGTATTTCGGGTCAGCGCTGCACTCGTGAGTTTTCATCCAGCCACTGAATCCAGCACTGCCAGCAGTGCCTCAGCAGCGTCGTGGGTAGAGCTGATTTAGGAACTGGTGCTGTAACGTGCTGAGCACTCCTGCGTGCTGCTGAACGTGCTTGTCTCTGTTCTTTCCTGTGTTCGGTGCCTCCTTGGGTCAGACGCCCTGTGGCTCTGTGTTTTGGAATTGAATCGAGACCCTACAAACATTAAATCACTGTATTCTGTAAGAACGATGTGAAATTCCGGACCTTGTCTCCATCTTGATTGTTTGTAGGTGCTGGGGTTGTCCTTAAGAAACAGTCAGCATCTTGACTCATCCCTCTAAAAATGTTCAACCTCTGTGTGAGTATTTTAAACTGTGATATATATAGGGTAATTAGCACCACATGCCTCCCCCTCCCATTCATATTTGTTGATTTATTTATTTTCACTTGCTAAGATACTGTAAGAATTAAGCTGTTTAGTACCTGAAATTTTCTGGTTTTCAGCCTGTATAATGCATTCTCACTTCTGCCAGTTGCGAGGCTTCTCCATTTGTCAGTGTGTTGGTTCACCTTTTGTTCCAAGCAGTTGTTCCACTCGCAGAGTAGCTCCATTATCCCTGCATTTGCCTGTTTGCTGTAATGAAGACAACTGGGTTCGTAGTAGTCTATTAAATGGTCTATTAAATAATGTAGTTGCTGGAGGGACCCTGGTAATACTGTAAGGAGTGGCTGGGTAATAATTCTGCGATTCAGATGTTGCATGGATTTCCTTTCTGTTACAGCCATTTGAAATGTTTTCTTGAGAATTTTCATAAATCTTTCTACTTCTTGGCTGGTCGGCAGCCAGGACGGATCCACTTGTTTTACCAGAACCTGAGATATTCAGCAGATGGGGCAAGTTCTTTACCGTTGGAACTGTGAGTCCATCATGAGGTTAATGACTGCTACCCTACAAGGTACAGAAAATAGGCAGGCTGGACTGGCCACCTGGCTGAAGCTAAAGTCATGGCTTTGATTACAGGAGGTACAAATCTGGATTAACTTCAGAGAACAAAGGTGTGTATTTACTTTTCTGGATGCGATGGCAGAACGGGTCTAGTGGTCTACTGACCTTGATCTGTGAATATCTACGAAAGGCTTCTATTTGTGTTGTACTTTCAACCAAAATATCAGGTGCTTTAAAAGCCATCTCGGACCATCTCAGTGCTTCTAAGGTTTTATCTCCAAACACAGAAGTGATGCACTGTTTTACAAGGTTTTAATCGATGCACAGGCTGCGTAAGCGACGGGCTGTGTTGAAGCAGAGCCTGAAAAGTATGTTTCTTGACTCATACTCCAGTACTTTAAGTTAAAGACTTGATTTCCCTTTAAGAACTGGATCCCAAAGCCACATGAATAGTCCTGCTGAGATTATGGGCTAAGGATTTTTCTGAATTGAGTATTAATTAGCTACCTTGCCATTTGCAGTAGTGCTAGTTGTTAGACATTAATGCACTCGTATGGGTTAAAATGTGTACGCTACTAATATTTTTTAAGTGTTTCTTTTTTCTTCCACAAAGAGAATAGTTTTCCTTTTTCATCTGCTCTTCAGTTTTTCTGCTATGCAATAGAAATGTTGCATTTACACTCTAATTTAAGCATTGTTACTCCAAATCATCACGATAATACAGTGCCACGGGGAGTCTGTGCAATGAAATGTGTTTTGGGACAAGTGCTCCTTCTTCATTAGAAGAAGGACCTTCACTCGGATGTGATCGAAAATGAAGAGCATTGAATCCCAACACTCCTTTGCTTCCCTGTGTGCCATTGAAGTACAAGTAATCGTTGTGCATTAAAACCACTTCAAATGCAATGACAGCAACCGTGAAGGCAGCTTTGCTTGGAGTGCTTCTGTTGGTAAGAGCTTTTATTGGTGCGACTGCGTTTTACATCACTAACACTTAGCTGATTATTTTGTTCTCTGTCCCTTGAACAGAGCAGGAGGGAGCGTTTCTGCTTTGGTCTTGTTTTCATTCATTGAAAGCTCGACTGGATCCTGTCTTTCTGTCTTATGTTCTTTTTGGACTCAGAGCTGCTCAGAAGCCCACCGCACTTTCAGGGTAAGAGCTTGTTTCCATCCCAGTTTTCCAGTTCTGGTTTTCTGTGAGCGACTCTGTCCCCTCGATGTGCGGGAAGGACGATGACAGGGGTGTTTGCGTTACCCCTTTCCCATGGTCGGATTGTTTGGTAGCTTTGTTCCCTTTTGCCATCAGGTTGTATCCTGTCCTCTTATATTTAAGAGAGAAATCGATTCCAGAGCAGGTATGACATTTCTTTTCGAGATGAACCGCCTGTCAGTGTTTGTACTCGCAGGTCTTGTTTCTGTGGTGTTCCTTACCCAGGGACACTGGTGGTGTTGGGCTACTGGAAGAGCTGAGACCCTGTGGATGACCATCTTCCACACTCTACATTTTTTTTTTGTAGTCCTGATTCCTTTGTTCATCTTAATTTTACTTGTTATCTGAAAATCAGTGTGCCTTTTACAACTACTGTGTTGCTTTCTTCCCCTTTCACTTGCCCTAAGAAATTATTGGATATTTCTCCAAGAGCTCTGTGCATTAAGATTTTGATTTTGTTTATGCTTTGTAGCACTGTTTCAACACTTAATTTCCTTTAGTACTTTTGCTGTGGCACCTCAGTATATTTCATTTATTCTGCAGAATCCATTTTTTCAGTACATTCAAAACTTCCTGGTGAACTTAAAATTCAAACTGCTGCTGACTCTAGGGACCAGAAACCTTCACAAGCATTGCAGTTCTGTCCTGTCCTGGGAGTGCATTAAATTGCTAATGGAAATCTAAAGAGCACAGGAGCTCAAAAATTAAAATCTTGGAGTGGTGTCTTCAGAATAATTTGAGGTCAGCGCTTTTTCTGGCTAACTGCGTGTCAGCCCAGCACAGTCCACTCTTCTTCAGTGACGTGGTTCACACAGAGCACTGGTTGAAGCCGTGACATCATCCATCTGCTGGGAGCTTCACAATTGCATAATTCGGGTATTGTACTTGCACAAATCCCACGTAGCCAGAGAATGGGGTTGTGCGTTAGGAGTCAGGAAATGATTTCATTCTGTGGTTATCATATGGTGGGACTTAATTCTGAAAAAAAAAAATGTTGGCTTTACTTAAATTGGTTACCTGCAATTTGTTCACAGTATTGTTTCAGCTGGAAATCACATTTCCCCGTGTTATCAACCACATATAATCATCCTATGGATTTGAACTGCAGTCGCTCTGCTTACTTCCTGAAGCTCACTGGATAACTGCGAATGAATTATTTGGCATGATTAGGTGCAGCTGGCGCAACCATCAGAAACAGTGGCTTTTGAAAGACTATTCAAGATGGTTTTGATAAGTTCGAAGTTTGAGGGTTTTTATTTGCTTTCCATTAAAAAACTGTGAAATAGAAGAGCATTCATATGTTGCAGGAGGAATTTCTTTACCGTGTCGAGAGATGGCAGATGGAAAACCAGGAGTTGTACGTTTCAGTGATACCCTGCATGTGGTACATGTTGATGTCCTGCTTCCCATCTTCAACAAATCTCTGAATTTAGAGGTGAGACAGCGGTAAGATTACAACCTGTGTCATGATCTGCGGTGGTGGTTGCTTTCCGTTCTCCTGTATGCGTGCAACCACGTTTCCCAGACTCCTCTGCGCATTCTTACCAGCCACCTTTCCTGCAAAGTTGGAGGCAGCGGTGAAGGGTTTGACTTCCAGTTTTTCTCTTTTGCGGCACGTTCTATTTTTGGCCGCTTGGTGTTTTGAGCCAGTGGTCTGCTGCTGGAGCCAGGGTGCTCCTATCTCCTTCCGTGTGGCGTTTGGGGATGCAGAGCGGGCGTTGGGAGAAGTTTCGTGGTGAGACGCTTGCTCTATGTCCCTCTGACGGCAGCTGTTGAGGACAAAGGCAGCGGAGAACTGAACATAACAGATGCTCTTATTTTTGCTGACATTCAAAATCCGCCTTTTCTGATATACAAGATAATTTTTGTGTCAGCTGAAGGGACGAGATCCTTATTTCCCTGAACATCTCAAATGGATATGAAAGCAATATTTTGCTTTGTCTGATTTATGGGTATGAGTTGCCATTGCCAGTAGATTATCTGGACTGATAATGGATTTTTACTTGACGTTGTGGAGACTTGCTACAGATGTATGTTTCTTTCTCTTATCTTCCTCCAGAAGATTTGTATGTTCTGGCAGACACAACAAGCTCTCTTTTTGGTTTGGGAAGAGAACAGAAAGGGATTATGCTACTGTTTGCACGAGCCACCAGAACTGTATCAGCTTTCCTGGGGCTTGCCACTTGTTTAGGATTTGCTCCTCTCCTCCAGTCGCTGGGAGGGAACTTCTATTGCCACGGCAGATCGTGGCACTGGCTCACTCCCTCCCTGACCAGTTTGCCTTGCTTGCATTGCCGGCATCTAGTAAAGCTCCACAAAAGTCTAAAAGCTTTGTCAGCTCCTTTTTAGCTCACGTTTGGCATCAAGGACTGGCTAAGAGACACCTGTAGTTTGTCTTTATTTGTTTCTTTGTGCCAGCCTTTCATGCCAGGGGGTTTTCTGCTGCCCCCAAAGTCAGCGCAGGGGTACTTGCCAAGGGAGCCGACCCCTGCCAGGGCATGGCGTTCCCCCCTCCCCACCCCACAGTCAGGTTCTTGCACCTCTTTCCACCTCTATGAATTTCAAAAGCAGCGAAACATGGCAGAATTACACCCCAGAGTTGCTTTTTATGTAGCACCGTGTGACAGGAGCTGGTGCTTCGCTTTCTGCATGCCCCAGCAGGATTTCAGCATGGAAAAGGTCGTGGTAAACGTGCACGCGTGGGGTGGCCCTGTGCAAAGCCCCGGGCCGCTGTACGGGCACAGGAACCTGGTCTTGTGTTAGCGGGGGAGCGGAGGGGCTCGGGAGACCTGGCAGAAACCCCGGTGGTGGGCAGCGACGTCTGCTGAGGCACAGTGGTACCTGGCTGCGAGCGATTGTCACCAACTCAGTAAAGACTCACGCAGGACCTTGTCCTGGGAACGCCTTGGCAGCAAGACGCGGCCCCGGGACGTTGTTATTCGCGTGAGCGAATGGATGAGCTGAGGAAGATGCCTGTTCTTGCTGCAGGAGGAGATGTCCCCGCTCGCAGGGCCATGGGGTTGGCCGCAGGGCCATGGGGTGGCCGCAGGGCCATGGGGTTGGCCGCAGGGCCATGGGGTGGCCGCAGATGCTGGTGGTCCCTGCAAAACCCGGCTTGCGCAGGGCGGTGGGAGCGTGCAGCTTTCCCAGCCATCCACCCGATGGCAGCACAGCTATGGACGTGGCGCCGCGCCGCCCTGCCTCTGCCGTGGCCTTGCCTCGCACCACATGCTCGCCAGCTAATGAGCGGCGGGTTTCCCGCAGCCCAAAAATAACTCCGCAATTTTTTAATTCCTTTTTCCGTCGTATTGTCCAATGCTTTTGTTTAAATCCTTTGTTAAGTTATATATTGAGTAAATAATTCTCATAGTTGAGGCTTACGGGAAAAATACTGCAGCACGCTTAAAACAGACCCAAGAAATCCTCAGCATGTGGTCAAAATACCCATTTTCTGAGTGGATGAAACTGGGTTTCAGAGTTTATACTTGTGCTATTGCAACTAAATTAAGTCATGAAAGAGGATAATACAATGTACCATCATTTTAAAGTAATTTAATCATGAAAACTAAAAATTTGGAAGCAAACAGATATTTTACTTAATAGAAACCATCTGCACTGTACAGTAGGCAAATTGTATAAAAATGAATAAAACTGTCTCTGGAGGAAAATGACTCAGGCACCAGCTTATATAATGAAGATGTATATGTGCCTTTTAGCATTTGCATTGTCTATTAGACTAGGTAAATCGCAGCGCTAGTGTAAGTGAAACAGTTACAAATTTTATTACCATCATATGACTGATGACAAAGGCAGTAATAGAAGTAATGCCTATTAGAGAGGGCTTGTTCCAGACCCTAAATAGCTTTGAGCTTTGGACTGGTCTGTGCAGCTAAAGCTGTACTCGGGGGGGTCGCTGGGACGTTTTCGGCAGGGTGCTGCTTTTCCTGGGGGAAGCCTTTTCCCTCGTTTGGGCTTTTCCCTGTTTGATTTAGGCCCTCCGAGGGCGGGGGAGACTCATTTATGGCCATCCGGAGAGGATTTTTCTACCAGACTTCTTCTTTGGCAGAACCGGGCAGATGATCTTTAAACCGGTCCTTTACTCCTGCGTAATCCTGCGCGGCAGAACGCGTTTGTTTGACGGAGAGATGCTTTTCTTCCTCGCTGCTGGCACGTCTCTTTTCCCCTGTTGTTGAAGGACAGATTTCAGTACTTTTCAAAATATTTATTCGTTCGCATTCAGCAGCTTTCCTAAATGATCGCAAATAATATGAATTATTCAATTTCAGGGCTGTAATAGCCCGCGTCTAGTCTGCTTTTAAAATGAAGTTTATAAGAGCCACTTTCAGTTGCTGAGATTTAACACTCGAAATAAATGTGCCCTGCGTTAAAAGCTTTGTACTGTTTCTCCCAAACCCACAACAATATCTGGTTAGAAAAGCAGGAATTTTCTGACACAACATATTTTACAACAAAGGAAAATCCCACCCTCCCGGTGGCATTTGTGCTTATACTTTCTCAGCTGGCATTTTAAAGGATGGGTGTTTGAGGGAAATCTGTGCAATGCAAAAGCAGATTTATTTTTGGTTTAAGAAGAGTAAGGAGGTGAAAGCAGAATCGGTTTCCGCTTGCATATTAAGCATATTTGGCAACGGGAACATTTCGCATTAACAAATATGTAAAGTAAAAATACGTCCCAAAAGATTAAGACTTCTGTGAATTTAAAACAAATTAGATGCAGTTTTCTACCCTGATATTCTCACTTTCTGTTTTCCTTCATCTTATTGCAATAGCCAGGTCCACTCGCCTAACCTGCCCTGGCAACGAAGGCGAGCGGCGGGGAGCCGTGGAGCTGCTGTCTCACACTCGGGAGCATAAGCCCCCGCCAGCTCCTAGAAAGCATTTTGGGTAAAATGCTGCTTTTTTTTTTTTTTTTTCTCCTGAGTGTGGCTTTGGGGTTTTTTTATGGTAAGAGTATCAATCCCGCCCTCCTCCCCCCACCCCCAACCCTGCGGTGTCTGAATTCAGGAGTTCTTTAAAAAAGAAGCAAATCCTTGGGATCCGGAGGCTGCTCTTTAGCAGAGCATAACGGTTTCAAGGCAGGCAGGTCAAATTTGGGGTCTGGATTGTTTAATAATGGATATATAAGGAGATGATGTTCTCTGGGGGCTTGATGCCACCCTCGTCAAGGCAGCGTGAGTCACTCCATTGACTTCAATGGACCTGGCTTAAAAACATCTGACAACCCCCCCCCCCCCCCCCCCAGATATTTAGCCCAGACCTACTGCGCTGAGAAGGAATTAGGCCATCAAGTTCAGAGAAGGATCAGTCCCATGCCTTTAAATAGCTTGTTGGCAGTAGTTCAGTAATTAACATCGGTCGCTTTAACAAAAAGGGAAATGTCTTTGCCTGCCCATTCCATTCGAATCTGAAGAAAAAAAAAATATCCTTACCTGTTGTTTTTTTGTGAAACTGTAGCCGGCTTTAGGAAATTAGTTGTTTCCATTTTTTACTGAAAGATATATGAAATTTAAAACCTTAGAGTTTTTTAATATTAGAAATATAATCTTTTGCATACTACTAAACCACAGGCACAAATAGCAGTTAATCTTTTTATTTTTTTTTAATTTGGTGATTAAAAGCAAGTAAAATGTGAAACTCCAAGATACAAATAGCCCTGGAGTCCAAAAGCACAAAGGAAATGGCTTCAGAATGAAGACATTTATTTTCTTCTTGCTTCCCTGTAACATGGTTTATTTAGTTTCATGTGATTTGTGCCAGGACAAAGTGTGTTCTATAAACAAAAAAGGGAAAAGGTTAAACCAGTAATAAAGTGCAATGATAATAAAAAATAACGATGATTTTTTTAAAAATTATAAAAAAAATAAAGAAGGGGAAGAGTATTGCAAGTCTGGAGCGGGTGAGTCAGTGAGGTCCCAAAATAGAGGCATTAGGAAATTAAAGATAACTATTTTTGGTGGGGGAAGAAGAGGCTTCCAAACCATTTCTGCCTTTTCTGGGCTGCCAGGCTCCCTTGGAAGCTGCCGGGATTGGTGCTCACGAGTCACTCGGGCATTTCGGAAGGTTTATCCCGTGCTCTGGCTGCCGTTGTCTGGCGCCTGGTCAGATTTTTGCCTCCTACCAAATCCCACCGCCCCTGAGATGCTCCGTGTAGGGATACTGAGAAAACCGAGGGGTGGTATTTTTTTGCAAGTGAAATACCCCCGCGCTGGGGCGGCCGGGGTTTGAATCCCTCACCTGTGGCTTTTTTGGGGGGCCTGTGTGCCGGCCCCGGCCGGGGCCCACGCTGAGCCGGGGGGTCTGGCCGGCCGGGGCGTGGGGCTGCGGGGGCACCACCAAACCCCACTCCCATCCCAGGCCCACGGAGCGGGGACACCGAGTCCCTTATCCACACGATGGCACTCTTAAGCTTTCGAACAATTTCGTCTAACTCTCGGCATTTAATGTGAAACCTATTTATTTTTTCCCTGCCAAAAGTAAAGGAGGAGTTGGGGAGGGGGGACACACACAGCACACACAACTTGGCGTCCCCCTTGAAATCTGAAGGGCCCGGGTTGTCCCCAGCCCACCCCACGCCCGTGACCTTGTGGGCTGCACCCCAAGAGCCGCCAGCACTTGGGGCACCCGCTGTGCTCCCCGTTTTGCAGGAAGGGAGAGCGCTCAGTCCCTTGGGCGGCTGAAGGGCAATGGAGAGCAGCTGGAAATACTATTTTAGATGCACCAAAAAAAAAACTGTTAGAAAAAAGCCCTTCTGCATGGCAAGAAGGCCGCAAACACTGCAGCCCAAGAGCAGGCTTGTGTTTGGACATTTATGGGGGAAAAAGGTCATATTTATTGTTTTGTTGCTTATTCTGCGCAGCCTCAGCTGTACAAAAGTCAGGAGCGCGGGTTGTTTTCTTGAAGAGTTTTAGCTATTAAGTGTTTTTTAAAAACAAGGGTTCATTGCTATCAATCTGGCAACTTCTAGGAGCGCTAAATTTACTCCATATTAAAGTGCGTGTAGGAGGGGAAGAGGGTTGGGGGGGTGGGGGCAGATCCTGTCCTGCTCAGTGCAGTTACTCCGACGGCTGCATCGCCCTGTCTGGGAGGTATGTGTGTGCCTGTCGGAAAAGTCAGCAAATCACTGCACACCAGCGCAGCCGTGGAAGCAATTTCTGCTCCTTTCTCCCTGCCTGCCAGGTGGGTTTGGGTACTGCGGTCAGGGGTCTGGAAGGATTTTCTGGGTCTGCGGCCCCATGGTACATGGTGGTTGCACAGGCAGCAGCTTGCCCTGGATTTGTGTACAGGTCGCTGACCTGATATGTTTTCCTAGCAGGGAAAAAACAAGACCTTGCTCCTTTGTTCCCTTCTTCACCTGAAGGTATCATCTACCTATTGGATACAGAGCTTCAAACTTCTCCATCAGGTCTTGACCACCAGTACTTAACGCCACCGCTCCCGCTAGGGCGGCGTATGCCAGCCCATTTTTCAAGGGAGAAGAGTTTCACGTCACCTTTTCACGGATGCAAATAAAAAAAGGCCATATCATCACCAGGCAGGGCCCCAGCTGAACCAGGAGCGAAGCTCCGAGGACGTTGGGCACAGGCCCCCCGCGTCAGCCATCCTCACATCAACCAGCCCATGCTGCCGGGGTCGGATTTAATCTTGCAAAACTCTGCACGACCCCTTATTAAAAACTGAGTAGCGAGGGATCACTGCACCGCAAAATCAAGGGCGGCCGAAGCGCGTGTTGCAAAAAGGACAATTTCTGGCACCCTGCACACCAAACGAGCCCCTTGCGGGGATGCTGCTCGGGTGCCGGCGTAACGCACCTCCTAAAGGTGCTGGCGCATTAGGGTAGGGGCTGGTACTGGACTGGGGTCTCTGCAGGCCGAAGGCATCCTCCCCTGTCGCTGGGGTGTCTGGTGTATTGGTGAATAGCGGGGCGGCGGGGGCAGCCGAGCTGGGGATTTGGGTGCAAGGTGGCCGGGGCAGGGCAGGAGCCGGGAGCAATGGTTCCCAGCCCCTGCCGGCCCTTGGCTGCTTGTTGACTCTTTCTGCCGCTTCCCGGGTGTTTGTGGGCTGCGGGGTCCTGTTCTCACCGTCGCCGAGCACCCACGGCAGCACTTTTGAGAGTGGTTGGGGAGACGGAGGTTTCAGAGCCGTGCTAGATTACGTCTTTCGAAAATTGCCAAGCTGGGGTTAGAGGGCATTCTCAAGGGAGTGTCCAAAATCAACACGATTATCTTGATTATTAATATTTGCATTGGCAGAAGTACTGTAGATTTGTGTGGAGAAACACAGTCCCTCCACTGCTTATTGCCGCACGTCTGCGGAGCCCGTTGAGCAGCAGCTAATCCATCTACATGGGGGATGATCTTATTTTTTTTTGCTTTTCCATAAATGTCAGGATAGTTTAACGTGCAATCTGTATTAGCAGCTGGCTGACAGCACCTCTTTTGGGTCAAATCCTGACAACCGCCCCAGAACGAGATACAGTGAGCCCCGTGCAGATAGCCTGCAAAAACTGGATCTTCAGAGGACAAGGAGGACCTGTATTTTAGATGGGTGTGGGAGACTTGTGTATGTTTGGACCGCACTCCTAGGTATCGCAGGCAGCTTAATCCTTTATCTTTTCCATCTAAAACCAGTCAATTTTTGCTGAAACTTAGTCCTGGGTCATTTTTTTTAGAACATCACCACCCCCCCCCGCCCTTTACAAATCATTCCGCAGCACGCCAGAGGTTAAAAATAATTGGCTTGTTGAATTCCTTAGCACTTAATTAGGCAAGAGATTATTTGTACAAACCAGGAAACAATCATTTGGGCAGAGTTCACTCACATGGCGTCTTCTGCCTCATTTTTACTAAAGAAATCCTCTTGTTATGATTCTGGGGCATGAGCAGGTCATGCATCATCCCTGGCTCCTTTTTTTTAAGTGGTACAGTGCATTTAATAGAATTATGATGGAGACACCTATGGTGAGCTACTGCTACAGGTATTTTTTCTACTGATGTGCGAATACTAGGTTAAGTCCATTACTCATAAAAACTCCACTTTTTTCATCACTGAATACAACCTTACTATATTTTCCTGTTAATTGGAGTAAGAAATCGTGCTGGTTTGTAAATATGTAGTAGATATGCTCTAACTTAGTGCAAGAAACAGTAGACGTGCATAAGGGGTTAGCGTTGTCTCAATACCAAGTTATTTACAGTGCTTTCCTTTCCGCGTTAGCTAGAAAGGGGAATGCGGCAGGGACTCGTCACTGCAATTGCCAGATAACTCTTGAGGTCACCTGCGCTCTTGGTCGCGCGTATTGCAAAGGGAGCATAATTTATTCCAGTTAATTTTGGATTTGAGGAGCAAAAATCCACAGGCTATTAATCCGGCGGATGTGAAATGTTTGCTGGGTGTGTTGGTGTTTGCAAAGCTTTCCTCTGCTCCGCAAGTCTCGGTTGAAGAGGGCAGTTCTTCAGCTGGTTTGGGGGGCAGAACTGGTCTTTCCCTTATAAAATGCAGAATGCTCAATGAATGGCAAAAGTGCTTTTAAAAGGGGCTCGTGGAACACTTTGAAAATATTAATTAGTGTGTTGAAGCGTTCTGCATAGCATATCATAGTAAAACTGCTCCAGGGGGTTGCTTCGAATGAATTATTAATATGGATCCCTCTCTCCCTTATGCTTCACACCCTGATTTTATGGGACTTGGCGTGGGTTGGGGTGTCTATTAGATTCACTTATTGCCTGTTTAGTGGGAGTACTTTGTAGACTGCATCAAAAGGTCACTATTTTTTTTCGGAATCCCAAATTTTAATCAGTAAAATGACTAGATTCCTCCAAACGTGAAAGGCGAGCTATCGACAAAAAAAAGAAGCAAACTCCCCATAAAGCCATGATTAAAATCGTATCGCCGTTGTGCAGTAGAGAAGGGGAAAATACCCGGACTGCTCAGTCCCTGCGGCGGCGGGACCAAGCGCTGTTGGGTGCGTCACCACCGGGTTGTAATGAATGGATGTGCGGTGCCGCCACGTGCAAATCTCGCCAACAGGCTTGTCCCGACGGCTCCGAGAAGAGCATTTTCACTGAAACGGTGTTGTAACGTGTTCACGCTTCTTTCACATGCGTTTCGATGCCTTGTACCACAAGTAGTGAATTCATTAAACTGACAGAGTACAGTTCCTTTTCCCCTTTTGGCTTTACGGTATCACAAAGTTGAACCTGTTAACCTAGCACTGAAAGAGAAAAGCTGTGCTTAAGAAAAAAATTGTTTTTCAGCTCTTGAGGCCTGTTTTGATGAAGTCCCTTGTGTACAAATATAAATAAATCCATAAAGTAATTTGACTTCTAATTCATACTCGGATTATGGAAATATTTGTATTTTCGTGGCTGTTAGACTGAATTACAAAGGGTTTTGAGGGTCCAGTTTTCATTCTTATAAGCGAAAGAAATACAAAATTGATGGTTTACAAAACAGCGGCAGCTGTAACACAGCGGCTGTTGAAGGACTAAGTGTTGTGCCAAAACCCAATCTGTTATCGCGGGAAGGCAGAGGGAGACTGAACTTGGGGCTTGATGTTCTCTCATCGCACGTTCAGAGTTCCCAGTGTCTCCAGTAGGAACAACAAGCACGTCGGCTGGGAGTGCTGAGAATGAAGGGAACGTAATATCAGGCGTTTTTTCCCATAATAGTAAAAAAAAAAAAAAAAAAAAGAAAAAAGAAAAAGGGCACCAATAAGGAAAATGTTTATTTCTGCATCTGAAAATAGAGGCTTAAAAATAGATCTGTGTGTCGTATTTGAAGGTAGAAGATGATGGTGCATTCAGGCTTTCTCTGCAAGAAGGAAAGGCAAGAAGGAAGGGAAAGCTCCTTACAACCAGCTTTGATGTTCTTGAAGCATAAAGGTTTTAGTTTATTCAGGGTGTTAAAAACTTCAGTTAGAGTCATCGTTTCAGAAGGCAAATCGCAGTGGTAAATGCCAAGGAGGCTATTAATAATCGCTTTTTTTTAATATAAAAATAGGTGAAAGTGTGTTATATTGGAGCCTAATAGCATAAATCTGCACCATCTGCAGAAGCTTGACGTGGAAGGTTTTACTCTCTTGCTGTACTTCCCAAGAGTTCTGCCAACGCGAGGTCGTAGCTGCAATTCCTTGTTGATGACAGCTTGCTGCAATTATGACAGAAACTCATCATTAGCCTCAGCCGGTTCTTACTTTTAAGAAACGAGCAGCTTTTTCATTTGTTTAAAAAAACCCAATCCTGAGAACTAACTCTGTTTTAGGAGTTAAACTGGTGATGGATTTTTTCTGAGGAAAGGATCATCTTACGGTTTCTCAAGTTGTGAGTGTTATTGGCTCTATGAAACGTGTCTTTTTTTCTTCTTCGTTTTTTTTTTTTGTTCCAGGGGAGAAAGGTTGCCAACTGATTAATATTTTAAACATGTAGACAACCTGCAGACCTTGCTCTCAGACTCAGATTTCTCCCTCATCCCTCCCGAAAAAACAGTTTCATTGCTAAAAACTCATTGTTAGAATGTAATATTCCCAGGTGAAACGTGATTATTTATTCACTTTATTTCACCAAAATTAAGGACAAATAATAATAGAAAGAGTTCAGCAAACAGTTAATATCGCACGTAATCTCTCTGGAGTTTGGTTAAGATTTCAGCTTCTTGCTTAAAATTATGTGGGTCAACCTTATGATGTGGGCAATGAATAGGAAAATACATTTCAGTAACTGAATTTTATATGTTTTTAGAGAAAATGCTGGTAACGCTTAGTGTAACAAAGTATATAAGATGCCAATTTAAACGTTTGTATGTGCGCAAGCTACAGCACAGCAAGCTGTGTAGCCTGCTGTTGTGTAAGCTGCTCCGGATAACTTATGGGGATTCGTTTTTATTTATTATTCAGACGAGGATTTAAATATTCCACATTCTCATGTGAAAGTGTCAGCTGAGAAACTGAAATTTTCTCTGAGTTCAAGATAAGAGAGATGAAGGAGCTGAGAAAGGAACTTGCAATGGTCCCTCCTTCCTGGCCACCCCCGTATCCACGGTGGCTTTTTGTCGACCTCAAATCTAGGTGTGATTTGGCTGCGGAGGGGCTGGTCACGGCCGCTCTGGAGGCTGGGGCGACGGTGTGGGCTCACGTTGCGTCCCAGCACTGCCGCCCTGGATGTCAGGAACAAGATGTAGCGCTTGCTTATGCCGGTGCAAATCCAGAGCGCTCCATCAACACCAGATGAGCCGCTCCAAAATTGCACCAGCAAAACTGGGAACGCTGGGGTTTAAGCTGAAAAAAAAACATCTCGATATAGTTTTTCTCCGATAAATTCTGCATTACTGCTCTCCATAGGGTCCCCTTCTCCTCCCATCACATTTATTTTTTCACCGGGGCTACTTTTGATTTATATCTACATGACCATCGCACAGAACTTTGGGCTACTTTAAATAAGCGTTGAAACAAGCTTTTATTTTTGATCGTTCATTATTATTGTCATTCCCTCCCTCTCATCCTGAGTTTCTTCTGAATTGTGTGTTACACCCTGCTTTTGCCTCTGTGAAATGCTGATAGGAAATAACGCACAGAGTACAACAGACATGGCAGACACGTACACCCATTCGTGTCAATAGCAGCAGAATAAATTCTGGTTTGCAAATCAAAAGGAAATAGACCATTTCTGCGTATTCAGAGCCCTGCCAAAGAGCCACTTGCACAAAATACCCTGTGCATACTTTACATGAGATGGCAAAGGAAAATATTTCCTTTGCCGGTGAACGCGAAGTAGATCTATGGTTCAGAAATGGCGGCAGGAAAGATGCTCTTAGTGAAAAATAGCAAAACCCAAACAAATTAGAAACTCTTCAGATCTATAAAAACATATTTGTGGAAAAACTAGTTCAGCATGTTAGATATTCTCCTTTTCTTTTGGCTCCTTGTGACTCTAATTCTGCCTTTTCCTCCGGCTCCCTCGTGATATTCAGTATCGAGTTATCAGCTTTCTGCTTCCCCCGAGATCAGGGAGCCATTTAGGTGCATTCAACCTGGGCCTACCTGAAATTTTCAGCTGTAATCAAGCGGGATATGCATTCGTTTTAGTGGTAAAATCTGCATCTTAAATATTTGCAGAGCTACACGCATCTGTTGTAAAACCGCAGATGTGTGTCTCTGCAGATATATATAGTTCAGTGTGATATATGATGTTTTATAATTAAAATTTTATTGAATTTTAATATAAAAACAAATTCATACATTAAAAATTAAGTAGAGAACAAACATGTGTGGTATCAGGAGGATACAAGCTGTGGTACGGTAGGACAACAACATCTGACCCATAAAAAACACCCTGCTTTAGTTATAAAATACCTTTGTGGCTAGGAGATTAGTGTGATATATTATTGAGGTTCGAATATTTGGAAAAATAATACCGTTTTGTCAGCTCCATTCATGAGTTAAGAAACAGCTTTTGAAGTCCCTTTATTAAACATTCGAAAGCAAATGGACTTAGGCAGAGCAAGCGAGGCCTCCCAACAAGCAGCGTAAGCGTTATTTATGCTATATAGTTAACATTTTTGAGCAAGCTAAATGGTCTCTTGCAGTGCCCAATACAGCGTGTTCCTTCGGAGTCGTGCGAGTAGAAGATCCGAGTGCTTGCCCGAAGAAATAACGCAGCCTTCGCTTGCGATCCTTTCCCGGTCAGGTCCTGCAAGGACATCGAGGTAAGCGCTGATGTTGCGTAGAGGGCCTTACGGGCGAGTGATAAGTGTATCCTACGGTGCCCAATAGGAGCAGGGTTCAGCGTACATTACTAACGAGATTTAATCTTCATGTCACCTTTGGGGGCATAATTGCAGCCTGGAGAAAATGGATGACCCACCCTAGGTCCCAGAGGAAGGCTGTTGGTGACAACAGCGATAACCAGATGACTTCCCTCTGCCAGGTTCAACTTATCGGCATCACGTTGCGCTCCCTTCGTCAAAACCATTTTCTCTGCAATAAAAAGCAAACCACAGCCCAGGATGTATGCAAATACAGGAGAGAAAATAGTACTGAAATATTTGAATACTTTTACATAAAGGGGTGATGTGCCTTTGCCTTGAACGCTGTATTCATTTCCATTTCAAAAAAGGTACAGCTGAAATATAAAAAGTTCACAGACAGTTGATGGAAATGATTAGACAGAGGGCTAGGTTTGTGCGTGACGAGAGCCTGTCAAGATTGGAAGATGAATTTTGTGGCTAACAAGAATGAAAATGGTAAAGAGGTATCAAATAATGAATAGCACTCAGGAAATTGTTGAGGATACCTTTTTCCTCCCCTTTCTGCTGATGCAAGAATACAGGAACAGCCGAAGGACGTGGCAGGGACCGCATCTCCGGCTGATGACAAGAGGCGGACGTTTTGCAGATGGGTTGTAGGACTCTTGAACAAGAGTTCAAGAAGTCTGGGCCGTCACAGGTTTAAAAAACCGAGCAATTAGAGATTTGGATAGCAATAGCTGCATTAGATGAGGCAAAGCTAAGGGACGTGTAATCTTATTCTCCCTTAGCCGCTGGGACTCCTCTTTCCCAGGAGCTGCATCGTCCCTTTGCGGTGTCTTTTGAATATTTTCCAAGGCTTCTGGAAGCTGTTGCCAGAGCTGGACATGCTCCCTGCCACCAGCCCTCTTGCTCCTGCACCACCTTCCTGGAGGGAGAAAGCAGCCCCGGCTCTGTTTAAGAGTTAAAATTTAACTCTTAAATCAGCTCCATAATCCCCTCTGCCTCAACATTTTTCCCCTCTTATTGAGCAAAATCTACAAATCGGGTAACAGCAAGATTTGGGAGCATCGCTGATGAACGGAGGCAAGGGTATCGTGACTGCAGACTCCAGGAATTCAGGGCAAGAGCCCTTTTTTAAGGCCCACATGCAAGCGCACGTGTGCGCACGCATGCACACATGCCTGCACGTATACCCTGAACTTAGCGTGACTCTGCGCCTTCAACTTTTAACACACTTCCCCAATTAAGCTATTCAGGGCTCACACTTAAATAGCTGTCCGCAGCTGCTGCAAATTGATTTATCCCCTGATGACAGTCAGAGCTGCTGACCAAACTGCTGGCGAGAAAGAGTTCTTTAATTTAGGTGTTGTTTTCTTTCTTACTTTTTCCTTTTCACACTGACTTTAACCTGCTTTTTCTTTACGATTAATTCCAGCTTGCAAGTTCAGTGTGTATCGCGGCGTGTATCTCGGCTCCCTTCGGCATAAATAATATTTGTTTTCCTGTTGCTTAAATGGATGAATTAAATTAGGGTTTTATTGAAGTAGACGAAACTTCTTTTTGTAACAAAAAGAAGGAAAGATTTAAAAAAAAAGAGGATTTTTGAAAGAGAACTGCTGAGACATCCCAGTGTTACAGATATTATAGTTTTAAAGCCATCTTGTTATTTGTGTTCTGAGAATTTGCAGAAATGGTGGTTTTCAGAATGGAAATGGCATATTTATTCAGCCTACAAAAAGATGATGGCTTCTATCTGGTGAAAAAGGGGGTATTTTCCTCTACCCCTACGTTTACTTTGTTAATCTGCAAACTCAACAATACAGCTCAGCATGCAGCTGAGTTATATTCCATTTACAGTTTATATAACGTGTTGCAGCCCATCCAACATCAACCTCCGATGAAAGGTTGCGCTATACGCAGATAATCTATAGCTCTCTCCAATGATCGCTGTATGAAATGTGCACAAAAAGAACATACTTCTTGCTTATTTTTGGTTTGGAGAAAAAAAAAAAAAGAAAACCTTTAGAAATGATTAATAGTAAGTGTCAGTAATTTGTTTTGGAGAGGGACCGTCTTTATGTTATCACATGTCCCATTAACCGAGCAGGAGGATATTGATTATACACAAACTAACTACTCTTGCAATTATTTCACTGGAACGGATCAACAAAAAGAAAGTAAAAACTCAAGTTTCAGAGTTAGAGGTTTATAGATGTTTTTCTTGTCAGTCTACAGCAAAATAACCTGTAGATGGAACAGGAAAAATAAAAATTCTGTGCTAATTTTAGCAGATATTCTTTTGGTCCAGCATATATTTAACATTTTTCCACTACCAAACTGTGCAAAGCACAACTCAAGTTCTGTGAACTCACAGTAATCCCCAAAATCTTCATAGCTGGGTGACGGTATTTGTAGAAGATACCAAGTACGTTTTATTACATTTTTTCGGGTTGCTCCAGGGCTGAAATCTGGAAGCTCTCACGTTGGACGTGCAGCTTGTTCCTTCGGCAGCTGCCACCGGCAGGTCCAGCTTTCGCGTGCCCGTCTGCTGTGCGTCTTGGGACGGGAAAGGGAAAGGTGTCGTCCTTGCTGTGCCAGCGCTCTTCTTCTGACCCAACATTTCACTCAACGCTCAGGGAAATTTGCCTCGCCGGCTCGGCCTCAGCTCCGGCTGTGTTAAATCAGGCCTGAGAAAGAGGCTGCTGAGGTATCTGAGAGTCCTAAAGAAAAACCTTATTGTTAATAGAAAATAACCACCTTTATACAGTGCTTTTTATACCAGACTGAAATTTAATCGAGGGTTTTGTCTTACTACTCAATTTATTTTTTTTTAAATAGAAGTCCCAGGTAACATTATAATTTCTTCTCAGTTCTTCTTTTAAGTAACGTCTCTAGGAATTCACTCTAGTTTTGCTTAGGTATTTTCAGGAGCTGCACCTGTTGAATGCTACAGGACTCCTCCAAGGGCAAATTTATTTCCTCAAGAGATTTGGAAAAATCTCAAACCCCCTCATGATGTTGAAGACTCTTTTCACACATAACCTAACAGTGTCCTGGGGGGAAAAATTTAAAAAAATAATTATATTTTATGGAAACGTAGTGAAGAACACAGCCTCTGCCACAGCTGGACCTGGAGGAGATGGGGAGCTGCACCCCAGTCAGGGACGTTTTCGGGTTGAAGCCTGTAGGCATGAGCCTTCTCCTTCGGCATCAGACAGACGGTAGCAGGAATAATCCCAGGGGATGGCCTAAACGCTCATGTGTTTTGCAACACTTTGAGGCGTTTTTGATGCTTCTGAGAAGGAATGCAATTAGCTTTTCAATGATAAATAAATTAAAGGTAGTTGATTTTGCCTTTCACACCTTTTTTTTCTTCACTTTCATAAGGGACTGCAGCCTGTTTATGATTTTCTTAGAAGTTTGAGACACTTTCTCTCATTTAGTGACAAATTCTCCCCTCTAGGCAGCACAAGAAGGAAAAAAAGGAGAAAAGCAAAGGTAGCAGGAACCTGAAAATGGACAGAGTGTCTGCAGGGAAGGGAAGCCCCGCAGGATCCCTGCAGTTTGGGTTGGTTTCTGGCTGTTTGTTTACGTAATTAGAGCATGTAATTCCACAACGACACACAGAGAAATAAAAAGCAGCAACAAAGGAAAAAAAATCCTGACAGAAAAGCACAACCAATAGGTTGGTTATCGAGGTCTGGAATAAGGCTCTGGTGGACCTTCAAGGCTGCAAGCTCAGGACGGTTCGGCTCAGCAGCTGGCGGTCACCAGCTGGCCTCCGGCACGGGTGGGACTTGTCATCTCCTGCTCAGGTACCCGAATCCTGTGCAGAGATTTCCCCCACCACCACATGCAGCTGAGGGAGAAGCTTCTGACCAGGCTGGGAGATCGCTGAGGGCCATGCTTTAGAGAACGCCATCCAACGGCTTGCAGTATAACTCTTGGTTCTAAAAGCTTTTGTAAGCCTTTAATTTGAACTTTATAATTATTTAATACTTTATAGCCTTGTGTTCATACCCACGTAGACAAAGCCTTTTTATTGTTTTAGAGTTTCAAATAATTGAAAGAGGTTGGTTGAAGCAGGAAGGTCAATACTGGTACCAAGCTGGAGCTGCTAACAGGCTAGAATTGTAGTATTTGGAGAAAGTCTTTTGCTCCAGGACAGAAACTATCTAAAGAAAAAATGCTTAAAGAAGCAAGAGTGGTGTTGGGAGTCTGTACAAAAGGAAGAAAAAAAATACTTATAAAAAGCAAAATCCAAGTAAAAAAGCCTCTGCACAGTCAAATTAAAAGTAAGGTTATTAAGGTCAAGGAAAAGTTTTGTTGAGCTGAGCAACATAAATAAAAAAGAATAATTGTGACGCTTTTTCTAACTCTTCCTGAATGTAAGACACCGCTTCTGCAGAAGGTCAGTCATCAGGAACTGATCCGGGATGATAGAGGTATGTCCACGACACGGCTGTGCAAATAATTTCAGTAACATTATATATGACCGGTGGGAATGAGGTTGTTCCAGCTTTCTGTCTCTGTGCGTATTTCTATCATGCCCATCACCGCCTCACCTGGTGTATGAGATCTAATCAAGTGCGTTGCATTAAAGCAAGGAAATAGGGTGAGCAATAGCCCAGCCAGTGGGGCATACCCAGACGGTCAGAACAGCCCAGCCGCCCTGAACTGAGACTTGACAAACTGCAAGAAGTGGCAAAATGTCTTTTTTTTTTCCTCCCCAGGTAAAGCCTTTACCCGTGTGCGTCGAGCATCGGGCGGGTGGGGACCCACAGGACAGCCAGAGCTCTTCCACCCACCCAGGGCAGGAGGCAGGGGAGAAGGGTTGCCATGGACCACCCGCTCTGGACCACCCCCATCACCTCGGAGGGAGTCTGCTGGCTCTGCAAAGGACCCGTGCGGTGGGGTTGATGTCTCCTCTCACCCACACTGTGGCAGACTGGGCAGCGAGGCAGGTAACGAACAAGAGAGACTATGAGGAGATGTAATTAGAAGTGACTTCCACGCTGCGGCTCTCCTTCTCCGAGAGGAGAAGCGTGGGAGGGCCGCTTGGGCTAGGTTCTGCTGAAACAAATATTTCAAAGGTTTTGGAAAAAAGTCTTAGAGATGATGGTATGGAAATTAAGCAAAGAGTAAGGCGGAAAATAACTTGGAGTTGTGTAGCATCGAATGGTCGGAAATGGAGCACCAGAAACAAGATGACAGGCAGCTGCAGACGTTTGGACATCTGCTGATGCTGCCTACCAAGAAAAGAAGAAAGAAAAAAAAGAATCAACGAAAGCAAAATACATTATTCTCATTGTCATAAGAAACCAGTCTCAATGTGCTTAACTCCAGCTTCCGGTCCCCTGCCCGAGTGGGAGACACTGCCCACGTAGCCTGGGAAGTGCGTGCAGACACAGGACGGGGCTGTGGGCAAGTATGGGACCTGCGTCTGTTTGTCAGGCCTGCAGGAGCACCTTCCCCAACATTAAGTGGAGACAATAGTTTGTAATGACCTAAATTCATGTAAAAAAGATAATTCCTGATGTATATATTCAGGTCAATAGCACTTTCCCCAGGTTTCAATAATCGGATCAATTATCTGAATCCAATAAAATCTTATTAAAGAAATTCAGAATTATCTTTAAAATAGCTGGCCTTGTAGTCCCTGAGTAGGTTACAAAAACCGCTATGAAGAATTACTGTGACCTACTTTCTGGGCGGTACAGATATCATTATCATATCAGAGGTGCAGTTTGATAAGACTACATGACTTCCATCTCTCATTGAAGATAGTTTGGCAAAGAACTAGCACGAAACTTTAATCTAGGTCCCCAAATTAATCTTTTTTTTTTTTCATAAACATCAGCTGAAATTTAAAAAGTCAAAGCATTGTATATGAAGAAGCGTTTATTTAATGAATTGCGCAAGTTATAGCCAACAGCGTGATGAACATTTCAAAGTGCATGGGGTGGGCATGAGTTATGGTTGGTGCAGATCACCAATGCTTGTTCAGCCCTTGACAGCATAAGGCACAGCCACGCTGGCGGAGAGGGGCGCTTTGCACCTACCTCTCACTAGCGTAAATGAGTACTCGAACTGCAAGGTGGAGGAGAAGTGGGACTGTTATATTGCAAGGGCTAATGGAGAACCTTTCAGCCTTGTCTCTGCCAGGTGAGATATTCGGTTATTGCATTGCTTCTGAGAAAATAGCTTTGCTAAAATTTGGCTGGAAACTCTTCCTCGTGTTTGTCAGCTGTTCTCTGACACGGCAGCACGTGAGGCACTAGACTGGGCAGGACTGTCCCAAAGGCACTTGATGGCTTTGCAAAAAGAGCTCTTTTTGGCTTTGATACCTCTGAAGTAAACCTGGCCTCCACGCTGGGTGCACTACTAGTGATAGACGGAGAGGAAACGGCCTCAGGCTGCGTCAGGGGAGGTTTAGGTTGGATATTAGGGAAAATTTCTTCACTGCAAGAGCGGTCAGGCCCTGGCACAGGCTGCCCAGAGAGGTGGGGGAGTCACCGTCCCTGGGGGTATTTAAAAGACGTGTAGACGTGACACTTCAGGGCATGGTTTAGGAGCCCTGGGGGTGTTGGGTTGATGGTTGGACTTGATCCTAGAGGTCTGTTCCAACCTTAACAATTCTATGATTTAAAAGCAGTGTTTGCTTAAGAACTACCGTTAGCTGCATTGGGGTGAGAGTTTGGAGCTGTGAAAGACAGTGGGTGTTTAACTGTGATTGCGGTGGAGCCAGGATATCTCTGCACTGGTGTGTTGCTGACATGGCAGCCCTCTCTCAGGCAGAAGGACCACTGGAAAAGGCAGTAGCCGGTACCCGAATGGTTGGTTTTCCCTCCTTTCTGCAGTGGCACTTGCTACCAGCTGGTCCAGCTACGGCTCATTTTCAAAACTGCCGTGTGCCTGGGAAAGGCGTCGCTGTTCCCATCACAAACGTTAAGGAGCTCCTCCAAGCCGTGCAAACACCAAATCCCCCTTTGCCAACAGGCAAAGCGTGAGGTTAAACAGGACAGGTGATAGGCACGCATGAGGCTGGGACTGCCTCGTGCCGCCGCAGGACTGGTGGAGATGGCATCGGCAGCGCCGCCGGCTGCGTTTGCATCCCTTGCTGCACCACTCGGCCCTCTCTCACCCTCCTCGATGCCTCCCTCCCAGCGAGGCTTCACCTTTCTCTCCCGCTAAAGCCGGGCAGCCCTCACCCATCCGACCACTGCTTTGGGGGCGAACACGGCACCGCTGGGCGAGGAAAAGCGGGGAGCATCGGCAGGGCTGCGGGACGGCCGTGGGACCCCTCCAGCCCCGGAGCCGGCCGGGGCACCGAGCGCAGGCACGGCATTTTTATCAGTTAATTTGAAAGCCGAGCCGGTAGGAGCCCACGCAGTAGGGCTGCTTTCCGCTTTGAGAGCGCACAGAAATAGCGGTCCCAGCTGCTGTACGCTGGCCCCGCTCACGCAGGCCAGCCAGCAGAGTCAGGCCCTCCTCCCTTCAAACCGCCTGGCTTTGATCTCCCCCGTATCAAACCAGTTACAGCCTCAGTAGGATGGTGGGAGGCAGCAGGCGCCGCGGTAGTTAGTGGTGGCGTGTGGCTTAGGGCAGGCACCTTATCTCCGCGCGGTGCAGTCAGCCTCCGATCTGCGGCGTGACATCAAGGCAGGTCCGACCGACTGGCGCTTTAATTAGGAGGCTGAAATTATAATATTATGTTAAAGAACAAAGAGTTTCCAAAGAAAAATATGTGCCGCATATCTGACAAAGATAAATTGGATTATTCAAAATATTCCTGATGAAATGTTACATTTTGCAACTAATTATCAATCTGTTTTATCTCCAGACCAGCTGGGCATTTTTGTGCATGCAAGACCTGCCTTCCCAATGATCTTAAGATGTCACTGTAGCGTTTACATCTTTTATTTCAAGATTTAAATAACTAGGAAGTAGCTAATGTAATTCACTGCTGAGAAGAAAGGCTAGTTAGTTGAATGCTTTCCAAAGTGATCTTCTCCTAATGAACTTCTTTGGACTGTGAGTAATGAGGCTTTATTCAAATAATGTTTAAGGAAGATTTTTATAATGTAATTTTTAAAGAAAGAGCAATATTTAATACATTTAAAATATCTTTATTAATCCTATATTGCCTCATGTAGCATTAAAGCATTGTGAAATTTTGGTATTGTTCTTTCTGAATGCTGCTTTCGAGATTAACAGGTTCTAGTTGAAATGGAGCTATAGAAATCAGGCAATTATCTCGTAAATGTTCAGTGATATCTTACAAATTACAGTCTGACATGATTACAGTGCCATTTTGCTGTAAAAGCATGTATTGTTTAAGTATATTTATATATCATAGTGGTACATAACTCCCCTGATCCCTCGTCAGACGGTGTACCTACCTACAAGCAGCGTGCTTTGCTACCTCCGTTATAGCTTGCCATTTGGGACGACTCTGCCTGGATTAATCTACTGGAGGTGTCATTAAAATTTTCTTTTGTGTGTGATTTTTGTGGTAGTTTTGAACTGGAATAAGAGAAAATACCTAGTAGGTTCCCCTCAATAGCAGATTTCGGCAATATTTTGTGTTCTTGGTAATGTTACGAAGCCACAAGTCCTGCTGGAAGCGCTCTGGAAAATATTGCTTTTTTGGGACTGAACTGGTGGGTTGGCTGAAAAATAAAACATCTCGGAGTTGGGGTTTTCTTGGCCAGTTGCTAGGAAGGGACGACAATAAATGTATTTGAGCAACCGCCCCCGATTTTGATTAACTAATGAAACGTCATCGTTGGGCATGGGCTGATCTCATCCTTCAAAAAGGTTGACTCCCACTGCACACGGGAACCTCACCAATACCCTGGGTAATCATATATTTCTGAAGCTGGCTTTATTTACAGCTGAGGAGCAGCTCAAAAAGGACTACTTAATTCTAGAACTGTATTATTTTTTGCTTTTATCTCCCAACAGTTAAATTTTGAACTCTGTATTCAGCTTTTCAGAGTTTTCCCACAGTAGGAACTGAATAAGAAAGCAGGATTTGATCTCTTGGGAAGGCTTTTTTTTTTTTTTTTCTCCAGATAATTCTTTCTGGTTATTGATGCAGGGGAAAATCCTGGTGGTCTTACTCGTGTAAACAGTCCCTGTCCACATAGCGTAGGGAGTGGGGAGCGGATCTCTACCCACATAAGGCAGGCCAGTAAGTTATACCTGTTCATCAGGGCTGCTTGGCTGCAAAGTAGCCTAGTGGCATCAGAGGGCATGAGCTTCTGCTTCCAGTTGTCTTGGGCTGGACTACAACTTGTTTCTTGGAGCCAGGTTTAAAAAACGTGGAGAGTTCAGCTGGCAGCTCATGGAATAAACCGGAATCAGTTTGCTCAGATCATCAATTTTCTTCCCCTTTCTGCAAGTAGATTGTGTCCCAACTACTACTCATGTTAACTGTTCGTAACAGCTTCCACTCCGTTACATAAATAAATGCTTTCTGCCTTTTTAATCGGGGTCTTCCTGAAGCTGCTCGCTACAGCCTCTGCCTTCCCACGTGCTAAGGCCTGATCCTGCAAAGAGCCTCGCATCTCCTCAGGGGTGCTCGGCACGCTCATTTTCTCCCCAAATTCCTGTGAGCTAAGAGTGGCCAGCATCTGGCAGGATTTGGCCCTTGCTTCGCACAAAAATCTCTTTCAGTTTGAATGTTTCATAATGTATGTTTAGTCACAGCTAGCAAAGAACTTTGATGAGGCAAAGGGGTAATTGGATTTTCTTGTTCTATAATTAAAAAGGTATATATTACATCCACATTAATACCAAAAGAGTTCATCATGATCAATGTTATTACAATGAATACCAAAGGATTTAACAGTGATTGGCCACTTAGTTTAAAGGGTACCTGAAATCATTAAATTGTTTGCTGGAGGGCTTATGAAGGCCTATTGGATCGCTTGCGACTAAGATATTTTTTTTTACTACTGGCCTGCGATGTAAGGTTTACTCTTACAAAGTAGGAGCAACAGGGTGATCATTTCCCTTTATTATTCCCTTATTGACTTCCAGTTAATTTTAATCTTTGCATTAACTGACCTCTATTAACCATGCCATGTATCTGATTACACTGTCAAGGTTGAGACTGGAAAATGACCTATTGCACCACATCAATTGTCCTTCACAGAAGCCCTTACTGTTAATCAAGAGAGGAAGATTAAAGGAGATCAGAACTACCACCCTGAAGTGCATTTTGCATTTGACTACACCTTTCTACCAGTGCGTGTGTATTGTCTTAGAAAAAATTCAACGCAGGGAAACGTCAGCTGTTAGGGGCAAATTCTGCTCAAATCTCCCCAGGGAGAAGTCCGCAAGGTAAGGTTACGTGTGCAACCTTAGTTCTACATTTAGACATTTTAATAGATCCATAAAATCATAAATTATCTCATACTGGTTTCAGACAAACACAATATATGTTTTTCTGCAATATTAAAATGCTCATGTTTCATTTTCTTCAGTTCTACTTCGGTATAAATTAGTTTAATTGTCTTACAATGTGTCTTGCTCACCGTAGGCTGTTAGCTAGGTTACAGCAGACTCTTCAGCAACACATGAGTGTTTGTCCAGATTTTTGCGTCAGCTGCTCACGTGGTGTTGGGCTTTGAGCAGGGTTTGTAGAATTCATCGTGTTAAAACGACGACGTTAATTTTTATCAGTTTGTGCATTCAAAGCAGGTTTTAGCAGGCCGTCTTCCCACGTCAGTGAAAGTCAGAGTGTCAGAGTGAGTTATGCATTCAGGATTTGTGATTTTTTTAAGGATGTGACCTTGTTTGAGTTAAACCCAGTTTTGTCACAGTGTTCAGGAACACGTTGTTTGGCTGAATGTTATTTTTCTGCCATATTTCACCTCGCTACTCCCAGCTATTGCAGTGCTAGAGCGATTCTAGAGGAACATTTTTTACTCTCATGAAAAAAATGTACTGTGTGAACAAATGAAAACAACATTGCTACCTCAGCTTATTGTGGTCACGCTCGTATTAATAACCGTAAGTGAAACTTAACACTGACGCTGGTAAACTTTTCACTTTGAAACAGCACTCTGCTTCTAAGCAGATGATTGACTCCCTCTACTTCTTGGCTTAGCTCACTGCCGGTCCACTTCCAAAAATATCTTTGCAACGAGAAAGAATTTTACTGAAGAAATTTGTAGATGCGACAAGGAAAACAGGTCGAAGAATGCATGAAAATATACTTCTCGCAGTTCTAACGTCTTCGCCATGTGAATCGTGATATCGAAAATTTGTCAGGTCCTCAGCAGAAAGGTAATCGATCAATAATCGGAATACCTTCAGTCGGTTGTGTGCCCAAGCATTGCTGCCTTTTACTGGTACAAAATAGCTGGCTCTGCAGGTATCTTGTCGCTGACAAATGCTTTATTGACCTAGAGTTACTGTTTTGAGGGCTTTTGCAAAAAGTTCTTAAGCTTATACAAAAATCCATGGTTTTTGCTCTTCTGAAAGTTTTTCGGATTCATGATAATGGCACTTGTCACTCTTCAGCTCTTTGGAAACGCTTACTAGATCTCAAGGCACAGGTAGCCTTTGTTGCCTCTGTTGCAGGTGAGTGGGTGAACATTGTCCTGGATGGACCTGGGAAATGTTACGGCGCGTTAGAACCCGGAGGGATGACAAATAGTTGTGTCAGTATTTAACACTAACCAAAAGCATTTGAGACCATATTGGACTAATTTTACTAGTAGTTAGTGTAATTAAATGTTTTCACCAGGATGGAAAGTCATGGTTTGATTTTGAAGTAATTTGCTTGACAAAATTCAGATGCTAAAATAATTAAAGCTTAGCCGTTTATATTTAATCTCAAGTGGATCCATGAAAACAAGCCTCTAAATTATATCAGATTCATCTATTAATTGACTCATGGATTTTAAGACCGACAGGGGCTATTACGGTCATCCAGACTGGCCTTCTGCATAAGCGGTCATGGAATTCCACCATTTCATTCATGCATTCCACCACTGTTTTTAGGAGAAATCCATACAAATTGAAAAGCTTACAGTGACTTTGTAATCTTATTACATAGAAAACCTGTAGAAATACAGAAGGTGAGCATGGAAAGATAAGGTTTGCACAGGTACAACTGTTCTGGAGGCATTCCCCAAACTTTTGCAGTCCTGTTTTTAATACTGCTAAAAGGGAAAGCTTCAAATTGTCTTCCCTGTTAGAATCAAACTATGGCTTTTTGTGCAATTCTGACAAATTAATAAAAATGAGCTTGGTTTCCAGCCCACATTCTGTTTTGCTTGTTCAGCCAACACGATGATAGCTCCGTTGTGTTATTTTTACAGTATGTCAATCGCAGAACACCTTTGACTTGAAACAGAGGTTTGACTTTGCTGTTTGTCAGACATTTCAGTTACAAAGTCAGGTGAATAATTTTACTGAATTACTGTTAAATCCTAATTAGTAGTTATAAAATGCTGTAGTGTTAATTTATCCTTTCGATAAAACACCCTATTTTTCATGTGGAAAATCCCGGTCGCTCCAATTGGTTAAACCATAAATCATTTTGTACAGGTGCAATTTTGGTAAAAGCTTAATTGTAGTGTGTTTGAGTCTCTTAATATGTTTTGAAACTTCAAAAAAAAATAATTCTGAAGTTATTGTTGAAAGCTACACACATATTATGTGTAGGAAACATATATATGAATGCATTTAAAAAAAAAAGTACTGATTTCTCCCTGAATGTAGTTATGTTATTATACATTATGTTACTATAGTTTAAAAATTTCGCCTTTTCTCTTCAACAGTCTTGTGTACACGACTTCACCTTTGCCCTACAGATGTAAAACACCAGTGCTCTTGAAGGTAAGTTGGTGTTAAAGTCAGAGACTTAGTACAGTCAGCTAATTGCTAGGTCAACTACTGCAGTCTCAAATGCTCTGAACTGGTTCTGAATATATTAAATTAATAAATTAAGACAACATAAATATAAAAATAAACCTCCTTCTAGCTAAGGAATCCAACAGGTGCTTTAACAAGTGAGATGATCTTTTTGGAAGACCTACTTCAAAATCTTACAACCCTCTCTTCCTTTCTTCTTTTTTTTTTTTTCAGTATCCCCAACCTAAACAAAGCTTCACAAGCTTGGACAGTTTGTTTAGCTTTCCTAGGAGCTTGTTGAGCTTAATTTCAGTGTAGGGGATCCCAAGAGCATTTAGCTTTTATAATCAGTTCTACATGTACTAGCTTATTCTTAATATAAAAATGACTGGTTGGCACATAGTAATGTCACTGTATTGGGATTCAGGTCAATAGTAGTATTTGTTCTCTAGATAGAAGAGTCACCTCCAAAACACTATGACATTCATTAATTTGATCATCGTGCTTTATGCGTAAGGCTGAACAAAACCGGGCTAACCCCACTCGGAAATGCTTCTGCTCTACGGTTAAGTTCCGTTCTGAAAAATAGTTTTATCATATAAAGGCTACTATCTGCTTCGATTAGGCATAAAATTTGCACAGCTCTTCAGATCTTTAAGGGAAATTGAGAATGATTTTTAAAAGTATGCGTTTATGCATCTTTATGACTTAAATCACAGCGTATGTATTTATATTTTTAAGGCACCGAGCATCTGTTCTTCCTCTTCTAAGATGTACAAACAAGTACGCCTTGGCTTTCCATAAAATATACCTGATTTTTACAAGTCTAACAGATGCATTGTGGCCTATTACAAGGCATCTTTAAGGCAGTCAGCTCTGCTTGTTCTAATCAACTTGCTGTATGAACTGGAGCACCAAGGGATTGGCGAGAGTCAGGAACAGCATTTAGCACTTTACTGACCTTGAGTCCACCTTTTCAAAACTCCTTCTGGAACTAAGATTTTTTTCCAGCCATTTTCAAGTGATTTCTTCCACTTTCTCCTGAGACTAAAACACTTGATTGACCCATGATGTTAAGCGAAATTCTTTCACTGGAAAAGAAAAATTGTTGGTAGTCCTCGACGTGGAAATATTCATGAACTTTCTTTTAGTGGCTAGAAGTAAAATCTTCAAAAAGTTTTCAGCATATCTAACATCTGTCTAGAGTACTTAGCAGCAGGTATTTTGTAATTTTTTCATTGTGAAGGAAGATGCAGAAGCAAACATGCAAGCGTATCTATCAATAGTTAGATATTGAATTTAAATGTATGATTTTGAGCTGTGTTTTAACCTTGTCGATGCTACAATTATAGACGTGTGATAGCACTTTGTCTCATTTGTGAGTTGCTAATAACTGGGAGATGGTTACCGAAAACTTTGGAAACTACATCAAGTAGAAAATTAAAGGGTGTGAGAAGACTTTTGTAAGAAATGAAAGCTTTTATAACTGAGATCATAATAAATTTTTTTTCTCAGCATTCCTTAGAAAGAATAATGGAGCTGAAATTTGTACCGTGTGTATACTGTTACTTGATACACCTCTGGCTAATGGTACCTACATGAAAACGTGATTCCCCAAAGAGTTGTGATGACTGTATGCTAAATAAGTTAACGCAGGGAACGTGGTTTTTTATTTCTAAGAATTCACAGTTATGTCTTATATTCTTGCTTAAACTTGGTAGACTTTCTGTGGCATCAAAAAAGTGATGGTCTCTCTGCTTTAAATTTAGAACTAGCCCACGCTGAATAAACTAAGTGGTACAAATGACTCCCATGATTGATCTGTTTTCTAATGGTGAAATTAGAATTAGCAGTTTCCTTAAAGGAAAACCAACAAGAAGTAAAAAAAAAGAGTTTTTTCAAAGTATTCTAAATTATTTTTCAAATATTCAAAGTTTAACACTATTTTGAAGCATTTGCCTATTATTTTCCAAACGTCATCATCAATCAATGTAGAAGATATATACCAAATAAATTCTGCAACAGTAATTTTTTTAGTAGTTGTCCTATGGATAATCACGTTTCACACTACCCTGCTAATTTTCTCTCTCAGTTCATGAGGCAGGAAGATCTCCTGTTGAAATATACCCAACTAACATCCAAAAATGCAACTTAAATCACACTGAAGCAGAATTAGTAATCCTGCTTTCTGAAATTCTGGATCTTGAAAGGTTAAACTCTCTCTGTGAATTTCCTCTTATTTCTCTTTAAAAATAGTCCCCTGGCACAGAATTAGTTTTTGCTTGTTTTTCTGTGAAAAATAAAACATCAACCAAACACTGAACTAATCAAAGTTTGAGATGAACGCTCGGAAAGACAATGTGTAGAGTTTGATTCCTTTAAAACGTATATTTGGGACTCTGTTTACTCTGGACAGTTGTCTTGGCTGGATGAGTTATTGGTTGCTAGGTATTCATCCCCCCAGTCCCATGACTTGCCATTGGCCTCTGGGTACTAGTGAACTGCGGTGTTAATTTTATTGGTCATAGGGATTTCCTCCTTCTGGTCACTTTTCCATTGAAATAAACAGTGTAACACCTAGGACCCAGTTCAGGCCTCAGCTGCTCTGACAAGATCTCTTCTGCGGCACGTAAAATGGGGTATGGTGTGCACAGTATATTTAATTTAATTTTACAGGCTGAACAGTTATTCTCTAATCCCCTGCTCTGCTATGTCAGAAAGCAGGACTTGATGGTTTGTCTGGGTTTCAGTGTTACAGAGGTGATGCTGGGTCAGCAGAACAAACAACCAGATGAAATGAAGAGGAAGCCGTAAAGTTGCGGAGTAGTTTTACGCTACAGGCAAGTTCATTGTGGTTGAGAGAAAGATGAGTTTCGTAGCGTAGGAGAAAATCCTATATGCATCCCAGCAACGGAATAGGAATCCTGTTTATGAACATGTGGTACAAAATTTGTGTAGCCTTTGGTATGTTGTTTAATCTGGTTGCTCATCCATAAAATGAGAATATTGATTCTTATCTCTCACAACCTCCTGTGAGGTTTTTAAAGGTATATATAAAGCACCTATAGATCAGTCTACTCTGCAGAGATGCTTTAGAAGTACAAAGTACTTTTAAATGGTGCGGATGTATGCTATGATGAGTTGTGTTTGGGGGTTACCTCACCTAACGATACTCCACTTTTTACGGAGAGGATGCTTGGGGGCCTGCAACACTGCCCTGCAACGGAGCTAGCAGTGTCTACTTGAAAACAGAGCTGGAAAAGTCAATTCAGCTGTTGCTCAGGTTAAAGCGAAGATTGCATTGTTATACCTTTAGTTGTAATTCTGAGGACCACTCCAGTTGAATGTAGACTGTATTAATGTACATCAGTTATCCATACAGTGAGTTCAGTCAATGACTACATTGATCCGGTCCTGTGTTTCCTTTCAGAGGATGCTACAATGAGGCAATAGAAATCATTAGGACTTGTGATATTGAAATCCTCCTGGTGCTGGCAGACATGGAGCTCGCATTTCACATGCCGTTGCAGCATTGCTAGAGCGGTCATGCCTAGAATTTCGAGTTAAAGATTTTGTTTATATATTTGTTGAGTAAATCTACGCTGTTTTGTTCCTTTCTTTTGTACTTAGGTTATTTCACTGAGACCGTGTCACGTGGGCGTGACATGGCATCCATTTTCTCGTGTGTTGGATGTGATACTGGCTATGACATTATACTAGTTTCTTGCTTTGATGTTCAGTTTCTGCATATTGGACCCTATCGACCATAGGTCCTAAAGATCATCCTTGCTTCTCTCTACAGATTGTGAGTGCTGTAATATGGGACAGATTAGCATCTGCAAACTTTTTTACAGTGAATATGCTTAAGCATGGCTGAGAAAAGCTGGAGCTTGCTGGTAAACCCGAAAGCTGCCTCTGAAGGTCTGACACAGCTCTTCCAAAAACTTAGGGTCTCAGGGTTGTACGGATCCCTCTTCTTGAGGACTCTGACCTTATTAGAAGTTGTCACAAACATTCTAGAGTTAACCAGGGTTTTTGAACCTTCTCTTTTCCCAAGAAGCTTTTGCAGATGGCACAGTGTCTGGACACTTAACAGGTTTCCAGAGTTGATATCGTGTTCAGTAATAGTGGTAACTTGGTCATTACAAAAATGTAATGCCCTACAGAGGGCAATGCAGGGGCACGGAGCAGAAAACAGGTTCTTGTTCCAGTGTAAGCACAAAGAGTCTATTACAAGTAGAAAATACAAAGAAATGATGTGACACTTACCAGTTAACATAATGCAGGGTAGTTTCAGCAATCTGCAGCCTCATTATTGTCAAGTTCTTTAGTATATTCATAAAGGGAGAAGGTGAATAATGATCTAGAAATGAAGAGTTGGAGGCATGAATCAAACAACATTCAAAAATCTGCAAGTTTAATTAGGAGAATATGGCTAAGGAAGAAATGGCAGAAGTGAAAACAGAGGAGAAACCTGAAGTGGAGAATGCTCACCCAGCCTCACAAGTAACAGCCCCACTGAATACAGCCAGTAACATATGCTAATAAATCTGTGTGCAGGAAGGTGAGTTGTTAACAGGTCATTCCAATTTTCAAATAAGGTTTGTCCTTGCAGGTTTTCTTCACACCTCTCCTGATGGCTGCAGGACTGAAACTATAAAAACGTGAGTCATAGAAACAAATTGGAAAACGCCAACCCTCCCTCTAGCTTCACGTTTCCTTTAGAAACATTGCTAAAAAAAAAAAAAAAAAAATAATCTCCTAAGAAGAACACTGCTGACTCGAGGGATGGAAGAACTAGAGTATGGATGCTTTAGGAGACGTGTCAGGCTATTGGTAGGTTATGGAGCTGATTCAGCTAATCTGGATATATTAGGTGGCAGTCTCTGTGGTCTACCCCGCCTGAAAATGGCAAATATTCCTTTCATTTCCTGCAGTGGACCTGAAGACGTGTTACAATGCAGCTTTTTCTAGATGATCCCGAGATAAACAGAAACTTCATAAGAAAAGCTATTCTTCACAGAAACTCCACTGCAAAACCAGGGACTTTTGGATAAAGTTTTGTTAGCGTGCTGTTAAGAAGCAAATCGTTATTGAAGGCGTCGTTCAGGTGAAACGCTAACCCAAAATCTTCACCGTTTGTTACTATTAAAGACCCCTTGGCACTTTTCACAAGAGCAGAGGTGTGAGCCCTGGTGTCCTGGCCAAATTCCAGCTTGGGTAATTAAATTCTGCCTTCCTAAAATCCCCCCTGTAGTTTCAGCCGAGTACAGTATTCTTCATTTCCTCCCTGAAACTGCTGTACAGAATTGCTTTGTGCTGGTAAACAGCTGCCACATCTCACCCCAGAGGAATTGCTGCATTTCAGTACCGAAGCGCTCTCTTTCTCCCTCGCTTTCTCTCTCCCTCACACACACGTATGACATGGTATTGCCCCAGAGCGCCCGCAAGCATCCCTTCCCACCGGCGGTGTTGGAGGCAAGTAAGTGTGCAAGGCGCAGCAAGCCAAGCTCTGTCTCTGCAAAGCAGCCCTGGACCAAGTTCCTCTCTCCTCTTGCAATATCAGTAAGCTGTGCTAGACTTTAGGAATTCAGACTAAAAATACTGTGCTATTTCTAAAGAGCTGGGAGCTGAAGTGCTGTTGGTGCTGTTACCCTTGATTTCTAGATGTTGGTCATACCTGGTAAATGGTTTCATTTTCTTTGCTGAGGAAGAAATCTTGAGTCCACTTCTACTGGGGCTTGTTAAGCTGTTGCCTTGGGGGCCAGTTGATCAGTTGTTAAGCAGTAAGCAGCTTTGGCAGTCAACAGGCATAGGATCCCCTGCAGCTACTTCAGCCTGCCTGTCCTATCATTCTTTATAGAGGTAGCAGAGTATTGTCTTAGAAGTGCAATAATGATAAAATACCAACAGATATTGTTCATTCAATTTTGCATGTGCTGGCGTTTCAGCAAAGTGTGTGACATCTGTATGGACGTTACATGCATGTATTTACTTGTCAATAGTGGCCATGAAAGTCCTGCTGAGAATTTTTTACGGAATTTTTTTGATGACAGATCAGGAACTCTAAGTGAAAAGAGAACAGCCTGAGAACTGCCTGAGCTGTACCTGAATGGTCCTCAGCTGTTCGTCCTGGCTGGTATCAGCCAGCTTCAATTCACCATGAAAAACCGTGAGGAAATGTGGCAGGGATTACAAGGTTTTTTCTAGGCACTCCAGCAAAAACCATGGCCAGGCCACAGACAGCCATGCTTGGCACAGGACAAACCTGACACGCATTTATCTGACAGCAAGGAAATCCGTCTGCTGTAACGTCTTCTCTGAACTGTTGTATCAAATAGCGCATTCTTATTTACTCCGCAACGTGTTGTGCTATACTTGCGTGAAAGGCGTGATACGTTCTAAGTATTGGGGAAAAAAACCCAGCTTTGTCATTTCTCTATCTCAAAAATCTTCCAGTGGTTGCAGAAATATTTCTTTACTAATCCATGTGCACATTAAGAAGTTTTGCCCATCCGAGTTTTACTTAGCTACGTACACCAGGAATGATTCAAAGCAGGCTCGACAGATTTCTCCGTTTCAGATGCCAGTAGGGTTTTTTAAAATGTATTTTATGCTGGGGTTATTTTGTTTGGTTTTTTGGTTGACTGAATTACCTATATTCCTTGAAATGGTGTTTAGTAATTCTCAGCGACTGCAGAGATGCCTACTGGGAAGTGGTCAACTGATCACAACAAACCCCACTGACTCCAGGCTCTCCTACTGCTTTAACTCAATTGCACTTTCTTATCCAAAGCCACATCTCTTAGGAAAATCCCAGAAATGCTGTTTACTGTGAAGCATGGTTTTAATATTATCACAGCTATTTGAAAAGGCAAAAGATTAGAAAGACTATTTGGTACTGAAAGAAGAAACAGTTTCAAGGGATGGATTTATGGAAAACGAGACTCACATTTGCTGCTAATGTTTACTTCATAGTCTATCTTCAGCTAAAACATTTCCCCCTTGATGCTGAATGTAACTTCTATGGATGTGAAAGGGGATGCCGTTCTTCATCTGTGTCTTGATCTCTTACGGTCTGTAAATAATTATAGGCAAAATGGAAGCTTGGGATATATTTTTTTTCCATTTTTGTCCTCTATTGATACTATATTGCTGGGATTCAAAGCTCATTATAAAGTCAAATGGGGAAGTTTGGACATGATAATTATAAGACAGATGGATTTTAAAGTAAGCTGGATGCTAAAATCAAAGCCCGTAGAGCTGATCCATAATAAAAGCACTTGCATCCTCAAGAAGGACTATGACCCTGGTTATGGTTTTGCAGCGAGAGATACTTTTCTGCAGTGAGGAGGAGGCCATTTAGTCTAAACAGCTGATATTTGTCACGTGCATCATGACATACGATGATGAATATATTCTTACCTGTACTTGCCAAAAAGAGAGCAGGCAAGATTTTCAGAAGTGGTTAGTGATCGATGCAGCTCAGTTTCTGCATGCCCAGTGTGGAGCCCACAGGAATGATGGGTTCAACCCAATTCATGCTACCCGGGAAAGGACAGAGTTTTAATGACGAGTGCCACCTCCTGCAGGGTGCTACGTGCCCGAGGCTTCCGCGTGTCTGCACACTTGTACATATTTGCTGTTGGTTCCTCCAGAAATGACCTCTCCTCCTCCTCTTCAACCAGCTTCTCTGAAAAAGCACCGATATCGGGTGGACAGGAAGGCGTTGCAGGTGGAAGATGGAAATACTTTAATAAGAACCACAGATTAAAATAGTTAATGGCACTTTACAGGCAGAGATCTTGATTTCTGAATTAGGATTGTTCTTTGCGGCTTTCTGCCTTCCTCTGTAGTGGCTTTCCTCTGGAGCTGATTCTTTATTAGTGGAAACACCACAGCAGTTTGCTCCTTGCCCCATAGGAGACCTCCTGCAGATCTATTAATACTCTGCAGCCAAATCAGTCAGATGCCCTGTCTTAGGACAGCACCTTCTTTCTTTCTTTGTTTCTCCCTTCGAGAGAAAACTCTCTTTTTAACAAAAAAAAAAAACCCAAACCACAACCAAGCAAACAAGATTCGTTGGTTCTGTGACTTTAGCCTTACTGATGGCAGGAATCACAGTCTAGAAAGCAGCTTCCTCTGCACGCTGGATCTTCAATACATCAAACGACAACGTTGGCATTGTTTTGAGAGGGTTAACTAAGATTAATGAGAAAAGAAACATGAAGCCATGGAGGATCAACATTACAAATCAATGACTGAATAAATTTAATGTGTATTCCAGCTGTACTTTACCTGGCATGAGACTGATTCTTAAGAGTGTATCTTTTATGCTTCTAAATAACCCGCTAAGACAGGAACACTGCTTCCACTTTAATAATGCTTTATTTAAGGTATATACAGTAGTCAATGTATTGATTTAGGAGGAATTTGTAGAATAAAAAAAGAATGCTTAATAAGGTACAGATAAACTCCTCCACCTTTCTCGATTCCCCATCCTTAACATTTGCAAACTGTAACTTCAACATTTTAATTCTGGAAAACAAAGTCAATAGAAAATAAAACCAGACTTGCTGGTAGTCAGTGTTAGTTTGAACCTTAGACTTTGCATGGATGAAGTAAGTTCCTCGAAAGGTGAACCCTTTAAATTGTATAGTTTTCTCTAACGCTGTTCAGCAACTTTTGAAAGCATCCCTTGTAGCAGCAAATGAAAAGAAAATGCATATTTTATTTATTTATACCTAATTATTGCTTACAGCTAGGAAATGCGACCTGTGTCTTTGCGAATTAGATCCTTTGTCGTTAAACTTCACGACAGAGATGGCTTGCTTTCTTCCTTTAATCAAAACGCTATTACCCTTAAATTGCCTCTTAAAATTGCCATTTGTCTAGCAAATCTGACGAAGCCGCTTACCTCCCGATAATTACACGTATAAAGCCAGCGACAAAAGGAGACCTTTTACATGTCTGAACAGTTTCCCAGTCCAGCCTCATAATCAGATTCCAGAAATTGAACTTGCAGAAAGTTTGTGCTAGCCTTGTGGATTTTCATTTCAGATGTTGTCAACTCAAGGGCATTTGGACCAATCAATATCTGTCTGTCTTCTCGCACAGAGAAAGTTGGCTATTAGAAAAGAGAGGCTTACAGCAGGCTCAGCCAATACCATTAGCCCTAGCCTAAGGGCAGTTGTGTCCATGTGCCGGGGTAGGCACCTGCCCCCTCCCCTCCCCCACCATTAAGAAGGCCACTGGGGATGTCATTTGGACATAGCGGGCAAAGAGCACTTCTTTATTCTTTCTCTTTTTTACACCCAGACTTCACCAAAAATCAATAAATCTGTTCTTTGCTTATTTTCAGAACTTTACTTCAATATAAGCAAGGACTTTCCTTCCAGCTACAAACTCCAGTAGCACCAAGTCAGGGATTTTTTTTTTGTGTGTGTGTGTGTGTGTGTATTTTTTATTTTCCTTTCTCTGTTCCAATTTGAGAAATAATTGGAAATAATATCCACTGTTTCTTCTTTTCCCTGCTAAAGATTTTTTAGAAGACCTTGATCTGCTGACTGTGTTCATGATTCAGCACTTGATTTTTCTCTCATTGCTGTCCTTTTACTGCTAATGATTTTATACGAGCAGGTAATGAAATGATATATTTCTTTGTTTTTCAATCAACAAAGTTTTCTCCATATTGAATTAGGTTTTGCTGTCTTCTGTGTTAAGGCGCCATTAGTGACACTGCTGTCAATAATTCTTTAAATATGAAACCACTACCCTTCAATTTTAGGCATAGCAGCCTTTCTGTACTGGAGAACCAGGTATGTATTCTGGGAAGGCATCAAGCACATGCTTGAATGTTGTGAGATTGCTTTTTGAGAGAAACATTTTAAAATTTACTCTTTCTCTGGAAAAATAAAGATAAATTAAGGGGTGATTGAACTCAGTAACCCAGTGACCGAACCGAGAGGCAGTGGGCATAAATATGGAGCCTGGATGTTAAGAAACCTGCAAGGAATGCAGGTAAATAGTCATGGGAGGGTTATTCACTGAGATGATGATGACAGGACAAACGCACAAATGGAGTCGATGGAGATGGAGATAAAAGCACTCCCCCCAAAAAAGAACGAGTTTGGATGGAAAAATTTAGGAATAAACTTAAAGACAAGAAATCTGTTGGCCAAAGCTAGCACAGGGATCATGTAACAGATCTATTAACAGAGTTCATCTGCAATGAGCTTTAATTGGTACACCGAACCTTGTCCTTTTGGCTATGAGACGTCAAAATGGAAAATGTTCCTGAAAACAGGAGTAGTTCATCCTCTGACCAAAAAGTTTGGTCACATAATGCAATCCATTGAAGGCTCAAGTCCTGGAAGCCTCAGAGCTGAGAAGTCATTTAATATTTTGATCTTAAAGAAAGTAAATTAATAGTTAGGCAGATGCATCTTTTCCATTCTGTGATTATATTGTCCTCAAGCAATTTAGGAGCATTTTTTAAATAAGAAGCCAAAGATTTGTCTCAAGTAATTTAGTGAAGCTCTGTTAAAGTCAGCAAAGCTGCACTGGTTGAGACCCACTGCAGACCTGGCCTGGCTCCATCAGCCAGTGAGGAGACCTCAGGCAGGAAAGACCTTGCTGAATTCCTATAAATATAATATTTGGGTACCTAGGAAATACCAGAATATGAAGATTTGGGTTTTTGTGCTGAGTCAGGCTTGAACTGCAGAGACAGAAAGATACACAGAATTAAAAAGAAAGAGGAGAGAGTCCTGTAAACCCCATGAAGCCAGAGAGGGGAAAGTGTTGGTTGGATTGTGTTTCACTGAGACGATTTGGTATTTTTTGGCTATTTCACTCTAAGACCAAGCAAAGAATGTGTTATTAAATACTCTTCAAATGACCTGCGAAAACTTTTTAAGGTCCAAATCTTTCCGCCACCCAAAGATCTCACAGACAGTCTTGTCATAGGGGAAACGTGCTGAAAGTTCAGCCGAGCTCCTCTTGCACTAAACGGCAGAACCGCTTTGCTGAGAAGCTCTGGACAGTTGTGCTGGTTTGAGTCTGAATGGTTTAATTCGCACTTTACCTATTTTAAATAATTTTTAAGTCATCACTAAGATGCTCCAGGCAGGAAAGTGAGGACCAGGAAAGTTTCTCACCCCATCATGGTTGACGGGGATTATGGTTGTGTTTCCATAAGGGACGTGTATGGAAGGGAGGATCCTTGTGGCCAAATTCCCCAGGAGGTGTTAGGAAGATGTTGGGATTCAGAGAGCAGAGCCAATGCTCTCCGAAAAGACATCAGTAAGTAGGAAAGGGGCTGTTTCCTTAAGAGGGGATTTCCATGTGATCTGCGGATATGAAACAGATTTTATGTTCATATAGATTAATTTCTAAAATGGCTTTAAATGAACATAATTTTTGGTTTTGGAGGGTTTTTTCCTTTTTTTTTTTTTTCCTCTAAACTACACAAGGTTCAGGTTTTGGGTTCCACTCACAACCTGGCAAGACTCATGCATTTTCAAGTGCTCATGCAGCTGTACTTGCTGCTTCATTGAAAATAATAGTACTGTGCTAAACAGCATCATCCTGGGATCACTTATGGGATTTAGTGGTGTTTGAGGGGTGAAGGCTAGGATACTGTAAAGTGAAAACCTCCAGTGCAAAGAAAATAAGGTGCATTTCTTAGAAATCCCTGAAATAGCTGCATTTCGTTTATGTGGTTGAAATGTATGTGGAAAAAATATACCAGAAAAATTTTATTTGCTGCCTAGGTTATAATGACTTGGTAAGATTTTTTGATACTGATGGGTAAAGGGGCAAACTTGGTGGCTACTTAATCTTCAAAGCTGAAAATTATTCTTAATTTGAGTGGGGAAACGTGTTATGCCGCTGGGTGGTTATTCATCGTATGGATTATTACTTTGAGCTAGAGCAAGATCTTTTATTTTTGATATTTAAATGGAAAGAAAAAATAAATAGCATGTCCTTTTCAAAGCAAACATTTCAAAATGACTAGTCAATACTAACTCTTATAAAAAAAAAAAAGATAGGTCCCTCAGCTGGACTCCCACATCATTAAACTCTGAGGGGGTTTTGTTGCAGACGTTGCGAAGCAAGATCCTACCCTTATACACCTGTCACAGCAAAAGATCTGAGTAAACCAATCACTTCTAAGACTGCTATCTAAATGTCATTATGATCACCGAGTTATTTGTTTTAGCTTTTTGGTAACATTAATGTTTGTGCTCGTTTACATTTTCCTATTTGCTTTGGAAGAGGTATTTTGGACTAATTAGATTTTGGAGTTAACATCCATGATAGAGGTAAATATAGCAGGGTCCCAAGTAAGCCCCGTATAGACCCAGGCTCCTGCCAGTGCTGCGATGCGCATTTCCACTTCATTCTTCTGCAGGCTTTGATGAACCCTCTGATGCGCACATGGCACTTACCCCGAACCAAAGAGATACAGCTGTGGAAAGAGAAATGTCAAATCATTCAGCAGCGCTTGTTTCTTACCTGGCCGTTACTTGCCAGCTCAGCTAAACCAGTAAAAGATGATTCCAAACTGCAGATGTTCATCTGTCCAAAGGTACAGCGTGTTGAACAAAAAGGTATGAAATAAATTAAATAATGCATTACAAAACTGTAAAGTCTCCTTAAGAAAAAAGTCATCACAAAACTGTTTTTGTTCTATTATTCACATTATCCTTTCAGAGAAATGTTTCACTTCGGTGCAGAGAGATCTTCCTTTTCTAAATAGAGTGTAAAACTGGTCCGTGTGTGTTATGGAATTTGCTGCTATATAGACAGGAATTTAATTGTCACTTCTGTCATTAGAAGAAAAATGGCATCTGAAAGTTTATCTATGACCTTCTTAAGATGAAATAGGTCCAAACCTAAAACGTAATAACAAAAAGTGTAGAAATGGTTTAGAGTATTAGAAGAGTCCATGATGAAAACAAGGTCCCACCTCTCAAGCGTGAACAGCCCTTTGTGTCTCCGGGTGCCCAGTTCTACACGGGAAACTGAGGTCCCAAGGCTGAAATACGAGCAGGAGAAAAACACATACTTAAACACATATTTTGACATAAAAAACATTTGAAGGGGATGAGCACTCACTTGAAACACGCTATCTAGCTCTTTGCTTCATCTTGAGCCAGGATTCTTGCCTTTGCTCTGAGGCTCCTAAACCCAGCCTCGGCCTTGTCGGTAAGTCAGTATTGCAGCAGCATTTCTGCGGGCTCGGTGGCCACGGTCACCTTCCGCTCGTCTCGCACAGCTCGTACAACAGAGCGTTTCCCATTGGAAGGAATTCCAATAGCTGTATAGATTAGAAAGCCCACTCAAGCTGCTTTTGAACTCAAGTCTGTGGAAAGTTAGTGTCATGAATTTGCCACATAGTCTGCTCATAGGTTCATATTGTAAGGCAAGACCGTGGTGTCGCCTGAACCAAGTATGAATTCAAACTACAGCAGGAAATGTATAAATACATCTCAGGATGTACGTTAAAAACAATGTGAGTTATTTTTTTTGCTAGCATATTTGGAGATTTCAGTATTACCAAAGCATGAGGACTCGGACGGATGAATGGAAGAAGCGGCGGCGATGCAAACTCCCTCATTCTGTTTTGCCAGAGCAGGTCACTTTTTAACCGTGCGTGCAACCACAGGTATGAACACATTTTTCTGTGGGTTCCCCAGTGTCAACAGTTGAGCACATTAGTGTCACTTGTGGCTACAGCATCCCTGGTGCGGGCGCCTGTCTAATGGACAGTGGTGGGAGCCGGCAGACATAAAACCCCTGAGCTGGAGCCCATCAGGCAGCGAGCGTCAGATGTGTCAGCTCCTGCTTCTTTGCAGAAAATATTTCTTATCGTCACCAGCCTCATTGCTCCCAGTGAGTGTGCATGCCAGCTTTAGTGCCTGCTCCACTGATTTCAGGTATTTTCATGTCAACATCCTGATAACGGTCTAAAGCCTTATTTTTTGCTGACAGCGGTAGGAAATATTCTTCATCTTTGACCAAATCCTGACTTGTTTCATCCTTGTTTGGGCAAAACTCTGGTTGAAATCCCTGACTGGAACAAAGAATGCTAGATTCAGCCTGACTGCATATTAACACTGCAAAAAAATTAGAACTGTGAAGATTTTTTTCTAATAATCTGACCTATCGTCGGTCTCTAAGGAACAAGAGGAATCCATGTCTTAGAATTTTTAAAGACCTAATAAATAATTTGCCATAACCACAGGGTAGCATGCCATAAAGGAGCTAAGGTAATATTTAATTTGCTTATTTACAACATTAAGTAAAATATTCTGTTTCTTTTATATATATATATATATATGCATTTATTGTGATAAATGTTTGAAATCTCACTGCTGGGTTCTCAACCAAACTTCTTGGTGTGTTTTGGAGCCTCACACAGTTAAAATTATTCCATTATGCTATTAAAGCATAGAATGTGCGACATGCCATACACCTCAAGGCATTTCTCAGTTCATTTTTATCTTTGTGAATACCTGTAGCTTCCTTTCTGCACTAACATTTTTACTGCGAGCGTTCTCTCGTATCTGCCAGTTAACTTTCCCTTGAAGCCCAGTGGCCTTCTCTGCTCTGGTGGTCACTCATCTCGCCCCTCTCAGATCTCGGAAGGGGGTGGCAAGCAACACAGTGAATGAAATATCAAGCAAATTCACATCAAATGGCAGCGTGACCCCCCCAGGTAATAAACAGGCATCAGGTGTAAAAGCGTTCTGCGCTGTAACCTGCCATTCTCCTCGGCGTCTGCGCGAGTCCCTTGCACTGATTGTGCCAAGCTGCCTACTTTGTCCATGTGCATGTTCAAGCCTGAGTAATTCGGAGCAGCTCTGTGTTACCCCTTACCAGATCACTGACGTTATGGTTCTTAATTAGAAATGCAATGCTAGGTAGCCAGCGGTCGGGGGAAAGGAGAGGGGAAGAAACGAGCGGCAGATAGTAGCTGTTTTGTTGATGCCTGTAGTCTCGGCTAAAATACAGCTCCTGCTGCATTTCTTCCAGCAGCACAAGCTGAATCTTTTCCCTCATTTGATACAGTGACCTCTCAAGTGCATCATTGCCCTGAGGGCTGAGGGTAGTCCAGCAACTGTTAAACCCCTTGGGTTGATAATCTTCTCCCACATTTGCCCTTAACACCAGACATACCACCATTAGCTACAGCTCCACTGGTGCTCATTAGAGCCGATCAATATAGACTAACATAAAGAATGCTGCTGCGCCTTCTGTTATTTTTCAGTTACTGCAGATTTACAGACTTTCACCTACAATACGAGGCTTTGCTGCTGTACTATGTAAAAAAGAGGATTTGAGACTGAAAAAAAACCCAGACAGATTTTATTAGATGCCTAAATGTTATTTGTCTTGCTGCTCAAAATACCTTGTTACTAGAAAGTGTACAGAAGATGTTCTGTACAAAATTCTCTTTGGATTAAGTTACCGTAAAATTGCAACTTTTACAAATCACAGCGGATGCGCTGGGAAACAGAATCAGGCACATTTTAATGCGAAAGCGTGCCTGAGCCTTTAAAGCCTATGCGAATGCTTTCATGAACATGGCCTGATATTTTTAAGCCCGCTCACTGAGTCCGTGTTCTCTGCGGTTGGATAGCGGTTGCGCTCCCAGTTGAAGGTCTATATGTTGAAGGCACATATGTAGAGTGGCTACAGCACTGCATACTACCACCAGCAGGTGTTGCCAAAGATCATAGCAAGAACGGCAACAACAATTAACAAATATATCATTCTTTTTCCACATTTTATCCCAAAGAGTCTTTCAAACGATTCACATACCACCGATCGCAGTAGGAAACAACTAAAAAATTAACTACGTGAAAAGGTACAAAACCCACCTAACATCTCTTAGGCATTTTGCAAACAATAATACATGAGTGCTCGATTCAGCGGGAAGAATGAAATTTTTTACTTTTCCTTTGCATTTGGAGAAAAGGAAGGTCCAAAAGCTTCATGGGATTTACCGAAGGGTAAATCAATGTGAATATAGAAGTTGGGATTTCTCCTGCTTCATTCTTTAGTCACTTTTGTCATTCAAACTTCATAGTATTCTTTAGGACATAAAACAAGGAAAATATAGCGTCCAGCCGACTTCAGGAAGATTTTAATGAGATAGAAAATGAATGTTTTATTCAGTATAAAGACAGGTATCATGGATAAACCTAGCCACCCCAAGTAACAGGATGCTTAAATGGGTATGTGGGGCATTAAAAACACTGGCAGCATGTGGAATTCCGGAGAATTAAGAGTAAAGAAAGCCTCATCTACACCAAGTCTTTCCATATTACTGGGACTTAAAGCCTCCTGTATCTTACTCAAAATGGTGGCTTAAAGAGTTCAACGTCAAGTGCTGAATGAAAAGGAATTTCAAGCTATCTGTTTAAGCTGAAGAAGAGGTATATGGTAAATTTTACCAGTTTTCTTGGGGTGCATCATTCAACAGTTTAACTTTTTTCATAGTTCCCCGGTGCTATAAGTGATTAAATACTTCTGTTGAATAGCTTATTTATTCAAGACCTTTCTGAAGAGCTGAAAGGGTATGAGAATTTCATTTGTGAAACTAGGGATTTCTCAAAGTCCATTAAAGCACCTTCACTTATAGAACGACACAACTTCTCCAGATGCGTCCTTTGCTTTAGTGGACCTATTTGCATCTTAGGTATTACTTAGTGTGAGTAATGTGTTAGGACTGAGACCTTGATGATAGGCTGATTAATGAAATCCGTTCTGCTGGGTGAACATAATGGAAAATGTGATTCTGTTGGCTTCTAAAGTCTGAAATTCATCTCCATGCAAACGACACACATTTTATGTATGTCATAAGCCTTCTACTATCCTTCTGCATAGATGGGGATTTCATCCGGTGAATGGAAGGGTGGTTGTTACATCCATTAATGTCATTAAAACGTACCCAGTAAACCCATTGCTTATGACATTGCCTCAAGTGTGAATCTTCCCTTCAAGAAGAACTTGAATAAACTTGAGGAAAAACAATCAGTGAATCGAACCTAAAAAAATTTCTTGAAATGGAGCACTTCTTAGGAAAAAAAAAAATGTTTTAAGACTTTTAGTGAAAGAACACTGGCAAAATCACTTGGTATATAGCTTACAGCATTAAAAATTGGAAGCTGATTTCTAATTTGCACCTTTCTCACTCAGCTTGCTGTTGTCAGTCGTCCTTATTTATAGTCTGCTAAATTAATGAGCTGTATGATCTGAGCTCCGCTGTTTATTTCCATGCAACTGTAAATCTTGCCCTTAAACTTCTGGACAATTGGCTATGAGTTCCTTACTTGTCCCACGATGAAGACAGAAAAGAGCCATATTTTCCAAATCATCGTTCATTTCTGTAGTTCTTTTCTGAATTCCCTCCAACTTTTCCAGCATTCACATTTCAAAGCGTAGGATCCAAGAGGGAGCATATATCTCGGCAATGGGTTCACAAATCTTGCTGACAGCAGGAATAATTCCTCACCACGCCCCCCCGATAGTCCATAATTTTCAATGATATCACAACATAGAATTAACAGTGACTGTCCAATTGAGAGTAATATATCGTATGTTTTGATCAACAGGGAAAGGTTTTTAGGAACTTTCTCTTGTCAAAGCTGGATATATATTCCAAGCCCTAATTATTGACCAAGTTGGTACTTCATGCAACAATGTCTTTGGTTGTAAATTAGCTGGTTTTAATGGTCTGCAGCAACACTTTCAATATCCTCTTTAGTGCCAAGTTTGAATGATGGAACTTGCTATAGATGCTGACACTTTTTATTCTTAAACACCTAACGTGCAATATGTTCCCGTGAGTTTTAAAGGGTAAGATAAAATGTCAAAATTGTTCAAAAGTATCATGTATATTTTTTACTCAGAAAGTTACATACTCAAAACTCTAATCAGTCCACCTGGATTTATGAAATCCCTTGTTATCGTAGCGGTGTGAAAACTGGACTATGGATAAAGAAAATGGTATTTTTATAGAACGGTCCTTTGAGATGGGACTGCTCCTCTGTTGTCAATGTAGGCCAAAGTGCCAGTGGGAAGTGCAGTACATGACCTTAGTCAATTAGCAGGGTCTCCCTAATCTCTGGGGATTACTTTGATCTGCAATATCAAGTCTAACACCTTAATGAAATTTTACAGATAGTCACAGAAGACATCCATGTAGCGAAAAAACAATTTCATTTTATTCCTAAACTCCTAACACATGCTTAATAAATCCCCAGAAGGGAAATAATAACTATAACCATATTCAACATAAATTTCTCTCTTTTTTTTTTTTTTTTTCACACTGTGTTTATGGCTGAGAAAAACAAGATTATAATAGACAGGACTCTGCCTGTGAAAACTGGGAACAGATCAAGCTGCTGATTCACAATTTTCATGTGGAAAACGTTATTTGTTGCTGTTACATTTTAAATCCCCTGAAATAAGGGTGGTGTGCCAAGCCTTCATTGTATTTATTGTGTGAATATATTTCAGATATATGAAATTTCCATAGCATATAACCATCCTGATTTGTGTATTCAACTCCGTTTGTTTTAAAATCTATGTTCATTCAAATCTTGTTTGTCACTTTGGTCTGAACAGTTTTGGCGAAGTTAATTGGACAACCCGGCCCATTTCTGATTTAATTACTAAGTAACTATATGACAAAAAAATTTCAATCCTGTGTTGATTTTGCTTCCTGTTGTCTTCTCTGCTTCATTTCACCTGAAGATCTTGCAGGGCCCTGCTTGCAGATATGCAGAAACACTTCAATGGGATTTTTTTTGTTGTTCTGGGGAAAGGCTCCAGGATTCCCTGCCCAGAAGTGAAAACACTGCACGGGTTCACACTGCCTTGAGAAGAAGGGAGAGAACAAAGGATGGGGTTTAATTAGGCCACAGCTCTATTAACTTAGTTTATCTGGGAATTACATGGTGATAATTCACACCGTGGCCACTTCCTTCCTCGCTGGTGGTGCATCCTGCCACCGACCCCAAGCTGCTGGGTCCCCCTTGGAGGCGGGTGGTCAGTCCCAATATTTGACGTCCTTTCTCCTGCTTCTTGCCTCCTCCAGCCTCGTTGGCCATGGAGACCCATTAGGGTCCCTGCCTGCTGTCCTGGAGCAGCTCTTCAGAGCATCTGCAGTCAATCCTGGGGAGAAGGTCCTGCCTCTGCCCTGACCTCCAGCTTCCTTGCAAAGCCCCAGTTTCCAGGTGGGAATTAAATGACTATTTTGGATGTCTGCTGGTGAAAGAGCAGAGAAGAAACCACACCAGCTGCTGCCGGACACCTTGGCTGTGATTTGGGGAGGTACCCAGCAGTGCTTGGGGGGACCTACCGCCCTTTCTGGTGGTGGCAGTGGTGGAGGTGGGGTCCTCTCTACCCTTGGCAGGGCCAACTTGCGCAGGAAAGGGCTCGGGCAGAAGAGGGAGGGTACCTGCACCCTCCACAGGCGTGCAGGGGCAGTAGCTCCATTGAAGCTAATTGGATGGCTCCTATGAGTAAAATAAAGTGGATGTGATCAGTTCTGCTGTAGACACCAAACCACCCGCCAAAAAGTACAGCATTTAATTTCCTGCTGCTGTTGCTTGCGGGGCAATCCCTCTGCTTATCTAAGGCATTTCACCAAAATCTCTTTTTCTTGGGGGTCTGACCTGTGGTCCTGAGGCAAAGCACAGACTGGCTTTAAAGCCTGAGCAGGGCTCCAGCATTCACCACTGCGGCTCAAGAACATGCAACGTCTCTCCTGATGCTCTACATACAGAACATATCTATCCATAATTAGATATGATTAGAGGAACCAGAGATGTTCAAGAGCTCTCTTTTATAAATTGCTTTTTGCAGTCAAATTAAGGTTTATTGCCGAGTGTCTTGTGGTTTACGCCGACTCTGATTTGCACATTTTTATACTGTTGTTTTGCTTGTTGTACTCATATGGCTATATAGCAAAACTAAATCAGCTCTCCCCGTAGGCCCAACAAGTGAGCTTTCCAGTGCGTAGAATTCAATGGACAATCCCCATAACATTTTCTGGTTTTTAATGCATTCAGTAACTGTAAAAACCTCTTAAAATTGAACAAGGTTATAAAACTTGGCTCTATACAGATTCCCCTAATTAACATATGACAGATACATGCAGTCATTCCACTGTGCTCTCCTCCGGTAACTGCTTAACATAACTATAAAACGGCTTCCACGAGGTAGTGCAGGCACCGGCTTTGTCTTTGCACACATCTGTTGCATTTTTTAAAAGAAAAATAAAGTTTTAATTTTTAAAATCTCAGTCTTAATAATGCATGAAAACCCAGAAAAATTCTGCTTCGTTTTCATCCAGGTCTCATCTTACATCACTTCCAGCACTGCCGAATGGTCCCAAGGTACTTTCTGTCCCCTCCATCATTCCAACGGGGGCGACACGCTCCCGGTGACCGAGGTGGGCGGCGCTGAATCCTGGCACGAATGGGTCGGTCCTTGCTGCGCTTTACAGCAGCATCGAGGTGGCTGCAAGCGCACGTGTCCATGGGACGCGGGTCTGGCCAGGAGGTTGTTTCTGAGGGTGAGTGGAAGAATATGGGGTGTCTCTCTTCAAATATTTGGACCTGTTGGGCAAAACTCACAAAACCAGTCATTTACTGTCAACAGGAGCTCCTCAGAAGCCCAATTACAAAAATATCAAAACCCAGGAAGACGCACAGATTTGAGTGAATTAGGTGCATTAGGATTGCAAACACAATTCTCAGTTTTTTCCTAAGCAAACAAGCCTTGCATTAACTATTTATAGAATACTCGCTTTTCTGTTAATGACCTGTATCTAAAATACGTTAAGTAAAGTATTTTTCACAAATATTCATAGGTCTGTCTAAATGAATTAATTTTTAACCTTTATGGTCTTCATTTTCCACAAACGCTCCTGCTAGCAAACCTCTAACAGGAATCAAAGCAGGGATTTGAAACAGGTGTTCAAGAATGTGTGAAAAAGTAAATTGTGAATATCTAAGTAAGAAATGTGTTAGTTTTAGCTAACTTAGCTATTCCAGTTTGATAATTTGAATGGTTTTAACCAGTCAATGCTTTTTTTTTTTTAAATCAGGTGTATCATAAATCTACCTTGCTAATATTATATTTCTTCTATTTCTGGGCTTCAAACGAGTATTTGGCCACATGTGAGGTCTCACAAACAGAGACTGAGAAGGTTCTTCCTCCTGACTTTTACATTTGAGCAGGCAGTGTAGGGAAAGGGTGAGAGAGGGAGGAGAGGACACCATCCCCATTTTACTGGCAGAGAATTGTGTGTTTGAAAGATTAATTTATGCCAAAAAAATGTAACCAGATTTTTGAATCCCTTTTCATTGTGTCGACCTTGAGATCACACTTCGGAAGCCATTTGGCTGACAGCATCCTTAAAACATGTTACGAAGAAATACAATATTTTCTCTAGAATTTGCTGGGTTTTTCCATGACAGGTAGCACTCGTTCCCTGCGCCGAACAGCACTAATGCCAGCTTTCTGGGTGTTGTAGCCCTCGAGAAAGTGCAGGAAGGAGTTTATGTGCGGCGAGCAGGGTGCTCAACACCCATAAACCGGAGATGCGAAGGGAAGCCTAAATGCCTGAAAAATCATAACCGAGACAGTAAGTGGATGAGTCCAAGGTGAGGAAACTCAAGCTCAGAAGAGTAGCACAGAGCAATAAAACACGAATATGTCTCTCCCCGCTCCCAGAGCGACGCCGCTGTGCTGAGGCACGGAGCATTATTTCCTCTTGCACTTTCCAGGGTCCTGTGCGGTGCGTGAGGCAGTGATGAGACCCAGATGGGAGATGGCAAAGCTCCCCTTAATGACCGCTGATGTTTTTCTGTGCGTAGCCTAATAGAAGCAGACAGCAAAGATTCTTATCTTATCACGGGAAGCCTGACAGCACAGTATTTCTCTTGATGCCAGGATTATTTTGTTATAGACTCCAAAAACACGCTCCAAAAATTACTCAGATTCATATGGTGTTTGCTTATGCCTGGATGCTAGTACATTTTTTGGTTGTACAGGTAAGTCCCGTATGCATTTTTAATTTAAAACAATCTCACATAACAGTAAGAAAGCTTTCAAATCTAAATATGTGAAATCTCTGTATATAAGATTAAAAAAAAATCTATATTCATTGTGGGGGGAAAAAAAAAAGAAAAAGATTACAAAAGACCAAAAGCTCTAGGGTTCAAGCTAATTTTTCATCTTTTCCATGGGGAAAAACACTGGTAAATGTTAAGAAACACCCTTCAAGAACCTTTAATTTGTTTTTCACTCTCCAAGATATAGATTTTCTCCTTCCCATTTAAGTTAAAAAAAAATTTCCTGTGGGTTTGTAGAGTCATTTGAGAAAATATATATATATTTGTATAATATTACATGCTTTCTAACATAGCTTTGATTATGCTGTCAGATCAGCCTAGGCAGAATTTGACTTGTAGCCAGGTCCGCTAACTTTCATTATCTTCTCGGGAGGTATTTGTTCCTGTAGAACTCACAAATCAATTGCAGGATCAGGTCCTTATTCCAAAAATCTTAGTTTCATTGCAGTCAGTGGCAAACTCCCTGTTGACCCAGCGTGGGTCAGGATGTTGCCATAAATATCCAACTTTTGAAGTTGTTTGGAACAGGATTAGGTAATTTTATATTTGTTGGAGCCTGTGATGTTGCAGTTCTACAGTTGGTTCTGCTGCTGACCTGCCACTGAGGTCAAGCAGATACAAGTGGATCAGCCGTGTTTATTAAAAAAATGCAGAAAATAATTAGAACTAGAGCTTAACCCTGTGTTTTAGTGTGGTCCTAGATTAACAGAGGTCTGGATATGCTTTTACAGGTGCACACACACACATAAATATATATATATGATGTGTACAAACACACACAAATATGTCTATGTGTGTGTATTAGCACCCTGTAAAGATTAATTTTATTACTAATACCTGGGATTTAAGTAAATGTGCAATACCTTGCCATTTCTAAAGTGATGATTTCATGCGTGTTAATAAGTTAGCATCCAAAGCATTCTTTGAATACATGTTCAGAAAGGTAAGTCTTGTATTCTCCATTTTACAGATGGGAAAACTGAGGCAATTGACAAAAGAGGCTGATGACAGTGGGTTGTTGCCGGATTTAGAGACAGGAAATTGCCCGTGGAACCAGCAGTGGTGAAACGAGGATTTCAAATGCTTCTGCGCTCATCAATCACTATTCAGTGCTGGTGCTTCAGAGTACTCTGCTACAACTGGCTGTGTTTTATATTCAGTCAGAAATTGCCTTTCTTGTAGAATTCAGCTGTAAAGCTTCAGTTGTTGTAGCAAATGTGAGGTTGCACAGAAGTTATGGTAGACTTAAATAATAACAGCACACGCCTCCCGCCCCGGAGTTACGGACGTGTGTACGTGGACAGGCCTCTTTGTCCTCACACCTTGCCATCACCACTCTCCGCTACAGGAGGGTACGGATATGCGTGCAGAGTGCTGTGGAGATTAAAATGGTGTGTATTTCAATATCTAAAATGGAACCTCATTAAAAGAGCTTCCTACATAATTTATTAAAGCAAGTCAGAAGGAGGTTCGGCGCAGACCACGGTAGCCAATGACATCCAATCTTAATTTTGTAACATTAGTTAATAGCGTTTCTGTTGCAATGTGCAATTTCTTTTTAGCTCTACATGTCTTAACCACATGTGAAATGAAACTAAAATATTATTTCCATTAAATGAGGTGCTTTTCTTTCAATTTACATACCATCAGCAAAGTCTTGGCCTCCACATTAATGAGTTCCACTTGGATATTTGGAAGTTGCCCTTAACTTGGCTTTGTTCTCCAGAACTTATCCATGCAAGTATTTGCAGGTGTGTGAGAAAATACGCTTTACATTTAATGAGTCGTAGGCTGCATTTATTATTCTCATCTGCCCATGTCCATACCTGGAAAGACATTCATCCCATAAATGCTATTGTGGCTGGGACGCTGGGTGGGAGTTACTCCAGGTGACAGTGGTCCTACGCATGGGGCCAGCAAAAGGTCTGCTGGCCACTTTGGAGCATAATGTGGGGTAGAAGTAGGATTTAAGCAGAACAAAAGTCTTGTGCTGGCATCCTGTGCAATTGCTTGTGTTGGCTGGAGCTAGCTAGGAAGGCAAGACATACTTTAATTTGCAGTAGTATAATCTTACAGCATGACTATTCATATCACACTTTGTCAACAGCAGCTAAAAACCACTGAAGAATGCAAAGTACAGCGATGCATTGCGATAGTTCACTAGGTGATTCGAAAAACCATGCTATAAAGTTTGAGCATGAGATGACAAAGTCAGGACTGAGTATATGTTTCCATTAATTTTCTTTGATAAATTTTTTTGGATAGTTGGTTGGTTTTTGAGTTGGGAATGCCATTTATATGAATACTCATTATAGGTTTTTATAGAGATTTTTTTGGGAGGGTTTTAAAAGCACAGCTAAAACAAGAAAATAAACCTCAAGCAACACCTTCATGCCTGAAATTATGCCATCAGTGAAGTCAGTGGCAAAAGCATGGATTTCAAGATCTGTAGGGTTTGACCTCTGGGCTTTGGAGCTGTGTTGGCAAGCAAGAATAAATAAATCCCGAAAAAATGATATATGAACTTCGTAATCTGTGCCTCACTTCTTAGGCTGTACAGTAAAATATCCTAAAAATCTGGTGCTGGCTTTCTCTGTTGAGCTAATTTGTAGGCAAGCCAGCTTAGTGCATGTTCTTAAATACGCTGAATAGGCTGAGAAATAGAAAACTATCAGCAGCGTGTATTTTAAGGGCTTGGACTAAAACTTTTCAATGTCAAAGGGCATTGGAACAAACCCCAATAAGCTGATCCGTTAGAAACTGGGTTTCTTCAAAAATCTGGCCTTGTTTTATGCTTTGCATGAGGTTTGTTGTAATGCCAAATTTTTACCTTCCAGAGCACGGGTCTTTCAGAAATGGTACGTTGTTCTTATTATCAAATAATAACTTGGAAAAATTATTTTCTTGCTCTCTGTGCCTGCAGAAAGATTAACAGGTTTTGTTCTGATTAAAACTGAAGGCAAAATATGGAAAGATTTAGGCTCAGTTGGCTCGGTTAAGAAATTAAGTGACTAACAAGGAGGTGATAATACCCCAAACCATCACAAACCGTTCCTGCAACCTCCCCTATTAATAGTCTTGCTAAAATCGATTCTTTCCATCCAAGGCAGCTTGTGGCAACCATTTTCCCAAGCAGCCTTTTCATCTGCTTGTTTATCCAGAGCCTCTCTGTGCGTAAGCGCTCTCTGGAAGGTCGGCCCCGGGGGCTCTTCCCACTTTTAATTCCCGGCTGACAGGTATCAGAAACTCTCCTGTTCTCATTGCTCTCACAAATTTTGTGTGTGCCGGTCAGAGGAGCTGCGAGATGAGAGCCCGACCTCCTCCTTTTAGTCCCCCAGCGTTGTCTGCTAATGGGGCAGCAAGGGACCAAACCCAAGGCAGTCGTGCGGGCTCATTTTGCTATCGCTAGATTACACCAGCATCCCCAAGAAAGTCGCTGCGGAAGAAGCTGAGCTCCTGGGGCTGCACGTGGCTCCTTCGCTCCGGCCGCCTTGCTCTTAGTTCATGTGCTGGAAAACGAAACATGGGGAAAAAGGTCAGATCCGGCTTGGAAAAAGTAATCGGTTGCAGTGAAAGAAAATGCTGATGTTACATTTAACCCCCAAATCACTACTGCAGGTGGAAAAATGCCAAAAGCTGCGTCACCTGGATGTTGGAGAGAGATGTCCTGGAGGGTTGTTACCCTGGGCGCGCTCATGGGAGCGGGGTTAGGGAATGACTTCTCCATCTCCAAAGCATGCCCTTTGTGGCTGAAAGAGCACAGCTCCGGAGCCCTGTGGGTGACAATCCCATTGCTCACGGGGATGCATGCGTGGGTCCTGCCCTTGCAAAGCCAGCCCCGGCCCCCAGAAGGAAGGCTTGGGCCATTTCCCCTTGCAAGCTATAAATGTTTCACGTGTTGTGCTAAAACTACATACATTTCTCGGACATATTCACTTCTCGAAGACAGGTGGATGGCATATGTGCTTGTGGGTTGTTCTTGTTCAACAGCTACATATTTATGTTTGAAATCTGAGGATATGTTACCTTCTCCTTCATCCATATTCAATTTATAACTCAGCCAGCCAGTGTAAGAAGGACAGGGAAGTAAATATAGTAATATGACATATTTATTTTTATTTGTTTTATGTGTTTGTGATAGTGCGATGTTTTATGTACATTTCTATATCTGTTTTCTATTTTTCCCAGTGTTTCATGGTAGGTTTGATAAGTTTGGAAAATCATATATCTTTCTGGAGTTTGAAAATTACTGATTTTCCTCTTGTTTGAGCTGTATTCTGCATGCTGTAACACTTCTAGCTTCTGTGTTAGTGGTGCCTTTTCCCACCTTCCAGGATATTATTTTTTTAAAACTATTAGATATATTTTCCCTAATTTTTTTTCCTTAATGCACTCTGCACTCCCAGACTTTAGATTTTACCTGTATCCTGTGTTTATCCCGTGGCTTCTTCTTGCCTTTTTGCATATTATTCCTATCTGTTATGTTTATACTTTTGCTGCTGCTGTTGCAGGAAGCGGGCAGGCCACCTCTCAGCCTCCAGCTGCACGCAGGAGAGCGGTTTCTCCAGAGGAAATCTATGGAAGAGCAGCTGCCAAGGCTGGGAGTCCAGGGGCTTTTGCCGCAACTCCGAGTGCTGCAAACCTTCGAGGCAGAAGTGTTGGGTCTGCACCGGTGAGCAGGGTGCGGGAGGGGGAACTGCTGCCCACAGGGCAACGGGAGCAGCCTTTAAATGTGCTGCAGTCTTTAGCGCAGTGAGCCAGGAGCAGGTGGATACGGGGCTTTTCGTCCTGGGAAGGTTTTGCTCATAACTAGATTTTGAGAGATGCTGTAATACAGCAAAACCTTTGGCGGTCACAAGGTCAGACCTGATGATCATTGTGGCTCTTCCTGGCCTTAAAACATATGAAATGGCATCTCCCATTGGAAAATCCTGGTTTGGGAAGCGTGCGACACTTTTTCTTCATGCAATGAAGGTTCCTTCTTCCCCTGGGACCTTGCAGCAGGTCCCGTGCCCAAGCAGTACAACTCGGTACGAAACTCTGCAAGCGCTCCTGGCCGAAACACCGAGCCAGAGTGTAAACGTGAGAATGAAATGAAGTTTTGAACAAAAATTCAGGTTTTTTGGCAGCGAACCTGCTCATATTGAAGGACCTGGGATGGCGCTTGAGGCACGTGGTACAGCAGGAGGTGACTAGGTGTGAGGCCAGTAAGTATGCTGGGGCGAACATTCCCCCATTAGTTGCCCAGTTCAAATGCGCCAGACCAACCAGTTAACAAAACACTCGGGCTGGAGCAGCATCACAGCCCCGACGTGTGACAACTGGAGAAGGTTTCCTGGCATTCATCTTTTTTGTTTGGTTGGCCACTGTTTTTTTTTTTTCCCCCAGAAGCAAAACTGGCCCCCCGACAAATCTGTCGCAGGGTACATTACAAAGCCAGGAACATTAAAAGGAGCAAAAGAAAAGCCAAATTGCTTCCAGAAATGAAGATTGCTTGTTTTTTTTCTTTTGCCATGGGAAGGCAGAGCTCTTCGTGCTGCAAGTGATTCTTGGTTTAAGGACAAACGGTGCAAATATTGCCAGAAATAAGGTTGTGGACAGCAATCTTTGTTTTATTGTTATTTTTTTTTTTTTAAATAGTGCTAATTGTAAAAGCTCTGTCCCTGGAAGGTGGAGAAAGGCTTCCAAAGTTCACTGACTTACCAACCCTGACAGTGATTCTCCTGATAACGGCACAGCAGGTCCACAGTGGCAAAGCCTAATTGACAAAGATCAAAATCTAATTTGGATAACACCAGGAGCCGAGGGGGTCATGCTCCAAATAGTGCTTGAGCCACAACCAGCCGTGTTTGTCATTTCACAGGGAAAATGCAAAAAAGATCATTTCAGGTCCCCAAATGAGGAAGATGCCAATAATATTGAAAAGCATATGCAGGAAGAAGGCTTGTTCCTGAGGGTACAATTACTGTGGCTGTGATGTGAAATAATAAAAAAATATTAAGTAGATTTTAATGTTATAACAAAGGGTGGCCCTGCACTGGGCGTGAATAGGAAAGGAAGATCCTTTGGGCACCTAGATGAAAAATAATACAACCATAGCTATTAGCAAAGCCTTTAATGCCAGTATCAACCCTGCGTGTCACTGGGATGAATATTTCCTTACCTGGAATATAGGTCACTTTTCCTTGTAGGAAGCAGGCGTCTCATAGTTGTTATCTATTAATTCCTTGAAAGTAACTAGTCTAACCTGGTCTGTGACTTGAAACTGAAAAAATTATGCTGAGGGTCTTTGTGCTGTCATTTTACTTTGGATTATTGGGGCAGCAGGCCCTGGGCAGTGGGTTTCACCAGCTGTGCCGGGTGTCCCGGATCTGGTCCGACTCTGAGAAACTGAGGAAATGCAAAGCTGATATTCACAGAGAATTTCTGAGATCTCTTTACGTGCATTTCAAGGGCTTACGCAAACAAAAGAATTAGTTCTAAATAAGATAACAGGAAATCCTATAAGATCCCTATTTATACTCAGCATCATTTGCCAGCAATAAAAAGAAATTGTAAGTAAATCTTGCAGCCCTCTTTGTACTTTCTAAGGGGAAAACGCTGTATTTGCCTTGTCCATCTACTCACTTCCAGCGTCTGTGGGTTATTACTCACCCCTTGCCTCTGTCTGTGAGTCAGATTTCACTTTTCCATTTAGAATTTGCAAATCACAGTAGAAGATAAATAATTTCAAGACCTTCCTCTGCGTTGGGACTGAACTCACATGTGCGGTGCAACTCAGCGGGGGCACCAGGCAGTTTCTGGCCTTTGGGGCTGTAGTGTGCAGAGCAGTTGTAAAATGTGTGATAAGAAGCTTTTACAGAAGAGATTTTAATGAAAAAGGAAAATTATTTCATACTGGGCAGCGAGAAGGAGGGCACTCGGAAGAAAATTGGGACTGAGCTACGAGGTAACCTGGGCTTGGGCGTGGTGATCCGTTTGTTTTCCATTTTAAGCTTATGAAAGGATTTAGTGAGACTTCCAAAGCTCTTAAGTGACTTCGGAGCGTGAGGTCCATTGACTCAGCTTTTCAAACACAGAAATGAGTTCAGAGCACAAACCCCGGTGTGTTCGTGCTCCTAAGCAACTTAGGTGCTTCAGAAAACACTCTCCCATTCTAACGGCTTACAGAAAAAATAAATACCAATAATGTGAATTAAAGCAAAGAAGTTCATGTGTCTACTTTGGCAGCATGAAACTATTTAGAGGATGAATAAAAGGATAGTAATGAAATGATTCCTGCCGCTGGCCAGCACTCTCCGTTTTGGTACTACTTCAGTTTTGCAGCGATTTGGCAAACCTCTTGTAAAGGGTCCAACAACGCTTCAGCGAAGCCTTTAGAGAACAGCAATCTGTACAGCACGTTAATTTGGCACGTTTAGCAGCCCAGGTCTAGCTCAACACAGAGGTGGCATAAAGACTTCTTATACTTACTGTTCCCGGTCAGAGGTTAAAGTCATTGACAGGCAGCATTGAAAAGATGGCAAGACAGCAGCCTGCACACCATCTGATCCAGGGGACGGCATTTTCCCGTGCAGACCAATACCAGTGTTAAAAAAAAAGAAGGAAAAGCAGAGATTTAGCTCTACCTTTTCATGACTTATGCATTTTTTTCCTGCTAGTTACTCATGAACTGGAGGGCGATGATCTGGACAGTGCAGGTTAGTGAGAGGTGGGAGGTGGATTCTCAGTGTGACCCATTGCTCGTCGTGCTTGTCAGGGTACCGGTGAGACTTAAAGATTCTTTTCATGACAAAAAAATGAATGATTTTTATATTCTCAGAGGTGAAATCAAACCAATCCCATTAATTTCAATTAAAATGTTACCTGTCTCAAGCTATCTCTTTTTTTCACCCTCAAAGACTGTTTAGGGATGGGAAAAAAATGAAATATTAATGCATTCTATAAATAATATGTGTGAGGTCCATGGGGACACAGAACCCCCACATCATTAGTTAAATTGATCTTCATCTTAGGTTTTGCAGGAAATCGGGGGGTTGTGTGGCTTAGTTTTCTGGAAAAGCGGTCAAACCTGGCTCTGAACTGCTGTGTATCAGATATGGAGCTGAGCTTTCTCCCGCTGGTCCTTATTTATGGTCATTTTACGTGTTGTCTCATGTCAGAGGTTTCAGGAGAGGCTCTGGCAGTCTGCACGGTGACCCTTACTCATGCAGCAAATTCTGCTATCATGCTTTCATGTATAAGGGATTGCAGGATTGTGACTTCTAATAGGAAATAAGGATCAAAGCACAATTTGCTTCCATTGTGGCTAAATACCTGCGTATCGTGATTATAATGTGGTTTCTGTAATTCTCTTTCTCAGTGCTCCAAAGACAACTTTTTGTCGCATTCCCATTGGCATTTTAAGCATACGCGACCATCACGTGCTGCGAGTAGCTTCTAAACAAAGCAGGAGCTTCACCTGATTTCTGCAGGAGCCGTTGTGGCGTGGCTCAGCCTGTTTCAGTTCCCTCTCAAAAATAAAGCACAATGTGGTCCCTCCCTCCTTCCCCTGAATGCAGCAGAGGAGCTGCTAAATCTAGCAATCTTTTTCCCTTTTTTACTTTTTTTTTTTTTCCCCTTTGTAATAACGTAAAGTTACTGCATGAGCAACCAGCAATGTTTATTAATAGAGATCTCCAATTTTGGAGTCTTTGGTAAATTGAGAACATACTGAGAAAGAATCTTATCGCTCAAATCATAGGAAATCCATTTCCAAGTTGTCTGTTTTTCATCAAATTAAAATTAGTTTCATGGGAATATGAGAAGGTTTTTATAATTAGATAATGGAAATTTGCCTAGGTTATCTTCCACTTATTTGGATGTAACATAAATAACAAGAATGTCACATCATGCCAGTATTTACTCGTCTAACTCAGCACAAATCTTGGGTCAAGTAAAAAAAGATTTGAAAACATTTTAGTGCTTGTTGCTTAGAGACCATTTTTAACCACTGGAAGGATCTCACTCAAATCCATGGTTGCACAGCGAAAAATCTGAAAATTGTGGATAGCTGCAAGCCTCTCTCAAAGCCTTTGCTCAGGTAAAACATGCCATCAAGTTATCCATCAAGTGACTGAAAGTGATGTTCCCCTTCCCCAGCCAGTAGAGAAATGGGTTGGGGGATCGGTTGGGGGATCAGTTGGACGTATTTCTTCTTTTCCATTAAATCTAGTCAGAAACAAGTAACTCTTGCTTTTGAAATTTTTTATTTTAAACGTTATGACCATCACTGTTCTCTGCCCTGTCCATGACTGCATTGAATATTGAACCCAGATGGTTTAGGTGAAAATCTGTGAGTTCTGGAGCCCGTCCCACGGCCAGGAGGTTCCAGCGTTGTGTCGGCGTGGTGACGGCCGGCGCTGCCGGAGGCGGCTCTCAGCCCTCCCATTGCAACGGTCGCCTCAAAGGATTTATGACAACTGGTGCCACAACAACCTTTTTCCCCTACAAACTGCAAAGTGAGGGGAGCTGGAGGCCAGATCAACAACTAAGGGTATGAAAGGGAGCGCAGGTGATGCTGATAGAGACCCAAAATAGTGCTTTCGGGTATGGTTTTATTTTTTTTACCCAATTATTAACAGAGATGAAGGGTTAATTCCTGCTGCTGGGGAGGCACAGAGGCAAAACTCTCTCTGTGGTGTCTGCGGCGGGCCCGGGGTCTTCTGCTCCGCACCACCAAGCCACGCAAGCCAGCAGCAGCATCGCTGCCTCCTGCACGCTACGCCATGGTTGACATTCATCCCGCGCAAAGGGAAGAGTCATTTTATCCACTTACCAGCGGCAAAAATGAGGCAGGGAGGTGGAAAGTGGGTTTTTTCCCCTTCTTTCCCAGGCCACAGAGCCAGGCAGAGCAGAGGCTGGCATGCACGGTGCGTCTCTTGGCTCGGCGTCCGGTGTGCTCCCAGCTAACACATCTGTTGATGGGACTGAAATGCCTCTTTCCATTTCCCCGCAGAACAAGGTCTTTAATAATCTCTTCACCTGAATTTAAACAGAATCTCATTCTTGTTGGGTCTAATATTATCTGAAAGAGTTTGGCAGGAGACCCCGGACTCCACAGATATCCCTGGAGATTGCTCGCGGGAGAATTCCCCTAGATATCTTTTAGCAGAAGTTCATATGTCTATTAAAAAAGGGCAAAGATCATGTAACCTTGGGTGAACCTTCAGTCAAATCATATTTGTTCTCACAAGGTGGGCTGCAAAGGAGAGAATGCAAGAATTTTGTGATCATTTGCACAGTGTGAATAAAGAAAAACCTACCGCCTCATGTTGTTCTTTTTGAGTAAGATATGTAATTTAGGAAATAGCACGAGCAGTGAATGGGTTGCTCACGGTACAGAGTGATGTAATGAAGAGAAAGTGTGACATCACATCCTTTCCAGGCAACTGCAATGTAATATCTCAACTGGCATAACCATTTTCCTCCTCAAGTATTAAAAAGTACCTTTTTTTCAGTAATCCCGTTTCTCTCATACATGAAGCCACTTAAAAGCAAACGTCCAGCTGGGTAAAAGATCGTGTGTTTGCACATGCCTCTATCAGGCATTAATCCTCAGATGACATTTATGTGACCATTTCTTTCCAGGTGCACTAAATTCATTGCTGGAAAACTAGGAAATATCCCAATAATATCCTGCACAACTGCCATAGGAAGGCTTTTCTCCCACAAAAGGGCTGAGAGCTGGAACTCATGTAGGGGAATCTTGCAGATCCCAACCAAGCCATTCAGCTCTTTGAATACAAGTGGAAACTTCTGGATCAGTGACTGAAGGGACACTAAAATTAAATAAATCCAGGAAAAGAGCATGTCCTGCATCATAATTTTCAGAGGAGCTTGAAAGAAACATATGTAACCAGATTTTAGTAGTATTCAACGCCCGTCTCTTCACGCTGGTAAGACTGAAGAGCTTTCTCACAGGTATTTGCATACCGGGAACTTTCATTTCTTTTTTTATCCCTATATAGACTGTCAGGCTTTTATATATTAACCGCTGATTGTTTTTGTCTTCCTTTAAGAAATGTGATCCCTGCAAACACGTAATCTCTCGGTGCGCGCTCTGCACATGGAAACAGAGTCCTTGGCAAACGAACACACGGAGAATGCAAAACCGTATCGATAAGCATTGCTGCGCTGCTAAAGGCGGCGAGGGTATAGTCTTCCCATCTTCCCCGTTGTGAATCTCAAAAATTAATATATTCTATATGCTTCTCTCCCCTCTCCCCCATGTTCTATTTATTTATTTTTTTTCCCCTTGCCCTAAATTCTGCACGCCTACCCCCTGGACACGGGATTGGTGAGAACAGTTTAAAATTAGAGCCTACAGGCAAAGAATTTCCCACCCTGTGTCTGTGCGATGCTTCTAACGATCCCCAGTCAGGAGCCCAGCACTGCGCGGCTCGGGCTGGAGTGGAAAGGGGAGCTGGTGGCAGTTGCTGAATTGTGCCTGACATCTAATTATGTCCTAGTCCTTGGCAACAGCTTGAAGATAATCTACCTCTTGCCAATCACCCTGGAAAACTGCTGCTTTTCTCCTTGGTGCCTTTAGAGGCTTCCACAGCGTTGCACTCCCTTTGCAGGGCTTGGCTGCCAGGTACCCAGTGGACGTGCGATCGCCTTGGAGAAAGACCCCTTTTGGGCCTTGGGAACGTGCCTACGTTCCACCTGTATGACTGCTTTGTGGCTTCCCAAGTTTTCTCTAGGAGAGCAGGAGGAGAAGGGGAGAACGGTTTGCAGCAACTGCAGAAAGTTGCATTTCTGGCCTTATAATACAGCCGTCATCTCGCAAGCAAATACAATTACCTGTTTCTTAATTAGGACAAGTTTGGCTGAAATTATATGAGTCACTGGGAAGTTACATTCAATCATTTGCCCCAGAATAGCTCTATAGTTTCATAAATATTCTCCCTACAGAGTGAACCTTGAATTGATGATGAAGGTCGTATAACTCCCACTCTTAAAGAAGTCGGGAGGAGGTGGGGCACAGGGCGGAGGCTGCTGCTTTGCTGCTGCCTCTTGCCTGGGGTGGCTTTCCAGGGGCTCATCACCAAAGGATCTGGCAAATAACCACATGAAAGAGGAATACATGTAAAACAAAGAATGATATAAGGAATAAAAATCTCATTACCCAAAAATAAAGAAACATGGGATGAAATTCCGGTGTGAGCTTCCAAAAAATAGATTTGGGAAAAAAAAAAAATCACCCCACGTACATTTTCTTTGGAATTTTGTTACTGAGACCAGAAGTTTTCAGAGGCGATCTTTTGTGAATACTAATAATGCATCCAATATGCCAGGCTAACATGTTACCATACTAAAAGACCAATGAAACAAAGAAAGAAAAATCAAGATTTTGAACTGATAAAACGTCTAACATTAGGAAAATTTGATGGGTTTAGAGGAAGTTTTATTAATGTAAGGTTTTTCCACAACTGCTATTTTCAGGGTTTTTGCACAGACCCTGAGGCTGATGCAGGGGTGCAAGCTGCAGTTCCTAAATATTTGAGGATATCTATATCTGATAGATCCTGGATTTGCTATGAGAAGCTCACTTGCCCACTAGACCTTTATCTTATTTGTACCAGCGTTTTCGATGTGTTCTGTGGATCTGCTGATCTAACATGTGCTGCTAGTGCTCCCTTCTGAAATGGATGTTTTGGGTGCCACCTGATGCTGATGCTTATTTTGGTAGCGGGTTCTGTACCGTGCACTTCATTCATTCCCAGTTTGGGGCAAAAAAAACCCTTCAGAGCCAGCAGCCCTGATGTTTTTGTGCTAACACTGATGCGCTGCTCTCTGAGCAGAGGGGTAGGACCTGCTCGTTACCCTGATTGACTGGGAGTGGGAGCTGGAATCGGCCTTAATTAGGGGTGACAAGTCCTTAATTAGAAGAAAACACAGCCAGGCATGGAAGTGGTGGAACCCAAATACTGTTGCCATCAGGGAGGTGTCTGACTGCAAGAGATAAAGGAGGAAATAGGTACTGTTATTCTTGCTCCTTTTGTTAGTTCACAGGCAACACATAGAATTTTAGAGGAAAAGAGTATGTGTCCTTCACCAAAATTAAGTGTTGGCTTGTAGCTTCAAAATATGGGGGACAATATTAAGGTTAGCTTTTTGCTTCCTTGGGGATCAAAAGGGACTCCTGCACGTGTGTGTTGGATTTCAAGTCTGCTTGCTCTAAGTTTTTTGTTTCTTTTTATTTGTTTTTCCATCTTGAAGCTATTTTAAGTGCTCTATAGTACATTAAGTGGGTAAAATCTGGTTAAAATTCTCATGGCCTCTCCTTTTTTGCATGTTTACAGCTAAGAGATGAGTAAGTTATATTGTTTTGGGCATAGTTTAAATATTGTTAGTTTTACTGCTAAATTTCAAAGTTACTCTAATGTGCTCATAAAGAAAAATCTATAATAGATTTCTGACTGGAGAGAGGGAAGAATTCACCAAGGAAGGTGATAAAGGGCAACCAGCATGGTTTGCGTATGCTCCTACAGAGAAATGTCTTTCCAGAACCCAGCTGGTTCTGCCTTGGCTCAAAGCTGCCCCCTTGCTAAAAGCTTCAGTTGGTTCACGTGCTGTTCGTGAATGGTAAGCTTGACTTGGAAAAGAGTGATGGCAGGTACGGGAAGCCTGTGAGGGCTCCTGTGCTCAGTCTGGTGGCCAAATGAAAGACAGGGGTGAATTTTCCTGACGTGGTTGGCAAAGAGGGAAACAAGGTCACAAATTATACAGTCGCTAAAGGGGCGGTGTGTATTATTTAGTGGCTCTCTGTATCATTCCAGAGGTATAGAGATGCAGCTTTAAGAAAGGAAACTTATAAAGAAATGGAAATAGCATGTAGTATGTATAAAAAAATGTTGACACATCGCGTCTGAGCTATTCCTATTTCTGCTCCTGACGTGCCGTTCAGCGTTGAAGAAAACAGCGAAAGGTACTGAAAAGTAGGCCCTGTTTGCACAGATCTAATCATCAATAAATAATTGTGTTTTAATTAAAATGTGTTACGTCGTTCTGAGGCTCCTATATTACATAGGCGTGAAAATGTATGAATGCATAGCACGGTAATAATTTAAAATTACAGTTTCCCAACTCTTAAATTGAAATGCCTGGCAATTAACTGCCTGATAAATCTCACTTTTCCGTGTGTGATATTTTTTCTTTCTTTCTGGGAGTATTAAAGAGTCCTAATTGCTGGTTGCACGTTCCTCTACTGTTGACGGTTTTCTGTTGTGTCTATCAGACAGAACTTGCTCCCGGTATTGCTTTATCTTTGCATGCAAGTCAACATCGAATTCCGTGTTAACTAAATGGAGATGTCATGAAGTCCTTAAGCCTCGAAGACACATCCATAAAATCAGGGCAGACGGGGACCTCGATGTCTTGGCCAGAGGTGGGTTCCAGAGGTTGGCTCTGGGAGCAGCAGTGACGTGTAATTTGGGCCGTTCTTGAGTTCTTGGCTGCAACGCTTGTACCTTTTAGGCAAACTTTAATGATGGATGTTTTCAGATTTTTGTTTTTTTAGTGAATCCAGAAATATATCTACCTCATTTTCATAGCTTAGCGTAGTTGATCCCCTTGCATTAGAAGATGAATGAATAATTTGGCTATGACAGCTCCTTAGAAAAGCAGATGCTAGGGATCAAATGGGAGCTCCCCATTTCTGACCTGTCTCCCGAGACTGTTGGACAGGGGTGCAAACAACGTCGTTTCTCGTGGAAGTTTTTATGACCTAGCTTCTCACTTAAACAGGAGTGGAACTACTAGCTCGGTTCACATGACTACCAGCGGGTAAATAAATTTTGGTTACCTCTAATGTAGGCTGTGTTTAAACTTCTGCCCTACAAGGAAACACCCAATGCCCAGGGCTATGCACAGCTGCGTTCACAAGCCTGTGCCCGTTACTAGAAGGATATAAGGGTATCCATTATGTTTATTTAGAACATCAAAATAGAGATACAAGTTGAGAGAGGTTTTTTTAGATCGATGCTGCTGCTTATAAGCCCCTCTGTGGCTGAAAAATTAACAAACGGGTTGTAGGATAGCGCGGTGCTGGCCGGCGGCATTGACTTGCTGCGCGCTCTCCGAGCAGGTCCGTGCGGCTTCTTGGGGATGCACGGGTCCATCTGACGTGCTTTCTCGGGTTCAGATCGTGCTTTTTAACTTTTCTTATGTATGCCTTGCTCGCTGCCGAACTATGAGACGAACGCAAATGCATATTTCCAAAAATACTCTTCCATTTGCATTTTGAATGGGGTCATCAGACTGCCTCAGCGTAAATTGGATTGAAAATAGACGCTTGCTAAAAATGCTTTCTGTGTTCGCTGCGGGGGAGCAGGGAAAGAGGGCTGGAAAGGATTCAAGGTACATCACAGGGCGACGTGGCCCCAACGCAGGGCATGTAAACATGCGAAGATCACCCAGGACCCCACAAATGCGTTGAGACAACAAACTCGATGACAGAAATCTAAGCAGGGTCTCAGTCTGACGAGGAAGAGCCGGATCGAGGGAGCAGTCATTTCCTTAAACATTTATCAAACCCCTTCCCTGTAGATGTAACATTTCCCATGTTTTTGCCTTGCACTTCACAACACATCTCGGTGCTCACGGCTTGAACCTGACCAGGACTGATATTTTTAGTGGATGACTGGAGGTGAGCCAGAAGGCAGTGACTTCCAGGCATCTCCCCCGACGTCCCCCCAGCCCGCCCCACTGCCAGCGAGTGCCCACGCCAGGGACAGGCTAGCCGAGCTCACTCCGCAGTGCTCAATCGCTAGGATCTTGCAAATTCATATCATCTTTGGACTTTCTGAGCTGGTAAAGACAGAGGTTGGGGGCAGGGGAGCCAAAGGGAAAGACATTCTGCCGTTGGAGTCGTCAGCCCACCTATGCGTACTGCTCTACTACTGACATTGCCTGAAGAATTAATTTACGTGATTTTTCCGCCTATTGATTATTTCAGATTAGCTGTGTTTCTCAATTCCAGCTCCGTAGTCACTGTCTGGGCTGTGCCTTTGCTTCCTTAAGCTGCGCAGTGACTTCTTGGCCCCAGATTGGATAATTTAATCCTCATAATTTGTGCCAGGTAATGTTGAGGTGCGGTCCCTCCAGCTGGGAGTCGGAAAGTTAGCAATTAGAGACGTGATTCCAGCTTCTCGTTGATGCTGCTTCTGCAGTCAGCAGGGAGAAGGAGAGAAGCCGCTTTAGGTGGAGGTTTCTCCTTCTGATGCTGCCATGAATCTCCCTCTGGAGAAAGCCCTCTCCCCACCGACAATGAAAGCCCCCAGATAAGTAGTAGAGTACAAGCCTTGAGTACAGAAAAAGAAACTAGGGGATGTAAATCCCTCATTTCTGGTTCTTAGGGACAAGTTTCTTTACTAAGCAACTGCTGTCTTTGGCCTGATTTTTATTTTTTTTATGTGAATACTTGCAGACTGCAAACAAAAGTGAAAATGCTTACAAAAATTTAAGGGGAAAGAACTGCCAACAATAATTTATAGAAAAAATAATTCAGGTTAATAACAAAACATAAGGTTGTGGGTTTTTTAAGGTTTTGCATTTTCTTTCTCCATCCATGTGTTGTTAGAACATATTTTTAAGAATTTTTGTGGCTATGGGGACTAGTGATTTTTCTTGCTTATCTGAAGGAGGGCTCTGATTCTCAGTTAATCCCTAGTTTCTTCTAATCGCTGCTTGTCAAAACTGAGGCTTTAAGAAAATCTCCAGCCTCAGTCAGACTTGCTATAACATTATGAAAGTTGGCAACTATTAAAATATCTGCAAATATTTTTCTTGCCAGTTTTTTCTCGCCAGTTTTTTCCTCAGTTCTGTTTGCAGCCATCAGCAGGGGACCTTTTGAGGTATAACTACTCCCCATGTAAAATCTTCCTGAGCCCAGTTCAGAGCTGGTGCACGCAAACGCAACTGTATTGACTTCAGTAATAAAAAAAGAAAAACAGCTGAAAAACCAAATGTTGTTATAAACCCTTACATATACACGGATTTTGGTTTTATGCTGTTTAAGCTTTTTGTTTTCCTTCTTATTTAGGCATTTTTAAGTGAGGAATAAAAATGCCATTTTGAAACTGAAAGTTAGGGGGCTGCGTTAAAAAAAATAGAATGAAGTATTTTAGAATTTCTCATGTGAAACACTTTATTTTGGGCACTTTATAATGAAATATGCTTGTACTGGAAAACATTGCTTCATATTTTTGCAAACAGGCCCCAACTTCAGCCCTTCCTTGCGTCCTCTTACTGCAGCGGATGCAAATGTGATGTCGGGGCTTACGTCTGTGCCAAGGGAGCTTTGGGGACGGGCAGGCTGGGAAGGAGACCTGTGAGATCAATCGCTGTTTGGTCCTTGCTGTGCAGGTGGCCTTGGTGGAAGGGGGCAGACTCCCGCGCGGCACCGGGGCCGCATGAGCCGCCAATTGCCGGGAGCATTAGACCTGTCCGAAGGGTGATGCTCGCTGGATGTACGCGCAGCGCATTGCTGGGCACGGGCACGCTCCTGCGTGGGGGAGGAGAGCAGTGGCACCGGGGCAGCGCAGACTAAAGGTTTTCTTCGTTGTGGATATAGGAAAACAAACACAGGATCCTTATTGCTTGTCTGGGGAGGCTGCAATTCAGAATCTGGTGTTATTGCATTATTTTGAGCCCTCCGTTAAGGACTTAAAATCCTTATGGATGCTTCCTAGCAGTGGTTTGTTAATGACCTCGCTTTACTTTGCGTGCTGTTACCCACCTCTGAGGAATTTCAATCAGCTGAGCTGGAGATACAATTCCCCCCCACAAATACAAGGGGGAAACATCAGTTGAAATAGTAATGCGAAAAATCAAACAAGAATTTGTCTCAGGAAAAGCCAGTATCCAGGTTGATGTGTGTTACGTCAGCTAATCCATCCCAAGGTTTGCTAAGGGCGTCCCAAGAAGACTCGGGGTGAGCAGTCAGCGGGAGGAGTTATGGGGCAATGATAATCTCTTCGTTCCCCAAATGCTTCAGCAGAGTTAGCAAGTTCTTGGTGTGTGTTGCAAGGCAAAAAAAGTGTTTCTCTCTCCTTTTCTTTCTTTTTCTTCCCCCTCCCCCCCCCCCCCCATCAAAAGCATAACAAGGAGTAGAAGAGTTTGAATTTAGAGCAATAATTTTGCCCTCTTACTAAATTGATTTATCTAGTGCCTGTTGCTACCTCTAAATTAGGTGTGCTGAGCTATGGGTATGCTGAAAATGTCGTGCTTGAAGGAGGAAGGAAAGGTGACCAAAACAGATAGCGTTGGCAAGTTGAATTCAACCAGTTGGACTTGCCCACGAGACAATGTAAGCTATATATTGCTTATGCTGTTCTTACAGGAGGTTTGTTCTTGGCAGGAGGCTAAGGAGAAAACAGTTCTTTATTCAGAGAAAATGAACATTTTTTCCTTTTTTTGTTTTTGTTTTAGGGTTTTTTTCTCCTTATTTTCTGCCTTTTCTTTGTCTCAGCCAACCCTTAGTGATGTGCAGTACTGGTGCGTAGTTAACAATTTGGTACCAAATGAAGCACTGATTTGATTACTGTTAATTTGATGTTGCTTATCAGTGAATGGTGACTGTTCCTATGCACAGGGACTCTATCTAACACTCAGAAAACACTTGGAAAAATCACAATTTGTTCTTGCACCACAGAATGTTTTTCTGTTGAATGTGAATGGCTGTGGATGGACAAGATGGAGTTGCAAGTGGGATGTTGGCAGGAATTAGACGGACGCAACAAAGCGAGAGGAGAACCAGGGGCTTATTAAACACAGGGAGCCATTTTTGGGCAGTGCTTCCAGACATGTGCTTAAATAAAGGGAAAGATAATAGCTAATGTGGTATTGTAGCCCTTGTTTGTAATGGGTTTTTTGGTGTATTTTCCTCTCTTGTGCTAACCCTTCACATCCATTATGTTGATGCATGGCTTCTAGGATAAAGGATGCCCCAGAATTAGTGGGTAATTACTGATTTCCAGGAGACACCTTTCCCTCTACCTTCATTGCTCTTAATTTGGAAAAAACCACTGGTTTTTTTCCGCTGGGATCTGGGCTGGGATGTGGGTGAGGATGGGGACGAGCTCCTCCAGGTGTCCCTGTGTGATAGGGATTCAATCTCTGGGTGAAAAAGGTAATGTCTGGAAAGGATGGGGTTTAAAAACATCTTTTACGGCTTAATTGAAGAAGTGTTGGTGTAAAAATGAAGGAGGGTTTTCCCTGCTGAGTGTGGGTGGTGTGTTGGAGCGAGGATGCTTGTTTCTGTAAACAAATAAATAAAGTAAAGCACAGTTTGGGTCAAATGAGTGATGCTGTAAAAACGAGGCATTTTGGCTCCCTATTTATTTATCTCGGTGAAGAGAAACTTATAGCAAGTCAGAAGATGACTCTCCGAGGGGCCAATACCACCACAAGGATGCTGAAAACACGTGAAGAATGAAGTATATCTTCTCCTTCCGACTTCTTCACCAACCACAGAGATTTTATATTAAAACCAAAAAAAACCTGTAGCTAGAATTAGACCAACTAGAAAATGCAAATTCATGGCACAAAAAAGAAAAGCAGAGGATAAAAGAGAAAAGCATCCTGATTGCTTGCAAGGGGAGGGATGGCTCAAGGGCTTTAATTTTATTTTTTAAGTAGAAGTATTATTGCATTTTATTTCCGTCCTTTGCAATAGGAGCATTGATCGGAGTTGGAGGTTGTCTGGTGTCGAGCCAATGTGGGAGTGTGGTTAGTCCACCCCTGTCTGCCTGTCCTGCTCGGTGGTCTCCTCCAGGCCCAGGTGGGCGACTTTTGGTGGCAATGAGGTGGAAACGTGGCCTGGAAATACCTTTTGCTGTCGATTTTTGGGCCGTTCCTTTCTCCCCGGAGATTTACTGTATTAAATTTTCTGTTTTGTCTAAAGGCTCTGAACAAAGGGAGATTTGTAGAAGATTTGTATGAGGCAACGGCTCATATTTGGTCTATATTTCAGAGAGGTAAAATAAAATGCTGAACCTAGTACGGCTAAACCGCTGTGGGAGTTTTCCTGGGTACCGGTGGCATATTTCTTTTGTGATCTTTCAGGAGGTTAAGGGTGAAGCTGGAGCTATATGAAGAACAATTTGTTTGCTCTTAACAGAGGCAAAGACAGATGAAGCTGGTGAGCACAGCTTCTGGGTCTTTCAATCACTTGTTTTTAAACCTCATTGTGTGCCTGTCTTGATGCAGCCTTTACTCAAGTCCCCGGCGCCGTTTGCATGAGGGTCTCGTGCTCCTGACACCCGCCTCTGCCTGCAGATCAGCAAAACTTCCTAAAAATAGTAATTGCAGTGGTGTTGTGAGCTGATGTACCTATTCTGAACATAAACCCTTCACGACTGCATGCTCTTTACTTGCAGATACATAAAAGGTGTGGGATAAATTAGTGTCTGTACAAACTGGCCTTAAAAAGGCTTGTTACTGAAAGCAATTAATTTGTTGTCATTCTGTCTTATAATTTTTTTATCCACGTGTTCCACGAAAGGTTGAACAGCCCTAATTTATACTGATTTTTTTTTTTTTTTTCCAAGCATGCAACACAATGGACAGGAATTTCATCAGTGTAGATGGATGCTGTCTTCCCAGCTTCAAATTGTAGATCACACAGGAAGGCTTTCTTGGCCAAAAATAAAAAAGCGATGCTATTTTAATTACTGTACCTGTGCTGTCTTTGCTACCATAAAGGACTTCTTGCCACTTTGTTCAGAGGTCAGTGTGGACTGTTCTCTTTATTAGATGCAGAGGGCCATACCTGGTGGAAGCTGCTGGGAAAAAGGACCGCTTTGCTCAGCTGGGGCTCCCCAGCTGCAGGGGGATTGTGAGGCTTCTCACGGCTTGTTTGTCTTGCAAGCATCAACTGCATCACATGCTCACAAACCTCTCTGGGTTTTTTTTTGGGGGGTGTGTGTGTTATTTTTTTGGTGTTTTGTTTTTTTCTTCATGGGTTAGGCGGGAATGAAACAGTGTGATTTTTCCCATGGCTTGGAAATAGGTAATGAGTCACGTCACTGATCAGTGTGTCCCAAGTGATCTCTCTGCAAGCGCATGCCACTGTGCACCTTCCCTCTGCACGAGACTGGATGGCAATTCACAACCTGACACAGCAGCGGGGCTTCCTCAGGTCCTAGGATGGAGTTAGCAAAGCCATCGTGACCATCTCCTCTCTTGACCCATCTGAAACTGGGACAGCTGGGCTGGTTGCACTGTCAGGGCAAAGGCTCTTTCCCTGGGGGGTTTCACACCCAGGAGACCACCAGCTTCTCCCTAAAACTCCACCAGGCAAAAATCTTAAAATATTAGGGAAAAGGGAAAAAAAAATTATGCTAATTAATTTTTATTAATTAACTGTAATAACACAACTTAGGATCACTCCCTGGAAAGATAGCAGCTTTGGCCCTGTGCCACGATATGACATGTATGGCCGCTGTCTTTCGTGCGGCCACGCATCCATTTTGAGACCTGACAGTGATGATCAGTTTTTAAACATTTAATTGCTGCCATTGTTTTACTGAAAGAATTTTATAGCCTTGCTTAGCCAGCTAATATCTCACAGCAGCTGCTATTGATCACCATGATTTAGGTATTTAGAAAAAAGAGGGGGAAAAAAAAAACCTTCTAACTTTCATTATTCTATGTAACTCCTTACGACTGAAAGAGCTTAGAAGTTGAACCGTCAATACCATAGAAGCATCCATATCAGTAATTAAATATACTCCATATTTTGCCAGGTATCCTGGGCTGTCACATCTGCCATCACCACCTGTGATGATAATCTTTCTTCTTTTTTTGCGCTAAATAATCAATTACAATATTCTGGGTTTTTTCCCCTCCGTACACACTCATTTATTACAATTGGCTCTCGTTAGTGATTTTTGAAAATGCCGGCGAGGTGGCGTGGGTAACTTTGCCCTGTGCAGGCTTTTTGAGCACAGCAGCGGTCAGTGTGGAGCCCCGTACACCCAACTGCATGGAGCTGCTCTCCACCAGTGTGTCCTTAACAACAGATGACCCCACATCTGTCGGTGAGAATTTACTCAACAAGCAGATGTGTAAGACTTCGCAACTTTCTGTCGCAATCAAAACGGTCTCTCTTGGAACACTGGACGTTGGTAATAGGCAATGTGCGTGTTTGCAGATCCTCATGCCCAGCAGTGATGAGCCAGGCAAGGACCCATCCTGACTTGGATGCACCAGCTCAAGTTTTGTGGCTGACAGGTGGGAAAAGCCAAGAGGGAAACGTTGTCTTGGTGGACGCTGAGCAAATTTGGTCAAGAATTGCTGAAAGACAGTGAACAAAGACCATGATGTTACATTTCCTAGGTTCATCTTAGAAAACAACTGCACTTTAAAGTGGAAGGAATGTAATAATTTTGGGTTTTTTTTCTTCAAAAATTCTGGGTATGGCAGATATTGTGCCTGTGTGATGTGCCAATGCTGCCTGCGTGACCTGGGCCGATAGTTACCGTTACACTTTGAGCACCTCTTCTATGTGTCTGTACTGATGATTTTTAAGACCTGATGTAGCGAGGCATCAAGAGGGCTTTAGCCTGAACCCCTGCAGTACTCCTGTGTGCCCTAATTTGCCTCATGTGTTTGTGCCAGCATCGACACAAGGAGCTGTTAAATCACCCTTGTTTCCAGGGAGAAAATTGAAAATGTCAGCATTGGTGGCTTTTAAAGGCAGGAGCAGAGCAGAAAGGGCAGGGAGGGGAGTGGAGCAGACACTTACACTCATGGGGTTTAGTACAGCCTGATCATAGACCCCTCTTACATGAATATTTAAAAAATAGTCATCCCTTTTATATGCCATTAGTTAAAAGGCACTACTGGAAGTGTGCTTTGAGATAAAAGGACAGCCCTAGTCCAGCCTATTTGTGAGAGAAGGCTTTTCTTGTCAGCTTGTGAGGAATTTACCCCAGTGATCTTTGGAAATTCAATTTCCAAAATCTATATCCTATTTGCTCCTTTGCCCTGGCAGAGCAACGTTGGAGTTCTTCAGCGGTTGCTGAAATACAAATGTAATAGCTGTCGAGCACTTTAAGAGCTGGTGCATCCCAGCAGAGCCAAAGCTGTGCCTTAGACCTAAGTGGGATACCTTTTCTGATAAAGCATAGGAACTAGTTGCAGCTCAGTTGGACTTAAAAACAGGTTTGGTTTTTTTTTTGGTGCCTGATTAGGATGGGGGCAGTGCATAAGAACCTGCTGAAAAAAATTATACCTGTTAATTCAGCTCCTTTTTGTATTGGCTTAAGTTTCAGTGATGCTGCGTGACTCTTTGCTGTGAAGGGGAGTTTTAGTACTGTTCTTAGTTCCAGTAAGATTCATAAGGGCATCTATGTATTTGCTTTTTGAAGATATTAACTGTAAAAACTGAGCATTGTGACAGATTTTTCTACATAGAAAACTATTCAGGAAATTGGTTTATAAAGGGCAAACCTTAAAAATAAGAAGTCCAAAATGTGCGTTTGAGCTTTTTAGAATATGACGCATCCCCTAAATATGTCACATTTATTTTTATAATATTATAAATAAAAAGCTGAGTGAGAAAATAATCTTTTTGCTGTACTTGGGAGCACAGCCTCTGCCAGCAAAAGTCTCTGTAAATAGCAGAGTTCAAAACTGCTTGGGATCTCTCCAGCACCCGCCTGAAACGCAGAGATACATTTTTATGTGTACATTAAATAAGACATATATAGGTATTTCTCCATGTATCATAAATCCTACTGAGTACGATATGCCGAGCAGATGCCAAAAAAATTCGGGGGGAAAAAATCTATCTATTAAACGCTTTGGCTATTGTTTCTTAATGTTGACTTATAGCTATATGTGCTTTAAGGTTAAGTATTTTGGCCTGGGAATTTTCTGATGAACACTTCTGGACCAAACCTCTACAGCTTACTGAAGTGGGCTTTTCATGAGAAGAGGTCGATTTTGAGAAATCTTCCCCCTTAAAGCCAGAGTTTAAGTTGTCCAAAGGTCCCTTTTTTGGTTTCAATAGAATTTTGGATTAAAACCCAACTTTTTCTACAAATTAACAATATTAAACAAAAATGAAAAAAAAAAGAGTCCTGGATTAAAATAAATTAGATTTTTTTTTTCCCCTTTGTAGACTCTTCCTCTGTTATTTTCTTAATTTCACAGTAAGCACAGGAAACAGTGCTACAGGATACAGGGGTAGGGAAGAATTGGTCCTTGCTTCTTCAGCCTTTATACTTATTTGAAAGACTTAGGAACTTTTTGAGTTTATTCACTTTTTAACCTGAAAAAAGTATCCCTAACTTTCTTTAAATGAGTTTCCGTTTGTTGTAAGTTCCACGCAGTTTTGATTTGAAGTCATATGTGATTTTGTATTTCTCTGCTATTTTCATTTGGCCACGTAGCCCACCAGTTACCCCGTGCATCGTTCGGTTTTCCTCTTTCTGTTTAACTCAGGAGAATTTTCTCAGGTCCCCTCCTGAGATGCAGCATCACGATAAATTGCGGGCCGGTGAGGTGTCCCGCCTCGCTGTGCCAAACCCCATCTCACTCCAGTGATTTCAGGAGGCAAAAACTGAACAGAGTGTGGTCACACCATGTGAATAGGGGAAAAAAGCTTGCAGAAAAAATATTGTCCTAACTTCCTACCTCCAGGGCCCTCGCGTACCTGTGTCTTTCATTTTAGATGCTCAGAGCATCGCTATCATCAGAAGGAGAAGAGGAGCTGCTCCTTTGTATTTTCTTTTAAAATGTTGGTGTTAACAGTAACAATATTCGGTCCATGTGCAACATCATGGTGATGATAATGTGTATTCGAGGTATTGATACCAGCCTGTGAGCAGTCACACAGGAGATGGATGGAGAAGTGACACATCCCACCGAAACGCAGGCGATGAAGGGTTTCCTGGGTTGCGTCAAAAAGGGCATCACCAGCAGAGAGAAAGAAGTCACCATCCCGCTCTAGTCAGTGCTTGTCAGGCCACACCTGGAGTGCTGTGCGCAGTTCTGGTCCCCGCTGTACAAAAAGGATGTGGCCAGGCTGGAAGGGGTCCAGAGAAGGGCCGCCAAGATGATCCAAGGACTGGGCAGCTGCCATACGAGGACAGGCTGGGAGAGCTGGGTTTGTTCAGCCTTGAGAAAAGGAGGCTCAGAGGGGATCTCATCATCATGTACCAGTAGCTACAAAGAAGGTGGAGACTCCCTTTTTAGAGGAGTCCCATGGAGAGGACAAGGGGAATGGACACCAACTGCTCTTGGGGAGATTCCAACTGGACACCAGAGGGACATTTTTCACAGTGAGGACAGTCACCGTTGGAATAATCTCCCCAGGAGGGGGTTGACTCGGCCACGTTGGGCACCTTCAAGAGTCGGCTGGACATGGTGCTGGGCCGTCTTGTCTAGGCTGGGCTCTTCCTAGAAAGGTTGGACTCGATGATCCCTGAGGTCCCTTCCCCCCTGGGATTCTGGGATTCCTGGAGGACCTCTGAGCCCTGCAGAGACGCAGCTTCTGGAAGCTCGTCCATTCCATTTGCACTTATTTAACTTCTCCCAAACTGCAGTTGGTATAATCAAGTTAACTTAAAATGCATTTAAACTGCTAATGCACTGGGTCATTGATTTTAACAATGTTCTCGCTACTACGTTTAATTATTGTACAAGCTGTTATTTAAGAGCACAGTTCGGATGGTGGGATGTAATACTGCCATCTTAGATCATAATAAACGAAAGGACTCAGTAACGGTCTATGCCAAACTTAGCAAAGAGGTTTTTATGGCAGGGAGAGGGGACAGCTGTGCGAGTGCGTGGAGCGCACCCCTCGAGCCTGGTGGTGAGGTGCGATGGCAACTGATGTGTACGTGACACTGGCCTCCCGGACGCTGAGGGACTTCACCAGTAGTTACAAGAGGAAAGCAAAACCAGGTGAAATGAAGTTATGCTGAAAAAACCCAAACCAAAACAGCACTACCAAAGTATTATCAAGGCCTTCATAGGTGCTTCAGCTCTGCTTTTGTATAGAAATATTGCCCTAATCTAGAAATACGGAGAGGCTCATGTCATACATATCTTGTATTGGGTTTCCTGGTGTAATAGGAATAGGAAAACTAAATTCCCAGTGGAATAGGAAAATTAAAACAAAACCATGAGAACAGAGTGGGATAAACAGCATCTTGTTCTCCACAGGCAGAGCAGAGGTGGCTGCTCAACAGGACCAACTGCTCAACCCATTTCCCATGACCCGAGGGAACGGCAGGGAGATGTGCCAGGGGAGGGTTAGGCTGGGCATTAGGAGAAGGTCCTTCCCCCAGAGGGTGGTGGAGCCCTGGCACAGGCTCCCCAGGGAGGCATCAGGGCACCAGCCTGGCGATATTCAAGCAGCACTTGGACACGGCCCCCAGAGACACGGTGTGAATTTGGGGTGTCCTGTGCGGGGGTGGGAGTTGGAATCGATGATCCTTGTGGGTCCCTTCCAGCTCAGGGCATTCTATAAGTCTGTGTACGCAGCAGGATGGGACTGGCCTCAGAGGTGGCAGGAGGAGAGGGATGCTCTGTCTTGGGAAGAAAGGCTCATGGAGGTAACAGGAGGACCAGCAGGAGCCATGTCTGCCTTCCCCTTCTCCTGGTTGGTGGCAGCAGAAACCTTCCTTTCTTCTTTCTTGCTTCATATCACTCTGATTTTTGAGATAATTCTGCTCATCTGCTTTGTTTCTCCAATGCCTCAGAAGGGAAAGTGCTTTAATATGCTGGCAGTGCTGGAAGAGGCCGAAAAGGGGTATGGTGGGAAGTGTCAGATCTGAGATATTTTGAAAATTAAGCTATTTCAAATAGCCAAGAAGTTGGTGATTGAATAGAAGGAAGCTTGAAGAACTCAATTGTAATATCTTGTTTTGTCTGTGTTGACTGTGTTGTTTATTTTGGGTTTTTTGGGGGGGTTTTTTTGGTTGTTTTGGTTTTTTTTTCCCCCTATGGAGGTTTTACATCCAGTAAGCTCCATGGCAGCTGCTGCTCGAAGGAGTTTGTTTTGAAATTTGTTTTACTTTGTGTAAAGGGATTTGTAAGGGATTTTTATTTTCTTGCATGACAATGTTTCAGCTGAGGTCTGGCTTGGATGCTGATGCTGTGGTAGGAGGAGCAGAAATGAAGTGCTTTGGGAAGGGGAGGGGTGGAAGAAAGTGCATCCCTTCCAGCTTCTCCTTTGTACTTTCTATTTTTCTCCCCATCTTGAGAAAGATTAATGCTCCTTTATGCACCTTCAGGGTCAACTGGTGATCGTCTCTGCTTTTCTCTGGGACTGTCAGCAAGCCCTGGCGCAGGTGGGGCACCCCACACCGCTCAGGGTGCTGGGGGGTGTCCTGGGAACTCCCCGAGCCGCTGATCCCCGTGTTGAGCAGCCACCTCTGCTCTGCCCATGGAGAGCAAGACGCTCTTTATCCCACCGAGTTCTCATGGCTTTGTTTTAATTTTCTTATTCCACCGGGAAACCCAATACAATATATGTATGACACGAGCCTCTTTGTATTTCTAGATTAGAGCAATATCATAGGAACAAGAGGGGATCAATGCTTTCATGAACAGCCTCCGCATCTTACAGAGGTACAAAGGTGAGGCCAACAGTTTTAGTATAAACAGCTCTATGCTCTCCTGAGATACCAGGCACGCCTGAAAAGTAAGATATTTCTTACATATCATGTGAAGAGAGGCATTTTTAAAAATTGCCCCAGTCATAGCTTAGAAAACACTTGGTGAGGGTGTAAAGGTAGGAGCCGAGGGCACACCATGAGCGTGGGTCTGCCAGCCCACGCCTGAACCCTGCTTTCACCCCTGTTGCTGTCCTTCCTTTTCTTCCTCAAGAAATTCCTTTTTGTCTATTTTATCTTCCTCACCTTTCACGTAACCACGCCAAACCCAGACTTGACTTACTGTATTTAAGTTTTCATTAGAATAAATCCATTCCTCTTCAGTGGCTTTTACCCAACGCAAACCTTCAGCTTTTGCCAAGTCCTCCTTCCTCTCATTCGGGAAAGTTGTTATCAGTACAGGTAGGTTATGTGGAATCAATCTCTGGCTACGCTTGCCGCGATGTGCGAGACCCTGCGCGCTGACTCGTGTGCTTAGTCATAAACAGAGAAGAGGGAGAGGATGGGTGAGCTTGCGCCGCACTTGGTTAACGGATAGAGGTGCTGAAGCATGCTCAGATCATCTCAGAAAGGTGTTTTTCTGTTCTTCTGTATTTTTAACCTTAAAATAAGCTGTATTCCACCAAGCGACCATCGTGTGTCCTCGCTCGTGCTCGCAGGCGCTGGCTGCTCCAGGAGAACATCCCGGCGCAGGGAGAGAGCCCGGGTGCGCGTGGTCCTCGCTGCTAGTTATCTCGAATTACACAAATGACTTTAAAACATATGTCAATAGGCTTTTAAGTAAGCAGATTCTGTTGTGATTAATTAATCATACATTTTCTCGACTTCAAATGAATGTTTTAATGAAAAATATTCATTATTTTTTTTCTGTTTGTTTTTATACATCTGCATACTGCTTAGTTTGAACATATTAATTATAATAAATAAAAAATAAGGAAATCAGCAGGTGTTCTCTTATGTATTCTACAAAGAATCTTCTCCTTTAAATTTTACCAGATTATTTTATTCCCGCTGTTTCACGCTGTGGGTTCCACAACATAAATATTTTCTTTTATTCACGTGAGACACTTTTGGTATTTTTTTGTTGGCAATTTGAAGGCTATCGTGGTTTGTGGCGAAGAAAACATCCTTGCTGGTCCATGACTGATTTTACATGGGCTCAGGAGCAAGTTTTAAATAAGTGGATTTACCCCATAATATTCTGGGTAAGGTACAGAGAAGCGTGTTTTATCCTCCCAGTTTCACTTGCAGGGAGCGTGTTTGGGAGCGGTCATTTGTGTTGGGCTGTTCTGCTTTGGCCTGGGATTTTTTTGAGGAGAATGGGTGAGTTTTGTGTTTTGGTGTTCCACAGTTTTTGTTTTTGAGCCTGAATGGCTCACTCTTCTGAACGCCTGAAAATACGAGTGCAAAGATGAGGGGGAGATATTATTATTATTATTAATTTACTTTGAAGGAAGTTTTCTCATGCTCTCCGTGACTCTGGGAGCTGGGAGATACAGAGCAGCCACCGTGGCTGAGGGGTGCACTGAGGCTCGGGTTGGGCCCAAGAAAGGTACCTGTTTTTTGTCCATCGCTCCTGGGGAAGATGAGTCCCTGGGTGGTACCTGAGAGATGGCAGCAAAAGCCCAGCTGAAGGCATTAAGCAATTTCTTCCAGCCCATAAGTCATTTATTGCATCCCAGAGAAAAGGAGGATCCACGCTCAGGTACTTGAGGCCACGGGGCTGTGGGGTCACCTGCAAAAGTCTTTCCCCCACTTCTATTTCCTTGCTTTTTGTTTGGGTTGTTTTTTTTTTTTAATAAATTTAAAATCCACAAACAAAAAACTCCAGCCAACAGAGTTAAAAAGGAAGAGTAGGCATCAACTTTAACTGCATCCTGATTGAAAACTCTCCTTTTTATTATTATTCCTTTTTTTTTTTTTTTTTATTAAAAGCCAGCTCGGATACAAGTGACAGGCATGGAAAGCTAAAAAGCAACTTGAAAGATTTGGAGAATTATTTTTGTACGTTTCAAACGCGAAGCGAGGATTATAAACAGTTTAAAAGCTTTACCATTTCAACGTTATCCATCAGAGACCCCTCCGAATGCCCAGATGAATACGGGAGTGGACAAGGTTCTGGTTCCTTTCAGAGAGCTGCCTCGACCTTCTGGGTTTTTCCTCAGGCATTGATGTTTGGTGCATATGAAAGGATTTCTCCAGGGTTTTTTCCAACGGTTTTGTGGGAAGTAAAGCAGATTGGGTGAAGTAAGAAAACAGACTTAAGTTCTTTCTATATTTTTGGTAGTAGAGAACTGACTTCTGCATTATCTCGCAAACACATAGGAAACATAAAAAGGGGAAATTATGCAGAAAAACATAAATTATGTAGATGCTGGGAAGCCTATGCAAAACATGATATGTGCACATAATAGCATATTTCCCTAGGGTCTAATTGCATCCTTTGGGTACCTTTTGAAGCATCTGAATATTCAGAAGAAAGCAAATTTATTGTAATTTACAAAATATCACAAAAAATAAGGTTGATAAAATGATGTATGTTGTAAGGGAAACTCACTCTTCAGTCATTTTCCCAGAGTTGACCGAAGACTAAAATGTAATAGACTGGAGGTGCCGTTAGGTGGGGGACCGGGCTGCTTCCCCCGGCCCGTCAGCCCCTTTCCCCTTGCAGCTGTGGTACTTCTCAAGATGCCTTTTTGGCTGGCCCTCAGCGCCAACGCTTGCAAGGAGACCCACCGGGCTGCGGCAGTGGGTAATACTTGGCTCGTATGCCATTTATTTTATTTTCAGTAGCTGAGATTTAGTCAGGGGAGAGAAGCCCTGTGACAGCCCCTTGGAGTGGCTCTAAGTGGACGTGGTGGGGGAGGACCGGTGTCAGAAGGGCCTCATCATGATATCTGGTCTCCCACTGAAACTCCTCCTGAGCCCCACTGAGCAAATTGACAGCTATTTCTTTGCATCAAGAAACAGGTAATCTGCAGATAATCAAAATGCCCCTGGACCAATTACAGCTGCCCTCAGTGATCCCTTCCCCATTGGGATGAATATGTAAGCTTTTGGGAAACTTGTGATCAGTCACCAAAATCTAAATATATTCGTCTGTCTTTGAAACAGCTTCGCCGCTTTGAACTCGAGAGTCAGAAGGTAAAGTAAAACAATCAGAAATTCTTGCTGAGCCACATTTTAACATTTTTCTAGAGTCAGGAGGTTATCGTAGCTGCTCTTCACTAGCTGTTCCCTCATCAAAGGCAGAGTCAAATGCCCTAACCACCTCTCACTGGGCTCCCCTTCCAAGTCTCAAGGATTATCATCAGCCCCCTGACACTGCCGCTGGGGAATACAGGCTGTTCCTTTTGCAGTGCCTCGACTGGATGGAGACTTGAGTGATTACTTCTGATTACTGGTATCTATATAGAGACGTTCGTATTTCAGGTCAGCCATATGTGGGCACTTGGTATGGAGAGCAAACCCTTTTGGAGAGAGAACTATCGGTAGGTTTAAGAGTGTTCCCGGTAAAAGCTTGAAGGAGCATTTACATTTCCTATCGGCATCCTTGATCAGTGTGTTGACCCGTTGCTGTGATGGGTCCTGAGCAGGGCACAAGATCGCCAGATTCTGCAGAGGTTGTAACGACTCGGATCATAGTCCGCAATACTCTGTTAGGAATACCTAAACTGATCTTTTTGTCATTAAAAACTGGTCTGAGACCCAAATGCAGGCAGCGGCAGAATGGTTGAGATTCAGCACGTTGCCTTTTGCCGAGCTGGTTTGATGGGAAATTGGCTGTTGACCTTAGCGCGGACAAATCTGGGGCCTCCGTGACAAATAGAGAGCTCTTGGAAGGGGCCACTGGGATTTGCCATCTCCGTTACTTGTCTTGCCTTCCTGAAGAAATCAGTGTGGAGTGAGCTGCCTTTAGGGACCCCCCCCACCCCGTACGGGTGCAGCTGTGACCTCCCCTGGGACACGCAGCACCACTCTCCAGGTCCCATCCTGGCCGTACAGCCTTGTGCAGCTGCGCGGGATCCAGGCAAAGCACCCAGATGCCTTCACGGTGCCCACGCTGCGCTATTACTTGCTTGGCTTTACTTCCCCCTGGCCAACTCGTATTCATAAACATGCGTCCAAGCTTCCCTACGCTTGGAATTTAAATACATAAATGTCCTGCAAAGATGTGTTGTTGGTTAGTAATGTATTGTCAGCTGTCCTGCCAGCCTTTTTATCTTCTGATTAGCTTTGAAATCATTGAAGCCAGTGAAGATTCGTTTGTTATCTTGGTTCTCGAAGGACTAGAAATCCAGTGATCGCACAAATGTGCTCTGAGGCAAGTACCCATTTGTAAGATAGATGATGATTGCTTGTCGATACTAAGAAAAAGAGCTTTGTCAAATCTGAAGTTGTCTCCTTCTTTAATAAAAAATATTATTTTGATTTTCATGCTCTCAGAAAATTGTAAGGCTGCTAGCAGTAGACAAAAGAGGCAAAAAACAAAACCAAAAAACCCCAACCACCCCAAAACCCAAGGTGACTCGGATGTTTGTTTGTTTGCTTTTGAGGTATGCAAAAAATTATTCTTTTCAGAACAAAAGCTGTCAAGGGAAGGAAAATACTTCCTTTATGATAAGCTCATGCAGGTTTACAGGAATTTCCTTGCTTTAATGAGTAAAGATGTAATCTACTTCACCGCCTGCTTTCTCTAATCATCTCCCTGAGATGGAGCTTTCCACTGCAAGCACAGGAGCCAGTACAAGACCTAGCGGGACTTGACTGGTGGTTGGGCAGCTTTGGGAGCTGGGAACCTGGCTTTGGAACAAATATTTGGCCACAACAAGGTGTGCATGCATGCCCAAAGCCACCTACAGTTGTTATGTATTTGTGTAGAGGTATTTTCTTCAAAGCACCCAAGGAGTGGGTGAATGCATAGTCCAGGTCAGAAATGAGGTTGCTGGAGATATTTGCACAGCCAGTGTTGTCTTGGTATGGTTCTGTGTAAAGGCTCTGTTAATGCTGTATATTTTCTGCTCTTCTTTGACACATACACTGTAATTTTAATAGGCAAAGCCACGGAGAGATGCTCTGTAAATAGGCTATGGATGTTAATCCATACCTTAAGGAGGGGGGGTGTGTGTGTGTTAATACTGTCTGAGAAGGAGAAAGCCTAAAACTGATGTGCAAAAAAAAAAAGTGTATGTAGCTATGTATCTGTTAAATATTTTTTGTTAGAAATTACATAAATTCCTTAGAGTGACGTTGCATACTAAACCTGAGGTTTCTCAGGGCACATTTAGTGAGTGAGTCTTTGCTGAGGGCAGGGCCTTGTTTCAGCTCACCCCTACACCCCTGGGGGCACAATGGCAATTTGTACGGCTTCTTCGCTGCCACGAACGGAGCCTGTGTTGCCTTGGGCGCTCAGGGGAGCACAGCTCGGTTCCAATGCCCTCTGAGCTGCAGCCAGGTTGTGGCCAGCCTGTGCCTGGGGCACGCCGCAGCGCGAGATGGATTCAGTCCTCTCTGGGGCAGAAGGTGCCCTGTTCTTTGTTAACTGACTGCCTTTATGCATCTGAAGGTGACAGTCTCCAGATTCAAGTGTGCTAGTTCCTCCATTACATCCAGCAAAGAAACTCTGAGCTAGGTGTGAAACCACATGCTGCGCCACTGTTCTCCCAAAATTCACTGTTTTCCTGGAGGCCCCTGAGAAGTGGGAAACAAAAGAGCGTAACTTTCTAAGCGAGCACGTACCCTTACACTGAATCACGGTATGACTTTGTCTCCATCACCCCCTGTTTCTTCAAACCCTCCCTGTGTTTTTCCACGCCGTAAAAATAGGAGCCAGGCTCTTTACGACCCAGCGGGAGCCGGGTCTTTCCGCTTGTTTGCTCTGCAGAGACTGAGCTTGCTTTTGGCCACTGTGAAATAACTCAGACCAGCGAGGAGGGTGGCTGGAGCTGACTCTGTGTGGCTATTGCTCTGCATTTCCCTTTGCAAAGCTTTCATCGGAGAATCTTTCTTCCGTAAGTGGTGTAATAGGACAAGGAGCAAAGATTTGTGATTTCTTCCTTCAAGAACTAAAAAATATGCGATCTCAGTAAGGGCCATGCAGTGAGCAAATGTGAGCTTGGAGTGAAAAATGAAGAGTCATTTGAGTAATGTGTTTTTTGTTTATTTAAGAGGAAAAATACTCCTAACTCGTTCTACTACCAGCTTTGGCCTTTCCTCCCTGGGAGGGAATAGATAAACAAATGGGAAAACTGGGGGTGTGGGAAGGAGGGATGAGAAAGGAGAGGTATTGACTTTAAGCACAACTCTGTCATATGAGAGTCCATCTGTCCATCCATCTGTGAATATATTGTAATTATTAATAATATAAGTGATGTCATGGGTTCTTGGCAAGAGTATGGGGCCCCTGGGACACCTTTGGAGCAAGTCAAAGGAAATAATAGTGGCTGTGCATATAGCTAGGGATCCATTTGGCTCACTGGGTGTCAGGTTTTCAGTGCCAAACCGCTCTCTGTGGAAGGGCAAGAGCACACTGTGTCTGCACAAAAGCTTCCAGGGAGGTCAGGCTGGCCGTCCCCTCAGAGGAGCACCGTTAGCTGGGGAACACCGAGTCCACGGTCAGAAAACATATAACTTAAAAAGCACATGGTCTCTCTGAACCCCGTCCAAGCCTGCCACCAGCCAAGGAACTTCAGTTTTATAGTTTTACACGTCTTCATTTTTGTGGATTTAACTGGACCAGCAGCGTTGCTGTGGATTAACTGGGAGTTAAAAAGGCATTTATGCGGTCCCCCTTCTGCTAAAAGGATATAGCATGAAATACTCCCCGTGTCTCCGAGGGCTGGGTTAACAGCCTGCCCTTGCAGTCCTGACATACGTATGTGTGCTGGGAGAGAGATGACAGCACCAGATTCCAGAAAAACTGCACATCACCTCCTCCCCTTGCTTTGGACATCTAACGGTCCTTGGAAGGGAGTATTTAAGAAATAGCAGGACCTGTAATCCAGGAGATTTAGAGTAGCTCTCCCAGAAAATGGGGCTCTGGGCTGACCTCCTCCATGCTGGGAGGGTGGGGTGGTGCTGGGCTGTCACGGAGGAGCCACCCCGTGTCCAGGGATCTGCTCCCCCTGCTCAGGTTGTGCCCAAGGCTGGTCCTGGGTCCCCTCTGAAGCCTGGTGCGTCAACGTTCTGGTATCCTGCCTGAGCCAGGCAGGTTAGCGCCCGCTGAGAGGCACACCTACTGTAACTGCATCTCCTGTATTCCTAAAGAATTTCTGGGAAACAGCTGAGGAAAAGGTTGCTCTTAGAGCCGTTATACTGACCATTTACTGCTTTTCACGCTCTGAGGTCAGTCCAAATGGATCCCACCAAGCTGATGGGAATCCTCAAATATTATTAAAAGGACAGGGATTGAGTTTTCATGCCATCTGCATCTCTTTGAACCTCCTCTTTGTGGCAAAGAGAATAAACGTTTCACATGTCCCTATACCATGAATTCCAGGAAGCTGTGGAAAAAATACATCATCCTAAAAGCAGGCCAAATACGTTCCTTAGTCTTGTAATATGCAATGGTTTTTTCCAAGATTTTTCAATCCACGTTTACTAATTTTCAAGCCTTCGGACATTTGTTGACATTCATAACATCCATTTGGGCTCTGTGTAAAATTAATTCACTGCTGCTAAAGCCAAGTACCTCATTTTAAGGGAGTCTATTTTAGACAAATTTTTAAAGAACAATACTTTGCCAGCTGTGGCCTCATTTGGGCAATGAAGACTTCACCTCTGCTCCCATGAGCTGAATGTGGCGTGAGTGTGAGGAGAGGCTCAGGAACCCCTTGGTGGGTATGTGTGTGCCTTATGGGATCCTTGGCTGATTCAGGTTTCTTAGGTTTTTTTGGGATGGGACAAAAGTTTGGTAGGAAGCCTCTGAAGCTGGCAAAATCAGATGATGAAATCTGGAGCTGCCTTTTGATGTGAGGGACCTGGCTAGCGCTGCGGCGTCTGCTGGCAGGTCAGAGCTGTGTGTGCAATTTTGGGCTTGCGGCAGATGGAGCGAAGAACTGAGTCCTCCCAGGGACCAGGTGCCCATTTTTGTGGTTCATTTCTAACCTAACCTCTTCTTGCTGCATTCTGAGTGGAAACAGAGAACGTGCAGAGGTTTGTTCCAGTTTGATGGGCTTGCTTAGCCTCTGTAGCTAGGAATCTTCTTGCAGATTTCATGAGTTTAATATATAAAAGAAGAAGGAATGAAAGGCAAATGCAAATAGTCCAAGTGAGCAAGTTTTTAAAAAATTGGCTAGAAGCTGAGCCTGAAGCTTGGACAGGTTCGGCTACAAGCTCTTCAGAAAACAGCCAGGAAAGCAATTAAGTCCAGGGTTTTGTGTAAACTGCAGAGCAGCTCCAGTGCAGCATGGCAGCCAAAACCCCCCCGGCACCGAGAAGGTGTAAGGCGTCTACAGGTGCGTAAGGTCATGGAGTTGGGATGTACTTACTTGTGGTGCTTTAGTAAGCAGGAAAATTCTAACAAATAAAGAAGCATTTTGCAAGAGAGGGGCTGGAATCCTGAGAAGAGAGATGAGAGTACTGAGTGCAGTGAGGAGAGATGTGAAAGTAGTTGGGCGATACCTGAGAGGTGCAGTCGCAAAGAAAATAGTCATTAGAGAAGTGGCCGTCCTTGAAAGCAATATGAGGAGATCAAGAACAGAGGGATCCTAGGTATGCTGTCAGCAAGTCATTCTTGACAGTCTAATCTTTTAAAAGTTGTAGTTTCTTAAGGGACTCTACCGTTTGCGCCATGTAAAACTAAGCCTCCAGTTTTGCCCCATTTATAAAGCAAGAGCAGATGAAGCAAGGTTCAAATCTACTGTAAGGATGGGATCTTTCACTGATGGTTAAGTGGTTTTGATGAACAAATAAGCATTTTCTTATGTACAAGGTATGAATCGGTGGAGGGAAGGGATGCAACATGTAATCTTGTGATGCTTTCTGCACAGATATGTACAACCAGCCTGACTGGACAAGCTCTGCAATATTTCTCCCCGTGAAAGGTCACTGTCACCTTTGTTCAGCATCGCCTCGTGGAGGAGCGGGGACAGGGCTGAGAAAAAGGGGAAAGGGAACAGCACAGAAGGGTAGCAGGAAAATCAGACATGCGGGTATGAATCCTATCCTGGCTGCATCTGCACTTGAAACTCATAAAGCAATAGCGAGGGGCAGAGGGATGCAGAGTGAATGAATTTGTATCTGTATTCCAAAGCAGCATAACGGGGAAGCTTCTCATCAGTGATACATATTACAGGGACTGAAAAATCCCTGCTGCATCAGTGCCTATACGCGCAAGATTAATGCAAAGTAAAAGATCACTCTCTAGCCCCACCACCCACACATCTGCTGACCACCCTCATCTGCTCCGGCTTCAGCAGGCTGCGCGGTGAGAGGGTGGCTATGATTAATCAGGTACCGTAGGAGGCGCTGAACATTTGTGGCCCTGCGGAGCCTGGCGTTGCTGGTGTCTGTGGTGAGGACTGGGGGGAGAAGGCTATCTGTTGCCAGATAGAAATAGCAAGAAAAAGAACCCCACCAAAGTGAACAAAAGAGGGTGTTTCTGTGTAACTCGCAGGAAGTAAAAAATCAGTAGCTTTGCAGAGCTCTGCTCCCAGTATTATTCTTTGTGATTAGGCTAATGAGCCCTGACTCTTACAGGTATAGTATGCTGTGATACCCACAGGGGTTGGGATCTTCATCAGACAATTAGGTCTCTCCCTCTGTGCAGGCATTTTATAATAAATAATCAGTAGTCTTAATACGGTTTTGAAGCTGGTCAGCATAGTCATTAGCCTGCGCAGCTCAGAAGTTCAGCTAAATTCACTTAGAGTTGTTTGCAATATCTCGTCTGGTAATGAATGTGAGTGTTTTATTAAAGTAAATGTTTAGATTTCTTGAATACATTTAGATTTTTTTAAAATTTATTTTTAACTTTTTAAAAAATATGCTTTGATGCATGAAGATTTCCTTTATTGGGATTCTGGTGCCATGTTCTACCACGTGATATTGGCTCACATCTGGCTGGGTTTGGTAACGTGCCACAGCGAGGAAGACTTGGTGCCCAGTGGTGTGTCAGTTAGCAAGGCTGTTGCCCCTTTCTTTGCAGATGTATGCAGAAAATAGGCACAAAGAGGAAGATGGCCATATCTTGCACGGACAAGATAAAATGCAAATCCTCCAGATTTATTTCTGACTCTTTTTCAAGATTTCCATCTGGTTTAGCAGCATTTTTATTGTGGTCTCCTCTTGTGCTGTGCCCAGCTGGCCTGCCCTGCTGTGTCCTGGTGATATACAGCGAAGGGTGGCGTTCTCAGCAGCAACCCACCCTGCCAAGTGCAGGATGCGTTTGGCCAGGTCTCAGTCCTGCAATATTTCTGATAATTTCTTACTCCCTGCTAAATTCATAGAAAGCATTTCAAAACTCATCTGTCAAAAGCATCAACACTGCTCGGATAACTGTTTTAATTTTATTTGATCGCTTCTAGCAGTGCATCTCCTTGGATGATTGATCGTAGCCTCTCTGTCACAGAGTGCTTGGGAGAAGGTACAGAAATCAAACTAAATGGCCAAACACTTGGGCTGTAATGAAACCGGTTCCTGACTCACAAAACTGGTTTGCCAAAGATAAATCCCCTTTTAGTTAAAAAGCCAGACCGAACAGATGTCTTGCATGGTGCCCTGTAAATAAGCATCCTGTAGCTCGGGTAGCTCACAATAAGCTGCAAACTCCAAAAGCTGTTTCTAGATATGACTAATGCAGGGTGTTCCCTCCTTGAGTTATAGCCGGTATCACACAATTAGATTTGGGATATGGGAAACTTGGGCCTACTATAGATAAGAGGGGTCATTGTTCCCTTGTCAGGCATAATATGCAGCGTTCAAACGCTGTAACTTCAGGCATTTGAAATCGGTATCTGAGTTAAGCACTTTGGCTCCTGGTTTGTTACAGGAGAGGATTAATTTAGGAACCCATCATGCACCACTTGATTAAAAACAGAGATTGGGGGCAGCGGGGACACCTGTGGGCATTTCCATTAGAGCTCCTTTACAGGGAAAGACCATCCTTTGTCTTTCTGGGGAGGCTGACTGGGAGGGAAAAAAAAGGAAAAAGGAAAAAGAAGCCGTGTTTCATGGCATCAAAGATGGAAACCAATAGTTTGCCACGTTGCCTTGCAGCATGGATGGTTTTGTGCAGGAAGGGAGTAAGGTGAAACGGCCCTGCTGGAGCGGCTGCTGGTGGGAAGCCCGCAGGAGCTAATGTTGATTTTCCTCTGCCGGCCTCGGTCGCAGAGCATTAGCGACTCGACCACAGAAGCAAACCCCAGTGGAGCTGCTCTTCTGCTCTAATGGGTTTTTCTTGTTTCCAACACCTTCCCGTTGGGCATGTGCTGTATAGCAAACAGCAAGGTGCGTGGTTTGCAGTTGGGTGACGCTGAGCCACCCGTTCCGCTGCCCTATTGCTAAGCCGTACCAAGTGTCTTGCTGGGCTTGGTTGAAAGGCAATTGCCTGAAGTTTAACCTGGTTAAAGCAGAGGTTTCTTATGGTTATTTGAGAAGCGGAACGCAGCGGCAGAGGTGATGGCTGCTCTCCTCGCTGGGGACAGCTGCCTTGCGCCTGCGCCTGGCGTTTGGGCGCGGGCACGTGGGCTCTTGGGGAGGCGAGTGAGGCAGCACGTGGTGCCGAGAGAGGACGGGGAATCGGGTCCAGGACTTCTTTCTTTTCTGGCTGCATCTTACACTTAAAAGCGCTTGATAATTGTGGTGCTAGCAAAACTTGACACACTGATTTGCTTACCTCTTTGGGTAACGATGCACAGCTAGATTTCTTAGATACTTTTCCCGTTCCCTGTATGTTACAAATTGCTCTAATGTCACGTAAGGGATTGGAAAGGAAACTTCGGCTCCATTCATATCGGCATTGTTGCTAGGAAACCTCTCCCTTTGACAATGTATGTTGAGCATGCCTGTATTTGCCTTTGGCTCTCCGAAGGACAAAAATCACCATGTGGTACTGGGGAGGGGGGCGGGGTATGTGGGAAATTTGAAAATTACTTTAAAATTTTAAACGGTGCCAAATGATGTTCTGGATTGCAGATGCCAGCGCTTCTGGTTTTGTACGATTTGCTACAGGAGCAGATGAGGCACGGTTCGACCCTTCCATGCTTCATGTGCTTTAAAGTCAGGCTGTATTCTTCGTGTCCCCTTCTGCTACCTGTGCTGGCTGGGGGCTGCCGTGCCATATGGGAGAGGGACCCGGAGTGCTTGCACGTAGTTACCATTCAGGGGGAAGCCAGCTCTTGGTATCCACGCATGAGCACGTTGCACGTATTCTCTGGCTTTCGGAAGAAAGCTGCTTGATTTAGAGTTTTGTTTGGTGGGAAAGAGGAGGGTCCATGATTGTCTCACTCTTTCTTTTGCTCTTTCCTTCTTTTTCTCTGAATTTCAAGATATTAATTTGAAAAATATTCTCAATATCAATTGTGAGTGCATTTACACATGTTAGATTTACATTATGGTTGCTTTTAATAGGGTTAGAGACATAAGAAAGGATTCAGAAACTATTTTGCTTTCTTTCAAAGAACTGAGAGAAATCTTAATTCTCTAAAAACAGCCTTCATATTTTTCAGGCAAAGTGGCTTTTTTTTTTTCCCTCTCCTTTTTTTTTTTTTTCTGTCCTGGCTGAAAATCCTGCAGAGTGGAATATTTTTTTTGCCTGCGGTAGTTGCTGCCAAACACTTTGGATGAAGTATTGCACATCAGTATTGACCCCTGGTCAACACAGAAGGGGAAAGTCTGGTGTTGTGGCCAGGAGATTACAGTTATGGTGTTTAATATTGCAATGGTTGCTGCAGAATGGACAAATGTGTGCCTCAGGACGGTGTACCAGGTGTAGAAAACATGGACTATCTCCATGCAGTCTCCGGTGCAAGTGCATACCGTGGGACCAAAGAGCTGATAAATTGATCGTTATCTTAAAGAAATAATTTGTTAAATAAGAAAACTAGTAAAAATCCTCATTCTTGATTTGTAGTTGGCAGTAATAAAATCTTATGTTGAATAAAATGACCTGTGGGTTTCTTTGAAGGGTTGTGATTTTGATTTCTCACTCTGCGTCGTATGCAGTGAAGAATAAAAGGCAAGTGGCAGCCTACACTGCCAGCCTGGGTCCGAAGGCGCTCTGCTTTGTCCTCAGCTGACTCTATTGTCTGAAGCGTACGTGGGAGTGAATGGGGGAGCAGCTCAACGTGCCTGGTCCTGCTGCTATTCGTGCCGTTAATGGTATGTGCATCCAGTGCCAAGAGTTTTCCCAGGACAAAGAAATGTTAATGAAACATCCCAGTGAATCCTAACCCCTGAAAAGCAGCTCAGAATTAAGCCAGCACCTCCCCGTTGCCCCCAGCCCTCGGCCGTAGCCGTGCTGCACCCTCTGCCTCCCTCCTAAGTGCCGAGCCCTGCTCCGGGCAGAAACCCTTTGTCCTCGGCCCCTGCTCCTATTCCCTCCCCTGTAGGTACCTCATTACCCATCACACCTCCTCCTATCTTCCTATTAACTCTCCTCTTGGCTTTTCACAGCCCTAAATCATGGCTATTTATTCCTTGTTAAATTGTTTTTATTAAAGCAGCATCTGGGTCCCCTTGTACTAGGTCCTGCATATCCATATGACCCTTCGGAGCTAAAAGATGCAGAAGTAGGAGAAAGGAAGGCTTCCAAACTCTGTTTTAAGGAGAGGAAACTAAGGCTCAGGCACATGAATCTGGTTGCCTGGTGTCACTCTTGCAGTCTAGGAAGGCTCAGATCTGCAGTGCTTCAGGCCAGCAGCACCAGTGACATCCTGGTAGCCCCACACGCTGCTCCTAGGGCACAGCCCAGCACCTGCTTATTGCTCCTAGACTGCTAGTAGTGGTAATAATAATAATAATAATAATAATAATAACAACAGTGATGTAGGTTTCCTTTTCCTGCTATCTGCTTGTAAATATCCAGTAAAGAGGAGCTGGGTTTCTTTAACACATTTGTCTCTCCTAGTGTGCAGTTAGGGTGTTCTTACAACCTGAGACCTGCCTCTGCCCAGCCTTGCTCATGGTGCTCGCAGAGCTGTGATTTTGAAGTGCCTCTGTACGTGGAGAATGTTCTAAATTTATCACAATTACAGCCACACCTGTGCTAATACCTCCTTTGCTGTTGTACTACCTGAATTTGCAGGTTGTTCCCGTGCCCTTCCAATGTCTGCTTTCTGCCCTGTGAGCAAGCTACAGGTGTGCACCACAAAAGCAGAAAAAAATGTGATTTTTGAGGAGTGTGATGACAGTACAATGTCCATAATGCATTTGTCTTGAGTTGAACTGGTGAAACTATTAACTCTTCAAGCCATTAGTAGAGTTTCTAGAGGGATTTTATCAGATCAGCCTTTATGTCATGTGCGAAGATCAGGAAGGGCTCATGACAATACTGGGGAGGGGATAAAGTTTGGTTGCTCACATTGAGGTTTATTTATATATATAAAAGATGCATAAAATCCCATCGTCTCTTAAACTAATACTCCATACATTGAGTAGGGAGCGTTAAGGATGGTGCATTTTGAGAAGTAGGCTCCTGACCTACATTTCCTCACTGGAACTTGCCCATGGGTATTTCCACTTTAGCCTACCTTTAGGTTCAATATATTTAGTTTCTTAGCATCTGCTTTCAAGGTTTACATAGACTTGAGTTCTATTTAATTAATATTTTAAGCCTGTGCCTCTGTCTTGACGAGAAAACAATCCTTTCCAAATGCCGCAAATATGTTACTTTTATTTGAAATTGCATCTGAACAAATGGCTCAGCAGCTCAGCACACATTAATGTCTTCTGTTTCCAAAGCTTTTTTTCTTTTTGTAGCTCTCAGTCTTCAGCAGCTTTGGCATAGAGCCTCTGTACGTGAAATTTAATTCACCAACCTCGTCTGCCTATGGTAGCATCTCCGATGCCCCGACTACCCTTTCAGAGCACTCGCTGCTGCAACCAGTGGGATATTTACTTACATTTTAACAACTCTTTGAAAATGGTCACTATCAGAATTTATCATTATGGGTGAAGTATCCTGATTTTAATCTGCCTGTTGATATTTACTTCATGCAACGACAGTATGTGCCCTGTAAATAACATACGGCATCTCAGGAAATGAAAGATGTTTTGAATAAATAAATAATGGCTTGCTGAGTCTCCTGGCTTTGGTAATGTACTGTGTAAGAGAAAGTAAATAGAAATCTCCTTCTGGGCATTTCCAAACATCAAAATGCCCTCTGCGTTTTGTTGTGGTTAAATATACAACCCCATCAGAAGCCTTGAGACCCCTGTTTAGATGGCCTTGCAGGTGAATATCACAGATATCGCAGTAATCATAGTTAGTGCAAGGAAACACAAATGGTTGTTGGAGGTAGGGGATTTTTTTTTAATGATAAATTCTGGCACTGCAAGGGATGTGTTTAAAACCTAGTGATGTCTGTTTCCTTCGTGATAATTTATGTTTTTGGGAGCATCAGAGGGACATGCGTATTTGGGGGTCTGTGGGTGACTTCTGGCAAACATTATCTTCTGCTTGAATTTTAAACGCCGCGAGGTGCAATGACCACGTCATGTTGTGTCGAGCCACGCGACAGGGTGAACTTGGCCAGGGCTCTGAAAGGAACCGATGCGCGTGCCATGCTGCATGAGGACCCCAGAAAACAGGGCAGCCCTCTGGGAGGGCAGGCGTGGGCAGGTGTGAAGAGGTGGTAGATTGACATCATTGCCCACCCTTGTAAAATTGCCTCCAATTCCACAATTAACCTGAGCTTTAGCCAAAAAGTTGCATTTGTGGAAGGAAAAGAGTAGAAACCGTGAATCCTGGTGGGTTTGGGATGGTATTTAGTTTGGCTGGATGTGGCCAGCTTGGGTGGAGATCAGCATTATACATGAAGAAATATAACGCCTCCCACTGAGACTGAACACAGAGACACGACCGGTTTGCAAATCCTGTCGCTGAATCATTTTCACAAACTATGGCTTAGGTAAAAGACAGAAATCTATCAAATGTTGTACAGATTAACTTATCACCTAGTTAAATGGGCTGTCAGTCTGGGCTGCCTGTGCTTGGCAGGGTGAATTCAAATGCATGTAAATTTCCCTGGTGGCTGACGAGCGACGATGGTGGAGCTGTCAACTGATGACATGTGAAAATACATTAACATTGTTTAAAATATATTTGAAAGGGATAGCTCATATTTTGATAACATTTTCACAGGCAAATGATTTGTATGAGATCTGAAATACTGACCACATAATTTATGCCAGGAGGATTTTTTTATTTTTTTTTTTTAATAGTAACTCTTTGGCAATGTTTTGCACTGAAAGGAAACCCCCAAACAATTAACGATTACCACACAAACCGGTTCGAGTCCCATGTGCCACCATTGTACGGAGTCACTGTTCCGATAGCCTCACTTGTCACTTCCACTTGATCTTCCTAAAAGTGATTAGAAACATCAAAAGAACCAATTACACAGGCCATTGTGTTATAGACCTGGCGCTTTCTTTTAAGCCTCGTGCTCCTTCCTGCATTTGGACTCTCCATGTTTAATTTCTCTTATTTGCAAGACAGATGTCTTGTCTTAATGAGAACATCAGAAAACAGAAATACTAAAAGCTCCACACTACTTATCTTTCCCCAACTCTTTCTTTGAGGGCTTAGCGACTTCTTAACTGCCCCTTCCGTTAATACGCTGGGGAGGCACGTGGTTTGTGATGGTCACTTCATCTGTTTCCAGTTACACCAGCTACCGTTTTAATAAGTGGCCTTGAAAGGTAGAAGAAAGATGCAGCTCACTGTAGGGAAAGGTCGGAGGATGTGAACAAGTGTTGACTGAGCTGTGTGATAAGAAAAACATTTGAAGCATGTGATTCAAGATTCATCCTTTAGTCTCGAATCTTCAGGGGTGAAAGGGGAGAACTTAGCACAGTCTAAAAACAGCAGATCTCACAGTTCAGCAGTCAACCATGGCGTCTGATACATGAAAAAAATTACTTATGCTGTCAGCTTCCATTATTTACATGATCTTTCTATGGTTGAATCGTGGCTGTGGATGTGCAATTCAGCTAGAAAAATTGCATATTTACACAGATGGGTGCTGGCATGCGACCAGGGCTTAAGCAAAATGCACGGTTAGAGGTAGAAATCAAACACAGAGTGTGGTGAATCCGTGTTTGAGAGGTTTGGTTACAAGGTACAAATGTTTACAGATGCTTAAAAGTATGAAAGGCTCTCTTGGAAATGGTGATTCTTAGGAGAAGGAAGGTATTGCAAACAGCTTTGGGTGTTTGGTCTCCCTGACTTCCTGGGGTGTCCGTATACCGGGTTTCAGAAGATGCTTCAGGGCATCTCTATCTCTTGTTTTATTTGGAAACTAGTAGCAAGGACAAACATCCTGCAAGTGTAGTTAGGAAAGTCTGACAATAAGACTAAAAAAATCTTTTCATGGAAGCATGGAAGTTGAACATCAGGGTGTAAATGTAGTGCCTGGGATGTGGGAGAGGAGACCCGGTGGTGCCCCTTCACAGAAGCGTCCTATGATGAGGAAGAGGCAGAAATGTCAGGACAGAGGTCCTTCCCTTTCCCATTCCCTACTTCCTTTGTGCTGCTGTGGGTTGTGCATTGGAATGAACTGTTTCCACCATAACCTGGATGACAGTATAATTAAGTCAGTGGAAAATTAGCAGCAAACTTATTTTCTTTTGTGCATTATAAAGGCGGGCCAGTGGATTCTGGGCATAACTGCCTGCCTTAGAAACCCCTCAGAGTGGAAACCTGGAGATAAGAGATGAAATCCCTAGCCTTTCCAGTGACCATACAGCACTCCCGTAAATCCCTCCCTCCATCGCTGGCCATTTCTGGGATCTGCCTTCTGAACGCCACCACCTCTCTGGGCAGAAGGGCTATAAAACATTTCAGTAGTGTGCTGACTCGGCTCCTGCCGAGAAGTTTGTGGAGAGGAGGACCTCTAGCACTGGCAGCCTGAACCTAGAGCAAATGCAGGTGATGGGAAAGCTTACTAGGTTCTGGACTGGAATCATAGAACCACAGAATGCCCTGAGCTGGAAGGGACCCGCAGGGACCATCGAGCCCTGCACAGGACACCCCAAATTCACACCGTGGCTCTGAGGGCCTTGGCCAATTGCCTCTGGAATATCGCCAGGCTGGTGCCGTGATGCCTCCCTGGGGAGCCTGTGCCAGGGCTCCACCACCCTCTGGGGGAAGGACCTTCTCCTAATGCCCAGCCTCACCCTCCCCTGGCACATCTCCCTGCCATTCCCTTAGGTCGTAGGTGGAAAGGAGCTTCTGTCACAAAGTGTATATAAAATTTGGCATTTTACCATGATTATCTTTATCCTGAATACTAAGGTGAGGTTTTTGTCATGATGTCAGTGGCATGAGATGACATCTTCTCTACCAAGATTTCAATGTAAATAGAAACTTTGACCTGGGTTTGATCTATGAAGTCCAAACAGCAGCAAAATGTCAGCAGCGTGGTCCTTGGTGCTGCAGGGCACAGGTAATGGAGAAAAGGAGAGAAGAAAGGAGGGAAAGAAGGAATGAGGGGATGGGGCCTTGACGTCGGAGAGACTGCCAGGAAGGGCAACAGGTTCTCTGTTGATAGCAGTGGCCTGTGGTTAATTTGGAACAACACGTATTTCACATTAAAACACTATAAATTATTTGTAGGTGTGTTTGTGCCTTTCTTCAGCGTGTGATTCTCCCTGTCTTAAGGTGGAGAAGTGTCCTTGCGGGTAGCCAGGTATTTAACACATGGAATAGGTACATAAGATCCGTTTAACTTGTTAGTGAATAGGTTGTGTTTCCCTTGGCAGTCTGCTGCTCGTAGCCTGGTTAAACCCTATTCGGTTTTATAAACAGGGAAAAAAAGACTAGAGAAACTCTTGCTCATGTGGAGGCATTTCCTTATGAAAAAGAAGAATAAAAGACACACAGTTTTTGTACTGCTATGGAAGGCAAGTAGAGCTAGGTGTCCCAGGGAGAATTAATTCAGTAGATGTTCTTATATCGAGGGGTAAGCACCCCCTCTAAGCAGTCTGTGGTCACTTTTAACTATTCAGAAGCTTCTGATCATAGATGCACTAACCTGTAACAGTTAACAACAAAGCAAGCCACGCAAAATAAAATGAATAAAGAAAACGGAATGCTTCAACTTTAAGCACCCCAGCTCACAAACCACTGTCAGCGCTTCCCTTTTTCATCAGGTCAGCCTTGCCAGAAGCAGTATATAAGCAAGGAAGGCGAGTGACGGTGAGGCTGTAATATAAAGCGGGCCTCCGCCTCCCTCTGCATACTTCTGCTAATTGCTTTTCCCGTTACAAGGCCAGTTCCACCCCTCAGTGTATAAATTACGCTTGTTTTGTGCAGCCGCGAATGTCAAGTCATTGTGCTACTTTGCTTTATCACTTCTGTCCACTTACAGCTGTTCCTGACTGTCTGATGCTCCCTTCGCCGCCCTCTCCCCTCTTTTGCACGGTTTGTACCGCTGCCGGGCACCTGGGAATAGCTGCTGCAAGGGGGAAAGTCCACTTTTCTTCTGCACAGGATTAGCTGCTTGAACAAAACCTGTCTCCAAAGCACTTTCCACTTCCGTGTGCTCTTTCTCCCCGCACCTGTCCCCTGCCAGGGAGAAGGAAACGCTCCCCCCGGCGCAGGCAGAGGAGCGGGCAGCATCGCTCGGCCACAGGGCTGCTCGTGACGGGTACGTCGCCCTTTTTTGCACCTGTTTTGTACCAAATGCAGCTCTTGAAAAGGACAAGACATTTCAGTTCGTGTTCACCGTGACTCTCAGTCCTGCTATGAAGATCACATCACTTAGTCTCCTCTCTTGTTTAAAGCTGTTCCCTGACTCGAGCTTTTTCAGGTCTGATGCCCACTAACCCCGTCGTGGGAAAGTCTCCGCTAGAGTCTTATGACTTTGAGCGCTAGTTATAAGTTTTGCTGAACGGACCGCTCAGGTGTATTCAGTGCTTGGCATGACAAAGCCCAGATGCTGTCTGGCATATCACAGAAGAACAACTTAATTCAACTAGATTCTTTGCCCAGATCCAGAAATTTTGTTGTATTTTATTACACCCCCCCCCCCTTATTTTTTTTCCTTCAAGACGATTATAGATAATAAAGTAGGATGCAAAAGTCTTAATTAAAAATGCATTTTGTAAAATTGAAACTTAAGTGTCAGGTTTTTCTAGCAGTCTGTCAAATACCTGACAATTAAAATAGCTGTTTTTAAAAATTTAATGAGACACAATAAGGACTAAATGCACAAGAAGCTTGCTCGTTCTTAGGATAAAGCAGAAACATAACAAGTCCATTATATTTCCTTACAAAAACGTCCCATTTGTAAAATATGCTATAATCTATTTTTAATTAAATTAGTATATGCAATTTATTACCTGAGCTATATTTATTAATATTTAATATTTAATTTCAAATTAATTTTCTAAGTGAAAGAGTACTCAGCTGTGCTGAAGAGACTCACAAAGCAGCAAGCGCCCTGCGCCAGCCGAAGGAAACGCGCTTGTGTGGCAGGTAAACCCGGCGTGCGCAGCTGGCCTGCGCTTCAGGGGAACAGTGGCAAAAAAAAATATACAGCAGAAGTTTTGGGTGCCGTCGCCCTCTGGTATGGAAGCGTGGGCTGCCTCAGGAGGTGAACGCCTCACGTTCATATCTTCATGAAGTTGGGAAGTATTTTCTGATGCTTCCTCTCCTGCATTAGCCTAGGTGACTGTAGGAGCATCCCGTGCCACCCAGACGCAACCTCCCGGGGCTGCACCTTCCATCCCTTTGCCGGGTAGTTTGCCCCGTACTTACGCTGTGGGAGATTTGGCGCTGGGTTTCCATAACACCTGCTTTCTTCCCTCTCCCACGTGCTTTGACGAGCAGAGAAGTAGGTAGCGACTCCGACGTTTGAAGCGTGAATCCTGATTTAGCACCCGGCCTGTCATCATGCATGTGTTCGAAAAATGTGTAGACGTGGCACATCAGGGCATGGTTTAGGAGGCCTGGGGGTGTTGGGTTGGTGGTTGGACTTGGTGATCCTAGAGGTCTTTTCCAACCTTAATGATTCTGTAATTTCGGGCTCTTGGCAAACACAAGCAGACATCACCGCATTGGTTACATTTGGGTCACGTTGTCAAGGTTTTCTTTGCCATTATGACAGCTGGAGAGTAGCGGTTGGTTTATTATTTGTGAGTGTCTGGTGGCCCCATAGTTAGGGCATCCTCTCCTGAAGGCACTGGCGGCTCTGTCCTGTCTCCGTCTCTCATGGTACAAAACCACTTTTCTTGCCCTTATTCCCTGTTTCTTGACTTGGGCAATCTTCTAACACAACTAGCTTCTGGTTTGCAGCAGTTAAGCCCTGTTGGGCTTATTTTTTTCTTTAAGTTTGGCACTCGTCGGTTTCAGTAGTGCAGTCTTTGCTAAGTTGACTAAATAAATACCTTGTTTTCAGCCATATGTAATTCGACAGGAACTGCACCAATGGGGAGATGTGGAAGTATAACAAAATGCTTTCTAATTTACCCAGATAATTTGCAGAGACTGCTAGTCCTCTGTTGGTTTAAGCCAACCTTCGATGTGGGTTGGCTTGTTTCTTTTTTGTCCTCAAGAATATAATTTTAGATTAATCCGGGATCATCCAAAGGCATGTTTAAATTCTATATGATTAGTTCAAAAAGGCACCTTTCTGGGGAGGAGAAAGGGCAATCCACTGTGATAGAGCTCAGACAGTTGCAGTATTTTAATCAGCCCAGGCGTGCTACCGGTTAGTACAAAACCAAAATAAAAACCCTAGAAACGGTGAGTTTCTGCTTACAATCTGTTTAGTTTGGGAAAACAAATGAAAGAAAGAAATAATTTAATGCTCAGTTTAATAATTGAACATCCTCCCTTCCCAGGATGCACAAGGTGGTTATACAAAAAAC